>NC_080728.1:5917500-6522500 GCF_019097595.1 Hemibagrus wyckioides
TTCCGTCTTAGGATAGAATCTGAAGTCCTGAAAAAAGGTCTAATATCAATATTTGTTTCTGGAATACCATCAGTTCTCCTGAGAATTGAATCTTCAATGCTGATGTTTTGCAACAGACACATGACCGTTGCACTATTCTACCATTTTCTATCTATCTATCTATCTATCTATCTATCTATCTATCTATCTATCTATCTATCTATCTATCTATCTATCTATCTATCTATCTGATCACGCTCACTCTATATTATTCAAAATTAAGTTTAGTATAAGCAATGAAATCTTCGTCTTGTCGAGAAATGTAATACATTCATTTAAAATAATATAAGTAATATCTTTTCTTAAATCTGACCGACCACATTCTCCCTTTATTCAGTGTAGTAAGGGAGGATATGAGGCCACAAGAAATCTCAAAAACAGGATGAAAAGTGAAAGATTATACATAACCACACCTTAATTAAATCTGAAATATTATCACTGGCCCATGAAATTTCATCTGTGTGACTGAACTTTACCTCAGTGCACTGACATTTGAAGACTTTTCCAGTGCCTGACATTTAAACTAACATCAATTAATCTGAACCCCTTCGTTTAGCTAACCGGATTAAAATCCAAACCCTCTGCACTCTGTTGATCCCAGAGCTGCTTGCTGAGGTGAAGGTTAATAATATTACTGAGATCAGACTTTATGAGTGGCAGGCAAGGTGAGTCATTAACTACACTGTATTGGCAAAAGTTTGTGGACACCTAATCATCATGCTCCAGATTTATTTCCTGTTATAATGCTCTCCACTCTTCTCTTCTAGGAAGGTTTTCCACTGGATGTTGGCGCGTGGCTGTGGGGATTAGTGATCATTCAGCTACAAGAGCATTAGTGAGATCAGACACTGATGTTAAAGGAGTGAGGAGGTCTGGGGTTCAGTCAGTGTTACGGTTCATCCCAAAGGTGTTCAGTGGGGTCAGTTCTTCCACTCCAACCTTAACATATCAGGTCTTCATGGAGCTCAGGGGCTTTGTCACGCTGGAACAGGGTTTGAGTCTCTTAGTTCCAGTGAAGAGAAATTGTAATGCCACAGCATACGAAGACATTCTGGACAATTGTGTGTTTTTAGCTTTGTGGCAACGATTGTGATGGTCAGGTGTCTTTTGGCTATATTGTGTAGTTTCTCTGAATTAAAACTACAAAGTACAAAGACAAATAAACTCAAGCATTGATTCTAGGCACTGATAAGAATATATGGCTGTTGTAAGATAATGCATTAGACTTGTAGAGTGGTACTGTATCGATCAAAAGTTCTCTTTCATTGGGTTTTAATCTGTGGCATCAATACCATGTATTTTAAAAAGGACACCCAAAGCTAATAAGGCTTTGAGTTATAAGTCTAATTATTCTTTTTTTTTTTATCCTTTAATGTATTCATTTCCGTATGCATTATCCAAGCATGTAATCAAACATTTCTCTAAACAACAAGCCCATTGTCTCGTCTGTTCAATCACCTCCTTTTTCCTCTTCCCTTTAAACTAATTTGATGTTTAATTTGGGGCTGAAACATTAGTTTTATACTTCAAAGCTGTGATACTTTCCTCTAGGCTCCAGGCTCATGTGTTTATGTCGACTTTTCTTTCTTCTCGACTCATGCTGCAGCAATACGCCTCCCACCCCCTTCCTTCTGTCTCAATCCAACCAATAATTTGCTGACAAATAATCTACTACAAGGAACGCATTTACATATAAATTATATCCAGGCTTTTTCAGATAAAAAATGCATTCTTATGAGTCCATAACTTCTGCTATGACAGTCATAATGGTAGTGGTTATGTGAAAAAAATGACAATAGGAAGTACATTTACAAATGCAGATGTGTACCAAATATTGAGAGAGAGAGAGAGAGAGAGAGAGAGAGAGAGAGAGAGACTACTGTGTCATCTAATAATTTAGATGAAGAATTTTGGCAATACGGGTAGGTTTAATGTTATTTGTTGAAAAGTCAGATATCAATATCATGATGCTCAAACTCAAGCTCTGGCTCCACAAATATCCAATTATTTGCCATGCTATATAACACACTGATATTAAATTATTATTTTTTTTGCTGTAGAAGCATGAGTAGGTTAAATATGGGATATTTGACATGAAAAATATTTCATTTGTTGATATAAAGGTTTTTTTTAATGACTTAATTTGCAAATTTGTATACTAATGTGGTCAGCTGTGATCTTATTCATTTTTATTTCCTTGTTATACTATAGTTTAACTATAAACCTGTAGTTTCCACAGAAAAGCGCCCAGCAATAGGCACAAAGGACACACAGCTACTATGAATCTCACAAAGCATCATATGAATCAATTTTAAAATCCAAAAAAACTGACTTTGTAAAATAACATGATATTTTAAACTATTATTATTATTATTATTATTATTATTATTATTATTATTATTATTATTATTATTATATAAAGCTGTAGTAGTATAACACATATATAAATTAGTTAATTGGTGATTAAAAGTCTACAGATTAAGACTTTTATTTATTATCTTACCATTTTAAAGCCTCTTTGTAAAAATGGTAGTCTTTAAAACAGTAAAAAAAAAAGTTCAGTAAAGCCTTGCAAGCTTTTACCAGTTGCAGTTGCACACTAGATTGTCCCTAAAATAGAGCACAGTATCATGACATGTCCTGAAGTGATGAGATCTGCTAGTCTTGAATTACACAAGCACATGGATATGCAATTAACACAGCATGGTGATCTCACTGTGTGGTCTTAGGTCCTTTCCTGTTCAGTGCAGGCAGACTGTCTTAATCTGCAAATAAGGGTGAGATTGCTTGGACTATAATCTGTATTGTAATAAAGTTCTGTGATGTTATCCTTTAATAATGAATAGGAGGCTATATGTCATTGGAGAGTGTCATCATTTTTGAAGGTATGTTTAAGATACCTTAAGATGTTTGTATACTGTAATATTGCAGTTTCCCTTCACTGAGACTCAGACCCTTTTCCAGCATGACAAAGCCCCTGTGCACAAAGCCTCTGAGCTCCATGAAGACATGGTGTGTTAAGGCTGGAGTGGAAGAACTGGAGTGTCCTGCACAGAGCCCTGACTCTGACTCAACCCCACTGAACACCTTTGGGATGAACTGGAATACTACAGGTCCAAAATCCTTGCAAAAAGAGTGGAGTGTATTATAACAGCAAAGAGGATGGAACTCTGGGATGGAAAGTATCCATGTCTCACATCTACATCCCATTTATTAAAGGTTCCCACATTTCTGTGACTCACACTCTGTGTAAAAGTCCAAATTAGCCGTAAAATCGTTTACTACTTGGTTCACTCTGTGAGTGAATTCTGTGAAACATAGACATCACCAGCTGTTGTTGGCCTCTATGCATGGGCTTTAATGTGACACAGAGATAATGAGAAGTTCTTTCAGAGAGAGAGAGAGAGAGAGAGAGAGATGTGTGTGAAGTGGAAGACAAATCCTCTGGCTGCATGACGGGGTCACTGTTGAAGGCTGTTAAGAGTGGTATGTTGATGACTTAAGCATGCACTTTAATGTTGTGATCCGTATGTTAGGTGATGTCAAGCCTATGGGTGTAATGACTGTGAGGAGACAGAATGTATACAATGTCTTCCATGAGGCTGGTCTTGGAGCCATAGTAAAAATTGTTACCTGAAGTGGACAAATTAATTCATCAATATCCAAAGAACACAGACAGTGATCCGAACCAGAAAACATTCATCTTTTTTTTTTTTTTTTTTTTTTTTACCACTTCATCCTGGTCAGGTTCTTAAATATGTAAACCCAGTATCTTTCAAGGGGCTGCACTAAAAAGTTCCACTAAAAGTTTTACTGTTGTAAAATCTTTCTGGTCAAACAAAAACACTGCGGTTTCAGCAAGATGACTGAAGAATTAGGAGACTGAGAGCCAAGATATAGTCAAAGCGATGGATTATTGTGGACTTAGAGAGCCTCGGCACTCAATTGTCTAAATATAAGTTTTAAACAGTTGTCTTTTATTCTAAATTGTATGTGCAAAGGAAACACTCAACACCATATAGATAATGCTCAAGACTAAAATAAATAGAAAAACAGAAAGACATGAACAATGATGAGTAAACAGGACAGACACGTATACATGAGTAGACTTATATGAGTAAGCAAAATGTATCTTTCATCACATGATCATGGAAAATAAAAATAAATCCCACATTTACCCCCACCTCATTTCTTAAGTTCTTTAAAGAAGTCCCATTCAGCAAAGGCCAACCAGAAGAAAAATATATATCACACACTTTTCATTCCTAGCTGAAACATGCAAATGCACATGCACCCATGCTCTGTAGGCAGCACCTTCCATTAAAACTACAAGAAAACTGACAGCTATGATAGACAGTTTAAGCTCTGGGTTACTGATCAGAAGGTCAGGGTTGAATACCCAGCACTGCCGAGCTGTGGCCATCTTGAGCATGGCTTTTAACTTTCTCTGCTCCGGGGGTGCTGTATCATATCTGACCCTTCGCTCTGACCACAACTTCCTAACAAGAAAGAACGCAAAGAAAGAATTTCACAGTGCTGTATAGCATATGTAACATATAAAGACTCTCTCTCTCTCGTTCCATTGAGAGAGGTGCACTCATCAATATTCTCCCCATCCAGGCGGATTTTGGGAAGATAGAGCTGTGGCACTACATGTGATCAGTGGTGCATGAATATACCCAGAATTTACCCTTTCATGAGTCAAAGGGAAGCCTTTCACCATGTGCACCGTCTGTTTATTCCTCTGTTTTTTTATAGGATGAGTGGCTACAATCTGGTAAGTTGACAGTTAAATAAAATTAGGTGGTTTTTGTAGCATTTGTGTAAACAGAACTTGTGAAAAATGTTTTAACAGCAGCATCATCGTCCAAATTTAAGCACGCCATTGGTGTATCATGGGATTCTTCAAATTGTAATAAAAATACTGACAAACCCTTCGTAACCCCTCGCTCATATTTAGATGGTTGTCTCCTCTTTATTACTACTGAATTAGGGTGCTGTGTACACTGCTAATGCGATTACATTTGTCCCATTTGTAGACATTCTGCAGCAATACCCTTTCACCTCAGAGCAGAGACATTTATTTGGTATTGTGGTTGTAGCATCGTTTGTTCCTCTCTTGCTGCCTTCCAATTTGCCCTTCATTCAAAGGGCAAAATAAGGTCATTTCCTGGTCTTTTACCAATTCTAATTACTGTCCTAAAATTGAAGCCATGCACACTAATGACTACTCAAATAATTGAAAGCACAGACATTGTTTTTACTAAATTAACTTCTGTTGTTTTTATCCATCAGCCGTATATTATTGTTGCCATAATTTCTTAGGATATAAATTATTTGATAATGTCCCAAATACTTGGCAATATTAAGTCCCAAAGAAACACATTGGTTGTTACTGAGTTATCGACTTTCATATCAATGAAACAGAATTTTCGAGTTTCAGTTTCAGATAAATAACTTGTTGGCATGCAGTTTCTGTTGCTATATTCAAACTGTGGCAGCATCTACGTGGCCTGGAGTAGGGCATTATACTGGGCATAGATCTATCCATCCATCATATCTCTCTTCTCCAGTGGTCCTCCAGTGGCAACCAGGTTAGACCAGTGAACTTTCATGGTATATGCAAAGAGCAAGGTTATGTAGGTGGTCCAATGCATTCATATTCACAGACACTTATCTCCTGGTGAATCTATACTGTGATGCTGTCAGGGCAGAATGAGCACCACCATGTTGGTATCCTGCCTCTATACAAGACTTATTCAGTAATGGCTGCTGTTTGGTCTTTGGTAGATATACCTCATCCATACTTATAGAATAGATCTATCATGACACAGATATAAGGATAGGTATCTTCTGGCTTAACCACAAGGGATATGGAGTGATTATTAGCTTCAGAACGGCTTTTACTTTGGCCTCTTGAAGTTTGGACACTCTTTAGTCCACCTTCTCACATCATCTCCTAAATTTGACAGCGAAGGGCTTCTTCCACTTGATCTGCACTCCCACACTGCCCCAGAAACCAGATACTAACAACATTTTTGGCTTTATCACACGGTGTATGAAACTGCACGATTATTTTCGAGAACACCCTGTATAATGATTAGAACAATTTGCCCTGTCGAACACAAACTGGGTATCTGTGCTTATTTCAGTAAACAGCTCTGTGTCTGGTTCACCTCCTGTCACTAAACATCAGCACAGCTCAATTAACCTCTCTGACTCAGCATGACTCTGCATACAGCACACTGGCAAGGAACACTCGACATGGTTGGGAGAATAAATTAAAACAATGATTTCTGTGACTGGAACATCTGAAACTAAAAAAGGCTGAGGAATACATAGGTTTTTTTTCTTTTAAAAGCAATTATTTCCAACTTGTTTTAAAGTTCCTAGAGGAATTATCATGAAACATTCAACTGAGTATTATCTAGATGCTTAGAGTTTATTGAATATATATATATATATATTTTCAATTCTTGTCTATCTTCCAACCTTGAGGATGAGAATGAAGGAGAAAATCTTTATGCATGGATCAGGTCTTTTGAGGATTTGTATCCTTTTTCACAGGCAACTCCTTTTTGAGTTACAGCTGAAACACGTTCAGCTTTAAGTTCTTCCTGCTTCAGGTATCAGATTTCAGGTTATGCTTTGGCCAGCGCTTTTTCTTTTTCATCTAAATGTTTCCTGACCTAAGTTTGTGTACCGACTACTGAATTGTTTCTTTTCTTTTTTTTTTTGCAAACATTATTATCTTTATTCTGTAATATTATTTTGTGTGTTTTGAAGTAAATACACTTAAATATATAAATAAATAAATAAATAAATAAATAAATAAATAAATAAATAAATAAATAAATAAACAAACAAACAAACAAACAAACTAGGTCTTTGGACAAAATGCCAAAATGAAGAATTGGTATAATTAAGTCAGAAAGTCCCATGTGTTTTCTATGTGTAATCCCAAGCACGGCAATATAACATCATAACAAGCCTTTAGTAAAGGCAGTAGACATCTTTTAATAGAATAAGTTGCTCTGGTTATCTGACTGTTATCTGGTTCAGCCTTGGATAAAATCAATTTGCATTACTTCTGTCGCATCCTCTTATGAAATATGTTCTCTGGAGCTAGCGGCCATGCCTGATATGTAAGAAAATATGCATGAAAAAGAGAGAGAGAGAGAGAGAGAGAGAGAGAGAGAGAATGGTTTAGTTCAATAAAGATTTATAAAAAAAAAAACAACAAGGATACTGAAGCAAACTGCAGCATTTCTGATTTATTCTCGTTGCAGTACATATACTTTAGTACAGTAATAAAGTGAAAAGGTGTTATTTTTTTATCAATAATAAAACACTGATTTATGTGAAAAAAAATCATTCAAACACCACAAATCTCAAAAGTGCATCATTTCTGAAGAGTTTTGAAAAACTGGCTTGGGTATTGATGGATGCATAGCAACTGGAAAAAACTGTAATCAAAAGCAAAAGGCTTTAACATTAATTTAATGGATCAGAACATCTCCAAAACTGCAGCTCTTGTGGGCTGTTCCCAGTCTGCAGTGGTCAGTATCTATCAAAAGTGGTCCAAGGAAGGAACAGTGGTGAACCTGCGACAGGGCCATGGGTGGTCAAGGCTCATCGACGGAGGCAGTGTCATTCTTTGGGCAATGTTCTTCTGGGAAAACCTGGGTTCTGCCATCCATGTAGATGCTACTTTGACACGTACTACCTACCTAAGCATTGTTGCAGACCATGTACACTCTTTCATGGAAACGCTATTCTCCTTTTGTCTGTGGCTGCTTTCACAACAACGAGTTTGAGGTGTTGACTTGGCTTCCAAATTCCCCAGATCTCAATCCAATCGAGCATCTATGGGATGTGCTGGACAAACAAGTCTGATCCATGGAGACCCCACCTCGCAATTTAAAGGACTTAAAGGAACTGCTGCTAACGTCTTGGCGCCAGATACCACAGCACACCTTCAGGGATCTAATGGAGTCCATGCCTTGATGGGTCAGGGCTGTTTTGGCAGCAAAATGGGGACCAACACAATATTACGCAGGTGGTCATAATGTTATGTGTAGATTAAAATTCAGGTCAAAGAAAGCAGATTTGACAAGTTGAATATTTAGCAGTTTAAATTCATGTATTTCTGATATTCATGTAGTAGTATTCCTTGTATTTAGTGTGTAAAATATAAGGTTGTGGTAAGTCTGGATAGATAGATAGATAGATAGATAGATAGATAGATAGATAGATAGATAGATAGATAGATAGATAGATAGATAGATAGATAGATAGATAGATAGATAGATAGAAAAGCTAATGATCAACAAGCTTGCTGTAATACTGAAAAAACTATATTATAAATGTATTCAAATTTTTTCTAATATTGAAAATATTCCCAGTTGTATATTTGAGCTGCAAGAATGATGTTGAAATAAATGAACTGAAATGATAAGCACAACCAGTAAAACGTCCAGGATGGGAGCAGACGATGATGAAGAAACAGAGGTTAAGAAAAAGCTGCCAAGTGTGTATTTACAGACAAAAAACTGCAAAACAATGCCCAGGTCACATATGATGAAGAGGAAGCATTGTATTCTTTAAGGCTTTCCCCAACACACATCTTGAACAACTGTGTTTACAGCAAGATGTAATGACTAGTGTCACAAATAAGCACCATCTGTTATCAAGATTTTTTTTCCATCAGTGAGATTTTCCTCTGGCACCTACATTTATTTATGGATATATTCCACTCATACGTTCACAAGTTCTGGTGATGAAAAGGGACACTTCAGTTGTGGAAGTGAAAAAACTTGGGAACCAGGTGTACAGTACGCTTCATTAATGAGAAGCCTGTGCTTTTTAAAGGGAAAGGATTACTGCTGGCACAAGGGAGCCATGAGGTTTTTGCAATAGGAATCTGACTGAATATGAATACATTGTTCGGAAAGAACAGATAATGTTTTCTAAACAGATACAAGACAGCTTATTAGAAAGTATTTTTCCCCCCTATAGCTAGAAAAGTTTTCTAGCAATCATATATAAGCAGAAATGTTGGAGCTTCATTTATTAAAACTCTTTCAGACACTTCAATATTTGGTCTAGACAATATTTGTAGCGCAGCCCGAGGAGAGTGAGAAAAAGGCACCGGTGTGCTATCTAAGTCTGCGGCTTTGTGTCAATGCCACCTTGTGTCCTTGTTAACTGATAGCACTGATCGAACAATTAACAATTTATTTGTTAGTTAGCCATCAGCACCTCAACCTGCAATCGCAATGAATAGACCCCACTGGACAACAGGCAAATAAAATTGCTGTGAAATGAACATTTCTACAAGCAGAATTGCTATGCATGCAACATTTCTTTTTAAAAAAGAAACTGTAGCATCATATAATGAAATGTAAGCCATCTCAGAATGCTGATCTTGAGCCTCCAAGGTTCTGCAGAACATGATCATGGAACATATATTCTCCTGAGGAGCTGCCCCAAAACCATTACTAGGGCTTTTCAGCTTTTATCTTCCATTAAATGCTGAACCTCATCTAATATTTACAGAGGATGCATTAGAACCTCAACCTCATATCCTTTTCTTTCTTTCTCTCTACTGCTGCTGTCAGTATACTCCTATTCCCACACAAAATATAGAGGATTTTTTCTTTCTGAAGAGAGACAGGAATCACAAGTGACCACACATGTTGGCCTAGAGGGTAGCAGTGTGTGTGTGTGTGTGTGTGTGTGTGTGAGAGAGAGAAACTACCCCATGCGTATATCAGTGTCTATGATCAGTGTCTCTCACCTCTGGAGGTGTTATCAGCACTGAGTTAGTCTTTTGCGGTTGGGGGTGATATGTAATAGGAGTGCTGTGCTTTGCCCTCTACGTTCCCTGATACAAACCCATGACACACTGCACACAGATTGAGCACAACTGATAGCAACCCAAAGTTAACTCACTGCTGTTTTTCAAATCAAATGAAAAGATGTTAAAATTAGTCAGTGAAATCTCCTGATCTATTACTTTGGTGGACGATTAATGATGTGACTGAAACTATTCAGGAAATTCTACAATCAATTGCTAACATCATTTTGAGATGAACAATCACTTGAGTGGAGAGAAATAGACAGATGTTCTTACTGTTGTAAAGGTGAAACCTATATGACAGAGTTAGTGATATGAGGAGAGAATGATAGTTGATTGTCCAGAACTACACCAAGGTCATGTGCATTGTACGATAGTGTGAACTGAGAGTTCTGAAGCAAGATCACAAAAATTCTGATGTGGGGATGTATCTCCAGGGATATAGAGCAGCTCGGTCTTACTGGGATTTAATTTCAGATGATGAGCTGCCATTCATGAGCTGCCAGACTTGCTAGGATATGAGTTGAAACATGAGCGTCTGAGGGAGGAAAGAAAGGTTGAGTTGAGTGTCATCAGCATAGCAGTGATATGACTTGCCACTGAGGATGTGTCTTCACCAAGAGCGCAGGCATAGGTGGGATAGACAAGAGAAAATCATGAACTGAGGTTTGCAGGAATCCAGTGGAGATCCTCTCCAGGGGGGTATGTGAATCCACAGATATAACTGCCTAACCAGATAGGGAGGAAGTCATGCATTGCTGGGCCACTCATTTTAAGTTTCATATGTTAAGTTTCATAGGAGTGCCTTGTGATTTACCATCTCAAAGGCTGCTAAGAAGTCAAGGAGGGTAAAAAAAAATGGCTGTTTGGCTGAAAGATCTTCTGATTCACCATCTTGAGGGCTGCTTAAAAGTCAAGAAGTGTCCAAAACCAATGGCTGTTTGGCTGAAGAGTCTTGAAATTCACCATCTCATGGGTTGCTAAGGCAAGAGGGGTCAGAAACAATGGCTGTTTGTCTTAAAGGTCTTATGATTCACCATCTTGCAGTCTGCTGTGAAGTCCAGAAGGGTCTGAACCAATAGTAGTTTGGCAGAATGGTCACCATCTCAAATAGCTTGGCTGATCTAGCAATATAAATCTTCTCACTTACAGCCACAATGGCCATTTTTGTGCAGTCTTACTTACATTTACAGTTATGGCATTTGGCAGACACACTTATCCAGAGCATCTTACATTTTATCCCATTTTATACAACTGAGCAATTCAGGGTTGCTACTGCTAAGCTGCTAAGCTACCACGTCGCCTTAGTATCCTGGAGGTAGAAAAACAGCATAGCAAATTATTACTAAATATAGAGCATATTCAAGAACTTCAGAAAGACAAAAAGCCAGTGATACTAGCTAGGAGATCTGATGTCTGAGGTGTCTAGTGAAACCTTTTTCATCAGTAACACTTGCTGTCTTGAAAGCATTCAGTATCCAACCAGATGCCATGATTTACATATGAAAGTATGAAAGGAAAGAGGTCTTGTGGGGTAGTCTGCAGAATTATTGAAGGATGGGATCCAGCAGGGAGGTGAAAGGATTGCAGGACAAAATAAGCTGCAGGATCTCTTCTGTAGAAAGCGGAGATAAGCATATTAACGAGATGAAAGGGCAAGAGGGGTAGTGCAGTGCAAGAAAGATTTTTTTGCACTTATCAAAGAAGGTGGCAAAGTCATTGGCAGTTAAGGAAGACAGAGAAGGTTAAGAAGTGAACCAAATGTTATAGAGCTTGCATTGAACAGATGCTTCAGTCTTTACCTTATAGAAGGATATTGGGGCAGTAATCCCATCAGAGAAGAACTTTAATTGAAGACAGCAGTATAAAAGCATTGAGTTGTGATTCTGCCCACTTTCTCTCAAATGATTTTAATACTCTCCAGTAGCTGCATCCAATGTCTGTTAGCCAAAGAGGCAGGTGACAAGACTTTCTTGGTCTAGGAGAGTTTGGCAGGTCCATGGATAAAGAAAATGAAAAGAAGTATCGATGGCTGATTTAAGTCTTAGGGTTTCTACGATGCTAGAGAGAAAGGAAGAGGGTGGATGGTGCAACCAATGGGAGAGGCATATAAGCAGTTGTTGAAGAGTAAAAGACACTCTGAAGTGAAAAATGGAACCAGAATGCTTCCTAACGTATGTGTCTCTGGTTAGTTCTTGATGGTCAGGTCAAAACAGTACAGAAAAAGAGGGAGGAGTGGCATTTGTCTGAAGTCTCCAAGAAGGGGGAATGTGAAGAAACTCAAGCAGATGTCAGCCCTTGTGTAAGCTTCCTAGGATGCTGAGTAGGTGCCAGATAGCAATGGTATGGAGATTTATGGCAGAGGTAAGAGTTACAGCATGCAATTAAATTTATTATGTGTTAAGATGAGAAAGTGCAAGACATGTGAAGTCACAGAAGCAAGTTTGTACCATCATCCGTTTTGGTTTTTCATGAAGTGTCAGAGACAGAGCAACTAGAATTATTCAAATCTCTGGAGTGACCAAATCTCTTAATCAGTGCCAGAAAGAGGAGAGACTCAGCAGAGAAGCTAAAGCTGAGATGAAATCAGCATTCTGGATGACAGTCTGACAGTCTAGAGCCCACCTGCCACCCTCACTATAGGGGACTGAGACAACAGTGAAGGGTAGATGAAGATATGAGGTCTGAGATTAGAGTATGGCACATGTTTGGAACAAAAGCAAAAGTACCTGGGGGTAAAGAAGTAAAGGTTATATTTAGCCAGGATGAAATCAAGTAGCTTCAATACACAAACTAACCCCTGAGTAAATAATGTGTCTAGGAGAAGCCTTTTGTCACATATTACAGCACAGTAAAATCTGTCTCTGTACATCCCAGCTTAGGAAGTTAGGGTTGTAGTGCAGGGTCAGTTATGATACAGTGCCCCAGAGAGGAGAGGGTTAAAGACCTTGCTACACTGATAGTTTGGCTCGAACCACTGACCTTCCGATCAGTAACCCAGAGCTGTAACCTTTTTAGCTAACATATCCCATAGTGGCATACTCCATCAGTATATCAGAGTAAGCTCAGTTCATGACTTATGGAAGTATGCATTGCGAGCAGGATAATAGAATCAGGTAGCCACAAAATGTGAGAGTCAGTTGGAATTAAAACGAGAGAATTAGCTAGAGTGAAATATGAAGCATAGAGGAAAACAAGGAAAGAGTCAGGTAACTGGATGATGTTTTATGTTTGCAGAAGCAAAGTTACAACCGAGACAACTAATCAGACACTATAATATTGATGGCAAGCAGATGCTCCACTAAACAGTACCAATCACTAACAAACAGAAGTCTAACTTATCAGAAGGAAAAGTAATTTATATACACAGGTTGTAAAGAAAGGCAAGAAAATATTTTCACCTTGAAATCAAATGACTGTAATAAACTTGCATGTAAAAAAAGGAACCCTATTTTATTTCCTTTGCATCCATGGAATATTGGGAGCATCATCAAAATGAAAAAGTGCCACACCGCCTTAACAGTTTCTCAATTTACATCATTAACATGTCAAAAATAACCTTGAAAATGGCTGACAGCTAGGTATGTGGTGGCAAGAGTCCTAATGTCTAGTCCATTAATTTTCCATCAATATTAACCTTTGCAAGGTGATTGGAGGGAGCAGCAGATCTCAAAGTCCTTATGTTGTCCTTTGGCACAGAGTACACATTAATAGCACAGGCTGAATTAGACTGATACTCCTCTGACAGTTTGTTCTGACAAAATGACTATCAGGAGTGTGGCAGGCTCTTGTGAGAACATTTCGCATTCATTTTCGCTGCTTTCCTTTTTTAGGGAAAGCTCTGAATTTTTAGTTGTCTCAGACACAGGGGTTATATTTCAGCAAACCTACTCTTCGTTGCAGTGCAGTTTCAACTCTGGTGATTCGGATGCTGATGCATGAGGTTCTGGAGATTTGGATTAAGAGGATAAAGAGAACCCAGATAAAATAGACAAGAAAGCATCAGATAGAAAAAACATATCACTACAAGAGTCAGACTGAAAGAAAAAGAAAGTTAATGAGTTGGCTGATGTTTTACTTGTTCACAAAAGTGTCATACATAAAGGATAGTATCTTAGTCTAACATAAAGATTATTTGTGTGAAATATTTGTGTGTAAACAGTTACACAAGGCCTGCCTCATACCTTTATCAGCATATTTCTACTTTTTCGGTTGCTTAAGCTTATATACAATATATCTACAAAAAGAGAAAGGCTGTCATGTAGATTGTAACCACTGTATGTCTTTCTTTAATAAAAAAAAAAAAAAAGAGGTTGTTGTGAAATATTATCAGTGGTTCCTGCAAGATAAGTAGTCTTAAAGACCCTTACTACCACTGATTTTACATTAGATTGAATACATAAATTTGCTGTAGTTTTGTGTTCTTGAGCTCGTGTTGCTGTAACCGCAAAAGCGTTGTTTGTTTTATCCATACAACCTGCACTGCACTGGCAGTAGATCTACCAACAACATAAATAAAATCAGATGCAATAAATCATTATAATAAGACTGTCAACAGATTTAAAAAAAAAAAAAAAAAAAAGGTGTAAAATATTTACACCTCAGTATTATACCTATATATGGAAATGAGGGTTTTCTTTTCTGAAACACTAGACCAAAGTTTATACTGTATATATACAGGTTTAATATTCATTGCTGTTTTAAATTGTACAAATGTATATGTCTGAACAAGAGAAAGACAACCAAGAGGAAGAACATCATTTAAGAGCCTCCATTTCCTTTTCTCTGTGTGTCACTTTAGCTGCTGTGTGCTTGTGTATCCTTGTGAGGCATCCTGAGGCGACAGTCTGAACAAGACACCATGCCAAGCTCAGTGGTCATAGATCGGCATGACTTCTCTCTCTCTCTCTCTCTCTCTCTCTCTCTCTCTCTCTCTCTCTCTCTAGTGTATAACAGTCCAATTGTCAATTGTTTATGCACTAGTCACGTATGAGCCACACACTAAATAAGTAGCGCGCACAGGGTTTGTATTTATGTATGCTTTATGTGTACATGATGAATAAGAGCACTCTCATGAAATTTACATGAAAACATGTGAACATAAATATGTTTTATTTACTGTTTTGACTAGGTATTTACTGTATATCATAAAATGATGAAAACCGGTTGTTTTTGTTCTTGAGATGTTTGCTGTATTGAATTGGACTTGAATTAGTCTTGAACATTGCTCTCTGAGCAAATGATCCTCATGTAGTCTTTTCCTTTGGGATGCACAATATTTAATAAGAAGTCATTCCTTCATTTAGAAAACATAATCTAATCATTGGTGTAATGCATGAAACAAACCAATTAGCTGAAGTAAAGGCTTGACCTTTAAAAGGATTTGAGGGTTCTTGATGCAAACTGGCTTTCATTTGGACTTGATTTTGACTCCAGCATTTTAACCTGGTTTTCACCAGGTTAAGGAGTCAGTCTCATCTAATCCTAGTCTTGGATTCGTGTTGGATTTGACAGTTCCAGTCTTGACAACAGCCTTTGTGCTTTATGTCCACATTAATCAATCAGTGGTGTTCAGGATTAGTTAATACTATATTGCCTAATAATAGCATTGTAGCAGTGGTGGGCCATCAAGGCCAGCAAGGCCTTCTCTGCTGGCCTAAACAGCAGTGATCTGAATCACTTTCATTTTAATATATTTAATATATTTTTCTATGAATGTGTATTAAATTATTCCCAGTAGTCTGTTCTCTACATTTCATAGCTTTTCTCTTGGTTGCACTGCTTCCAGTAGTGTATATTTATGATAAAAGTATTTATCCAATCATATTTCAGCTAGGGGATGACGTCATGTGTTGCCCGGCCGTAAGGCCTTCAGAATCAATAGTGCAGGCGTGCGAAGCTTAAAATAAGTGGCAATGAAATTGTTACCTTAACCAATCAGATTTCGAGTTGGCGTCACTGGGGCCATCTAGCAGGCATAAGATTACGTCAGCAATTTCCCGTCATTTGATTGGATAGTTGGAGTAGTCAGAGGCAGCGAACCGCACATATACATTGTTTCTATATTCTCTGCGTCTCATTTCGGATGCTGCGTCCTCCGGAGGTTGCGGTTTGCTGCATACGGCATCAAGAATGTCTTTTTTGAGAAAAGTAACCGTAATAATAATAATGTGAAATACTGTAGCCTGATTTCTTTTTTACTTTGTTATTACTTAGCTTGATTAGTATCTATTGCCGTGGCATCATAATGATGCTATAGAGGTGGATTAATTCAGGAAGGACACCAGTGAAGGCCTAGGTGTGAAATTCACGGCCCACCACTGCATTGTAGTAATCCTTAACACACCTCAGTATGTAAAAATGTGATACAAACGTTTGATGTAATAGTGTATGGTCAGGATTTTAACAGTATCCCTGAAGTTTTTCCGTCAGCATCTATGTTTCCAAAAAAGGAAGAAAAAAAGTGTATCCATGATAACAGACTAAGCAACTTTCAAACTTTGTACTGTGATAAGAGGGCTTGGCAACCTGCTGCTGTCTGACTCTAATCTGACTCAGCCCTGTGGTGAGGGTGAACCTGTTCTCTGCTTCTCATCTCTACAAATACTGCCAGGTTGCCAACTGAATGGAGAGTTAATCAGCTTTTGCTCCAGAGCTTCCGTTACCTTGAGATGACATGAACACTGTGCTGTTTTTTTTTTAGCAGTAACACTAATATTAAACATCAGTGCATTTGCATAATTCACAAACTAACAAGTTATAATGCAGAACATCTTCTATTTATGTATTTATTTGTTTGCTTGTCTTTACTCTGATCTATTACTTAAGCTCGGCTTATTTACTGATAATCACATGACTGTGGCTCAGAACTGAAGAGAAAGAACCAGATGAAAGGAATAGATGAGATGGATTTCAGGTATTAAAGGTTTTAAGAAATGAAATGAAACTGTTGGAGCCATTTATTATGCCTTCAGGAATCACAGTGTGGGAAAAAAAAAAAAACAATACTGCACATCTTTCATACTGTTGTATTAAGAGTTTACAGTCAACAGTTTATTGCACCCTTGCTCTTGGTAGTGCTTTTAGAGCATCACTGAGATCAGAGACTTATGTTGTAAGAGTGAGGAGGTCAGTCGGTGTTCCAGTTCATTCCAAAGGTGTTCAGTGGGGTTGAGTCAGAGTCAGGGCTCAGTGCAGGACACTCCAGTTCTTCCACTCCAACCGTAACACACCATGTCTTCATGGCGCTCAGGGGCTTTGTGCACAGGGGCATTGTCATGCTGGATATATATAAGTGTGTTGGTCAGATACCCACAAACTTTTTTGCCCACACAGTTCATTCTGTATAATGACAATACCACTGTTATATATAGACTCATTTTCTACCTTAAGTTTCTTATTACTCTGTGACAGCTTATTTCCCCATGAGTGGTTAATTAATGTTGATCTTATCCTATCTCTCTAATTTTGAACACACTAGTGTGTGACTAATAATGTGTTATATTTGCATACTCAGGAAAAAAAACAAGAGTTGTACTGAGTGGAAAGTTTTTAGCATTCTAACTGGGCTCTGATTAGAGTTCTTCAGCAAGACAATTAAATAGCCATCAAGAATTTAAGACTTACTCATTCTTCCCTCTTCAGAATATAGAGACCTTTTTTTTTTTATCAAGACCATGATATGTTAGCACAGGAAGAGTGAGTAACCCAGAAACATTGTGAGCCCTTCGTTACGCACCTTAACCCTTTATAAGTCAAATGATAAGCATAAATGTTCAGCATGAGATTCATGCGAGTCTGATCCAAGTGCACTTAAGCGAGTAATAGAAAGGCCAGACAAGAAGAGTTGTATCACTTTTATCGCTCTTATTTTCGTTATTGTGCACTAAACCTGTTCCTGCAAGTCAGCGAAAAAGTCATTCTTATCAAGTTCTATAGATAGCTAGCTTATTAGCATTTTAAGGCACATAAATAGCACAAAATGTGGTTGTTATCCTGTTAGCCACACTTTCAAACAACATGTGTCAGCACTCTCATGTTTATTTATATCACTACAATGGAGTAAGCATGCTCTCCTTCTGGAATAACAAAGTGCCATATTGAGGCAAAATTAATAGAAAATGTGTGATCAACTGTAATCAACTGTGTGAGAGAAGTATTAGCTGTATCTGTCAAATAATAATACATTTTAGCATTAAATGATGATTCTGTGACATGAACATCATCAGTACTGATTAAACAACTTAATGAGAGAGAGAGAGAGAGAGAGAGAGAGAGAGATGGGGGGGGTTAAGGTTCTTCTTTGTTGAGATCACAAGGAGAAGAGCTCCCCCTACCTAACAGCTTTAATATCAGGAAAGTCTCAGCATCATGATGATCTTCACGTTCAAGTTTTGTGGAAATTTTTTTATGCTCCTTGAACTTAATATAGCTTTAAAAAACTAGAAAAGGAGGAAGACTCTTTCACACACACAGAAAGAGAGAGAGAGAGAGAGAGAGAGAGAGTGCATGCAATATAAGACTATAATACATTTTACATGTATTCATTAAGCAGCTGTTTTTATCCACCATTTTGTGGAGTGATACAGAACTAATTTCTCCTAATTTTGTTTATCTGTGAGCTCGGACACTTGTAAATAAAATAAACAAAATTCCAGGAAATCTGCACCAATCAGCTACGTGTAAAGCCAGATGTCCGAGGTCATTGTTGCCCTGTAGGCTTGAGTGACTCGAATGACAGCGCTCTGGACGATTCTATGGCTAGCAGGTTAAATAGGCAGTGTGTCAGAGAGAGCAATCAGTACAGACAAATAAAGCAGGTTAATCTGGGGCTTGTCAGGGCACCAGAGCAGCTTGTTGCTCACGGGTCTGTCATCCCAGTGCAACAGATCGAGTCTCATCAAACGCACACAGCTCAATCTCTTTACATTCCTGTAGTGCCTTTTTATGAATACTGATGTAGCCCTTCTTCAAATGAATGCTGAGCACATCCTTGTCAAGCCTTTAAACGTTCTTTATTTGATTGCTCTACATGGATATGATAGATGTGCAGTACACAACTGTCGAATGGCTTACTAATGTCATGACCTGTGTCTTCTTTTCAGACTGATGGTCATATTCAGTATAGATTTCATTTAAAATGTATTGCAAAATACAATGTCCAGTGGGTGCAGAACACATTCAATCAACTTAGAATTTCAATTTATTTTCTTATAGATTTCATTCACATTGCCCACTCTTTTAATTATTAATCTGTATGTTTCATAAAAACATACTGTACCATGATCACACTTTTAATTTTTTATCTAGTTTTTATATGTTTAATGCTAAGTTTAACTCTTTATATGTTGTCTTTGTGGAGCTTCATGTTCTTCATGTGTCCACATTGCTTTCCTTACAAATTCTTGCGTTGTTTCCCATCTTTCTACAAACTGTAAGTTAAAAGATCACTCATTTGCTTAATGTTGAGTCATTTAAGGAACACTTTAAATACTTAAAAATGTGTTGTTTAATTAATAAGCAGTCTTGGTTATAGTCTTAATTACGAGATCAAATAATCACATTATAGCTTCAGTAATTGAGGTTTATAAAACACACCACTGTCATCAGTTACTTACGAATCCACCAGCCAGGACTCAACCTCTAACCCTTTTGTGTTTAACACTTACTCTTGTTTTAATAGAACTCTGCCACATGATGAGCCCTCAGCTTGTGCTGATATTTGTACTTGGACCTGACCCTCATCACCCCATTAAAATATAGCCGGAAACATTGCCAGAGGGGCTGCAGCCATTGATACTGGTCTCCTACATGCATTGTTAAATATGAGCACATGCAAAACGTTAGATTAGACAAACAGAAGAAGTGTGATAACCTAGTTTAATACAAACTTCTTTCCTTTAACGCACAGTGTTGTTTTGCTCCTAAATAAAGTTCTATAACAGTGAACTTCGGTGTCATAACATCTAACAGCTCTTGTACTTGTACTGGTCTCTGTGGAGTCTGGGAAAGTCCAGTTCTACTAAAAACAACTGGGGAAAGTGTCAGTGTCAGTATTTTCATGATCAAATCCTTCCCTTCTGGTTCTCTTATTAGAAAGGCGCCGCTGGGACTTCTATCTCCTCTTTAATTTACTCAGGTTTAGCCAGAAGAATATTCACCACTAGGGGGAGCTGTTAAACAATGATATTATTATTATTATTATTATTATTATTATTATTATTATTATTATTATTATTATTATTATTATTATTATTATTGTTGTTGTTGTTGTTATTATTATTATTATTATTATTATTATTATTATTATTATGCATAATGTCTTGACTAATGTATAATGTACACATATGTAGATTTATAAGCATGTTTACAAATATATTTAAAAAAGGAAATTTATAGGAGGAAAAGTATTCAGACACGTATACATTGACATGTACTCAGTATACACACACAAACTTATCAGCCTTAACATTAAAACCACTGAATAACATAGAAGAAGTAAATAACATTGATTATCACCTTATATTTGCACCTGTTGAGGAGCTGGGAATATCGTGCAGCAAGTGAAAAATCAACTTGTGTGTTGGAAGCAGTGCATCAGAGCCAAACCATGGAGCAATAGAAGAAGGCAGCCTGGTCTGGTGAACAATGTTTTCTTTTACATCATGTGGGGGCCATATGTGTGTGTGTGTGTGTGTGTGTGTGACTTACCTGGGGAAGAAATTACACTAGTATGCACTATGGGAAGAACGCAAGCCAGTGGTCATGTTCTAATTAATGTTCTGCTGGGAAACCTTGAGTCCTGACATTCAAGTGGCTGTTACTTTGACATATACCACCTACCTAAACATTGTTACAGACCCCCTTCATGGTAACCGTCTTCCCTAAAGGCAGTGTCCTCTTTCAGTAGAAGTAGTGGACACCCTCCTACAGTTTCGTGTGTTGATGGTATATCAACATGTTGGAATACCTTTTAACCCAGGCTTCTCCTGCTGTGCAGTGTAATCAGGGAATTGACTTCATGAAGACACTTCAGTGAATGAATGGAAAACATCTAATCTAGTATTGTTGATGAACCAATATGTTCATATGTATGAGAGTTTATATCTTAATATCTTGAACAATCTTAAATAAGCTGTGAAATCTATAGACAAGTCTCTGATTCAGGTATAAAAGAGAGTGTATTGTTATATGAGATTATGGTACAGTGCAAAACCCACTTAAGGTGACTTTAATTAAATAATTATTCCATGCATATAATAAATGATAGAACCTATGTAGAATCCTATTTATAAATTACTAAGTTACTTTAGAACTTTGTAACTTTAACATTTCCTCTTTCTAAAACATGTGCTATAAGATTACATAAGAAATATGACACAACTGCCTTTTTTAAAGCATGTTTAATAAGATTAATGTTCGGAAAAAGAGAAAAAACAGACAGGATTGTATTAGTAGAATTATTTGTATGTTGTCTCTATTAGGCAAGTACACCGTGAAAATATTGCATCCTCTTCAAAACAAGTAAAAACACAGTCTATTTCGAAGGCTGCTTGAAATTACATATCGTGCTCTAGCTAAAAAATAATCTGAAACAATGATTCTGATATAATTGTAATGACAGTGGCACTATGGAGGAAAATATA
Source organism: Hemibagrus wyckioides (assembly GCF_019097595.1). Lineage (NCBI taxonomy): Eukaryota > Metazoa > Chordata > Actinopteri > Siluriformes > Bagridae > Hemibagrus > Hemibagrus wyckioides. The sequence goes on from NC_080728.1 coordinate 5,939,044, forward strand.
AATACATTTCAAAAGAATAAAAAGGCTGCATAGCTTTGACAATGCTTATAATAAAATTAATATCCATTAATTCTTGTATTTCGAAATAGATGACATTACACTACAGAAATAATTGCAATAGACTGTAAATAATTGTTAACACATACTAAATATATATATATATATATATATATATATATATATAGTTTGAGTAAATAAAAACAAACAATGTGTTAAATAAAAGATCACAGATGAATCAAACATTTAAGCCGTTGTCTGTCATTCATTTTATTTTATTTGATAAGGCCAGTGGTGTTTGTTTAGCTGGAAATCAAGCTGACGGGGGAATGGAATAATAAAAAAAATCGAAAGATTGTGTGCTAAGTGCTACATTATCCACTTCAGTCTCATATCATTAAATGACAAATTGTACTTATAAGTACTAAAGCTACCCAAAATAAATATTTATGCATACAAAAATAGAGAGTATTACTAAATAATAATAGGAAACAATATCTGTGGTCTAGTGTCTGCCTATATGTTTCAAAAAAAAGTAAATACTAAATTAGTATAATAAAATAAGCACGATAAAGCTGAGTCACATGTTAAACTGTAGCTACAAGAAACCACAACGTAGATTATTACATTAATCAGCAAGAAATTACTTACTATACGCTGACTGAAATCTTTGATGTTACCGACACTTATACAGCATTCAGATAATAGTGAATCTTTGCAAACAAACCTACATACATGGACTATTCACTCTATCATAATAATCCAAAACCATTTGATTATTCAAAGCTATTTAAGGAACAAAGGTTGTAGCAAAGAAATCATGGAGTCTAGATGATGTTATATGGAGTAGTTGGTAAGCAGGTCACAAGATAGCAAGACTTTTTAATCTAAAGTCAAATCCGAATCACCCTGACTCAAAAAATATACACTGGAATGGGACTGGACGGGAAAATTCACTGTAGAACTTAATTTTAAGGTTTTATCTGGGTGAAATTTACAGTGTATGGAGTTCGGTGTGAATATGAAATGACTTGGTTGGTAAGAACAATGCAAGCATTTATATTTCAAACAGAATTGAAAGCACGACACTTAGTTAACTGAATTTAATCAAAATTCTAACTATGTATAAATAAATACCGCTGTGATGCTTTTCACTCATGTTTGTTCGTTAGCAAGCTGGAATATTTTTTCAAAGTTTAGCATATTTTAGCTACAGAAAAATAAGAAAAGAGTGAACTTATAAAGTATTTAGCTTATTATGGTACACCGTCATACCAGAACTCAACACTGACCAAACCTACATTAACCCTTTGTTCTATTTTATACATGTGTTTACCTCAGTCCAACTTGGCAACCACACACAAAAGATAATACGTCCAAGGGATCGAATAATGTGTCTGCGTTAACTCAGACGTATGAGAGGAACAGTACGAAGAAAAGAAATAACTTGTTATCGATATACGTGTGATATTGGCGCATAGAAAACGTGATACATTGTTATGGTGCGGGATTAAACAGACGCAGCACTTAAAAATCTACTAGTACTTTGTCCGGCTTTAAAACCGATCCCGAAAATTGATCCTGAATATCATTCAACTGGCATCTTGCATTGCTCTGATTAATTCATTAATAACAACTTCAGTAGTTATACAGCATGTTAATTAACGTCAGAGACACTAAAATACAAATAGACACGATACATTTGTTAATAAACAAGCTGATTAGTAATGCCACATTGTATACACATCATACAGGAAGCTCTATATACTAGCTTTAGGATGTATTATTTACATTTAAGGCAATACCTAACATGTAAATACTTTTGTACACGTGTATTTCAAAAAAATAACACTCCCCGTCAAATAATACCGGATGCATTTCCCTGTATATCCCGCAGCACAAAACTAAAGGTTATATAACATGGCTAGGTTCTATATTACCAACATTTTGGTCAGGAGATTTATAAGGCCCTTGTTAATAACACATGCATAATGATTTACATTCAGTCATGTTATATTGATTACACAGATTATAGACTGTAGTGCAGCAGATATGGGCATGCAGCTCACAGGTGTGTCGCTGGTAAATGCTTGTCAGGTATTTGGACTAGATAACTAAACACTCAAAAGTGCTCAGAAGTCAAGAGTTATTTGGGTTTTCTGAAAATTCTGCATCCGTGGAAAGATTCTGGTCAGTTCCTGAGCTGAAACATTAATCTGATGGCTTCAAACTGAGTGTTATAATTGTGGTAATGTTTATCTGTGGTATCTAATGCAGCCTAACTCAGTCTTTTTTGTTCAACTCTCATATACGCTGCTATTTCTTTGTCCCGACTTCCATCTAAATGCTTTATCTGAACACTACTCTACTGGTCCCATCACACACTCAGTCATTTGCTTTGGCAGTTGTGTGTTGCTTTACCCCAGCATGACAATCTCTGCCTTTGCTGTGGACATATGCCTGGGGTGTAGCCCAGATCTTACTTGGAAGAAGTTTAAATGTTTGTTTCTCTCTGCACAGCATCTTCCACAACATGTTTCCCACAGAGTTCCTCAGATACCTGTCCATCTCCTTTGCAATCTGGTCCCTTGTCAGGCTCTTCAAGTTCTGCTTGCTTGTACATCTCCTGTTTGCGTTCTTTCTCCAGCAGACGGTAATTGATGAAGTTGCCCACGAAAAGCCAGATGCTGGCGAAGATGACTATAGCGCCACAGCATATGTACATGTACTTGTAGTTCTTTGTGATATCCACGAGTTTCCCTGTAAGGCACCAGTGATAGAAGATGAATATCGCTAAAGTGTTATCGCTAAAGCACTGAAAGCGTTGGACAATACATAGTCATTTCTGGATAAAACTGTATTTTAAAAACGACAACAACATAGTACTCATAGATTAAATGAAAAGCATCCTCGTCAGCTTGATTAAGTTGTTGTGATGATGCTATTAGTCTTTACTAGATTCTGAGCGGTTCTCTATCTCATTATGATGATATTAAGATTAATGAATTGGTAATTCCTTCATTTAGAGCATTTTGACCTTGGCCTACAGTAACAAAAAATGACAAATTAGGCAGGTTATAATAATAATAATAATAATAATAATAATAATAATAATAATAATAAGAAGAAGAAGAAGAAGAAGAAGAAGAAGAAGAAGAATGCCTTAACTTGTCTTCAATAATCCATTAAGTGTACTGACAGTTTCATGTCAGATTGAAAAAGCAGAGCATAAAAACTTTGCTTTCCTTCTGTGTGGAAACGGGTAAAATGGGGGGGGGGTTGAAATGGGTAAAATCTAAAAAGATATCTAAGTTATCTTTTATAATAGTATTCAGCTAAAAGTCAGCATGGGTTTACTTTTATTAGATTTTTTTAAAGATTTTCCTGTGGTGGTTTTTTCCTATAATTTATTCTTTTTTGTGCATAAGTCAGGACTGCGATTTGAAGCATGAAAAGTAATTTTGATTTTAGGCAGACAGAATATCAATAGAAAATATCAATTTTAGTATTGGCATTTCTCAATACTGAGAAAGAGTTAAATATATTATTCTTGTTATACAGTTACACTATGATTTAAGTTGTGTTACTCTCTTGAGGACAGGGGTGTATTATCTCAACAAAAACATAAAAGCAAGCAATACTACACTATAGAGTATGTGGACACCTGTGTCGTCACACCCATATGTGTTTTTGTCCCTTAAGTTGCTTAAATATGCTGTAGCATCACAGTTTCCTTCCCTCCACATGTTGAACACCTTTGGGATGAACTGGAACACCGACTGAACCCCAGACCTCCTCACTCTTACAACACCAGTATCTGATCTCACTAATGCTCATAGCTAAATGATCACTAATCCCCACAGACACGCTCCAACATCTAGTGGAAAACTCTCCCAAAAGAGACCAGGATGTAAGGGGCAACAAGTGTATTTGGGTGTGATAGTCAAATTTCCACATTTCCAAATTTCCTCTAAGTCAGGCTTAATTTTCACTTACATATGGTTTGTTGCTGGTCTTAATGATAACTACAGACATACTCATGTTGGGTAGATAAGCAACCGAATTAGCCTGTCATGTCTTACCTGCCAGTGGTGGTCCAATAAGCACAGGGCAACACTCAACGATAGTGGTGAGGCCCACAGCACTCGAGAACCTCTGAGGTCCTACCAGGTCCATGAGTGTCTCAAAGAGCACGGCGCTCACCATGCCGAATGCAAACCCAAAGAACACTGCATACACCACCATGCCAGTGTAGGTCTGAGCCAGTGGGCACAGTATGTGGCACACGCCATTATAGAGGACAGCAAAGCTGAAGAAGTACTGGATCTTTGGTCGCACCCAGTGTGTGTTGGCCAACAGTCCCATGGAGGGACGAGCAAACATGTCCACAAAAGCCAAGATGGAGAGCAGGAAGGCTGCTGAGTACTCATCTACACCGTTGTCTTTGGCATATGGAGAAAGGAAGACGATAGGGGCGAAGAAGCCCACAAACATAATGACGTTTCCTGACAGGTAGATGAGGAAGCCCCTGTGCTTGAAGAGTGACAAGTCAAGGTATTTGTTGACAATCTGCCATGCTGAAAGTTTTGACGTCTTAGCAGGTGGAACCTCTTCATCATTTCTGGTGTCATTCTTTGTCAAAGGCTGGGGCAGGGGCCTCATAAGGGATCCGGCCACGCAGCAGTTCAGCAAAAGTCCCCCGAGAATAAGGAAGCTGCCTCTCCATCCAAAAGCGTTGATGAGGTACTGGTTTAAGGGAGCTAGGGTGCTTAAAAACACAGGGCTACCTGCCATGGCCAAGCCATTAGCGATGGGACGCTTTTTGTAAAAGTACTTCCCGATCATGGTCAAAGCTGGCTGGAGGTTGAAGGCAAGACCAAAACCTTTGGGAGGTTGAGAGTAGTTAGTACAGAAATGAATTCCACAAACCTTTCAATTTAGCCGTTACTTTTTAAGTTTAGCATAGGGGTTAATTGTCCTTTTTTATGATTGTCCTGGCTTGTCATCAAATGTTTCTTATTTTTAATAATCATTTCTGTTATCATCTGCTGTTGTTGCTAGCAATGATAATGATAAAAAAATAATAATATATGTATAATCTAATGTATTTTGCTTGATAATGACTGTATGTAATTTGTATCCACTCACCCCCAATCATTCCAATGCAGATGTACAGCTGCATGACACTGTTGCAGAATGACGCAGCAATCATGCTGATGGAGCACAGGAATCCACCCGCTATCATTACTGGACGGCTGCCATATGTGTTTACAAGGATACTGCTTATAGGGCCTGAAACAGAGGACGGAATAATTAAGAAGGGAATATAGACTTGTGCTTGTTTTTGTCAAATCCGTTAACGGTGCATTTAAGAATATGAATTACAAAACAGCATGCAGTGGTCGTGACATTAGCTCATTAGCCCCTAACGATGGTGATGGTCCTCCATCTCCTGAAACAGATATAACTTGTATATAAATTGTAATTAAATCCAATAATAATTAGAGTTGGGAGTGAATTTCACCATATATTACTTTCACGTCATTGTATGAAGAATGCTGTGGTACAAAATTTGATTTAAAATTAGTAATGAAACTGAATAAATACAAAATACCATAAACTTTCTAATTGAAATATCATAAAGCTGAACTGTCCAAGGTATGAGAGTATCTTCTGTATAGTTACCCACACAATTTCTGTCGAATACATTTCAAAGTGAACAAGGTAGGATAATAATAAAAAAGTGCTACTGCCCCGAGGGGTGTCTTGAGACTTGTTAATACCTCTTCAGGAAAATGTGCTATTAGAAATCAGGTTAGATGGTCTGCTGCTTTACTTAATTTGCCCCACATATATTTCACCTATCAGGACCTCCTTATTAGCATATCCGGCAGCTAGAGATTTTCAATGGGACTCAATGAGGGCAAGAGTTTACTGTGCAGCTGGGACACTCAGCGCCTCAAGTGATCCCTGCTTTCAAAGGCTTATAATGTCACAGTTCTTCGTTCTCAAGAGTTTGATAAATGCAGTAATGGATCTAGTGCTCACTGCCAGCTCCTAAAGATAACTGGCTGGTGATAAATTCTGCATAAGTCACTAAATCCCTGCACTAAAAAGATGGAAGGTGTATGTTATTGTAACTTGTGAAGGGATTTATAGGCAGGATGTAAAAATATAAGATCAGCATGGTATTTAGTATTATGAGAACAGTCTGGTAATCGTAGTACTCAATATAGGTGGGAGTCAAAATATAGGCTGTCAGGCTCAATATATTCTAAACAAAACCAAAACATAGGCAAAAGCCCAAAGGAACACTCCTCAGGAAATTATGAATCACTGAAACATCAGAGCTTGAACAGGAGCTAAAAATAGTTGTGAACAATCAAGACACAGGATATGAATTTATATTCATATCCTGTGTCTTGATTGTTCACAACTATCAAACCAGCATGCGCATGGTTTAAGAAACAAAAGAAACAAAATGTTAAAAACAGAAGCAGTGCTGTGAGCCAAAAACTTCTCCATTCCTGGGATCCTGGGAGGCCTAAACTTACTACGATACATCCTACTACACATGTCTACCACAAGCTTCCTTGTCTTTGATAGCTGGCATCCTCACCTAAAGTTAATGGAGCATTTAAAGTTAAAATGCTGATACTGATGCTAGTGATATTTGCGTGTTTTTTTTTTTTTTTTTTTACACGTTTTTTTACACGTTTTGCTGTGGCCTGAAGTGTTTATATTCCAGCACTACCACTTGATTCTACTGAACCCCAATGCATTTGGTTACCTTACCTCATCACTTTTATTTTCACTTCATTTTATTATTTTAGTGCTGTTATGTGCAGTAAGGCATCTCAACTCTTCTGTGTCCCAAAACTTTCCCCTGCTACTTATGACATATACTGAAAACACATGCGCAGGTTGCTTTACTTCCTGAACAAGTGCAACACAGACAGCTTTCACATTACCAGTTGTTTTATGTAAATCATGCAGACTAAACTCCAGTGTGAAAGCCTCCTTAGTAGAATTATCACTAAATATTAACTAAGATTCATATAATCCACAATTTGATATAAAATTACTTATGAATTCAGAGTACTGACCATAAGTGTATTTCTTGGTTTTTGTCATGTTCTATTCCTACTATTTTTTTTTCAGCTGAGTACTTTTTTTTTTGCCTGTTTTATTTTCTGAAGAGTGACAGTAATTCTAGACTGACGTTCACAGCCAGAGTGACACTAGATACTACAGGAACAGCCTATCTCTGTAGTGGTTACTTGAGTAACTGCCTTCGGTAGCAGGAGGTCAGTGAAGAGCGTCACACCTTGATGCGTTCATTATGGCACTGAGGAAACAGGTAACAAGTCAGTGCATGTGAGACAACAGCCCACTCAACCTGCGCTCTTTGAAATGCATAGTCGAAAGCCAAGACTAGCGTATCTGCATTACACGCCTCATTGCACGTTGATGCACTGGCATATTTAAAGCATTAGGTAAAGCCTGTTGCCTGGTGATGCACAACAATGTCATCTTCTCCCTCTCTCTCTCTCTCTGGCATAAAACTCTCGATTATTAATATGCAACTAATGAAACTGAGACTTTTTTATCTTAATACAGTATAACTTTGTTTATAGATGAAAAATATGAAATTAGAAATATACACAGAATAGCAAAATGTGAGAGCTACGCTTTAAATAAAGAAACAGATTTGAAGAGAATTCTAATCTTAGGATATTTTGATTTCTTTTAGATTCTACACTTTTTAGACTTAGATATCCTATGGCATTATATAACTCAAAGAATTTAAAGTAAAGCTTGATAAAGTTCAAGGTTTGGTCAGGTTTTTAAACCAACACAAAAGTACATCCAATGTCTGCCAATCCTACTACATCCTGCTGTAACTATTAAAGAAAAAAGTTGAATAAATATACAGTAAGTAATATAGACAGCAGGAAAAAAATAATAATAGTTACTCAGAAGTAAATGAGGTATAAAGTACATATTGTATGAAGGCATATGCTTATACCATTGCTATATAAGTCCTAAAGAACTATTTTTCACCTTTTTCACCATTCTTCATTCAAATGTGTGCATTGTGCTTATTTCTGACAAGAACATCAGGCTCAGATACTCAAAAGATGGGAAACCCAATCACCTAGCCACGTTTTAACCTTTACTAACAGGCTGAAACAACAAACATCATATCATATTACTGTCCAATCAAACTGTTTTGTTGAACTGCTCCTGTATAGTTTCTTCTCTTCGTAACTAAGTAAGGTTCTTCACCCCTTATGTCCTGCAACGTTCCCCTGCCACTCATGGTACACGTGTGCTGTGGAAACTAATGATGCTTTCATTAAAACTCTTGCTTTACTTTCTGGACAAGCATGGACCTGAATACGCTGAATCCACCACACTGTACTACCAAGCTGAGACAACAAACATCACACCACTGTCCAATTACTAATAAACTTCATCAATATATATTTAATATACTAAACTTATATAGGAGTTTCAGATTACATCAGTGCTGGTAGATGATCACCAGTGAGGCAATCCTTTGCGAGAACCCAGTAAAAATTGGCCCTTAAGGACACACAGAAGTTATTAATGTTCTCAAAAAGATATTCAAAGGTGGAAAGTTGGTCCAATTAAATTATTTCTCTTTACTCTAAATCATTGGACTTCAAAAAAGTGATATACAAACTGCTTTAGGCTTCAGCCCATTAAAAAAAATTCTGACTTTAGGACGAAATGGAAACCTGCATGGACAAGCTTGTTCTCAGAATTCCTTTCATTTTCCCCCCTTTCCCTCTTTTTTACCTCCAGCATACATGACAGCCAGCATGATGGAGGAGATCCAGGCAACTTGGCTATATGATGCGTCAAAAATTCTCTGAATGTCCTTGAAGAAAACAGTAGTGGCCTTGGGGAAAGCGTAGGAGAAGCCGATGGAGATGAAGGCTCCACACACCACAGCCCAGCCCCAGCCTCCATCCGGAGGGGGCACAGCTTGAGCTCCAGCAGGGGGTGGCATTGTAAACCCTGGTCTTTTCCTGTATGATAGAGAAGAACAAAGAGACGCATTTTAACAGATGGACTTCTTTGTCTTCAAACATAGCAGTCTTTGCAGTTTTTACTTTGTACTCTAATGCCAGGATATGGACTATGATGTTAAAATATTCTTAGATTATTAGCTTTATTCATGGACAAAGCTTACAATTCAACATAAACGTGACAAGAGTGTGAACAGTCAATTGTCCAGTTATATGTGGTTCGCAAAATGACTAAAAATACAAAAGACTATGATTACAGCATGGTTCTTCTTAAATAGCAGCCTGCAATTAAAGCTGCCTAAACAACAAAAAACTGGCCAACAGTTAGTGTGTGTGTATATATATTTGTGTGTGTGTGTGTATTTGTATGAGTTGATAATTTTAATGCAAAATAATAAGGAATATGAAGAGAAATGGGACACACAACATCATTTGAAAACTACAATACAGAAACCCCTGCATTCTCTCCGGACTATGTAAAAGATGTAGGTCTACAGTATAGTTCCCATAAACACCACCCTGTATTCTGCCTTCTTGTCTTACGTTAGCATCTTGTATTCATTATGTTACATTACGGTCCTGAAGAGACACAATATTTCATACTTTGTGAATACAGAGGGAAGAAAGAGGTGTCAAATATTACACAACATCTAAAAGGTTGAAGTACACGTGGAAGATATTTGATGCGGAAGGTTTTCTGATGTAATGTTACTCACTGTTTACATTTCACAGGGAACTGGAACGCTAATCCGCCTGATAAAACCCACAGCCGGATGATCATTTATTTACTCTTGCAGATCAGAGCTCTTGGAAATTTGTTTGCATATCAAACACCTTCTCTTGTGTGTCATAGCATGAATATACAGTATGCTGCACCACCAAAGACTCAAACACACACACACACACACACACACACAAACACAGAAACACAATACATGTTGCTTACACCTATACACTCTTGAATAAGGCTTGTGTAAGCTGTTGTATTTTGTATTTGTGCCATAAATTCCAATATTCTCATTATACATGGTACACAATGATGTAATAGAGTGGTACACAATATGGCCTAAAGTATGTGCAACCCTGACCATCACATCCATATAAGGTTCTTACTAAAATGTTTGGGGAAGAACCACAAATTCGGAAAATTTCCCTGAACTGGAACTAAGAGACTCAAACCCTGTTCCAACATCATAATGCCCCTGTGCACAAAGCCCCTGAGCTCCATGAAGACATGGTGTGTTAAGGTTGGAGTGGAAGAACTCCAGATCTTCTCATCCGATATCAGTGTCCAACCTCATCTTATCTTGTGTATCTCTCTCTTGGCTCTCCAAAATTTTTACAATATATGCAAAAATTTATAGTCGCTATAAAGTTCACATCATTATCATTTCCACACTGTGAAAAGAAATACATCATAGCAACGGAAACTCTTGTAATACATTCAGAGTAATTAGTATTTCTAATTATAAGATTACAGTGAACCAAATATAAGACTGTTAAACCAATTTTCCAGACATATTTACTCAATTTCAACTTTATATTTTCTTGATATTTTTGCTTCTTTCTGAAAATAAATTATTATCTCCCAATATAACAAGATTATTTCAAGCCTGGAATTAGTACCAATGTCTAGAAATAGGTTTTATCAGTCTTACATTTGGATTGTTGTAATTGTCTAATAGGAAATACTAGATATATTTGACTAGATAAATTGGAATGCTATTTTTTGCATTTCAGAATATCTAGGATTTAATACATACTTGTAAATGAATAATTTCTAATTCATAACAGTGATACATCTTTCTCTGTTTAAATTGTAAATAGCCCAAATACAGAAAAACAGAGGGTCACATTTAACACCATTAACTGTTGCATGAAGGACGATTGGAAAGTCCTCACCTACTACATGAAATGCCAACTGGCTCTGTACCTGTACCTCAAACAGATACAGAAATAAACATGCCCTGTCTCTAAGCACCCACTGGACAATTATTATATGATGTGACCAATAAGCCCAGTCTCTATGGCTGACTACCTGGGACAATTTTATTACCACACACACACAACTAGGAGTCATTGCCGTGTGTTAAACAAAGCTCATGTGGCTGCTCTTGTAAACTGATCCTCTCAACTGAAGAAATAATTCACACCTAAAGATTAAACAATAAGAAAGTTTCGGGAGTTAAGAGAGTTATTAATCTTGACAGATTAATTACACGAGGAAGCATTACATAAGTACATAGCAGAATAATAATAACAATAACCTGTGATCAGAAGAAAAGTGTGCTCATAACTGTGAGTATACAGGAAGCATTAAAGAAAACAAACAACTAATTAGCTATTGTGTATAATGTGTGACTGAGAGGCTGTATGAAATATAAATATACACTCTATCTCTCCATTCCTCTTTTGCGCATGTATATAGTAGCTATAATCGATCAAGGTCAACTTGAAATAGCTCGGCACCCACTTAGCGGATAGCGCGCATACATTTTTTATGGAAACTTCACACATTACTAATAAAGCCCAGGTAATACTTTGGTCTCTAAAATTATGCGTCCTTCGAGAGATTTCCAAAGAGTTTAAAGCTTACTAATTAAAGATTACGATCTTGTTCATACACCTATACACTCGAGATAGTGTGAACACAAACATTCCAGGTCTAATGTTAACATTTTTAACATTGGATCCTGTTTGTTTAACTTTCACAGTGTCAGTTTATGGATAAGAGTGACCATGCCTATGCAGGCTCTGCACCAAGGTTGTTGAACAGCCACTGACTGGATAGGTGGGCTTCCTGTATCATGATTGAAAACATACCTATAAACATTAGCATTTTAAGGAATTTTCCAGGGGTGGGATGTGGTACAGTAGATTAGTGGTTAAGGTGTTCAAATCCCAGGTACACCAAGCTGCCACTGCTGGGCCTCTGAGCAAGGTCTTTAACCCTCAGTTGTATAAAATAAGAGAAATTATAAGTTGCACGGGATAAGGGTGTTTGCCAAATACTGTAAATGGATATGACCATAGGTTTTGGTAGGGATGGGCAGCATTTAATTATGAGAATTAAGTACTGATGCTAGCACACTTGACTTATGCTATATGAAATAGGGGTGTAACAGTACACCCCATTTATGATTCCATTGCATGATACTGGCACTTCTCCTAGAGAAAATGACTGACTTAAACATAATCAGCTCTGGAGCAGCACCTGAGGCAACATTTTAACTGGAAATAGAGCTCCAAAGTCAACTAAAATGCCCGACTTCAGAAGCCTCTTTCTGTAGATCTCAGAAGCACAGTGTGTCGTTCACTGAACAAGTGCAGATGATTCCTGGTAATCTTGCAGGCTGCCCATGAACAATGTGATCACGTGACCAGCGTGTTATCTATTAGAACTCTGTAGAATGTACATATTCAGACATCTTGTGCTCAAAAAGTGCAACTAGATTAGACCAGCGAGTGGTATAATAACACTAATTTCCATTTGAATTGCACATTGTGTCATGCATCGTGTCATTTTCACCCATACAGGAAAGAATCTGTTTAATTATTAGAATAACTCTGTATCAGGCTGTCATCTGGCATATTGTCTAGCAGCTTATTTTGAGTAGTTTCAACAGAGCAGGTGCATTTTCTGTCAGTAGCAAGGCACTCTGAAGCACTAAGTATCATGGAATAGGGTTGCCAGATTACCAACCCGATTACATCTCACATTAAGATTTGGCGTTGAGAAAGGGAAGGTTTTACTACTTTTCAAGCACAAACGTTTGCATCCCTTAATGACAAATTATATTGAAATTCTAATCGATTAAAGCATGTAAAATCTTGTAAAAGCTCTCATGCTGTTTCTTGTGAGCTGTCAAAAAATCTGCCCACTTCACACTGGATAAAAATCGGATCACAGAAAGCTTTCGAGGATAAAAGATATATAAGGAGAGCAATGTGTTTAGTCACAAATATATCAAAATGTGGAAGAAAAATAACTAAACTTTTAACTTTTATTAACTAAACTAAAGCCAATCTCGCATCTTATTAGTCTTGTGATTTCATTATTATTTTCTTTCTTAGATTTTAGAATTTCTTAGAATTTACTACATTTATGAAGCAAGTCTTCTTTCGCAGAGAGCTCAAAATTTTTGACTCCCAACTGTGATTCTAATACCTGGATAATTAAAACCAACAATCTAACACATATACTATATTTTCAATATTTTAAGCTCTTAAGCAGCAGATTACAACCCCAGGATATATGTGTGTGGATCTGGGAAAACCTGCCAGATGTCACTGTGGCTAAATTCTGGGAAACAGTCCAATATGACATAAAAAAAAATTTCATATCATCATATTCATATTTGACTCGTCTTTTTTAAGAGAGTATAAAAAACACTTTCATAAAACTGCATGAAAATATTTCACCCATATATAGTCAAAAGAGCAGAACATACACAATTAGTCAGTACTTACTTCTGCACTGATGTAACAGCAGACACTGAATAATTAAGCAAAGAATCAAAGCACAAGTGAAATTTAATTCAGATGTCATAGGAGAGACACTGCAGCTCAAAGTGATTTGATAACATGTCACTAGTGTCATTTTCCATAAATAGGTTAGGTTATAAATGTAGAGGTAGGTGGGGTGCTTGCTTGCCTATCAGCTCAGGACCATATTAAATCAGGATAATTCCTCATTTTGTCTTATTGAAATAATATCAAGACTACGTAGTGATTAAAGAAGGGCTCTTAAAGTAGTTTATGAGGTAAATATGAATAAAGCCTGGTATAAAAGCAGATTTCAGCTATAATTTACTGTATATATCGTATTTCCTATGTATTATATAGGAGTTCTTATACACATTTAGTGAATTTTACCACTTTGTGACTGTGCACACTGCTTAGTCAGCATTAGAGCTTGGTCCACTAATGTAGCATATGAATTTCATTGTATATAGATGCTTAAGCACTCTTTATACACATGACAAACTTGAAACTTCCTTCTAGTCTTTCAGTGAGAGAAGAGAATCAAATACAATTTTCTCTCTTTTCCACAGTTAGGGGTAACCAGATTTTTATAATTTCTGAAGAAGAAGCTTTTATTATTGTCACATGAACATTACAGCACTGTCAAATTCTTACTTCGCATATCCCAACTTTAGAAGTTGGGGTCAGAGCACAGGGTCAGCCATGATACAGCACCCTGGAGCAGAGAGGGTTAAGGGCTTTGCTCAGTTGCTCAACAGTGGCAGCTTAGTGATGTTGAGGCTTGAACCCCATTCCACAACCCAGGGCATCATCCACTAAGGCTACCAGGAGAATTTACTAAAAATTACATTCAAGAAAGTCTGTAGTTTTAATAGGTCATGTCAGTAGGGTATTCTAAGCTTCCACAATTTTGATCAGTTACCCTCAGGTGTTTGTAATATAACCACCAAGAAATACATAACTGTGTAGGGTTTTTTTTTTTTTTTGCCTTTTGTTTTCCTTTACATCAGTGATAACCTTGAGCAGTGAAGGTATGACTTTACAAATTGGCTGATTGTTTGCTGTGGTTTTAATATTAACCCCGACTTCACACTTTTCTCTCTGTAGGTCAGAAATGCCATGCTGGGTCCCAACAATGGCTGCTTAATATCACTCACCGCTGTGCTTGAATAACTGAGTGATGAGGGTTTCACAGGAAGCGTTGAAGCCCTTCATGTTTCCAATTTAAAGAGAGGCTTGATATGAACACCATTAAGACCTGGAACACTTCAGATCACGAGCAGGGCTTTTTCTTTATGGTAATTAGCATATCACTAACCATTTCCAGGTCTTTGACTGTTATTTAGTACCTGTGACATTATCTGTATTTATTCTGTGGCATTAGCATAATGTCAGTATGCAAATGTAATGACATCAAAACAAACAATAAACATGTCAATCTCAAATACACTGCCATGATCATGCAAAAAAATCACCATGAAGCTATTTCTGCTACTGAGATTAAAGTAAACTATTGTCTCTGTACAGCTGTAGCGTTTACTCAACCTACAAATGTCACACGGTTAGAAAGGTGATCTGTCTGACCATTGGCTGATCAAGCATGCCTTTTCTGTTATAAATTCTTTGAAAAGCAATGTGTTAAGTGTTTAGCCAGCATGTGACTGATCCTAATGTCACCACAATCCTCAAGTAATTTATGACAAGTCACATCACAAGGGTAAATACTATGTGAATTGACCTAGGATCCAGATCTGGTGGATTTTTACATGCATCAGATATTATCTATTTATATTATTTTCTCTTATCATAATAAATGGTCATGATATGATTATCTGAGCAGGTCTTCTTAATGTTTTTAATCTACCTGTTTCAGACTAGACTACTGCATGCTTCATACTCAGTGTCCCTCAGTACTCAGTGTCCCTCAGAATCTGTCATTATCTTTAATAAATCTATTCCATGAACAATTAACTAACCCTGAACTTGTCACCACAATAAAAAAAGCATTTGTACTAGCTCTTACACCTCTACTCTGTGAGCTTCCCTCCGCTAGAACTCCCATATTGTACACTACAAGTGTTGTACTCTGCCTGATATATTGCTTTCCCCTTTTTTCCATTTGTTTGTCTCTTCGTATAAAAGCATCTTCTAAATGAATAAATTTAAATGTAATTTTGGACTTATTGTAGAAACCCTCCCTCAAAAAACTGATACCATTTCAGCAAATCAAGTTAACATGTAACTTAATATTTCAAGTCCTGGTCTGAGCAACAATTTGACATTCCCAGAGGAATTGAAACCATGACCACTGAGCTTGAGGCTGGAATAAAGCCATCAGAACAGTCCATCACAGGGTACATGCAGACACAGATTCCAGAGGAACCCGGGTGAACCCCGAGGAAACCCACCCAGACACTTGTATTGTATTGTATTGTAATTTTTTTTTTCATATTTTATTCTATAACCACTAAAGAACTGATGCGTATTCTATATACTTCTGTGAAGGTAATAGTCTAATATTATTATTCAACAACTGGGGCACTAGTATACATAAACAAGCATGTTTGTTTCTTTTTTAATAGCATGACCAAAGGTTAATGAACAGGAACAAACTTTAAAAAGGTTGGACACAATGAGACTAAGTCAATTCCTTCCCACTATATTTGCCTTTCTTGGTCACACAAATTGCACCAACTTAGCCGTAAACATTGTTTATGCTCCACCTGCAAAATAAACTCTTTGAAACATTCTCCATCAATAGTGTACAAATCAATTTAAAAAATGGTTGAGAAAGAAAACTGAAAGTAATCAATCCTGCTCTATTTGACTAGGGTTTCATGTATATCACACTCTGTACATCCACCTGACTCCATCATCACCTGATCATCTTCACCAGCAGGACTATACAGTAAGAAAGCTGTTCAATAATTAAGGACCCATTTGTCTCTTCTACCATTCCACAAATGCTGACCTCACATAATGTCCAATTGCTGGCCTCACATAATGATTCTGATCTCACAAGATCAGATAATGACAACATTCATTAAAATATTTACTTAAGTGTGTGAATATATTGCCATATGTCACAGTGTGCACTCACTCACACTCACATGACACACACACAAGTATTAAGTCCAGCTGACCTACATAGAACATCCTCTCTCCTCCTGCCAATGACTCTCTTATCTACCAAATCCCTGATATTTATAGCACGCACGCGCGCGCGCACACACCCTAGCGCGCGGACACACACACACACACACACACACACACAGAGCGCATCACCAGCAGACGAAGAGCAGTCAGTGGGTTAAATAATGAAATATGCAAGGCGCACGTGGAAGAAAAGCGCAAAGGTGATTGGGTGGATGAGAATGATGCAACAGTCCGGTGCTTCTCCGCATCTTTGTACAGCGCGCGACCGGTGCTTATATAAACCGGATGAAACCAGTTGGCATGCTCGTCACTTAAAAGACTACATGTAACCAATGATTAGTAAACTTAAAGGCTCAAAACAAGGCGATGTAAACACAAACATATGTCTTTTGTGTGCCTTGTTTACACACCTCGAAAGACGGGAGCATCATCCGGTTTTATTTCTTGAAACAAAGTATCATGGGGTGCTAATAAAGCCACAGCGAGACCCATTAGCAAGCTTTTCAAAAAGAAATGTCTGTTTACCTTGGGAATTGTTAATCACCGGGTCCGTCCTGTGTCCCTTCCTCATTCAGTGACCTTGCCAATGTTGCAAGAATGCGCGCTTTACGCACTGTTTGGACGCCTCTCTTTCCAGAGGGCGACACTGACGTCTGCAGCGTGGAGGGGCGGCGTGTGGCGCGCGTGCCTGTCTTTGTGTGTGTGTGTGTGTGTGTGTGTGTGTCCATAGAAGCGAACATGGGCAACGCACTAGCTAAACACACCAGCACGAAGCTTGGCCCAATAGCAATGTGTCGTATGAATGGGTGGAGAAGGGGCGTGCAAAAGGTTGCACATGGACTTTTAACAATTCCATGTAAGCCCCATATGTCAGCTTTTCCCTATTTCTTTAAGTAAAAAACATTAAACACGGTATATTAGCGATGCTTATTACGTCAGCTGCATTAGACCTGGATTATTGTGAAGTTATTCTTATTGCTCAAAAGCTTCCTAATATATTGTGCAACCTCAGCCAGGGGCAAAGCTCCTCTCGGAACAGCTTCCACAAAGCTCCCCACCACAGCCCACTCCAGACCACCCCACTAAACTTCCAGCAGTCTGTGCCTTTAGATATGTTCTAGTGCTGGATATATCTTTACCATTCGCAGCTTCAAAATACATGCCTTGAAATACATACCACCCAAGTGAGAATCTACTCCAGGGTAATAATTGAGGCCAGATAGAGAGATAGAAGAGATAGAAAAGCCTGGACTGATATTGTCAGACTGTTGCCACCATGATCCTCATTAGGTAAAGATGAATGAATTAATGAATCACTTTTAGGTTCTAAAGTGAACTAAGTGAACAGAATTAATACTCTGGTTTAGGTCTCAGCAAACCTTGATTTTGAAGAAAAAATAGGTGCAAATGAGCAAAATTTAAATGAAAGGATTTATATCCAAAAATTATATGGATATATAAATATTAACACTTTTTTAGCCCAGACTAATAACACACACACACACACACACACAAAAACACTTAATCCACACAAGTGCACACTAGCATGTGCACACCTGCATGCACATGCAAATAAATCCCATGTCATGTTTAAACATGTGGGTGAAAACAAACTACTGTCTCTAACTTATGGATTGTACATACTCAGGCACATAGAAAGTAATACACTATATTGCCAAAAGTATTCGCTCACCTGCCTTGACTCGCATATGAACTTAAGTGACATCCCATTCCTAATCCATAGGGTTCAATATGACGTCGGTCCACCCTTTGCAGCTATAACAGCTTCAACTCTTCTGGGAAGGCTGTCCACAAGGTTTAGGAGTGTGTTTATGGGAATTTTTGACCATTCTTCCAGAAGCGCATTTGTGAGGTCACACACTGATGTTGGACGAGAAGGCCTGGCTCTCAGTCTCCGCTCTAATTCATCCCAAAGGTGTTCTATCGGGTTGAGGTCAGGACTCTGTGCAGGCCAGTCAAGTTCATCCACACCAGACTCTGTCATCCATGTCTTTATGGACCTTGCTTTGTGCACTGGTGCACAGTCATGTTGGAAGAGGAAGGGGCCAGCTCCAAACTGTTCCCACAAAGTTGGGAGCATGGAATTGTCCAAAATGTCTTGGTATGCTGAAGCATTCAGAGTTCCTTTCACTGGAACTAAGGGGCCAAGCCCAGCTCCTGAAAAACAACCCCACACCATAATCCCCCCTCCACCAAACTTTACACTTGGCACAATGCAGTCAGACAAGTACCGTTCTCCTGGCAACCGCCAAACCCAGACTCGTCCATCAGATTGCCAGATGGAGAAGCGCGATTCGTCACTCCAGAGAACGCGTCTCCACTGCTCTAGAGTCCAGTGGCGGCGTGCTTTACACCACTGCATCCGACGCTTTGCATTGCACTTGGTGATGTATGGCTTGGATGCAGCTGCTCGGCCATGGAAACCCATTCCATGAAGCTCTCTGCGCACTGTTCTTGAGCTAATCTGAAGGCCACATGAAGTTTGGAGGTCTGTAGCGATTGACTGCAGAAAGTTGGCGACCTCTTCGCACTATGCGCCTCAGCATCCGCTGACCCCGCTCCGTCAGTTTACGTGGCCTACCACTTCATGGCTGAGTTGCTGTCATTCCCAAACACTTCCACGTTCTTATAATACAGCTGACAGTTGACTGTGGAATATTTAGGAGCGAGGAAATTTCACGACTGGATTTGTTGCACAGGTGGCATCCTATCACAGTTCCACGCTGGAATTCACTGAGCTCCTGAGAGCGACCCATTCTTTCACAAATGTTTGTAAAAACAGTCTGCATGCCTAGGTGCTTGATTTTATACACCTGTGGCCATGGAAGTGATTGGAACACCTGATTCAGATTATTTGGATGGGTGAGCGAATACTTTTGGCAATATAGTGTATATACTCAGGCACATACTATAGAAAGTAATATATACTCTAATTACTACTCTAGAAAGCTCTATGACCTTTTGGTTTATGATTTATAAGGAAGTACTTCCAATTCTAACAATTATTTTAGATTTATTTTTTTTAATCCAGCATAAGTGTGCATTTTTTCCATTTGCACTACTTCTACTTCTACTACTACTACTACTACTACTACTACTACTAATAATAATAATAATAATTAGAAGAATAAACAGGCTTTACTGTCTTCTCATCACAGGTACGCATTAAAATTAGAAATGAAATACTGTGGAGCAATTTCCACAACAGACATTGTCGCATCAAGTCGAGTTGTTCTCTATGATTCATCTGTAGAAACAGCTGATTATTGGCATGTGTATGCCTTGATGCGTTTATTATGACGCAGGGGTACTTTCTCCACTAAAGACGATATAATCAGGGACACTGAGAGTTTACTAGACTTTGCTCACCAATTCTATTATGAGCTAACTCAAGTTCTTTTGTCAAACCATACGCAATAACAGCTTTATCAGTCGGCGATCAGTGCAGTGTAGAAGGTCCTGGGTTCAAACAGGCAGGGGCCTTTCTGTGTGGAGTTTGCATGTTCTCCCCATGCCTGCTTGGGTTTACTCCAGGTACTCCAGTTTCCTCCCACAGTCCCAAAACATGTACATTAGGTTGATTGGTAATTCTAAACTGCCCATAGGAGTGAGTGTGAGTGTGTGTGGTTGTCTGTCTATATATGGTCCTGTGATGGACTGGTGACCTGTCCAGGGTGTACCCCTGCCTTTTGCCCAATGTGTGCTGGGATAGGCTCCAGCAGATCCCCAGATATTAGGAAATAAAGCGGGTATAGAAAATGGATGGATGGATGGACAGTGCAGTGTGTCATGATAGAAACTACACTACCCATCAGCGCCAACACATCACATGACCATTTCCCGTATCTTAGTGATCACTTGCACCTGTTTCCTGTTCCACTTAATTACTGTCTCTGATTAAGGTCTGGGTTCTGTACATTACCTAATCTAGCTTTCGTTGTTTGCATGTGCATGCTCAAGGCTGTGTGTTTGCCTATAGCACATAGTTCATATTTAAGAGTTTAAGATTTGTGTTGTTTGTGCAGTTAATGATTTGTTTTACAATAAACTCTAATGTGCTTACACTAATATAACCTCACAGGCGACAATATATTGCGATGGTGTGGTGCAGACTGAAAAACCCTGCACAAATAAATCTTTTCATATTGTCTTAGACTTCATAATGCCAGTAATATATTTTGATTTACTTTGTACTTTGTTTCTAAGTGGTACCACCTACAGTAACATAGTCCACCATTTTGCCATGCATGTGTAGACTTGAATAAGTATATAGCCAATACTGGGAACAAGAAAATTTGCTGGAAATCTTCAGTATGCCTGGAAATAAAATGTCTACACGACTCCTCTGAGCCAGAGCTCTCTCATTTTATCATGTATTCTAGACATTCTCCCCATTTCCAATGAATTAAGAGTCAATATACTGCCAACTCCATCCAAAAAGCAGGTAAGGCAAAGAGCCAGAGCACATGGCCATGAATAAGGATGAACTGGAATGTGACACATTAAAAACACATATGGTACAGTTTACACCACAGAGGGAGCTATACACCATGTTACATAATTGTTTACTGTTAACTGACCAGTAGAATCATAAAACTTGATAATAAGAATATTTTATCTATCTATCTATCTATCTATCTATCTATCTATCTATCTATCTATCTATCTATCTATCTATCTATCTATCTATCTATCTATCTATCTATCTATCTATCTATCTATCGCCCCCTTTAGCATCAATGAAGGCATGCAGTCTTTTGTAATAATTGTGCATGAGGTCCATTCTTCTCTCAGGTGGTATAGCTGCCCATTCCTCTACACAAAATGCCTTCAGTTCCTGTAAATTTTTTGGTTGTCTTGCACAAACTGCACTTTTGAGATCTCCCCCAAATGGCTCAATGACATTAAGGTCAGGAGACTGTGATGGCCATTCCAGAACCTTCACCTTTTTTGCTGTAGCCATTGGAGGGACAACTTGGCCTTTTGCTTTGGATCATGGTCATGTTGGAACATCCAAGAGCATCCCATGCACAGCTTTCGTGCTGTAGAATGTAAATTGTCTGCCAGTATTTTCTGATAACATCCTGCATTCATCTTGCCATCAATTTTGACTAACTTCCCTGTGCCACTGGACCTCACACAGCCCCAAAACATAGAGATCCACCACCATGCGTTATAGTGGAGATGGTTTACTTTTTACCGTAGGCCTTGCTGAGTCCTCTCCAAACATAGCGTTTATGGTTGTGACTATAGTGAATGGTATATTATTGCTTCTTCACGTGACCACTATCCTTAAATAAGATGCAAATTTAAACCTGGTCAAACTTGTAGTCAAATTTGAATCTTTATTATTATTCTTATTTATTATATTTATATACAGATTATCACAGAATGATAATCTCTGCTGTAATTTGTTTTTAGCTCATTACACAATGCAGATATACTGCTTTTTTACAACAATCCACAGCATTGTATATAATGTGAATAAATCATGAACCATTATTCACGTTCATACTTTAATCATACTGAATTATGCTCACATGTGCATTATGCTATTTGAATAAGGTTTATATCTAATATATTAAAACATACTGAGCCCTTTATCTATTCTATGCTAACAAACTAACATTTGGGAGTCATATATAATTCAACGTGGGTGTGATGCTTCTGTGTATGAGTCTGATCCAAAATATAATAAGACCCTTTGTGCCAATATGCAGTCTCTGTAATAGACTATATCCATTCTTCA
The DNA here is from genome assembly GCF_019097595.1 of Hemibagrus wyckioides. Classification (NCBI taxonomy): domain Eukaryota; kingdom Metazoa; phylum Chordata; class Actinopteri; order Siluriformes; family Bagridae; genus Hemibagrus; species Hemibagrus wyckioides. The sequence goes on from NC_080728.1 coordinate 5,961,511, forward strand.
AGAGTTCATCTATAATATATGCTCACATAATGTGTGTTTGCTAAAACTTATACCCAGATCTTACTCATAAAAAATAGTCAGATCATAATAATAGACAAATGCATTCTTCCTAAACTAATAGCAAACAAATGATTGCATATATTCTTGTCAATACTGCATACAGTGTTTTAAATAGTTTTAAAAAATATGAACTTACATCTTCTCCAGATTTTGGTTTGGTCTGGTTAGAGACAGAGTGTGATGAATTTGACAATGATCTGTTTATGTGAGTCACCCAAAACCCATTCAAAACAAAGTATAGAGTAAATTCATGAGAGAACATCATCAATTAGGGCTGTGTTGTTGCCCCTGCATGGACACAATTATTGTTGAAAGGTATTGCTTGGGAGCGGGAAACAAAAATTTCCAAAACATTAAATGTATCATGGAGTACTGTGAATGCTATCATCAACAAGTGGATGAAATGGGGCACCACAGTGATGTTAAAGGACAGACCTCCAGAACTGACAAATGAACAAGAGGAAAACTTAAACTCTGTGAAACTGGCAAAAGACCTACATTACATTCAAGCAATATCTGAGACATTCTTCTTACTCCATGTATGTGAAAACACTCATATTCTTCATATCTAGAAAGAAGGATGGAGACCATGTCTGACTAAGAAAATCACCCAAGCCCACCTAATTCATCCCAAATCATGTGACAAAATCTTTTATGGCCTAATGAAACCAAGGAATTGTTAAGCATAATTCTAAACAATATGATGGTTTAAAATCAACATGCCCACTAAACATCATATCAGTGGTGAAGCAAGATGGTGGTAGCATCATGTTATGGGGCTGCTTCTCTTGAGCTGGAACTGGGGACTATAGTCAGACAGAGGGAAACATGGAAATATCTTCTAATGCAATACTGACCCAAAGCACAAATCCAAGGGAAGAAAGGAATGGCTGACAAAGAAGAAGAATAATGTTTTGGAATAGTCCTGTCAGATCTAAATCTATAATCTGTAGATCTAAACCCCATTCAAAGGACTGTGCACATGATAGACCCTCACAACTTGATATGGATATAGAGCATTGTCTCAAGAAATAGTGAAAAAAATTGGCAAGTCAGGATATGCCAATTTGGTAGATTCTTACCCCAAATGACTGAGTGCTATATTACAAGCAAAGAGTGTGTTAACAAGTATTAGTTATTGAATAAGAAGGTATCTAACATTTCTCTTTCATTTTTACATCACAAACATTCACAATTTTAATATTGGTGTGTATTTTCATAATATCCATTATAGGTCGGTCTGGGACTGGGGCCAGGTAAACATTTGGACATGAGCTAAGATGACCTTACTGTGGCATTTTTAAAGAGCTCCACATTGGCCTCTAGGTCATCTTGGGGAGTCATCTTTGTAATTCTGATGTGGCCTGCGGTCATGGGCAAGGCAGATGGAGTACTGATGGGCTGCACCAGCCTCTGTAGCCTCTGTTGATCCTTGGCCTACACAGTCACATAGATCTTAAAGCATTGTTGTTGTTTGACCTGTAGGTCCTAGAGGGCCTGATGTGCACTTGGCGCATGCTGGAAAGGAGGCATTTATCTCTGAGAGGGGTAACTGCTCCAAGGTGGCAACACAATGATACCCAGGTGGGTAGAAGGGAATTGAGGAGGCAGAAGCAATGGTATTTTATTGCTTTTCCTCTGCACTGCACTCTCATCAAGAATGAAACAATACACAAAACAGAAATCAGCCTAACTCTTTGGTCTTTTCAATGTTCACTTCAGAGAAACACAGAGTATAAACAGAGCACCGTTAATAATGAACAGATCTTATGATCACTGATCACAGAATGTTGAATATGTCAAGTCTTCAAAGTGACTTAACTCTCGCCATGATTAATTTACTTAGATTTACCAACCTGAATTTCTTAGAACTCTTAATTTGGTTAAAAACCAGTGTTGGATTAGTTATAGGGTTGATTGGATTATTGTCCACAGACCTCTAAGTCCAAATGGTATCAAGTTGTAGTTTTTTGCTCAATGTTTTTAACTGAAAGGTTCTCAATTGAAAAATGTATGACCTTTGAATCAAGGACTTGTGTATAAGAAGAAAAACACTGTCTGATATTACATTTTTTAACACATTAACCACTAATCCACCACATCCCATGTTCTTCCACTTGTAAGATCTAAATCAGCCAATCAGTGCAGTTGTACATCTAGACATCTACTTATTAGCTAAGATACATGCTACCAGAACGCAGAGAAAGAGTAAAAATAATGAGAGGGATAGCAGCAATCACTGATGTTCTGTGATATTCATCTATTTTAAACCAACAGATGTTAGTGGTTAGACCAGAGAGTCACATGGCAGTATGAGGTGTATAATTTACATCCCAATTCTGAAAGGCAATGAGTTCTCTCCTCAGGGTACCATGTGAAAAGACTAACCCAGGACTTCAGGAGAAACAGGAGATCAGATAACATTGTGCAACAAACCAAACAAACTGTTGCAGATTTTTTCCAGGGGCTGGTCAATTTCCAAAAACACCTTAACCAAAGACTCAGGATTTGCTCAGGACTTTTTCTTGCTGTCAGCAGAGGTCATGCTTACCAAATACAGTAAAACCTTGGATTGTGAGTACCTTGGTCTGCGAGTGTTTTGCTCGAGCAGAAATTTAAAATAATTTTTAACTTGATAAACGAACAAGGTCTTGCATTACAAGTAATAAGGATACATGCCAAGCGTCATGTAATCACAACTCATGATCACAACACTGACCCGATGGTTGCTACCGATTAAGCTGTGGATAAATAACAAGCAGCTAGCAGGAGATACTGTGACAGAAAATATTATTTGTGAGAAGGCAAAGGCATTGTACACTGACCTCGTAAGTTAAGCGCCAGGTACGTCTACAGAAAACAAAGAAGGCTTCAAGGGGAGCAGGGGATGGTTTAATAACTTTAAGAGGAGAAGTGGCATCCATAGTGTTGTTAGGCAAGGAGAGGCTGCGAGTTCCGATGCTAAAGCAGCTGAGACGTTTGCTGCTGTGTTCCAGAAGCTTATGGTTTCCGAGTGCTACCTACTGCAGCAAGTTTTTAACTGTGATGTGATGGGTCTTTTTTTGGAAAAAGATACCAAAGAGGACATACATTTCAGCAGAAGAGAAAGCAATGCCCATGAAACCCATGGTCACAAACCCATGAAAGACGGTCTCATCCTATTGTTTTGTGCTAATGCAAGCAGGGATTTTAAAGTCAAGCCGCTGCTTGTGTATCACTCCGAGAATCCATGAGCTTTCAAGAAATGTAAGGTGCAGAAAAGCCAGTTAAATATTATGTGGAGGTCTAACAACAAGGCTTGGGTCACTCGTATCTTGTTTATCGAGTGGATCAACGAGGTTTTCGGTCCTGCAATAAAAAACTATCTCTTAGAAAAGAATCTGCCACTCAAAGTCTTGCTCGTTATGGATAATGCTCCGGCTCATCCTCCAGGCCTTCAGGACGACTTACTGAAGGAATTCGAGTTTATTAGGATCAATTTCCTTCCTCCCAACCCCACTCCACTTCTTCAGCCCATGAATCAGCAGGTCATTTCGAACTTTTAAAAACTTTACACCAAAGCACTATTTCAGTGATGTTTCGAGGTGACTGAAGAAACAAACTTTACCCTTCGAAAATTTTGGAGAAATCATTTTGACATTGTGAGCTGCTTAAAAATCATAGATAAAGCCTGGGATGGTGTCACCAAGAGGACACAAACTAATGGAACTTCATCGTGAACAACAGCAAGAGGTCATGGCGGTCACACAGTCCAAGGTTCTACTATATCTCGAGTGACCTCTGCACTCTAAACTCCTCATCACTTCCTAGTTCTGTTCATGGGCAATATTTCATTGCAAACCTTACGAATTGTGTGTGTGTGTAAGCTCTGCAAGGTGTTCTTGTGGTTGCCTCAAAGGGTTTTCGAACCATGCTGAGTCAAATTGTACGAGACTACAATTAGTCAGAATAATTTAAAAGCATTGCCATTGAAATGATTAAAATAATGGAACTGTTCTGCTTTATATACAGCCAGTTATTTTGACAAAACTTAGGAAGCCATGAGACTTACTGCAATAGAAGTGAAAAACATCCATTTCCTATGACTGCAGTAAATGCAATAGTACAAGCCCAGTTTTATTTTTTACAAAGCCAAACTTTAATTTCTTCACTCACATGTACGTTGATCACCTGTAAAGGGCAAGGTGCATTCTCGACACAGCTTGTTTGCATTTAATGACACACATAAAACTTCAAAAATGCAATACAGAGGTTAACACTTTGCCCACCAACCACCTTCTACTCACTAAAAATTCACATTTAAAAGTGCAGACTGCGTGATTTAAAGTCACTCATCAATGTACATTAGTCTTCTTACATGAGTAGAAGCATGAATAGGATATCAACACCAAACTTCTCAAAATTATTATTTAAATACTCATAAATCAATCTGCAAATAAATCCAACAAATTTGTATCCAGCTCGCTAAATGATGGCCGGTGTATGTGTGATAAAATTGATATTAAATGTACATAATTAAGAATTACGACCTGTTGATTGCTACATGAGCTCTAGTCTTATAGTCTAGATAGAGTGAAAGGCTTGAGGAAAGAGGAAGCCTTTAGAAATTTTGCATAAAAACATATAGATAGACTTTGAGTGGCCTAATAAATGTAAAATTAGTCAACATACCAGTGACAGTAAAATTTAGTAAAAAAGAATGAATGATTATGATAAAGGTTTTATATTGTCTTATGATTTTCTTTGCTTAAAGGCATCATTTAGTGGATTATGAAGTAAAACATTACAGCTTTTAAATAAATCTGACAGCTCTGCCATTGGAAAAGCGAGTTAGTTGTATATTTACATATGGACAACACTAACCATTAAAGGTCCAAGGTTGTAAAGTAGCAATGATTTGTGTTATTATATAAATAAAGTATATTTTATTTATATAATAACATAAATCATTGCTACTTTACAACCTTGGACCTTTAATGGTTAGTGTTGTCCATTCCTCCTGTAAGACATTAACTGACCAAACCTGTGTTCCTCTGAGAAATCCTCTTTTGAGGACAATAATAAATCATGTATATACATATTTACATTTTAGACACAGTGGAGTTTAAAATAGACTAAAGAATATTAAATGGGTAGAGAAGGGGAAGACACCTAATTGTGAATGTCTGTGAGTGCGATCAGTAATTCATTACTATACATTAGAAGTTAAGTGTGGTAACTAAGTAGTGTTAATGAAAAACTATTTGTTCCTTCTTATTTATTTCTTGCATGAGTTATGGAAAGTAAAATATTACTGACTTAACATATTCAAGATTATACTGATGTGTTGGGATTATATTATATTATATATCTTCCATGGCTGCCTTTATTTCCCGAAACTCTTTGTTCACATTGATAGTTTTTGTCAGTAAAGCTAGTTTTCTGCTGTAGAAGACACAAGGGTGAGGTTTCAAGGGGTTTCCATGGCATTGAGAGAGGATCTGCTATTCTCAGACGCATCAACTTCAACAACCAAGGACTGCGAGGGGTTGGCATGATAAAGCATATGAGCGCTGGTGAAGCAGTGCTTATTGTTCTGGAAAGCCTGCAGAGCTTGATTCCACTTCATTATCTCAATGTTTTTTGGAGTTTGCCCTTGAAAAAATGACATCAGAGGAGCTGCCGAGGAGCTGAATACCCTTATGAACCATCAGTATGGGTTGAAAAAAGCAAAGTAGCTCTTTGCTTGTCTAGCACTGTGTCCTGTGGTGGAAAGACGGAGGCTGGTGAACAGGATAAAAGGTATATAAGGTCATAACTCTGGATTTGTGTTATGCACATATTACTAATGGGCTGAATTAACAATGAAAGCTCGCCTCTGCAGGTACAGATAAGCTCCTCAATGGGTGTCACCACCTAACAGAATGAAGATCTCAATCCTCTGCTGGATCCGGATTTCGGGATCTACAGTATGTGCTGGAGGTTTATTAGACGCCAAGCCAACACACAGTCCAGATGTCAAGGTTGTAAAGAGGACAATGTTCAAACCACAAGCAAATATGGAAATATGATAGACAAAACCCAAAGAGCAGTTAAATAAGCAGCAGACGTCAAAACGCATGAAAGGCAAGCTCTAAATACTGTAAGCCTCATAATGCACACTCTGGAACTGGCAAGAATTCACAATAAATGTTTGTTTGCTTCATATATTGTCTATAGAGGAAGTGTTTGTGTAGTAGATCAGTATTTTAGTACTTCTGCTGTTAGGTTCCCATGACATGACAGCCACAAAGTGATCTGTTAGATTATTAAATAACAAAATAGTTATAAGAATAATGAGAAACCCCATTAACCTTTTAAAAATGACATCTTAACAAGATAAAATATCATGAATATAGTCTGAATGATCTAAAAAAGATTACAAGAAAGTAAATCTAAGCATATTTAGCCTATTCTTTTAGACTGTTTTTAAGCTTTAAATATTATTGTTTTATTAGCAGATTTATTTTTCTAATTTTAAGGATACATTTCTAAAAAAAAAAAAAAGGAAGAAAGAAGCAAAATTATGTGCCAAGAGAATAAAAAAAGTGAAGCTTAAAAAATAGTAAAATAGGCCTAGAAATAGTAATTAGTAAATTACTAATAGAAATGACTATTTCTATTAGTAATACTAATAGAAATAGTAATAGTATAGTATTATAATAATTGTATTGGTTATTTGTAATCTTATCATTAGAAATGGAAGATTCAAGTCTAGATTCAATGTATTGTCACTTGCTAAGATGCCGGTGTAGAAGTTCACTTGTAATGTCTGAGCGTTTACTCTTCAGGTCACCCCACAATCCGGTCAGGGTATTTTAATAAACAATGTTATTCTGTCTGTTGTAATACCTCCTGCTTCATCTGTAAAGCGACATGTGTAGTAGTTTGCACAGAACATGGTCATAAACCTCATAAAAACACATAATATAACATTTAATAAATAAATAAATAAATAAATAAATAAATAAATAAATAAATAAATAAATAAATTTTTAAATGACATTTCTTTTATATTTGACTGTTTTGTCCATTTCCTCCACATGGTGGCAGTCTTTACCACTTAGCCGGTGAGACTTGTCTACTGGGTGATGTTTTTGTAACTGAAATGAGGCAGAACGAGTATTATAAAGCCTCATTCATAGACACCATCAGAGCACCGTTTATTCTCCTGTGTAAATGGAAAAGAACAAGCATGAACTAGCTATGAATTGTTAATAAAATAACAACAGACAGAATAATTCACTGCACATTCAAATTGCAAGAGATGAACATCTGTTATTATTTGATATTTGTCCAGTGTTCATTTATGAATCCACAGTTTCGGAGTTGGTAGAGTTCAATCCAGTGAAGTAGGTTTTGAAAACACTTTATTCATTTATTTGAAGAATATCAGAACAATTTTGATTCTGCTTAATGAAAACAGTTTTTTAAGAATAACTTTAATGTAGTAACGACGTTCCGGTCACCACAAGTACACATTTAATAAAACATATAACGTATATGTCAGTAAGATATATGCATACACACACACACACACACACACACACACACACACACAAACCTTTCCTTACTTGCCCTGAAACAAGGTGGGTGGGAGAAGACATATCCAGCAGCTGTGTTTTTCCACAGCACCTGAAGCATGTATGTGCAAACATACAGCTCCACACACACAACACACACACACAGAGAGAGAGAGAGAGTGAGAGAGAGAGAGAGAGAGAGAGAGAGAGAACACTTTGTTAAAAAGCTTTGGCAGAATGAAAAACCATACAGCCCAATGTAACACTTTTTGCTTACAACTGGCAATTTTGGGGGTTGACAGCGGTGTGGAATTGCTAGTTTAAAAATAGTCAGTGGCTGCCAAAATCCTGTTTTAAACCAAATGATCCATTTTGGAATTAAATCAAATCAAATTACAATTTTCCCAAGCATAGGCTGTGGAAAACAAAAGCAACATGTAAGCATACACAGCGTATCTATGATGTACATTTGCAGAAAACCACGATGACATTGTTTCCCACACAAACACTGAGCAAAAGAAGAAAATGGAGTCTCACTTTACCAATACATGAACTTTCTGGGTTAGTTTCAGGTCTTTTTGTGTGGTTTTGAAGTTGTCATGAGATCAGAAACCTGGAAACCCTTCCAGCAACACCAACACCATTTTCACACTTAAACAAAAGTCAAACATGGGGCTGTGATGTGTGACGGAGGTGAAGGGGGAGGATTGGTCAGATAATCAGTTTTCAACAGGGGTCAAGCACCTTCAACCTCCCCCTCTTACCAGCAGTCCCTTGACCTCACGACCCGAGGAAAATTATAGCGTTTCTCCACCAAACAGCAAATGCACATCAGTTTCCTCACTTCCCCATCACATCACCACAACTCTATGAAATTAGGAATAGGTTATTGAATGGTGACATAATGTAACTCACAAATAATGAACTGATTTTGAAATGAAACCGGCATATCTTATTTGATCTGAAACTGTGCTTTTATACAGCAACATTAAGCGGAAGACCAGCCAGGATTGTTTTAATAGCAGTGTATATAAGAAAATAGGAAAATAATGTTTTGTTACTATAAACAAGAATCTACTTTTCACTTTTAACTTAATGCCTGCAATGGCTGTCTCTATTGCTGCTGGATATCTGGAATTTCCTTTGGGATCAATAAAGTATCTATCTATCTATCTATCTATCTATCTATCTATCTATCTATCTATCTATCTATCTATCTATCTATCTATCTATCTATCTATGCCTCCAAACACAGGCTAGGGTGCCAATACTTTAAACAGTATTGGGTTTTTAAATGCAAACAAACGAAAAAGAACAAATTCACAGAGTTTCACTTCTGGGACTGAATCTCAAATGTCATTTTATGCTATTTCTGAAAGCACTAGGGAGGACACTCAGCTGAATTACTTTCCATCCTTTGTACAGCTTGAGAAAAAGCAATTTGAGATTTGCCCCAACTAGATTCTTTTTCTTTTTCTGGAAATTTTACTTCGCCCCGAGTCTATACAAAATTTTCATTCTGATCTGATCGCAGGTTGAAAATATATATAAGCTCAAGCTCCATAGTGATGAGAAAATCTGACTTGGTTGTAAATAAATACAAACAAATCTGAAGCGTGAAGCAGCTACATTGCTTGTGTCTTAAATCCACATGATAACCCAGAACTTCACTCCACTACTTTTTGTGCCAGGAGAAAAGCAATTCCAGCTTCTCAAGTGAACATATCTGGATTACAGTCCAATTCATCTAGTATTTCCAATCCAACTATTTTTAGACATTTTTTAACTAATCCCATGCTTATTATTTTAGCCGTTAATTTAGCTTTTGTCCTATTTGCTTAAAACGGGTAAAATTATCCGGCAGTGGAATAAGACTATTTCAGAATTGACATAAGTATAAATTTCTATAAATAGGTTTAATACTTCTCACTGGTTTTCTGTAATCTTATAAAAGAAAGTGATATGCAAAATGAATCATAATGTATTTAAGATATTTTTACTTGTAAAGATGACAATTTTGGACAAACTGATTTTAAATAAGTCAGTGTGCTAGATTTTTTTTTAGCTTCACCCTTATGTATAGACGTATGTCTGATCTAATTCAGCACTTAAGTATGACATGGCTCACCTGGCGGTGGAAATAGTGACAAAGTGTAATTTGCCTAGCTGAACATTGCTGCACAGTCCAGTGGAAAAGCACTATTTGACTCCTCATGCTCCTCAGCTGGTGAAACACTCATGCTTTGAACTTCTCTAAAGCTTTGTGGCTGTTCCTTTACGTCCTTCTTCCCTTTTATTCACAGGTTTCATTTCAAAGAAAGCAGAAACAAGAGATTTAAGTGTGAATCTCCAATATTTGTCATACTGTGTGTTTTTATCCTGTGTGGTCCTTCTTTCTCACAAATCCGCCTTCACGTGAGACTCAGAAAGCTCTTTTAACTAGTAACATTTGGACTGAGAAAAGGAAACAAGATTCATCTGGCGAAGACATTATTAATGATTGCCACTGATTGCCTAATCATCATCGGTATGGCTCGAAGATGGCTGTAAATGAAACGTGAAAAACATGTCAAAGACACATGTAGATGTGTGACACACTTTATTACCAGTCCAAATATGTCTTCTGATCTCCTCCCTTGATCACTACCAGATGAGAAGTCTGTAAGTTGCAGCACATGGAATAATGCATTACGAGAAAAGCTCACGTCTGGAATTGCTAAAAATGTTCCTTCTCTCTCTCTCTCTCTCTCTCTCCCTCTCTCTCTCATTTTTTAGCTATCTATCCATATGTGTATCTATTTATCGGTTTTACATTTCACTGTTCAATTTAAATGCATTTAATTACATTTTGTTGTATAATAAATCACTGTTAAATATTTGCAATAATTGATTGATGACACAAAAACAGCAATGACATAAACATCCAACCATCTAAACAAAAATCCCTTTATACATATACATTAAATATCAACATGACCAAGCTTATTTGTCGTGGACAAGAAAGGAGAACTAGTAATGACTTTTTGAGTAAGTTTGTAAAAATTGTTCGGGTTGGTGTGGCACTGGATCATTGTTCTGTCTGGAAACTGTAACTTTACACTTCTGCTCAGCCCCATAAGTTTAACTTGTGGTCAGAGACCTCATAAACCATACTTTAGCTCAGAGAGGTATGGCAGATTTTTACCAGCGAGTCCTTGTTTGAGTTAATGACACATTCGTACTGGCAGCCAGCTGGACGGATGATCCATCATTTTGCTGTCAGTGCTCCTGGAGCTGCTTCGCTCGAGGAAATAAATGAAGAGGTCCAATCACAACATAGCAGCTTAAGTAAAATAGAGACAGAGAGATATTTGAGTGAAGGCAAATCATCCAGGATCAGCATCTTCTCTCTGTATAGTGGATCACCTTCAGAACTATGTCTGTTATTCCGTGACCTGATATCCCTTGGGATACTGTATGAACATTCAAAATTCGAGAAGTTAGAAAGGTTTCAGTGTATGTGTTGGTAGCTCAGTTCCTTGAGAACTCAGAGGTGAGTTACTTCAGCTTCAGTTTTGTGTGTGGGTTTAAAGTTCGAAAGACTGAGTTTGTTCTATCAAAGATTAAACCCTTAACAACAATGCTCTTTCCACATCTATGACCCTATGGTAAGGCTGTAGACCTCTTTCTAAAGCAAATAGATGATAATAGAGAAGAGCCATGTGTGTTTACACCTCCAAACAACCCCTGCTGTTTAACCCCATGACCAATGGCCCACATGGGGTCTGATTCCTGCCAAGTGTTTTAACAGCTGGCCTTCTAGACAAGTTTGTCTCCATTACCCTCTGCAGGAGGCTGCAAAATAAGGTGTCTTCTTCTGAACTGAGGCTTGAGAAGTTGAAAGGAATCTTAAAGCATGTCCTCAACTTGAGTAAGTCAATGTAAACACTACAGTGGAAAATTCATCACAGTACCCTCTAATCACTGTTTATTCTTGTCATGACATCTGTATCATCATCTCTGGGTTATATATCTACACCGTATATATGTTGAAAAGGAAAAAGCTGGTATATATTTACAGCCAGTCATTGAATGATTAACCACATACAGATCCAACCTTCTGAAAAAGCACGGCAGAAATCTGTAAGCGGTCTTGATGTAGCTTCATGAGGACAGAAACTATGTGGTGGGAAACGGCTGCCAAAATGGGAGGACTCTAATCTCTGTGTGTGTTTTTATCGAGGTTAATGGGCCATCATTTTGTCCTGAGAGATATCCTCATTTGACATTTGATGCCATCGATATATATGTAGGGTTAAGCTACAGAAATGGGTTGAAGTTGATCAGTTTATGGTGATATCACTGTTGTAGTTAATGCTCAAGATTTAATCATCGGATTAATCAAATTTCCTTGCTTTTGAAATATTTTCATTCTCAGGTTTTATCAAAGAAGTCTTATGTCCACTTCTAAGGCTATTTTTTGGAAGTAATTTGGTGAGGCTTTATACATATAGACCTATACAATCCCTTAAAGAAATTCTGTATAAAATAAAATAAAATAAAAAAACAGCTTTCTTTCTTACAGTTAATACTATTATTATTATTTTCCATTATTATTTTGTGTACAATTTGATTGGAATGGTGTTTTTGGCTTGGTAAGATGTGAATTCTTGCTCAAATACGTATATGTGCAGGCCCACCAGACCTTGAAAATCAATCTGAAGACCAAAATAACCATCTTAAAACTTCCAAAAATATTTCTTTGTTGTTGGAAAGCTTGCCCCTCTGGGAAGAATGAAGAGATTACTTCAGCCTTGTGATTAATGGTGATGAGACCGACACATGACACTCAAAGAACCGGTCAACAATCCTCATCTTTAGATCAGCGTTCCTCCAGATTTCAGCTCCAATCCAAATGTAACCCGCTAGAGCCCGGGAACTAATCCCACTGTGTTCTGTAAGTGATATGCGTTTGGATTGGATGAGGATTGTTAACTGAACCCTACAGACAAACAGTCCAGACAATGGAGTGAAAGAGGAGTAAAAGACGTGAAGGAAATAAGATATAGAAGTTCAGTTGTTCTGATGTTTAGAGGGTCAGTGGGGTGATTGTTCTGTATTAGAGAGTAGGATTTGTTTTTCATCCCTGAGAAGTTGTAATGTGATACAAAACTTAGTTCTCTGTCAAGATTCTGTCTAGTTCTGAATAATTATAAAGAATCGATTTTATCTGGTTGTAAATTTGTTTTATTACCATGTCATAAAATCAGTTTTTCTTGACTGATGTCAAGATTTTGATTATTATTTAAGAGCATCCCTTTCATGCACTGTATATATTTAACCAATAAAAATTACAATTGGAAAACAATACACTGCTCATATATTGCGTACACATATCAACAACACATTGCTCATAGACTTTTTACTGTCTATAGTCATTTTATTTTATATAAGTCATAGTCATGGATCTATTTAATGTTTAATATGTGTGTGTAAAACGATTAATCATGGCAGAATTGAATCGACACATAATGGTGGATAATATGATCATTAATATGATCTTAGGAAATACACAACTATCAAAATTTAAATTGAGGTTTTATTTGAGACATATGCATCCATACGCAGTACGACTTGTAGTGAAATGTTTTTCGGCTGGCCGCATCACAGAACTAGAATCAACAAGAATAAAAAATATGCTAACGGAATTACAATAAAAATAAATTTTACTTTACATGAGGATAGGGTGTAGACAAGTTATGGAAAAAATGCTAAAACTTATATGTAAATGCAGATAAATGGTAGGACATTGATGTGTGCAACTGTAGCGCGATAGATGCTGTGCATGAAGGGTTAACTAGTTATTAATCTTTGATTTCCAATACTGGAAAATTGTTTACTTGAGATTAATGACATATTTGATATATCTTTTCTAATGCTAGACTGAGTTTTCTTTCTAGAGAATTAGTTTCCGAAAGAGTTGCATAGACAAAAGAGTAAATATACTGATTTCTATGATTTTTTACTATGAGTTACTTTACACCTACTTCCTAAACAGTTCTTTTCTATTCATAATTAAGGTTTAATTTACAAATCTTCATTTTCTTAATATCTTAATCTCTATTTAAATCATAAGCAACCTGAAAAGTAAAGAAAAAATGACACACAGTATATTTAGCAGCAAAGTCTCACTGTCATCTAGTGGATATTATACCGTACCTTCCCCAGACTGGTGAGTGTACCACAGTAACGCAACTTCCACTAAAACCTCTAAGAAGCTGATTGCATAGATAACCAATTGTCAGAGTGAATACTAGGCATTTGTCTTGCTTTGCTTTGTGGGTAATTGTCCTGGAGGCACCTTAATGGTCTCCTAATGAACCTTATCTCAGTTTTCACATGCTGAAAATATTATCTTCCAAAATCACATAATTAGATGCTTTATTAGGCTCATTAACATGATTGAGTTTGAATAAGTGGCGTAACAGTGTGAGACCGGCTCTGAGTATCATGCTGAAAAAAGAAAAACTAAATGGAAACCCTGAAATATTGCATACTTTCTCAACCAAAGCTCCATTCAGATATTCAGTCTGTTATTTCATTAATTATAAGATGTATATGTATCATAACCTCCAAGTATGTGCACCTACACTGGCCTCTTTATGAACCAAGTGAGGCAGACACAGAGTGTATTTTGTTTGGGCGTTCTGGCCTGTTATGGGCGATGGCCACACAGCATAACACACAGACCACTTCTACATACCCTTAGCTACCCATCAACAACAACCGCTTATGAGTGTGTAAACCCAGAAAAAGGCTGTAGTTCTCATGCTGTGGAGAGCTTAAGTAGAGTGTGGGTGCTAGACATGTCAAGTAGGATGTGAATTGCAGCCATGTCTCATTGAAATAATACTTCATAAGCACTTAAAGTTATGAGACATTAAAATGAATGTGCTACATGGTGCAATTGTGTGTTTAAAAATAGTTTTTGTACAATCCATCCATCCATTTTCTGTCCAGAGGACTTGGGGCACAAGGTGGGGGGGGGGGGCACTGGACAGGGTGCCAAATCACCACAGAGCACAATCACAGACATCCATTTATATCATTCAATCAACCTACAAGGCATGTCTTTGGACTAGAGCAGAAAACCAGGGCACCCAGAGAAAACTCCTGAAGCACATGGAGAACTTGCAAACTCCACACACACACACACACGCAGGGCGGAGGTGGGATTCAAACCCTCACCCACTGAGATGTGACGCAAAAGTGCAAGGATCATTAAATCATTTTGTCTCCGTCTCAACAGGACCGATGAAGTCTTCCTATTAGTGACAGAATTCATTTTTAAGATCATAAAACAAACCTAGGTGTCTAGACGTTTTCAGTTTGCCTTGAAACCCCCAACAAGGTACAGTTGTTTAACATGGCATAGTTCATTAGATGAAACCTGTGATATTGTCATTATATCATTCATCAGGTCTAAAATGCACAGGAGTCCTTTAGTCGTCTCAGGCCTCATGGCGCAGTAACATGCAGGTTTCAAGCCAACAGCTCCACTAGTGGAATGTCTGTGGGGTAGACACAACAGCGCCCTGCTCTGTGCAGCACAGAAACGTTCTTTCTACCACACATTTGGGTGAATATTTAAGTGTAAACACCGCCTGCCTGCCATCACCTGCAAAGAATACCCCTCCTTTCTCCCCATCCCCCATCACTCAGTACCACCCTACAGCTTATGTTTTTACTGGCTCTGAACACTCCTTACTGCAAAGCATGCTGGGAAAACTTTTTTTTTTTTATTAACATTGCTATTCTAAGTATAATAACTGGCATGTGGCCGCTCGTAGCCCTGGATCCTGGGACGCACTCCAAAATACCTGGTAGTGGCTTTTTTTTAGTGGGGCTCTGTTTTTCCAGAGATTCTAAGGCATAATCCCGTTTTTTTGGACGACATGCAGTAGAGAGTGAGAGAAGAAAGCTGGAAGGGACGTTTGGTAAGCTAGTTTTCAAAAGCAGAACTAAGATGCAGGTTAAATGGTGAAATAAGGCCAAGTATCTCCATAATCTTGACAACAACATTATTATTTGCTCAAATGATATGCAAGTTAATCTTCACATATCCCCAGCCATAAATGGAGAACACTGAAGTTGAGACTATAATGTGGTGCTGCTATATAAACTTTATAACAGTTACAGTATTTCAAACAAGCCTGCACTTATTTTTGCCCTATTATACTATGGATCATGTCGGAAAAAGTTGGCTGATCCAGCCTTTTATCCTTAAAAGAACTACACCAGCCTGAGATGAGTATCAAGCGATCATGAGAAAAAAAGGCCGATTCATGTCACTCAGGCATGTGAACCAACGCGTACATATATGCTCAAGCAAGTACACACACATCCACCCTCCTAGATCTCAAGTCGGGCTAAATCCTGGGGGGATTAAATCAATTGGCATGTCAGAGAAGACTGTCATCCACTTCTCTCTCTTACACATGTCTCAGTGATCGCTTCAGCCTGTGAGGCCCTGCAGCAAACTAAACCTAAACTTGCTCGAGATTATTCTGCTTCTGTGGCAGAAAATCTAAACAGTTCATTAGACGAATCATTTTAATTATATGTTATTGAGTTTACCAAAGAGCTTTTAAATAAATGATTGCTTTACAGAAAGAAAGATATATAACACCTCTCATGTGTATGCTTTATACAACTAGTAATGCATAGTAAAACATTTCCTTCATTCTGTATTTTTTCCAATAAAACTTTCCCGCAGCTGTCTCCATACAGAATACAGGGAAGATGTACAGTCTGGTATTTTTAATGTTAAAGTGTCCATTAGTGCAGTATGCACAAACAGATGTTTGTGTTTTAAGTGTCGCTAATGAATGAACGTGATGGCTTAAGGGTTGAAACTGTCCTTTTTCTCCTTGGATGTCTAAAACTAGAAGGAAGTTCCTGGTTGCATGATTGCATTTTTTGACCATGTAGTGTACAGTTATAGAAGGGAAATGATTTAGGATGGCTTCCCTTTTGAGTCTGGTTCCTCTCAAGGTTTCTTCCCCATATTGTTTCAGGGAGTTTTTCCTCAACACCTTACATCTGACTTACTCATTTTGGATAAAGTAATACATTTATACATTTAAAATTTTTGTATATTTACATATTTCTGTTAAGCTGCTTTGCGACAATGTCCACTGGTAAAAGTGCTATACAAATAAAATTTAATTTAATTTCTCAGTCCTGTGGTCTGAGTGCTTATAGTTTTTGCCTCATGGTCTTTTTCCAATTTTTGGTTTTTACTCAGTTGTAGACTCAATTTCTTGTTCTGGGCCTACAGGAGTGAAACCTGATGTGGTGTACTGCTGTTCTTTCTCATCCACCTCAAGGTTTAACCCGTTCTGAGATGCTTTTCTGCTCACCGCGGTTGTACAGAGTAATTATATCACTGACTCTCAGCTCGAACCAATCTGATCATTTTCCTTAAACTTCGCTCACCAACTAGGCATTTCCACCTGCTCTATGGATGCGTTCTTTGTTTTTTATTGCACCAATCTGTATAAACTCTAGAGACAGTTGTGTTTGAAAATCTGAAATACTCAAACCGGCCCAAGTGATACAAAGATCAATGTCTATTTAGTCAAAGAGATCACAATTTCTCTTAATCGGATGCTTGATGTGAGCATTCATCAAATCTCTTGATTTGTATCATATTGTAGCATGATTTTTCATCAAATAATATCAGTTCAGACTATTGATTCCCATTTTTTCAATGGGATATATTTTTTTAAACTTGTATTTGGTCCACTCTTGTTCATTATAAATGATTTCATATGAAATAACCTAACTTTTTAAACTTCTGAACAGATTTGGAATGCTATTGTAATGCTGCTAACAAAGAAAATCTTTACCTATTCTTCCTGGCACTAGTTAAACTCCATTTCAAATTCTTATTTTTATTTATGATTTGTAGCAGGATACACTCGCATGCTGTTTAAATCTATCTTTTTTTTTTATTTTCTTTCATTTTCCATTCAAATCTTGCCTCATTAATCTCGAATCTTAAGTTTTGCAGGTATGAGTGCAGAGTAAAGACTGTGGATGTTAATCGGGATCTAAAAGCCTCCCAAACTGTGTGAGAACTGAAGGCATTACAAATTCAAACAAGTGGCTATTATCAGACCAGGTCACATTTGCATGATCAAACCAGGAGAAAGTAAAAGTTGCAGTTGCAAAAAAACCCCAGAAAACTACAGATTGTGGATTGGAATAGTTGCACTATTGTTGTTCTTGTTGTTGGTTTCAACGAGGCATAAACTGAACAGCCGGTGTATTATAAAATATTGCTAAAGATGGAAAAATAACTGAATTACTTTCTGATGGGGATGGGGGTGGCTGTGGGGTGGGGGGCGGGGGGTGGTGGTGGAGGAAATGTATTTAAATGCACGTTTCACACAGGGATACAGAGACAATAGCCAAGTAATGATGTGTGTCCTTTCAAATGATAATAACAGACGTGTCATTTGTTAAACAAATCAGTAGCAGTTACACCCAGTGGCAAGCCAGTCTGCATTGTAGTCATTTTTTTGTTGCTATTACTATTATTATTATTATTATTTCATACGCTTTCCAACACTAAGAACTATAGGATATAATATTTATCTAGCGTCAAGTGCAGTTTTAACACCGATTACAAATAATACCCCCCAAGACTACATTACCCATAGTGCTCCTCGGAGCACTTCCTGTCTCTAAGCCAATCAGAGCGCTCTTCGCGAAACTCTGGAATGTCGGTCGACGCGCTTCAACTACAGTGAAGAAAAAAAGTAGAGGAGGAAAAGTTTTTCACACGAGGATGGACGGAGTGGAGCGACTGGACTAACGTGTTCACTTTTATCTGTAGAAAAGCGAATTAAGTTCGGTGCTTTGGAGGAGGAGGAGGAGGGGGATATTGCGTTTGTTTTAAATCGGGAACTTTTGTGGAGTAAAGAAGAGAAAAGTGTTTTTGTTGTTGAGGAGTTTTGGGGAAAATGTCCGCTTTGGCGCAGAAGCTCGGCGCAGTGAAATATCTGGCCCTTCTGCTTCTCCTGACCGCGGCGGAGCTCACACACGGGAATATGGAGAGGTTAGAGCCGTGTCCCAGTCCCTGTACATGCACTGGCACTTTACTGGACTGTAGTCGGCTTATTAAAGGGTCCAAACTTCAGAGACTCCCTTCCTGGGTCACGCAAGTGTAAGTAAAGTTCATTTCTTTAAAACACACACACACATAAATGTAAGCGTTACTTTTTTTTTTTGAGACACCGTTGCATTGTGCTACACAATCGCCTAGTCCCTGTACTGGAAATAGGATCAAGTCTGAGTACTAAATGTGTGAGCTTGGAGTAAAAAATTCCTCGGTTTTTTTTGTTAGTTTTTGTTTTTGATTTGAGGAGAGCGCCTCTGTCCTGAGCGCGAGCGCACACACGCGCGCGCGCGCACACTCTCAGCACTGGGTTCATGTTAAATCTCACTGGTTTGGGAAAACACTCCCGGATAAAACTGCAAAACAAACAAACAAATAAACAAAAAAGCAGGTGCTGTTCAGTGTTTATTGGAAGACTATCCAAACATTTATTTTTCTCTTATACCTATTTTTCTGGACCATGTGCAAATCCAAGCTCTGTAGTTCTCGGGAACATGCATTCAAGGGTCCCTATACCTAGGGGTCCTAGTTAGTCTCTCTCTCTCTCTCTCTCTCTCTATATCTATATCTATCTATCTCTCTCCCTGTCTCTCTCTCTCTCTCTCTCTCTCTCTCTCTCTTCTTTATTCATTTCTACACCCTGCTTTATAATCTAGAGTCTACCGTTGAAACCTGTTGAAAATCACACATTAGTATAGAAACAAATATACCTTAACATGCATTATAACACCAACAAACACATTTGGTAGAGTTTAGTGTTTGTAGTCTTTCATTATTTATTGCAGTCTTATAAATATCATATAGATAGACAGATAGGTAGATAGATAGATATCAGAGTAGGATGCAAAGTGAATTGATATGAGCTTATTAAATTGTTATAACATTCAAATATTTCCGTAAAGCCTGCTTTCATCTATGTAAGTGTCTTCACATGTTTAGATCGATTCAGGGATGTGTGAAAGTCTGTGTCTGGTAGAAATCCTCTTTAAAACTTTATCCAGGTTTAACTACTATGATGAATAGGTTTTTTAATACAAACCTCAGTAACAATAAGGTTTAAGATCCCATGGTTTAGACAATACCTACTCACATCTACCTACCCCCAGGCTTAAAGAGTATACCTAAATAATGGGGTGAATTCGATATCGGGATTTGGTTCAGCCTGAAAGACGGCTGAAATCTTTATTTTCCACTTGAACTGAATCTTTGTGCTCATACCAGCCGTCTGATTTCGCCGGGGAAAAAGCTTGCTGGTGACTAATTTAATAGATAACAAAAAACAATTAAAATAAAGATATAAAGGGGTGTGTTTATGATGTTGTGTTTCCAACAAGGACAATTTGCTAGGAAGCTTTAAAGCTGGAAAAAAGTGCAAAAACCAAAATATCTAAAGGTTTGAAGGCTAAACATTTGTGTGAAAAAATTCAGGATTTCCAGGGTAACGTGTGTAAAGCCGGTTTTATTTTAATTCCTGCAGCAGATGTTTGTTTCCTTCTACTCAAGTAGGTTCTTGAGACAAGTTGACTTTGTCAGACACTCATGCCAGACGTGACAATATCACGGTTTAGGTTAGAGATTGTGGTGAGTCTGTGTGTGTTTTAAATGAAGAAATGATTCAACACTCCAAATGCAGTTTTACGTAATAACAATTTAAGCGGCAAAACTAGCATGTTGGGTTTGAGTTGTTGTCACACCATGGATTTTTAAAAAAAATATATTTCCACATCTTAGTGTAGATCAACATCAAGATTAAATAGCTACTAGTTTTTAGCTGAAACTTTGTGTGTGTGTATTGCCTAGTATGCACAGTATAACGAGAGCTATGCATGATGAAAATCTAATTGCTTTTAAATAAAAGTAAAAGGTCTGCGTGTTGCTGTACTCCAGCAGGCTGCACACAGTCTTTTCTTTCACTGGCTGTTTGGCATCGCTGTATGAAAGAAGTGTGGAAAGTTTCTCCCACCACAGACAGGCACCTCCTTCTGCTTCTCTGCCAAAAAAACAAGTCATAGCTGCAGGGGGAGTCGAAGCTCTTTGTGTCGAACCACGCTAATTTCTAAACGCCTCCCCGGCACGTTGTAAGACCCCCCGACTGCCCCGGCTCTTTGTTTTCCTGCAAGCCCATTATTTCTGCCGAATTAGCGGCTAAGTCCAAGTAGTGAAGCCATTAAGGAGCCTCTCAGTGTGGATCTGATTGTGTAACTCTCACAGGAGGAGAGAGAGAGAGAGTCAGAGAGTGAGAGACGGAGGAAGGGAAAAAGAGGGAGAAGAAAATGAGGCCCTCGAAAACCTGTGGAGAAAACTTTGTGTAAATGATGTAACATCTCATACACACACATAACATCTGTGAAGTCGAGTGAAGATGAAGGTCCTCATTACATGTACTTAAAAATATAAATGTACTGACTTAGTGTATAAGTGATGACCATGAACATGTCTGACCTAAAGATTTTCCCTTCTCTTATCAAATGGTGCATGTGTATTTCACACGTCTAACAGTTCAGAGACTTATTACTTCACTTTAAACACAGACGCTTGAGGTGACGTACCGATCTGATACCGAATACCAGTATCAGGGCTGCTCGATTCTGATGTTCACATAAACACAGTGCCGTACTGTGGAAAGCGTGGGATCAGGGAATCTCTAGACGCCTGTATGTGATTTAAATCTAGAAAGTAAGAATTTTGAGATATTATGAGTGTACAGTTTCTGTATGATTTCTTTTGCCCCAGATTGAACTGCTGCAATTTACCAAGAGTGGGAATGTGTAGTCTTATCAGTTTATTCAATGATTCAGTTTGGATACCATGATGTGATTATAAACCAGGTTTTTTAAGTTTGTGATTTCATTAGCTTCTATTATATATGTTTAACCCCAGTATGAGAGTTTTCCTCCACCATGGAAAACTTTATGGTTGCTTTGTCATAATATCCTATTAAAACACATGAATTAGAGATTCTGCTTTTACTTGCATAGTGGAAATCTGTTGAAACGTGGATTGGATAAATAAATCAATCTTGGTCACTTCTGGTGAATAACGTCTAGTCAGTTGTTTGTGGCTGAATCTCACATTGCATTTATTGAGCATAAACACTGTAGCTGTTTAATTTCTATCTGAAATGTACTGCTGTTGACATTTCAACATTGCACAAGTCTGCATTCTTAGGGAAAAAACAACTTCTCTTTCACTAAATGTTCTGAATAAACTTTTAAGAGAGCAAAAGATTTCACTGTACTGCAATGTAGAAAGATGTTCATGACAATTTATGGTTCAGTGCAGGGAGGGATTGTGATTTAGCTAAGAATCAATTGTTTGCGATTCCTCCTAAAGATTGTAAATACGAAATCAGGATGCGTGACTGAATGAGGTAACTTCATGGCAACACAGGGGGAGGTAAATAATCAGCACTTGCCTTTCAGTGACCCACTCTCCCCTCTGATTGATTACTCGAGCAGCCTGGCCCGCCTGTCTCATCATAACAAGCTCTTTCGCACTTCACAGCAGCATGTAGTGGCCTGGTCCGAAGTGGAAGTGTACACACAGCAGGGTCCTTATCTGATCCACTTATGACATGGATTTACAGAGGAAGTGCAGCTGCGATAAACACACTGTGTTATCTGCTTCTGTCTGTACACCTAAGCAGTCTCTAGTGCACGAAAGCCAACTGTATACTGACGGCTAGACGAAGAGCAGCCGCTCGGAATACTAGAAACTACTCAGAAAAACGTTACACGAATGAGTCAGTCCGATTTTTTTCCCCTTGTGTAAAATGCCAGCAGATCTCTTGTCAGGCATCAAAAAAATGAAACTGACTCGAGGAGAGGGGGGAGAAGAAAAAAAAACACCACCACCACCACATGGGTATGGAAATTGAAGGCGGTGCTCGTTCTCTCTGCATTGTGAATAGATTAAGAGTTGTTACTTTTCCCCCCTGCTTTGTGCCGGCGCTGATTGAGACCAGATGGCACCGCAGCGGAGATCGAGCACAACGTCAGGAAACTCCAGCACCAGTTTTACTGAGCACAGATTCCTTCTCGCCTCGCCTCGCCTCACCTCGCCAGCCCTCCCCGAGGCTCTCTTTCAGCTCGTCCTCACTGCTCTCCTCTCCTTTCCTCTCCTCTCTTCTGGTGTCACCTGAGGAAACGAGTACTCAGTTTGATGAAGTAATCACAGTAACAGTGTGACATCTAAGTTTCACCATTACCTCAATAATATTTGCACCAAAGACGGCTGCAGTTCAATAGTCCGAGTTCTGGATAATACCGCAAGAGGTTGCATATTTCCTCCCTGCCGATGGTTTCAACAAAAAAATTCTGATTAAGGTTTGCTGTAAGCAAGCGGTTTGAGGTTTAGGTCCTGGGAAGAAAATCAAGACAGCAATAACTTTCAGCAGTATCAAATAGCATTGTCATTTAAACTGCAGTTTAGCATGCTCTTTTTAGATTAAAATGAACGTAATGCACTTTTATTTGTCGCTGTATTTATGCAGGCTGCAATGCATCACTGTTCTGAGTAGCACATGATGCCTGTATATGAACAGAAAAGGCAGGTAACATGAAGGTGTGTGAACATAAACAGTTGTGCAGGACCCCAATCGCTTGACCCTAATATCCATAATATCCTTTAGATTTTAGTCGGTGCATTGGCCTGTTGCGTTCATCAGATCTCCCTCGTCTTGGATCTTAAATTTGGATTAAGCACTGCAACATGTCTCCCATGTGTGTTAGAGTCAGTAACTAATGTGTGCAGTGTGTGCTAGTGTGTGTGATGAAAGGCTCCCCGCTGTGATGCATGCCCGTCTCTGATGAATGCCTTTCTTTACAGGGATCTGAGCCATAACAAATTACGAACACTTCCTGAAGCACTGTTTTCCCGATTGCACCGCCTAACCGAAATGTAAGTACACTCTCCACCTAGTTGAAGGTGTTTTCGTCGTCTCTCCGGTGCTCCGACCTGACATCTGTGTTTGCGTTGCAGAAAGCTGGACAACAACGAATTGGAGACGATGCCGGATTTCGGCCCTCATTCGGCCAACATCAGCACTCTCATTCTGTGAGTATGATTTTTCAGACTCTCAGCTTTTGCTCTGTGCACTTTTCACCGTCAAAGTTATTTCGGGATTTTGTTTTGTTTATTTTCTGTTTACGTGATACTCGTGCATCAGTTGGCAAATATGCAAATGATGGTGTCATTACAGCTTGTCAGGTGTAGCATGCTGTATATCCTGCAGTTAGGTCTCAGTCTTTTAGACATGCAAATGTTGACTTGCTCATTCTGAGTCACTGTTGACTTATTCAGCTTTCCCTCTACTTATCGTACCGATCATTTAAATTATGGCCGACTTCGTAGGTAATGAAATTAATTTACTTATAATGGAAGTCTGTCTTACGTCATTTAGCCTCTTGCTGGAAAATGGAAAACGTAAAATAAAACAGGTTTGTTTTATTTTCTATTAATCTGTACTGTTAAATATTATTTCACTCTCATGTCTGTCAAACACCCAGTCCTATCACTAGCTAGCGCTTTGTCATTATAGATAATGCATAAAATTATCATAAAGGTGCGTGAGCTGTCTGACCCAGAATTCCGACACAAACTTGTGTAACGCACTCTTCAATCTGCCCGATCCACACTACTTCAGTTTCTTTTGTGTACTGCCCGGAATAGAGGAACAGGACATTTCTGCAGTTTCCCATGCTGGTGTAATGTGCATGATCTCATCTATACGCTGATGTGAAAAAGAAAGGCATTTACATTTTTATACAAACGGCTGTCGGGTCACGGACCACAACACTGGTTAGAAGGATAGCTTATCTGTTCTATGAGACGTGACTGAGAAATGTGTGTGTGTTTCTATTTACATTTATATTCACATTTATGGCATTTGGCAGCTGCCCTCATCCCTTAACGTACAAAAGCGCACAACCTTTTTGATCACTAGCCCAATGTCTTAACCACTGAGCTAGCACTTCTGTATAGGTCTCAATTTATATCATATTTATCAATTTATATCAGACTGGTTGAGGGTTTTTTGGGGGTATATGATAGTCAGAGACTAGATACCATATAAGACTAGACGTTATATCCTCCCCTAGACTCTGAGTCAACATGTTGGGACATGAACTACTGCCGAGGGCCGTTCAAGTGCAGACTCGCCTAGATCTGCTACACACACACACACACACACACACACACACACACACACAGAGTATCTGCTATGTGCAGGTGTGTATGAGGAAATAGCTGGCTCTGAGAACTACCCTCACTGGGTAATTTAGTGTGCTCAGTTTTCACTCAGCCCTTCTTGTGAGTCTTTACTTTCAGGCATTTGGAAACTCATTTAAACATTTGGATGTTTTTAGAAAAGAGTCAATGTCACACCATCCAGATGTTGTTTAAGGATTCTTTTTTTCTCTTCCTTCTTCTTAGTTTTCCTGTGATGTCTGATTTGTGAAACTGTCTGATTTGTTTAATACTTTACCACACACAGTCTTTTGAAAATCGGCACATTCATAAGGCCCAGTCGATGATCCATCAGCGATTCCTCTTTTTTTTTTTTTTTTTTTTTTCTTTTTCTTTTTCTTTTTTTTTCTACAAGGTTTGTGTGCGCGTGTGTGTGTGGTATTTCATCCTGGAAGGAGAACAGAAGTTGGCAAAGCCATCTGATGACTCCGTCTTCTGCAGTGGCGCCTGTAATAAGAACCGTGACTGCTGTGAGCCAGCAGAAGAGAGTGTGAGCACTTGACTGTGTGTCAAAGAATATAAATGGAGGCAAATGTAAACGTTCAAGCTCCTGGCAAGACGGCTTCAAAAGTTAACAAAAATCTCGGAGATTATAAAGATCATCAACGGCTGATTAAAGAAAATACACATCCAAATATCCCATCCAATTATAAGTAAAAGCTGTAATTTTCTGCCTGATCGGGGCGTATCAGATCGCTCTGCTCTCTCTGGAGACTCGTGAAAAGCGCTAGTGTTAGAGAAGCCTGTAGGAAAGACGGGAGTAGAACAGCTCATTGATTTTTTTGTGAAGATGCAAGTCACGAAAGTTGCACGGTGTGTCCGGATCAGGTGTCCGTTTATTGCATCCAGATTAAAATGCTCTTTGTTCGGTCATTAACTGTCTGCTAGCACACGGCGGTGAGCGGTTTATTAAACTATTTGGGTTGTGAGGTTTGCAGGTGGAACTCTGCGAGATCAGATTTGTCTGCTTTTGAACGTAGTGAGATTTTATCTTACAACTGAAAGAGAAACTAGAGCCTGAGCCTTTCAGTGTGTGTGTGTGTGTGTGTGTGTGTATACAAATATCAAATATTATTTACAGTAAATTGGTTATTTGGACAAAAATACAGATTTCCATCTGGTGTGAAATGATCTCAGATGGCGCTGAATCTTGTTCCTTTAACCGCTTTTAAAACCAATACAGCTTCTCGTCATCACGTGACCAGTTTAGTTTCTGTGCTAAAGTGTTAAAGGCGGGGCAGATGTAAGGAGATATTTCTAATTCTGCTTCTCATCAAACTCAGAAAAATAATCTTAAATCTCAGCGTTCTTTTTTTGGCGATGGTTAATTCACCACAGAAGATGTGACTAATATTAAGAGGCTAATAAGAAGACACGTGGACACAGGCTGTAGGATCTTACACACATGTACAGCTTTTTGTGTATATTCTAATATTTAAGAATGTAATGTTTTATCATATTCCGGCATCGTAAAATACTGTGTGTAGGTATTTAATTGTATTAAGGTTATTAAGTCTCAGGTCATTAGATAGTTACAATGGTAGATGTAAGTGCAAAAGTTACACACTGGCATCTTGGCACAGAGTGGTTAATATATAATAATAATAATAATAATAATTTTGCCTCAATACCTAATCAAATGATAGAATAAAGCTGGCTTCATTGGAAGAGCAAGACCCTCCAACCAAATTCCATGCAAATTGTTCAGATTGTTTATAAATCACTGATGATTGAATTGCTCCCAGCTGCTGAGTTATCAGCGTTTGTTTTTCTCCAGGCTTCTGGGTCAGGCAAGTCGATGAGAGCTGCCGCTATGTCTGCCTTACTGTTTAAATAAGAACTAAGTGGCATTCGATACTCCGGCTTTTCTCCCTCCCCCTTCCTCGCCTCGTAAACCCACTGAGAAAAGGGGAGGTGAAAAAAAAAGGGGGGATAAGAGTGAAAAATTGCATGGGGGCTTAGGCAGGCTCCGTAGCTGTAGCTGTCTCATTAATTCTTTTTGCAGACTTGATCCTGACTTCACTGGGAAAGTATGCTGAGATTGTTTCATATGGAGGTGTTTTAAATGTCCTTGGTGTGTGTGTGTGTTGGGGGGCGGGGTTGTTAATGGTGCATTTTGAGTAAAAAAATTATGATTTTGAGGAAAACGAACTGTCTACACAGGCAGAGTAAAAACTAATAGAAGGCGTACAGATGATAGCTGAATAAGGTGTTATAAAGTCAGATGTGGTGTGTATTAATATCACTTTAAATGTCTCATATTCCTGAGGTTTTCAACACTTAAGACTTCGGTGACGTGACTTCGTCTCGTAGCGTGTTTAGCCACGCCCTGCAGCTACTTTTAACAACTGCTAAAAAATGCACTTTTTTTTTGTATTTCAGCGACGTGTGAAAACAGAGGTAACCCAGGCCGACTGGCCACAGCCTGAAACCATTCGTGTAATGATGCATAACGAGCTTATTTGCCAAAAATTGGCCGAACAAATTTGAAGCGTGCATTTTCGAGGCACAATGCAGCGCTTGTCTGTGTGCTCCCTGGGCTGGAAGGAGTGGGAGATTAAGAGATAAGGCAGTCTGGAACTCGCTCACACACATCTGTACACACCGATGTTGGTGTTTGAGAGAGCAAAAAAAAAGGCAGGTGGTGGGGGGGTGTAAGATGGAATATTTGATATAGTACAGGCTATGTGAACGGTGTTGAGACAATCGGACTCCTCCGTTCCAGGAGCTAGTGAATAGGTCCTGGAGGTGATTATGATATCAGAATTAATCTTATGTGATATAAACAACATTCATACAAAACCAGAAAGTTTCTTTTCAAGCTCCAGAATGGCTAATCACGAGCTGTAATAGGTAATAATCATTGCTACATAGAAACAAGCATGGAAACCTCTGGGGAAAATTCACCACAGCCTCTCTGCATAATAAAGCACACATGCAGTCTTATACTGTATATTGCACTCATCTGCCCTGCCTGTCTTCTTCTCTCAAAGACAAGTTCTAAGTCTTTTTGACGATTAGTGTACTGTGGCTTTGCAAAAAGGCATTTCTACAAAACACTGATCATGATTCCCCCCCCCACCCACACACCACACACAAACACACACACACACACACTTTTGCAAAACAAAGTAGAATTAGAAGATCTTCAGCCATACATGAACCGTCATATCCAGAACGGCACATGTAGTTTATAGTGTAAAAAGGTACACCAGAACAGTGACCTAGACTCACTGAACTCTTTATTAGGACACCATACTAATACTTAGTAGGGGATACCTTTGCACTGGAAACAGCTTAATTCTTAATTTCAGGGATTCTTCAAAATCAAGGAAACATTCCTTTTCTGCATGAAGATTTCTGCTTCATGTTGACATCATTGAATCCCACAATTCCTGCAGATTTTTCAGTTGCTGTGAATCTCCAGTTCTGCCACATCCCACAGGGGTTCTACTGGATTC
The DNA here is from genome assembly GCF_019097595.1 of Hemibagrus wyckioides. Taxonomy (NCBI): domain Eukaryota; kingdom Metazoa; phylum Chordata; class Actinopteri; order Siluriformes; family Bagridae; genus Hemibagrus; species Hemibagrus wyckioides. The sequence goes on from NC_080728.1 coordinate 5,989,983, forward strand.
AGATCCACTGACTAGGAAGACCTAATCTAAACTCATTAGTGTGTTTGTGAAAGCAGTTTTAGATGATTTTTCCTTTGTGACATGGTGCATTATCATGCTGGAAGCCATTAGAAGATAGTAAATTGTTGATATGAAGGGATGCACACGGTCAGCAACAGTACTCACTGTGGCCTTCAAGCGATGATTGATCAGCCCAATGTGCATGAAGAAAACATTCCTCACACCATTACACCACCTCCACCAGGTCCTTGATGCCAAATTCTGACTCTACCCTCTGTGTGTCCCAGCACCAATAGAGACTCATCAAACCAGGCTATGCTTGTGCTTGTGTGATTTATTTATCTGATTTACAGTAGCATTTCTACCAGCTTGAACCAGTCTGTCCATTCTATATTAGTCTCTCTTATCAACAAGGCATTTCATTCCACAGAGCTGATGCTCACTGGATGTTTTTTTTTCTTTATTGCGCCACTCTGAGTAAACTAAAGGCTTGAAGTTGTGTGTGAAAATCCCAGGAGATCAACAGTAATAGAAATACTTAAACCAGCCCTTCTGGCACCAGCAATCATGGCAAGGTCAAAATCACATTTTTTTTCTCATTCTGATGGTCTTTGTTTATCTAAAGCTGCTGCAGGATTTTTTTCATGCATTGTTGCCACATGTTTGGCTGAAAGTGATTGGTGAGGTTATGGTGTTGACACATTAATTAGTTCAGTACAGAGAATGATGTTTGCTTTTTTCCCCTCAAAAGCCACACGTTTTACTAAAACATTGTCTTTATTAATACACTCTTCTACAACTTTTAGTAGTAGAGATTTAAAAATGTGCATAAATGCAGGTGAGTGGAAATCCCACCTGAGGGACACTTTGTTTTTGAGGCCCGGGTAGCCGGTTTCATCTTTTTTGCCTCATACTGGCCCCTGAAAGAAAAACTGGAAATTCAGGATGCAGGCCAGCAGCCAGTGGGTAAGGTGAAAACAGAGCCCCAGGTGGTGTGACGGTGGTGCATGCGAAAGCCCTGTGCAAATCTGCACACAAAAGGGCAGCTTGTACCCTTTTCTGTGGGTGGCTTACTACTGCTGACAGCCAGGAGGGGTTTCTTTTTTCTTCTTTTCTTTCTTTTTGAACACGAGAAGAAGCGGTGGAGGGGTGGATGGCTGCAGGGGAAATGGGTCTGGGTCATAGAGTGTACTGAATATGTAGAAATGGAGCTTGAAATTGTGTAGGTGAGTCTCCACACAGGTGTTCAACTTAAGGCAAATAGATGAATGCTGGAGATTCCTGGTGTAAACCTCCGTTCACTGAAGTGTGTCAGCATTGATGGGATCACTGAATGTAGCAGCAAGGCCTACACTACGTTTTACCAACACGCTTCAATCCTCTAATGCCTTTACCATTTTCTCTTTCTCACTCTCTCGTGCTCTGTCTCTCTCTCTTTCTCTCTGTCTCACACACACATATATACAAAGGCAGCACTGTAGAGTCTCTGTTTATAACAGAGGCAGCTCATGCACTGCAATTTAGGAGGCGTGCAACCCAGGAAATTGCCGGTCTTGGCCATGGCATGCTTTCACTGAGGGAATGCTATTCATCGACCAAGTAATTGGCAGTTTTTTTAAATACCTTGTAAGTAATTACCTTATAAACAAAATAACATGCCATTCAGACATTCAGCTGTTTTGACCTGTTGCATAGAATGCTGACATGGGGTAGCTCAGTGTATATACAAACACACACACAGAAACACATGGAATTCTCCAAGTGCATGACTAAGGCCTTTATAATCTACCGGAAGGTTGAAATGAGACTACTCACTGTCACAGTATGAGGTTGAGTGAAAAATATGAGTTTACTGACCACCTTTAGGGAAATGTTGATGTTTCTCCAGCATTAATTTGTCCCGCTGAACGTCTGTTTTCAGAGCTAATAACAAGATCTCAAGTATATCACCAGAGCAGCTCAGACCTCTGTCTTCCCTCGAGACCCTGGACCTCAGCAATAACAACTTGGTGGACGTGAAAGGATTCCCATCTCTCCCTCTGAAAAACTTGTGAGTAGTTTATCTTCTTATGGGCACACACACACAAGTTACTCTCTCCAAGGAAACTAGTGTTCTCTAAATACAGCAGAAGAGCTAAACATGTGATAATGTTAGATACGCACCACAATAGTCTGTTTATGATATAATTACATTACATATGTAATGTTTTCGTAATTTTCTGGTTTTTCTTGGCAGCATTCAGCGACTTTCAGAGGGATCATACATCAGCACATTATACACTTGACTTTAAACTGCTTGCTCAATTTACAGCTCAGATTTACAGTATTGATAATTTGGGGTTAAATTTACAATAGTGTCAATATTAAGCATCTGTCAATGTAGAAACTTAAAACAGTTTTGCTGTACTTACTGTGTGGCATTACATTTTATTTAATTAATATATATATACTCTGTGCTGTCAATACTGTCAACAAGGCTGTAGTATAATTACACTCAAAAGAATGCTATTTGAGAACATTTATTAAATATAAGAATACAACATATGGTTTTATTGAATCGGGTTCCTATTTTAAAATCCACAAAGAAGTTTTTTCCCTACATTTTCATTCAGTAAACTGTAGTGCTGTAGTATAACTTTAGTGCTTGTTTTCCTTTTTTTGCTTTATTTTTGAACTGTTTCTTGCGCTTCTTACATCGTATTGCAATTGCCAGAAAAAATGTGGCTTCAGTCATCGACTCTGAATACAGCCCCATGAGCACAGAAATAGTTTGCTACACCGAAACAGGATTAGAATTCACTCTGCTGGAGAAATTTTTCTCCCTTAAAAACTCCCTATTTAAAGGGATTTTTAGCAAGAATCTTAATATCGATGCTAAGCAAAGCTTGAAATTTCTGTTTTGCTCAGGTACGTAAATAACAACCGCATCTCCGTGTTGGAACCGGACTGCTTTAAAAATCTGTCCGACACCCTGCTGGTGCTGCGACTGAACAGGAACCGTCTGAACTCCATTCCTGCCAAGACCTTCCAGCTTGACAACCTTCAACACCTGTAAGTGGCCCAGTGCATATTACACATGGGAAAGATCCAGAGATCCTCGCTGTATGTTCCACCTTTGCTTAACATTTTGCTGGCTGTGTTTGGCAGAGATCTGAGCAGGAACCGGCTGCGACGAATCAAAAGCTTGACCTTCAACGGCCTTCATGCTCTCCGCTCTTTAAATATGCAGAGGAACGGCATCGTACGTCTGTTGGATGGAGCATTTTGGGGCCTCAGCAAATTGGAAATTCTGTGAGTGCACTAGTGCTGCGATAGTAGGGAAATCTCATACTATCGCTACAAATGGATAAATCATAAGTATAATGGTTGTGAGATGGAGAATATAATATGTTTAATATATGTTTGTGTGTGAGCAGGCAGATGGAGTACAATAACTTGACCGAAGTGAGTAAAGGTTGGCTGTACGGGCTGTCGTCCCTGCAGCAGCTACATCTGGCTCACAACGCCGTCAGTCGCATCAAAGCCGACCCCTGGGAGCCCTGTCAGAAACTCGCTGAGCTGTACGTCTCATCTCTCTCTCTCTGTCCTCTTGCATCTTATTTTCTCAACTCTAAAGCAAGGGCCTTAAGCAATTTTTAATCAACTAAAACAGAAAAGATTAAAATTTCCCTAATTTGTTAAAAAAAATGATTAATAATTTCTAATTCCCTCTTAGATGGTTTTAAAAGGTGCTATTTAAAGCCTTCTTCAGTGTGTTTTGGCTAAGGGAAAGCTGCACTGACATACAGCAGATCCTTCTTGAGTGCATCGAGTCGTGCTACCGATGTATATTTATTAATTAAAGTCATTTATAAATTTAGAAATAATGTACAAAATGATCAGTTCTGAAGTAAAATATACTTTGGACGTTGTCATCTAGTTCAAGCTGACAACACACAACTAAAACAATTTTTCCTAAATGAAAACATTTAAATTATTAGTAATTTTATTAAACATAATAAAGCACAAGCGTACATACACAGATTAGCCAGACTTTTCTTTCTTTATTAATTATAATCCGTTTGTAATCGCCTTTCCAAACTGAATGCAATAATAAGGGAAATTTTATATCTTAAAACTTCTATTCCTAACAAACGTCTCTATTGTAGATTTTTATGAATAAAATGAGACATAAGAGCTTGACTTTTTAAAGAGGAATAGTGCTAAAAAGCAGCAATGTCCTAATCATCCCAATTGTAAATTAATAGGTTTATTTAAAAAAAAAAAGGGCATACAAGAATTTGAGAGAATTTGTATTTAAGAATATTTCAGAAGTATTCATGTTAAAAATGAGTTTTTAATTCAGACCTTGATTGTTTTAGTCTTCATACTATTGTATTTTTTTTTTAAGATTACATTTTATGCTTAGTAATGAATTTCTGTTACAAAGCATACAATTCTGTATAATACAACAATGTAGTATCAGTTACATTGTACTTTAAATCCTGTTCAGACTCTTATGAGAACTCATTCTCTGTAAACATTTCTGGTTTCTGATTTCTGTGTGATATATTTTCAGTACATCAGTCCATACCCTGAACCATGTCGAATGCTCAAAACTGTGTTATGTCACTATTTGTAAGATGTCTGATTTGTTATGTCTCTGTGTATTTTAGTGACCTCAGCTCCAATCAGCTGGTGCGCCTGGAGGAGGGCAGCTTCATGCGCCTGACTGAGCTCAAGCAGCTCTCTATTGGCTACAACCAGGTCAGCTTCATCGCCGACGGAGCCTTCAGAGACCTCACCCGTCTGCACACGCTGTGAGTACAGCAGATTAGAAACAGAGCCAGCTCTTTGTGCCTGTCATCACACCACACACGCTCTGGACACCAGGGCTTGGATATGAGCGCTCATCTGCCTTGTTACCAAACATCTACAGTCCATGTTTGAGCCAGTTGTGTGTAATAAGGGCTGGAACTCATCAAGTGACTTCCAGGAATAGGGGTGGGGTTCAAAATGAATTTTCTTTGTGGGGTTTTGTTGATATTTCTTTCAGATCGGGATTGAATTCAGCAGTGACTTTAACCCAAAAATTCAAGATAATGGAATTAAGTTTTCTGAACACCAATTAGCTTAAATATTTACCTCTCACGTGTTAACAGATGAAGGTATCAGTTGAAATCGAAATGTTTTATTTTTACCTCAGTGAACAGAGAAAATGTGAATTTTGTCATCAGACCTCAAAAGTAGAACCAACACATAAGTGTAGCCGCAGCAGGGCATCTCTCGTATCTTTCTTTCTTCTCTAGCGCTTCATCGTGCCGACATTAGCTCCTTAAGTAAATTTCTGTGGTGTTCATTCAACTGTAGAAACTCAACAATCCCCACCCCCCACTTACCTCTCCTCCCTTCTCTGGGCTTTCTTAAACAGAACCAAATGGCACCCGAGCGTGTTGTGTGTGTGTGTGTGTGTGTGTGTGTGTGTGTGTGTGTGTGTACGTGCACATGTGTGCTCACTCGCTTCCCTCCCTAACCCACTCATTTGTAACCAGGCTTGCAGGGGAGGAAACTAGCTATTTGAATGTAGTTAAAAGGGTGAAAGGGAGGGTTATGGGACAAAACGGGAGTCGTGCCTCCTTTAAAGGGTAAATATAAGGCATCAGATGCCAGTGGAAGTGGAATTTCACATATTACCTTAATGATTCATTATTTCATTATTTTAATTCGAGGACTAAGATTAAGATTGTGGTTAAAATAAAACCGTGTTCTTCTATTTTATTAACTGAAGTTAATGGCTGTGGTTCAGCCAACTGTTTCAAGAGATCTTGATTATTGTATTATTATAGAATTCTTAAACACACAGTCTCCAAAGTTAGCTAAAGAGTTTTTTTTTTTTTTACATGCACACAAATACAGTGACATGATGAGCTCTACACAGCAAGTTGTGTTTTGTTTTAATTTGCTGCTTTTCTTTCCTATCTAAAGGGATCTGAAATATAATGAGATTTCCTGGACCATTGAGGACATGAATGGACCCTTTTCTGCCCTGAACAGTCTTCGAAATCTGTGAGTTCCTTTTGCTCATGTCTTGGCAGTACAAATAACAAACTCTATGAATGATTCAAAGCAACGAAGTAGATGTTTTCCAATTAACTGATTTGTCTGCCTTTTAGGTTTCTTCAAGGGAATCAGATTCGATCAGTTACCAAGAAGTCTTTCACAGGACTGGACTTGCTGGAGCGCCTGTGAGTACTTAGAGCAAACGAACATGACTCACTTCTACCCAAGGTCTCTTTTTCGAACACTTGGTGTTTTAACATCATCGTTGTTTTGTTTTCTCCTTCTTTTAACTCAGTGACCTCAGCAACAATGCCATCATGTCAATTCAAGGAAATTCATTCTCCCAGATGAAAAAACTAGAAGAACTGTAAGTGTGATGCATAAATTTATATTTATATTTAATTTCACTGGAATTCAGATCAGTTTGGTAATATCTCTCTTCTGAAAGGAAGAGAAACTTTTGACTCAAAGCAGTAAAATCCTCAACACATCTTTGTGTTTAATTGATTCATTGTAAGAAAACGGCTGACATGCCACTCGTATTCCCCTGCGAGAGGCTTTTACTGTTGTCTGGATAATGAAATGGCTTCAGTGTAATAGTTTTTGGTCTAAATTAAGAATATTGATTTATTTTTATCGTTCATGCTGAGGAATGAAGTGGTATCCAGTTGCTTTGTCCCTCCAGTATGGCTATTTGATTTAGTTGACTTACTTTTTCAGTTTGGTGCCTAAATTGTCAAGGATAATTCCAGTGCTCTGGTTCAACTTTTGCTTGGAAAATTAGAAAATAGGAAAGTTTGGACAGGAGATTAGGTTTGCATGTCAGACTTAAACCAAATTCTTTTCTACCCTGTTCTGTATTCCTGCGCCGAATGTGTGCTTACGTTTTCTTTTTCCATTTTGCCCTCTGCCAGGCACCTGAATACGTCAAGTCTGCTCTGTGACTGCCAGCTGAAGTGGTTCCCGCTGTGGGTGGCAGAGAACGCCTTTCTCTCCTTGGGCAACGCCAGCTGTGCCCATCCACAGCTACTGAAGGCCAAGAGTGTCTTTGCGGTCAGCCAGGACGAATTTGTGTGTGGTGAGTAGGTGCCTGGTGCACATTTTCCATGCATGTTATACCTGACCGAGCATGAGGTCTTCTTTCTCATGGTGGAAAATTCATCATGGAAGATATTTCGTAATGGATGACTCCGAAAATCTTATTTAACCAAAGAAAAACACTGACTTGTCGGGTTTTGAATCGTGCTTGCTGAAACGCTAAGCTATAAGCTGACATTTGTTCAGCTTTCGTCTTCTGTAACACTTCATGAAACACTTTTTCACTCTTTCCTCCACGAACAGCTGATTTCCCCAAACCTCAAATCACGCTTCAGCCTGAGACGCAGTCAGCCATCAAAGGCACCAATGTGACCTTCGTGTGCTCGGCAGCCAGCTCCAGCGACTCACCCATGACCTTCGCATGGAAGAAGGACAACGAGGTACTGAATAATGCAGAGATTCACAACCAGGCTCATCTTCGAGCGCAAGCAGGCGATGGGAGCCAGGTTACCGAGTACACCACCACGCTGCAGCTGCGCCATGTGGAATCTTCCAGCGAGGGCAAATACCAGTGCGTCATCTCCAACCACTTCGGCTCCACCTATTCCACCAAGGCCAAGCTTACTGTTCACAGTAAGTGATATGATTACTGTGGAGGTTTCTTTGCATTTGCACAATGCTAATATACATATAGATATAAAATTAAAATGAATCGTTTTTTTTAAGCAGTGTTTTTGTGTCAGATAGCATTGAATTCTTTGTATTAAGCAGTAGCTTTAGCAATGTTTCTTTTTTTTTTTTTTCTTCAACTGACTAATATCACTCTATCACCATCAGTGTTGCCGTCCTTTACCAAAATTCCCATGGACCTCACGGTGCGTGTTGGAGCCACGGCCCGGTTAGAGTGTGCTGCTACCGGACATCCAACTCCTCAGATAGCCTGGCAGAAAGACGGAGGCACCGACTTTCCAGCCGCAAGAGAACGGCGGATGCACGTAATGCCCAGCGATGCCGTCTTCTTCATTGTGAAAGTGAAAACAGAAGATATCGGCGTGTACAGCTGCACTGCCCAGAATACAGCTGGAGCTATATCTGCTAATGCCACATTAACTGTACTAGGTAAGAAATATAAAAGCAGGTAACATGAGCAAATGGACGTCTGATGATATAACTGACTGAAACTATTTTGGCTACTTTGCTGTAACTACCCAGGGTTTGCTGTATAACTGTTAGGGGTTTTTTTTCTACCTACTTGCGACAGAGGTGAACAGACGTTAGAGTTTGGAAGTCTCTTTCTTTTTTAAGCTCTCGTTACATGTCTCTGGTTCATCTCTGGCTTCCCAACACAGTAAATGATGGGAGCCTGCCATTATTTCATACCAGCGGTTGTGCCAAAAAACCTGCGCCAAAGCTGACCTCACAGCTCTCAATTTAAATTAATATTTCAGGCTTTCCAGAGTGACTTGACATAGCATAAGAACTTTTTTTTTTCTACTGAGTCAATTCTAGTACACTTCTAATATTCAGAAAATGTGCATAATGTCTCAGATTATTAAAGATTTGCTAGTCTGACTGGATAGCTTTTTAGTTATGTGTGTTTTAAAATGGCTTAAAATGTCAAAATGTTGGAGAGGTGTAAATTTCATATTTGTTCAGCTTGAAAATGATTCAGACTTGGTGAACAACCTGGCTTCACATACGGCACTGATTTATTTTTTTCCAGAAATGCCCTCTTTCCTGCGGCCGCTGACGGACCGCACAGTAGCAAGAGGCGAGACAGCCGTGCTGCAGTGCATCGCAGGTGGGAGCCCTCCACCGCGTCTAAACTGGACCAAGGATGACGGGCCACTAGCGTTAACCGAGCGCCACTTCTTTGCTGCTGGAAACCAGCTCCTGATTATTGTGGATGCAGCAGAGGCTGATGCCGGCACGTACACCTGTGAGATGTCTAACCCGCTGGGCACAGAGAGGGGAAATGTGCGCCTGGCTGTCTTGCCAAACCCTAACTGTGAGTCAAACCAGGCAGGTGTAGGAGTGCTGGGCCCAGTCGGCGGTGGGTCAGAGGAGGACGGTTGGACCACAGTGGGCATCGTCATAATTGCTGTAGTGTGCTGTGTGGTGGGCACGTCACTGGTGTGGGTGGTCATCATCTACCACACACGCCGGCGCAATGAGGACTGCAGCGTCACCAACACTGGTCAGTGCTAAGGTTTCATCCTTTGTGTACAGAATTCAGTTAGTATTGTATGAAGTATATATTAAATTACCAATATTAGGATGTCTTACTCCTTTGGTGGCTTAGAGATCTGTTTTTGTTGTCCTCTATAGATGAGACCAATCTGCCGTCAGACATTCCTAGCTACCTGTCGTCTCAGGGTACGTTAGCAGAGCGCCAGGACGGTTACGTGCCCTCTGAGAGCGGTAGCAATTACCAGTATGTGAGCTCTTCCATGGGAGGATTCTACCTGCAGCCTAAGGACATGAAAGGTAGAGCACCTGACTATTTCATGTCATTTCAACAAATTAACACTTACCCAAATGTACTCAATCCATGATGACATGTTTGGTGTTCAGTGTATGCCTCGTTAGTTGTTACCAGGTTGCAAATGTAAAAAAAAAAAAAAAACCTTTCACACCAAAGTGTTAAAGGTATAGAGGACCAGAATATATGTCTTATATATAAAATAGGTCATCTATACAAAATATCTTACACAATTAGGCTTTTAACATGGACATACCAGTCCCCTGATCTATACCCAATTGTGGAGTAAGCTGATGAGGAGAGAGCAGCTCTAGGTTAGGTATAACATCTCTTCACATCTAGAAGGTGTGGAGAGATGTTATACTGAGGAATGTCTGAGATTCCTTGTATATTCTTTATAGTCTCATCCAGCAGTATAGGTGAAGACTTAGTCTCTAATGTTACGCTGGCAAGGATTTTACTAAATGAATGGTGCTAATCATTGAGAGAAGGTTTTGTAACATTGGCTTTTATTGTTGATGCCCACAGGTGTTTGTCAGCTAGACACAGGAAGTGAAACAGACATGGAGGCGGCCATTGACCCTCTGCTGTGCCATTTCCAAGGGCCTATTGGCACACTGCTGAGGAGAGGAAACCTGTATGGCCCAGAGCCCACAGAGACATATACAGGTGAGACATATGGGTTTGGATTTATGTCATTTGTTTTTCTTGGTTTCCTTATTGGATGGGAAAACTGCTCAGATTAAAATTATAGTTAAACAGAGTGCAATTATCTGATATCTGGCCCTATTATTGGTTATCGGTCAGCTTGTTATTTTCTGTCCTGTTTTAGCTTATATGTAGTGCTCTTGGCAGAAGTGAAAATGGTTAAAGAGTAGACAAAGCATAACTTGAACAGAGTTTATTTTTTACTTTTCTACATTGTGGTCATAATGTCGTAATGTTTCTCTCTTTATCCTCCAGGCTGTACCATTGATCAGAGGCTCGTGTGCAGAGATTCGTACAGCCCCTCACTCCCCAGCTTAAAAAAGAGAGATTATTACACATACACTCCCTCGCTGTCCTCGGACCCTTGTGACCACGTGAGCAGCGGGATGCTGGTACAGCGTGAGGGCGGAGAATGTGTCCAGTCACAGCTGCCTCCCGCCTCCTACATGGGTAAGTTAAAAATAAATAAATAACTATGATCATATTGTCCACATTTGCATGTGAATATGCAATCATTTTCATGTCTAGATCTCTTAAAGGACATCCGTTTATACTGAAGATCACTTCTGTAAGCAGGAACCATGATGAGAGATGGGTGGGAGGAGTGCTAATTGTGTATAGCATAGATTATCCTCACATAAAATATGATATCAAAGTTCTTATATGAACACATATATGACAGCACCATTGCCCTTTTAGTGTTTTAGCTGAAAGCAGAAGTGCTCTTTTGGCTATAATGTCAGTCCCTCCAGGATTTTATTTTTATTTTTATTTTATTGTTTATGCATAACAATTATGCTTGTTGATGCATTTTTTTGTGATGTGTAGACACGTATGCAATTACTTTCTATGATAGCTGTATTCATGTTCATCGCACAAGAGTGGAAGAGGGCTTTGCCTGAATATGTGTTGTGTTGATATCACACGACGCGGCTCGGCCCAAAGCTGCAGAAAATCTTCAGTAATTTAGAAAAATTGCAAGCTTCAATGAATATAATGAAGTTTGCTTCATTTTGCGTTAATTTCTGTAGTCGTGAAATCCTGGAGGAACTGATTTGACTAAAGTTACTGTTTAGATACCTTTAGATAGAAAAAAATGTCTAGAAAGTTCTTTCTGTATTTTGTGGAGTCATTTTCTTTTTCCTGATTCTAAACTTGAAGGCTTTTCCCAGTTCTGATGACTGAATTTGCTTCCGTTTTGTCCCATCAGGTACTTTTGGTAAAGCACCATGGAGGCCTCAGCAGGAGCTTTACCCCAGCCTCTGCCCTTCAGTCTCTCACAAAGGAACGGCGCTTCACGAAAACCTCTACACAGCCCTCGATTATGACTCCGAGCGCGAGGACGACTTCGCGGCTCATTCGCTTTCCCAGAATTTAAAGGTGGACCCAGACAACATCATGTCTGATCTGCCGTTCGACAGAAACAGGACAATGGAGAGTTGCCTGAGCTCTCAGTCATGTTCATAGCACCACAGGCAGAGAAACAGAAAGAGACTGCACACTCCAGTTATTTAAAGAGGAGGACCAAATCAAAATTCTACCTCAGCTTGGACACTTGTTGTGCGCGCTGGTTTTGAATGTAAAAGGTAAAAATGAGGAATCCTTCCAAAAGATTGAAACTGTTTAATTAAGTATATCCGTTGTTACTTTTGTACAAAAACAGATAACAAAAGTGTATATATATGTATATATATATATATGTATATGTGTATATATATATATGTATATGTGTGTATATATATATATATATATATATATATATATATATATATATATATATATATATATATATACACATTTTATAAAGTATTTTATTTTGTAAATTAACAGTGTAAATAGGATCCATTATTTTGCATCTTGCATTTTTTTTTTGTATTGAAAGATTGTTGTCATGAACAGACGTGAGTCAAATAATCCAAACAAACCTAAGGGAATAGTAATGGCTGGTCCACCTCTTCTACACAAAGACAACTTTGTGTTTCTGTGCAATGGTTGCAAATGACAGCACAATGCATTGTGGGTACTCTTTTTATTTCTTTCTACTAATATTATGGCTATTTTAATATTTGCTTTCAGCTGTCTGTTCCTTGTGAGACTTTTGTTTTTTAAAAAAAAGGATGTATTCCAGCAAACTAATACACCGTTCGACCCGTTTCTGTTTGAGTCTATGTAGTCATTAATGCATTTGCTTTTCTTTTTTTTTTGCTACAAGTAAAGCACCCTTTTGCACATATCACTCTTTGATAATAAAACATGTGCTGCTACACAGTCATCAGATTCAGTGTCACCGTTTCTTCTGTTCAGTTCATCTGATTTAAAGAAAAGTGTGTTCTTTAAAGCATCTGTGGAAAAGACAAAGTCTTTACTCATGGAGTATTCCCAAAGTTAGCTTGGTCCCTGGAGCACCATGTCGTGTTTTGATGTTGTTAAGGACAGCATGACATGTCTCAGCTGTTTTTCCTCACCTTTGTTTGGTCTTGGTGTTGAAACGGTGGTTGTGAGGTTTATTAGTTTCTCCAAGTTCCACCACAGACCACTAAACATAGCCATAAGCTTCCCTGTTCAGCCCCCCTACCTGCTAGTCCAAACAAAGTATAAACCTTTAAACAGTGTGCAGGAGTAAACGTGTGAGTGAGAGAGTTTAACACACCTGCTGTCGTGTCTGTGCTGCAGTGACACAGTGGGGTTATTGACCTATTCTCTTCTGGAATGTGTGGCTTTAATAAAATCAGTTCTTCTGTGTTGCTTCTGGATCAGAACTTGATTTAGATCTTTTCATTTCACTCAGGTCTATCAGCTGTAACAGCATGGGCTATGAACAATAAGCAGATATATGACAGATTTAGACATGGCCCTTCTATTTATAAAGGGCTATTTTCATATAACGTCTTCTAATGATGAGTATTTCACCTCATATATCATGGGACGATTTCATATGTGTTTTGATCGGTTGATCATGGGTTTCTATGGATACCAGAGAATAGATAGCACTACACAAGAACTTCAAAACACACATCCAGAATTGATTTTAAGATTGATTTGCAGTATGATGGGGTTAGACTGTGTGGTTAGACTTAGGAATTGAGCCATTGAGGTATGTACTGAATTTGGGATTAATAATCCTCCGTTTTGTGTGTGTTGTTTATTTATATCCAGTGTCTACACTCAGGTGCACTGAATAGACTATGTGTCTACAGCCCTGATCATAAATAAAATGGCAGAATTTTTCACCCTAAACTCACCCTCCAATACAAATGGATTACGTTGAATCTGTAAAAAAAAAAAAAATTAATTAATTCTATACAAAATGTACTACTGCATAGCTAACATGTAGCATACAAAATAATAGACACAATATTCTTGCATGTGTGTGTCACATGAGGTGATATAATTAGAGTTATCTATTAGCAATACAGCAGAGCAAACAAAAACAACAAAAGTTGCTGGTGCTGTTAGTTTAAGAAAGAGAATGGGAATGCAAGTGAGTAAAAGACTGGTACTGAAAAGCGCAGGCACTTCTGAAGTTCTGTATCTCAGTTTAAGACTAGTCCCAGGTTTGCAGCAGTGTTGAGCAATGGCGACATTTTAAATCCACTGTACTTGTAATAGTGCTTTGTTGGATTGGGTGAGTCCATGTTTGGGGTGTCATTTTATGTCCTAGTGATATTACATTCACAAATTTACATGTAATATCAAGGTAAAAGCACTTAGCATGTTGCTTGTCCCCTTTATAACTACACCTTGCATTATAGCCGTAAAAATACTGTACCTCGAATATTATTTTGACTTTTGTGAATTGAATCACATTTTAAAACCTCCTTTTCCATGAGTCAGCCATTATACGGTTATAAAAACTTTATGTTTTAGTGTCCAACAGCGCTGACTCAACTAATTTCAACAGGAAGTTGCATCATCTGAATTTCCTGGGAATTATAAGGAATAATTTTCTAGATTTATTTATTTTACATGTGGTCAGTGATATAGAGGTTTTGGTCACTTCGGACCACAGCCCTGCTACGCCAATTATCGGCTAAAAGTAGATTATTAATTTTTTTAAAATGTCAAATCTAACTTATGAGTGCTAACAAACAGTATATTTGTGTCTTTGGTTATTAAAAGTATATGTTTATGTCTGTAGCTAATCCCAACTATTAAACTGTGGTGTTTGATGAATCTTTTATGTCCAGTTTTGTCATCTCTCTTTTCTAGCCTGGTCTCTTAATTGGGCAATAAACACTCTGAGGACTAGACGTGTTGGAAGCTTCGGCAGTATTGCAAACAGCCTGGGAAGAAGGCGATGCAGGAAAACCACACACAAAGCCCAACACCTGGAGCACAGCTGGTGTGGAGTGCTGACATAGTGATGAACAACGGAGATGAACAAATAAAGAATGATCAAAGAACCAGCTCATCCATGAAGATCAACAAAGTCTTAAAAGTCAAAATGTACAGATACTTTCGTCCAGATCAGCGGTCAAACTGAGAGTTTCTTTTTCTCAGGGAAAGCTGAGGAGATCTGTTTAATTAAAACCAAGAGAATAAGTCGTCAACAACACCCTTCTGGCTCTTGTTTTTTCTTTCTATTTTCATTCCAAAAATGAGAAGATTTTCCACCAAAGCCAAAAGCAGCTTTCACTGAAAACTCTTACCTCTTAAAGGTTTTTATTTAACGTTTTTGGGATTGAATCCAAGTCACTATAAGAGACAGACGCTATGGTCATAATGGCCAGAAACAGTCTGTGTGCTGATCAAGTAGAAACCAACAACTGAGAAGCAAACAAAACCAAAAACTTTCCACAAAGGAAAACAATCTAAATTCCAAAATAATACTGCTCTTTGATTTCTGGCTCCAGTGAAACTAGACAGGAAATTGGCCATTCCTTGGACCATCAGTGTCTGGTTCAAAGTTGATCCAGAACCAGCCATCGTCTTGTAGTCAGAGTCACTGTTTATACCAAGAGGTCTCGGGTCTAGGAGGACGCCATTGCAGTGAAGTTGAATTCTATATATCACTTAAACACCTAATTCAACTCATTAGGTGATTTTCAAGACCTTGATTAGGAAAGGGAAATCACATCTCTGTATGTCTGTGAACCCATCCCAATTTCTTTCACAGCATCTTTTCGTTTCCTGTCTTTGGGTCATAGAAAAAGGACATATGACTGAGCAATCAAAGTTAATCAGAGTTATCCTAGAAGTCCACCATGTTTAAGGAAGAAGCAATTCTTTAAACACTAATGAAGAGGCTTCTAGGACATGCACACTCTCATGCTTCCTATACAGCATACAACAAGGATACAGTAGAAATGCTCCACCTCTACCAAAAATCCCTTCATTTTCTGTACCGTTTATCCCACACAGGGTCACATGGAGCCTGAAGTGTATCCCAGAGGACTCTGGGAACGAGATGGGGAACACCCTGGGACAGGATAGCAAACCACTGCATGTTACAATTAAACACATGCACACACTACAGAACATTTAGAGATGCCAATCAGCCTACAACACTCGAGACTCCTGAAGCCCAGGGAGAACATGCAAACTCCACAAACACAGGCCAGAGATGTGAATAGAACCCTTAATCCTGGAGGTTTGTGAGAGAAACCATGTATCACCACTAGCAAAAATTAAATTAGAAGAAATAATGCAATAAAATGAAACACGAGTACATTAGAAAAGCCAGATATGAAAACTCTTAGATGAAATCATCACTAAAATATACTTGGCTTTAAAACCAGAAGTATGAGAAGCGATGTGATGAGTAGAATGCTGTTCAGGCCGAAACATCAGCATGTAAGTGTGTGTGTGTGTGTGTGTGGTGTGTGTGTGTGTGTGTGTGTGTGTGTGATGTTATGTACATGTGTTTTCTTTAAGGAGTGGATTTACTTTTCTGTATTTGCAGATCAGTTAATACATCTGAGCAACTTGCAATCGAAAGGTAGAGACACTTTTAACATGAGCAAGGATTTATTTGGTAAATTCAATTGTTCTTGATTCCTCCTGTCCTTATTTCCCTTTTCAGGCTCCTTTGTCGTCACTTGTTTCGGCAAGGAAACAAGCTAGCCTTCGGTCGAAAGAAATAAGAAGCACCCCTAGTTTTATGCAGATGGAGTCAACAGGCCCTGACCTGAAGCCTGTGGAGCAGAATGACGCTTTGATCCACACTGTGACTAAGCAGAGGAAATGAATTTAGCATGCCCCAGCCTTATCTTACAGTTAGACACTTGGAATTTCATAGCTAATTTGCACTCATTGTTGCCAGATGTGGAGACACAGACACTGAATGTTTGCAGTAATAGATGGCTATAGGCAGCCTGATGGATTTCTCCTTCCTTTCGTTCAGGAAATAAAAAGCAATTACTATACATTACCTTCGATCAGGAGTAAATAATTATTGGAGTTTTTTTTCTGAAATAATGACTTCATGTTGTAAACACATGTCTCTGCGGTAATGCCTAATGCATTATTTAATAGTGAGTCACTTTCACCTTTTTCCTCTGCCTCTCAGTCTCGGTGCTTTCACGCTTTCCTTTGTCTTTCCTAGAGCAATGGTGGGGCTTGTATAATTAAAAGCAGCCCTTTTTCCGTCTTGCAGATGTTGCAATAAATCACGTACTGGCCCTGCCTAAGCAACTGGCTGTCTGACAATAACGTTTTCCCCACCTTCCCTGTCTTTTCTCTTATATATAAGTAAGTAAAAGAAAATTGGCTGACACAGACTCTTCTATATCTCATTAAATAGCCTTCCTTTTTTCTTCTTCTCCGGTGTCTCTTCCTTACATCTAAAAATGTAGGAAAGTACATTTTCCAACTGAGATGTTCTTGCTCACTGGAGCGTTACTTTTCTTCACAGAAATGTAACTCATAGGCGATCTTACACTTTCCAGACACAGGGTGCATGAATCAGGGGAGAAGGAGGACGGATTTCCATTGGCTATGTAAAAATTTTTATGACTTTATATGGCAGCATATCATACCACACACAGCTGTGTTAAGATATCAGGCAAGGAACATCATTCAACCTTCTACAAGTCTACTCAAAGTTGCTAAGCATGCACTAAACAAGAAATGCTTGCTTTTACTTTTAAAAGCGTTTCATAAAACACAGATACGTTCTTTAAACTATACTCTCTATTTGCCAGTGAGCGAATATCTCAAATGTCTAACTTTTCTCAGAAAGGTCTTCTAACCGAGACATTTTCCTTCTTCTCTTCTTTTTCTCAAACCTGCCAGGTGTCATAACTCCATATATCCAGACTATAGCCAACTTTCATTATCTTTAATAAATGTATTCTGTAACTTTATATTCATCGGCAGAGTTGAGACGTTCAGATTTATGTGGGCAATGGTAGAACAGCAGGTTATACCGATACGCTGGAAGGCTGCACCTCTTAAGTGACCTTGAGAATGTTTTCAATTTCATGGGAAGAGAATTGTTACTATAAATCCACAGGCAAGATGCATTTTGTGAAAGAAACCTCTGTAATTATTTAGCAAAACAAACAAGACATGCACTGACACGAGTGTGGATGAAGATCTGACGAACTGGATCAACTTTTCTTTTTTTTTTTCATTACCAGTCATAAATACTATCAGTCACTATTGTGAGCCATAAAAGCATATTGTTTAAGTTGACAAATCCAGCCAAGAAATAATCCCAATAATTTGGCAGGTAAGTGTGTAAAGTTGGCTGTGTTCAGGTTTTCGTAAATTGATGGGTCTGGACATATCCAAAGTAGTGAAAGGTATGCCTTCAGGGAACAGGAAAGGGAAGAGAAAGGGAAGAGAGCAGGAATGTGGGAAGAGAGGTGGTCCTGCTTGTTTGTTTTAAATCCAGGTGGTTTCCTTTTTCTGTGTCAGAGTTCACAGCTACTGTGATTTCTTAACAGTCTCTCACAGAATGAAAGGATAGATAGATAGATAGATAGATAGATAGATAGATAGATAGATAGATAGATAGATAGATAGATAGATAGATAGATAGATAGATAGATAGATGGATTTGATTCAAAATATCCCTATAATATCCATTGATTTATTAAAAATAATAAAATTACTAAGTGTACTAAATCGATTTTGCTCCTAAATTAGTAATTGTGATAATCATGGGTTTACTGTTGAGCAAAATAATCACACTTATCTCTTTGACTGTTGTTATTATTATGCAGCTCTACCCACTAGGGAAAAAAAGAAACCACAAACAGTTGGTTGATTTGTCCCTCTAGGGCACAGGTTCCCAACCCTGCTCCTGGAGTACCCCCTGTCCCACACCGTACCCCCACTTCAACTCAGGAAGGGCTATTACTCAGATAATTAGTTGAATCAGGGGTGTGTGGTAGCAAGAAAAACACAAAAATGTGCTGGACGGGAAGTCCTCCAGGACCAGGGCTGGGAAAATGTACTCTTGGAGAACTGTTAATGGTTCAACAAAGTGTTTTCCTGTGAAAGAAAGAACTACAAGTAACTACAAGCAGCCTGACATTTTTTTTTTTATTATTTCCCCATTTCTATCCTTCATTCATGTGTAAATGAATCCATGATGGTACTTTATAAAATCAACAGGAAGTTCATCCATTGTACTAGTGCCAAATCGAGTTCTTTATCCCAACCAAACACTTCATCCATGGTGGGAACGTTCCATCTTTCGGATTTCCTTGGAAACAAATTCAACTAAAAACCTTTTAGTCACAACCTTGACTGTATTTCACCATTTTGGACGTCTGAGAACTCCCTTTATTGTTCTTATGTGTGTTTCCTCCTTAACTGAATCTAGTGGTGTGGGTGTGTGTGTGTATTTCAGATTAGTGTAGTGTATAGTGAGTTGTTCAGGCTTTACCTTGCTAATAATATACATGTATCCATCACCCCTACACACACTCCTGCTCCAGCTCAGGGTGCTATGGGAGCGCAAAACAAGACAAACATCTGATATTAAGTGCTGCTTTGCTGTTTCAACTCTACAGAGATGTCTGGAGCCTCTAAACGCCCCGATTCAATTATGAGAGTGTGGGAATTCCCCACGTCTCTCTTAGCAGAGACAGAATTTCAGGATGACACTCCTAAAGGATTTAGATCAGCGGTCCCAGCTGGATTTGTGTCCTTTGTCCTGGTGCTGATTGATGAATGTAAACTGATTTCTGTTAAGCTGCATCTGACGATTCCTCTAAGCCAAACGTACACTGAGCCCTGGAGACATAATTTGAAGTGTAGCCAGCCCACCCAGAAGAGAATTACAGCTCACTTTTAATAAGGATCAGACTGAAATACTTCTCTATGTACATGACAAAGCTGTTAGCTAAGCTATATCTTATACAGCAGCTTCTCTGTACCTCTTGACCCTGCATATTGGCCCTCTTCTCCGTTCTGTATCCAAACGATCCTCAAGCATGTAGAAATATGGCTTACTAGTTCAACAGCAAGTCTCAGTGTGCTGTTCATCTGGGTTGCCATTGCACTCGTTTTCATAACATAGAGTTTCTAATGCTTTCCAGATGCTTTGGAAAGGGAGAGAGAGTTATAGAGGCTCTGTTTCTGTGTTAGATAATGTCTTGGCACTGTGAAAAGGATTTCAGAAAAAATAAATAGTATTTAAAAAAAAAAAGTTTGAGCGGACGGCTCTGTAGCGCCCCCGTTATAAGAAAGTACAGATGACAGAAAGTTTCTCACCAACATTAGGGTTTTTGCAAGGACCACATGAAATGAAAGGGCAGAGAGAGACATCTGTGTGTGTGTGTGTGTGTGTGATAGAAAGCTGGTGACTATTTACCAGGTGTGCAACTAATTTCAAGTAGATGTGCTTGGAATAGTTGTTAGAGTAATGAGTTGGCAGGAATAGTTTCCACAGAACTGAACTAGTTAGACATGCTGTGTGTTTGTGTGTGTGTGTGTGTGTGAGAGAGAGAGAGAGAGAGAGAGAGAGAGAAGTGACATCAATCTTGCAGTGAATGACTCTCATTATTCTAATGGATTTGGGGGCCAATAATTGTTACCAAACATGGTGTTCAAAGCACAAGTGGACAGGAAAAAAAGCAGAGACATTGCTGGCCTGTCAGAAATTCTGGAGTTTCTTCATTTATTCGGGGTCAGGGTAGACTAGAAATGTGTCTGCCAAATGCCAGAAATGTAAATGTAAATGTAAATCTGTTCAAAAACTCTTTCAGAGCAAGATTCTAGCAAGCAAAATTAGGTTTTTCAAAAAAAATTAATAAATAAATAAATCCATATGTATATATCTATAAGTCTATGAATCTGCTCCTTGGTCACAAGAGCATTTTTTTAAATAAATAAATAAATTTATAAATAAATGTAAGTACAGTGTATATCCAGTCGTTTATACATATGACCATTCATGATTTAATTTATTAGAGTTAATAAACTGATAAATTAGCTGTTCGGCTACAAAATGAATCTTTTCAGTACATCACTTAATAACATGGAGATATTACACAGATTGAAACATGAACACAGAATGAAATGATTACACGGAATAAACAAAACATTAGTCACAGACAGTCCTTCACCCAGCTTGTTCACAGGAAGAAAATCAGGGTCAGGGCACAGGGTCAGTCATGCTACAGCTCCCTGGAGCAGAGAGAGTTAAGGGCCTTGCTAAAGGGCCCAACAGTGGCAGCTTGGCAGTGCTGGGACTTGAACCCTGACCTACTGATCAGTAACCCAGAGTCTTGGCCATTGGCCATGATTTCTACTTGTAAGAATTCCTTAGTGTCATATTTTGTATACTGCTTAGAAATGCATATCCTAAATGACCTAGATTTGATAAATCACACTGACAATAACGATCAAGGACAATGATCTAGGACATGGTGGAAAAGAATGGTTTGAAATAGATTTCAAACCATTCTTTTCCACCATGTCCTAGATCCAGGAAGTGTAGTGAAGTCTACTGAAACTCACATTCACATACCTAAACCCATTCACTAACCAAGCAGTACATGCTTTGTAACATGATACATTATTGTGCTGTACATACTGGTGTAGCGATGAACTTGATCAGGGACGATGTTCAGATACGCTGCACAAACCAGGAAATCACGGTCTCATTCTGCATGCACCAAATGTTGATCCTTTCGATCCAAAACAAACCTGGATCCATCTGATCAGACCTTTCCCTCTCATTAGTAGTCATCTGATGATCACTGCAATGCATGTTGTTGTTCACCAGCACTTATCAGTATCATAATCAGTGGTGACTGTAACCCATTTGAGATGAAGTAAAGATCAGTGTGGAATCTGGCTGTGGTGTGTCTTTTTGCTTGCACAATTTTCTTCATACTGTTTTTCATTCAATTTTGGCTCTTGAAAATCTGGAAAACTGGGAAGATGGTGGCTTAGTGGTTAGATTTTCTCCCTATGCTTTGGAGGTTTTCTCTGGGTACTCCAGTTTCCTCCACCAATCCAAAGACATGTATCATAGGCTGAGAGGATCTCTAAATTATCCATAGTGTGTAAATGAGTGTGTGATTTTGCCCTGTGACGAGTTGGCACCTTGTCCAGGGTGTCCTCTGCCTTGTGCTCTGAGTCCTCTGAGATAGACTTCAGGTTCCCCGCAACCCAGTGGAGGAATTGTTAAACAACTAAAATATTGGTTTGTCAACAGATCATTTTGTTAACAATGAGTCAAATACATGCCCCAGATAACTGAATTCATTCTATCCAAGTTCCCATTTCACAACAATGTGGATTTATGTAGCAGTGAAGTCTGTATCAAACCTCAACTCTTAGATATTTTTTACTTCAATTTTTTAAATTATAAGCAGTATTCCTTAAGATTAATGACTAAGTTGGATGTTTTATGTAAAAAAGAAAGAAAGAAAGAAAGAAAGAAAACAGGAAGAATTATGAAATATAAGCATCAGACAATTTAATCTGAATTAAGGTTTTCAAAGAAAAAAACCTCTTCTACTAACTCTTTCAGGTGTGTGTGTGTGTGTGTGTGTGTGTGTGTACAACTCAAACAGTGACCCCATTAAACCTGCATGCCCCATAAACTCCAAATGAACACAAAGTCTTGTAACTTTCATTACACACCAACTGTACAGAGGCCACGCCAACACACAACTCTAAACACACACACACACATACACACACACAGACACACACAACTCTAAACACACACACACAACTCTACAACACACCATACCACTTTCAAAGAAATCTGTGTATAAACAGCAAGACTTTGTATCCTACGATCATCCTAAATTTGTCGCATTTTGACGTGTATTTCTTTTGAGACACTGTCTCTCTCTAAGTCTCTCTTGTGCTATTTTTGCCTTTGGTTCCAGATGAATCTTCAAAGTGGACTCAGAGAGCCGCACTTCAAAAGCACAGATTCCGTGGCTTTCAAAGTGTTGTAATTACCGGGGCGCGAACACACATGCTTGCCATATTGTAGCAGTCAAACACCCATTTTTAATCATTGCACCACAGTTTGATTGTTCTAACACCCACAAAGACCGGCAGTGTAGCTTTAAATGAACAGTACAGGGGAAAAAACAAACACATTTCGGCAATCTAGCTTAGCATGGGCGTTTAGGCATTCCACATTAGCTCAAACATTGGGTTCTAGCTTAGCTTGGGCATTTAGGCATTCTAGGTTAGATTGGACATTAAGGCATTCCATTTTAGCATTGTGTTCTAGCTTAGATTTGACATTAAGGCATTATAGATTGGACATTTAGGTGTTCTAGCTTTGCTTGGAGATTTAGGTGTTCTAGTCTAGATTAGACATTTAGGCATTCTAGCTGAAACTGGAAATTTAGGCTTTCTAACTTAGACTGGACCTTTAGGCACTCTACCTTAACCTGGAAATTTAGGCATGCTAGCTTAGATTGAACATTAAGACATACTAGTATAGATTGGACATTAAGGCATTCCATTTTAGCATTGTGTTCTAGCTTAGATTGGACATTTAAGTGTTCTAGTTTTCACTGGAGATTTAGATGTTCTAGTTTAGATTGGGCATTTAGACATTCTAGCTGAAACTGGAAATTTAGGTATCCTATCTTAACCTGGAAATGTAGGCATGCTATCTTAGATTGGACATTTGGATATACTAGTATAGACTGGACATTAAGGCATTCCATTTTATCATTGTGTTCTAGCTTAGATTGGACATTAAGACATTATAGCTCAAACTGGAAATTTAGGCATGCTATCTTAGATTGGACATTTGGATGTACTTGTATAGACTGGACATTAAGGCATTACATTTTAGCATTGTGTTCTATCTTAGATTGGACATTTAGGCATTATAGCTTAGCTTAGTCATGGTACAGCTCCCTGGAGCAGAGATGGTTAAGGGCTTTGCTAAAGGACCCGACAGTGGCAGCTTGGCAGTGCTGGGGCTTGAACCCTGACCTGCTGATCAGACCAGAGTGTTAACTATTGTCCATGATTTCTACCTGTAAGATTTCCTTAGTCTCATTTTCGATACACAGCTTTGAAATGTGTATTCTATTATAGATTAGCTTGGACATTTCTAGTTTGGAATAGACATTTAGGCATTCGATCTAAACCTGGAAATTTAGGCATTCTAGCTTAGATTAGACCTTTAGGCATTCTAGCTTAACCTGGAAAATTTAGGCATTCTATTTTAGCTTGGATTTTAGATTTTAGATGTTCTAGTTTAGACTGGACATTTAGGTGTTCTTGTGTTGCTTGGACATTTAGGCATTATAGCTTAGGTTGGACATCTAGGTGTTCTGGCCTAGATTGGACATTTAGACATCCCTGCTTGGTAAAGTGGTTCTACTTTGAACTGTTTTCCAGAAAGGTGACTCTTGGCTGTTCTACAAACAGGATGTAAGTGACTCCTTCACAATCTGAACTTCCTGTGGTGCTCAAGGCTACATTACTGTAGATACAATATCGTAAATGCAGATGATATGAAAAATGTTTTAAACAGCAAATAAAGCAACTACTGAGATAAATAATCATTCAGGGCTCCATTTAAGATTTATACAGAGATAGTAGAAATTAAAGGAAAAATAATGGCTCTGTAGTGCTGTGGGGACATTTTGCTGGCATCTGTTCAACCTCATAGAGGGAAATTAAGCTCTCACGTGTGTTAAGTCATGTTTCTTTCATATGCATTGGCTACATGATACATTAAAAATGAAATCCACACACGGTAGTAAAAAAATGAATTACAGCATGCTGCTAAATGTTGATACCTCTGCTCTCCAGGTGTAAATACTGGAGTCACTGAGCAAGAACTAGCATACAGAAATCCCACACCCAAATCGAATAACTCTGTCTCTTTCTTTTTCTCCGCTTTCCTTCTTCTGACCTCTCTTTTTAGCTTTTGCTCCTTTTAAGCCTTGGTGCTTTTCACTTTCCAACTGTTCTTCTCTTGACAAGCATTCCTTCTAAACCAATTCCATACGCTTACGAAGCAAACTTGCAAACATCTGCATTTTCCATCAGAAGTGGTTTTTAAAGAGGCTGCGAGTTTAAAGAGCAGTGGGGAGAGTGGGGGTGACTCGATAAATGCTTGCCGAGGCAAAGACGGCTACTCGGTGAATCAGAGGAGTGCTCATTTATGTGGATTCAAACATCTTGAAGGATTCCAAAAACAGTAAGGAGAGAAAAGGGCAAGGCAAAGGCAACCCCTGACCATAGGCTATGAATCAAAACAGTGGTTTGTTCAGGCATACACTACACAGGTTTTTATTCAGAAGAAAGATTTGTGCATGATACAGATTCATAAATATTACATACTCAATACTGAACTGATTTAAAAGTGAGTTATTACGAGATTTAACTTCCTGAGTGAGTTATTACTACTGGGACTCTGTTTCCATAAAAAAAAAGGTCTTTTGTAAAACTATGGCTTAGTTCAGTTAAATAAAATATGAGTTTTATTAAAAATATTAAATAATAATAATAATAATAATAATAATAATAATAATAATAATAACAATAACAATTATTATTATTATTATTATTATTATTATTATTATTATTATTATTATTATTATTATTATTATTATAAGAAATATAATTATTAATAATAATAATAATAATAATAATAATAATAATAATAATAATGATAATAATAATAGTTTCTTTTTATATATATTTGCATGATGTTTTCCAAATAATAATTTGCAGTATTTTTACAATTAATAGAACAATAATGCTGAGTGATCTCCATATGTTCATCTTTTGGTCATGTACAGTATTTGTTTATTCAGCTCAATTTTTTTCGTATGCAGTATACATATGTTTTCTACTGACAAAACAGGTGAAGTCATTCTTTTCTCTAATTGCATAAATGGTGAATTTACACACACACACACATATGCACACACACACATATGCACACACACACACACACACATATGCACACACACACACACGTTGTGTTCAGCTATTGATTTAATGTCCAGTATATTCTCACTGGTAAATTAGTGAATGTTTCAAAAATCCAACTGCAGTTATATTTTCCGTATCTACTGATGTTTCTGTTATTCCATCCTTTAAGGCAGTGTTGGCTCAGTGGGTTTTGGATTACTCATCAGATGTGTATGAGTTTAAATCCCTGCACTGCCAAGCTGTCACTGCTGAGGCCTTGAGCATGTACCTACTCACTTCATAACACATTCATAATCATTACATTAAGCTTTTATAAAACAGTGCTAGATGCTTTATGAAAGGATTATATCAAAACTCAACAGGTGACATTTAATGCAATGTCACACTGGAGGAGAGAAACCTGCTCTAGTTAATAACACACTCATAAACAATCTATGCCAGTTCTTATCAGGTGACAAACTGCCTCCACACTGTAAACGAACTCTGCTGACTTATTCTTTTTATTTTTGGTCCTCTGATAATTTCAAACAATCTATTGTACTTGTTGCTAAGAGCACAGCTTGGGATTTCCCATCAAGAATATCTCAAATAGTCCCTCCAATTTTTTTGCCATTTTCAAGTTATACATTAAAATCTCCCTCTTCAGTGGTTTTTAGTGTCCAAAATAATAAATAATAATAAAATGTTTCATAGATGTTATACTATTTAACTTTTTAACAGTTCTGGGGGCTGATGGATGGAGAGTCTGAAGTCTGGAAGGTTTTTCTTCCATGTTCAACTCCAGCCTCAGTCTGCTAAACTGACTCCAAACTAGCTTTCAACACAAAAGAAAAGTTTTTCTCCAGTTGTAGTCCTGTGTAGTTGTCTGTTGAATTGGAAATATTTGAGACTAATTAAAAAATATATTTGACCAGCTTTCCTTACCATCTGCCTCGCTGTTGTTTTCTCCACCATCCCAGCGAGTCAAAAACAAATCAACAGCTTTCTCAATGATGCAGTTCCTATACAGAACAGACTCAGTCTCTGGGGGAAGAACGTTTTTTCCAAGTTACTTTGTGTGGAATGATATGAGAATAAAAGCTCTCCTGTAATAGTTTGAGCAAAGCTGCAGTCATGATTTTGCTCTTTGCAGTTTCCACCTTAATGAGCTGTTGCATGTTAGATGTTCAGTGGGGGAGAAGAAAAAAATCTGAGCAAACATGCTCAAAGGATCTGTAATTACTGAGTGCATTACAAATGTAATTACAGAAAATAAAAAGTAGCTTAACCCTGAACAAGCTTTGCCACATTGATGTAGATTCAGCTTAAATGAAATCTTACACTTATTAGACACTGCAGTTGCTACTGGTATGATTTCCAGATTTTTCTTCTTGGTTACTGTTGTATCCTCAGGGCTTGGGTATGGGCAATAGTGTGTGTTCTTGACTATTTTTTCTAAATTGAATGATAACACCAAACAGAAAACAAACACAAAAATAACACTGGCACCACTTTAAATAAGAGAGTCTTAATAGACATAAACCTTTTAGCTGCTAGTAAAGAGAAACCACCACAAGTCTCCTAATAAACATTGTTCATAGAAACTAGTTATAAAAATGGGTGGTTTATGCATAAATATTATTCAAAGGTCTACTACTGTCAAAATGAGGAGAAAACCTGAATTTGTAACCTACAAGCTACGGTATTTCGAAATGTAGATGCTTCTCATGATTTAGTATTTTGTAGTCTTCATGTGTGTAATCATGTATACTATGTTTTTTTCTAACAAGTTTGCAATCTATCATGTGTGCTATGTGTATTCCTTGTCTTTTTTATTGATTTCAATTATTTCTAATCTCATTCATAGTGTAAAGATCCTAGCTCTAGTCTCCTTGTAGTCATCCTTAGCTTCTGATTTGTTTCTGAGCCCTTTATACCAGGTCGGCATTATGAGTGTACATAATCAATAGTATGATTTTGCCAGTAGTTGCCTGTGTTCTGCCTGTGTTCAAGGTCTATGAGTTTGGGTACAGATGCTTGGATAATATTAGCAGAAAATACTATCTGTCTATCTGTGGTTTCTTGTTGGTTTCACATGTAACCTGCTGGTTAGATTATAATGCTATGCCTTTAAGGGCACTTAAGCTAGAGTAGGTTATATTACTAAATAGAAAAATGTCTCTTTAGTGTCCTCTGGTGGCACACACACACACACACAAACACACACACACACACACACACATGCATGCACACACACACGCACACACACATGCACACAGACACACACACAAATATTTACATAGAAAATGTAATTACATATTACAAAGTTATAAAATGTCATTTATAAACAGTGTAATTATGTAATTACAGCATGTGTGTGTAAGCGATTATATAAATAGTGATAAATAAAAATAGTGATTACTCCCAGAGGAGTTAGTCGATCTATGATTGTCACCAGTAATGCCACAAAATAATAAGTAATAAGTCATAACTTTCACCTTTGCAGATGAAAAAACAACAAAACAGAGCAAAAAAGAAAAGAAAAGTATTTTATAACTGTTTTCTTTAGAGTATTGCTCTCTCTCTCTCACTCACACACACACAGAGAGAGAGAGAGAGAGAGAGAGAGAGAGAGAGAGAGAGAATGAGATTTAATTAAATCAAAGATTTAATTAAGATTAAGATTTAAGATTTTATAAAAACAGGCCACTAACAAAAACAATCTAAACCGAGATTTAAAACAATACATTTTATATAGAATAGTCAGAATAAACAGGCTATACTGGCTTTTTTTCACCATTCTATATCATTAGTGCATTCTTTATATATTTTTTTCCTGGTAAGATTTAATTGCCGAAAGCCCTTGGCAACAAAACACTTTGATACAAAGGCTGATTAGTTATAAGAGCTGTGCCCTGTGCACTGGTGCCTCGCAGTCGCTGGTCCCTTACATCTCCGTAGATAATGAGACTGAGAGGTCAAAAAGTTGGTTTGTGGGAGGCAAAAGAAGGCCACCATCCCCACTAATGAACCCCCTGTGGATTTCAGTCGTGTTACAGTTAATGGCCATGCAAATCACAAACCCGGGGTGTCAATGAGCTCAGCAAAGAATAACACACAAGCTGATGGTGGCATGTTTCCATGATCAAAAGCCAGGTTGGAAACTAAAAGCAGTCTGTATGAAAGGGTTCACATGCCTTAAAATCAAGCTGTGCCAAAGGCCATAGTGCTAGATTTGCAGTTACATCTTCCATATCTACTGATGTTTCTGTTATTCCATCCTTTAAGGCAGTGTTGGCTCAGTGGGTGAGGTATTGGATTACTGATCAGAAGGTTATGAGACCTATGGGGCCTTGAGCAAGACCCTTAACCTCAAGAGCTCAAATGTCTAAATAAAATACATGGAAGGTCCTTTCATTTGTGGGAAGCACTTTATTTGACATTTCCCTAAATATGGGCTTCATAACAAAGTCCTAACCATTGCATTAAGCTTTCATAAAACAATCTTAGATGCTTTATAAAAGCCTTATGTCAAAACTCATTAGGTGACATAACAGGTTTTATGGAATGTCACATAGTGGAGGAGAAAAAAGTGCTCCAGTTAATAACACATGTATAAATATATGGACCATTTATAAAAAAGATCTATGCCAGATTTATCAGGTGATGTTATAGTTTTATGCATTATTTCAGATAGGAGTAAAGACAAAAGGTCTCTTATGATTGATAGACAGGTAAATAATGTAGATAACATATGACACATATGAGAGCTGAATTAAGTATTCATCAAACTGTTTAATTCATTTATATAGGATTACCATTTACATGCTCTCATACTAAAGTGGTACATTTTAATAATGCTTTCTTTATTTGTAACAGTTGTATTTTACATAAGATTATAGTGTTACATGCTTTAGTCACTGAAAAACATAAGAAAAATTAATGCAAATGAAGAGAGAACTCCTTATTTTTAGAAAGCACAGTTTGGTAAGAGCTTTGATTAATAGTATTGATTAGTTATTAGACCGTTAGTCTACTTAATTAGTCGACTTTTTGTGTGCTGTCCTTGCTAAAAAAGCGTTCGTTTTTTTTAGTTCGGTCATTCAGGTTCATGTCCCTGGACCTGCCCGAGGCCAGCGAGCACGGTGCGTGACAGAGCAGCCAGTGGCACACAGGGTCGCCTTATACGGCTCAGAAGGGACAATTATTCTCTCTTTGTTCCTGGTACCTGTGGCCATTTGGACCACTGGGAGCTGTTATATATTGAAAATAACCTTTTAAGATCAGCAAGTACGGATCTCAACTCTGTCCTTGAAGTAAGTAGCCTAGTTAAAGGAGTAAGTTATAACTTACCACAGATGTAGTCTGTACAACAAGAAACGTCCCTTTTTTTAAATTTTTTTACTATGTATTGGAGCTGTAGGTTTGCTAAAAAAAATAAACAAAGGCATCAGTTTTAATCCAGATTCACATGTATGGCTCTGTATATTTACATTTATAAATTGCTGTTGCTCACTTCAAGCATTCAGCAAGGTCAGAATTAAATTCACAATTTTTGGATGAACATCACATTGTTCCTCTGCTCAAACAGCCAAACAGTACTAATTATATTCTACTTATGTTATACAGGCTAATTGTGTGTGTGTATATATATATATATATATATATACTATATTGCCAAAAGTATTCGCTCACCCATCCAAATAATCAGAATCAGGTGTTCCAATCACTTCCATGGCCACAGGTGTATAAAATCAAGCACCTAGGCATGCAGACTGTTTTTACAAACATTTGTGAAAGAATGGGTCGCTCTCAGGAGCTCAGTGAATTCCAGTGTGGAACTGTGATAGGATGCCACCTGTGCAACAAATCCAGTCATGAAATTTCCTCGCTCCTAAATATTCCACAGTCAACTGTCAGCTGTATTATAAGAATGTGGAAGTGTTTGGGAACGACAGCAACTCAGCCACGAAGTGGTAGGCCACGTAAACTGACGGAGCGGGGTCAGCGGATGCTGAGGCGCATAGTGCGAAGAGGTCGCCAACTTTCTGCAGAGTCAATCGCTACAGACCTCCAAACTTCATGTGGCCTTCAGATTAGCTCAAGAACAGTGCGCAGAGAGCTTCATGGAATGGGTTTCCATGGCCGAGCAGCTGCATCCAAGCCATACATCACCAAGTGCAATGCAAAGCGTCGGATGCAGTGGTGTAAAGCACGCCGCCACTGGACTCTAGAGCAGTGGAGACGCGTTCTCTGGAGTGACGAATCGCGCTTCTCCATCTGGCAATCTGATGGACGAGTCTGGGTTTGGCGGTTGCCAGGAGAACGGTACTTGTCTGACTGCACTGTGCCAAGTGTAAAGTTTGGTGGAGGGGGGATTATGGTGTGGGGTTGTTTTTCAGGAGCTGGGCTTGGCCCCTTATAACAGTGAAAGGAACTCTGAATGCTTCAGCATACCAAGACATTTTGGACAATTCCATGCTCCCAACTTTGTGGGAACAGTTTGGAGCTGGCCCCTTCCTCTTCCAACATGACTGTGCACCAGTGCACAAAGCAAGGTCCATAAAGACATGGATGACAGAGTCTGGTGTGGATGAACTTGACTGGCCTGCACAGAGTCCTGACCTCAACCCGATAGAACACCTTTGGGATGAATTAGAGCGGAGACTGAGAGCCAGGCCTTCTCGTCCAACATCAGTGTGTGACCTCACAAATGCGCTTCTGGAAGAATGGTCAAAAATTCCCATAAACACACTCCTAAACCTTGTGGACAGCCTTCCCAGAAGAGTTGAAGCTGTTATAGCTGCAAAGGGTGGACCGACGTCATATTGAACCCTATGGATTAGGAATGGGATGTCACTTAAATTCATATGAGAGTCAAGGCAGGTGAGCGAATACTTTTGGCAATATAGTGTATATATATATATATATATATATATATATATATATATATATATATATATATATATATATATATATATATATTACACCATATGTCACTATACTATGTTTCTATGTACTAAGTTACCATTCTACCTAGTTCATTCTACCATCTAGTTCATTCTAGTACTAGTTCATTCTACCATCTAACTAACACTAATATATTTATTTTGTACTTGTTACTGTCTCTTTATAACATGTACTTTTTGCATCTTATGTTATCCTATCTTTCTGCAGACTGAATATAATTTCAAGGAAGACGTATTTTGCTAATTGCATTGTTAGAGAAATGAATTATTAATTTTATGAACTATATAAAACTGGCTATCCGACTGGGGAATTCATTAACTAACATTCAACTAACAAAGTGAGGAAAACAGATTGTGTCTCTCTGGAGCAGTCCAGGGTTTGCTATGCTAATCATTTAATTAAAATAACATATCATTAGCAGAAGGATTCACATAATGGCTGAAAATAATAACTGTTAAAGAATTGTATACAGGCTGTATATAAATTCCTTACATTTTTAATTCTTAAACATACCCTAATGATGCTTTCTCACCAATGTTAGGAATTGGTTAATCTTGTAATCTGTTGATATTGTAATTGTAAATATTTACTGTAATTGTTAGATATTATAATTAATACAATTATCTATTTATATTTAAACATAAGAGCTGTTTTAGTGGAAAGAAACATGAAACTATGAAGGAGCATGGCAGGAAAATACATACATTGTCAGTGTACACCACCAACTGATATTCCTTTGAGCAGTTTTGTATTTAACATTATGGGAATCTGGCATTACTCTCAGGAAATCCCACAATGCACTGCAATAGCTAGTATCCAAGGTGATACAGAATGGTGATTATTGTAGATATTTACCGCATCATTTTAATATGCAACATTCTCAGATGTATATAACAGTGAATATGAAACAATTTAAACACAATTATAACCCAACTTTTAAAAGTCTCTTTTGCAAGTAACTGCTGCCTCCTAGAGGCTGATCAACAAATTACACTTGATACTATAAGTACTATAAGGGTATTTTAAATTTGACATAATTAAAGAAAAGTACCTTTCGCATTGACATTTCTGATGTTGTAGTTGACTGAACTTTCAAATAGCAAAGAAGAAAGTAGAAATTTATTTACAATTCTTAATCACAAAAGTTAAATGGGGTAGGTAGATTTGGTTTTATTTATATATTTATGCCCAAATTAATATTTGTCATGAATAAGTATAAATAAAGTGAAATAATTGGCAAAAGTGTCACAGTTTTTTTTTTAACTAAATAATTAATTATGTAAATGTATACATATATATGTGCCAATTAGTTCACTTTATTTATATTTATTCATAACAAATAATCATTTGGGCAGGGTAAACATAATCTCGTTTGATCTCATCCCTCTGGGCTGTTTTCTAAGTCTGACCCTATTAAGATCACCAAGCCTGCGGTGACTCAAAGCCACTTCACTATATTATTGTCTTAATCTCAGTCCACAAAGTAAGACAAAATGTCTGGAAATACACGAGACTCACAGCTGCGTAGGCACATTGGAGGAGCCATTACTGAAATTATCCAGTGTTACCAATGAAGCCAGTGTTGTCTCATACTGCCCAATGGTTACAGCTGACTAAGTATGAAAACAAAACCAGATAAAAATGCTGGAATTATGTCTAATTAACTGGACAACAGTGACCCCAGACTGCCACACTGTTTTGTGTACTTAGATTACATCTCCTGGGTTTGTTCACATCTACAATTCGATACTGTAGATGATGATAAACTAAACAAGGTCTATGTTTGTGTGACAACCCTGTACTTTTTAAAATTTGAAGTATCAGATACAACTTATATAGTTTTATAAGGATGTTATATGATAGTTTTTTTTAATTATTAAAGTTTTTGCAGAATCTGTCACAGGAGACCCAGAAGCCCAGAAGCCTTCATGATGTTTTTGTTAGTTTATTTATTTGTTAGTATGTTTGATTGATTGATTGATTGTTCATTTATTTATTTATTTGTTTGTTTGTTTGTTTGTTTATTTGTTTGTTTGTTTATGTATTTATTTATTTATTAAATGTAATTATTTATTTATTTATTTTGTAATGTTTGGAAAAATAAAATGTTTTGTATTGACATTGATGCAGAAGTCATAAAAATAAACGTTTCACAAAATTGAAAATAATATTAAAAATATATATAGTGTTTACATTTACACAGTATTGGACAGACAAGCTAAATATATATATATATATATATATATATATATATATATATATATATATATATATATATATATATATATATAATAAAATAAAATAAAATAAAATAAATGTTGATATCTTTGTCAAATGAACGGGACGCTTTCATTTCCGCCTTCATGTTACGTCACATGCCCCGCCCCCAAAATATCAAAGATGGCGGACGCTTGAGCCTCTCTATCGCCTATCAGAAAAGCTCTTCGGCATCACCTCTTTTAGACTTTTCTCTGCTACTGACCACGTGACCAACACGGAACCATGACCTCGACTCCCAGGCGGTAGGATACAATATTTTCTCTGGAGGTGCGCGAACGCGTTAAAGAGATCAATGGATCAGACTAAAGAGCAAAATGACGATTATGGCTACAACTTGTTTCCGGAAAGAAAGAAGAGCAAGTACCAGAAAGGCTCCATTGGGGAAAGCTTGTTCACCTTCAGCCACAAATGTCAGATTATGCTGCATGTTGCAGTGGAGACAAGTAAGTCAGATACGAGCTGGTGATTGTGTACATGAATAAACACCGATTTAGCTTGGTACAAAAGTCAGTGCAGATTATAGAGCAATAAACGTCTGTGTGTGTGTGTGTCTGAGAGAGAGAGAGCGTTTTTACAAAGATCCCTTGTCATGCCTCTGATCACACCTGATCTCCCATCATGTTCTTTAAAAAAAATGAATAAACAAATAAAGGACCCATTGGCTGTATATGACGGACATTACTTTGGAATCCAAGCTATGTCCATCCATCCATTTTCTATACCCGCTTTATTTCTAATTAGGATCTGCTGGAGCCTCAGCACACATTGGGCAAAAGGCAGGGGTACACCCTGGACAGGTCATCGGTCCATCACAGGGCCACACATATAGACAGACAACCACACACACTCACACTCACTCCTATGGGTAATTTAGAATTACCAATCAACCTAATGTACATGTTTTTTGGACTGTGAGAGGAAACCGGAGTACATGCAGACTTCATACAGAAAGGCCCCTGCTTGTTCGAACCCGGGATTCGAACCCAGTGAGGCAACAGTGTTAACCCCTAAGTCACCGTGCTGACCTCAGCTATGTACATCCACCACTAAAAGAGTCTGACATCTCCATGGCAAGCAAGAAGCCCCTACTCTAAGACTAGCACAGAATGAAAACAAACTGAAGTTTGCAAGGGATCACCAGCATTGCGAAGTTTCTGGTCAGATAAAACAAAATGGCCAAAATGATCAACTTTATGTACTGTATGGAGGATGGAAGGTGAGGCTTTTAATCTGTAGAACATCAGTCTAAGTGAAGCGTGGTGATGGCAGCATCATGTTGTGTAGCTGTTTTGCTGGAAAAAGGGACTAGGGCTGGTTTGAATGTTGAATGCCTTAGGTGTATGTCATGGAAACAACGAGAAAACTTTATTTTTACGAAATGAATAAAAAGGTAAAGTTCTTATCATGCTGAATGGAAACGTGCATCATCTACTATAAGATCAGGCTAATGTGTATTAAATACAGGATGGATGTAGATGTTTGGCCTGCTCAGCTGTGGCCTCAGGAGACCCATTCTTAAAAAGTCAGTCATATTACTAATAAATTAGCAAGAGTATAGTGTTAACAAAGATTTGTGATGTGTGTATTTTTATTCACTGCCCAGCAAATCATTGTACATTTATTATGCAGATGCCATCCTTCATCCAAAAGCATCACTGGTGCAGAGTGGTTTTATGGCAGTCCTGGGATTTAAACACACATTTTTTTCAGTTATTGCTCAATAGATCAACTTCACCATTGCTCTGATAAGCAAATATACATTTTCCCATTTACTTCTTCCTTCTTTCTCTTTCAGATCCATATGCAAAAGTTCTTCTCGGCGCCCTGAAGAACTCGGGCTGGTATGTGTTGTCATTGCAGTAACTTACTGCTCCAGTGACCGTGGTTTTTAGACATCTGACTTAAAAATTGTGTCTTCTCAGTGCAGTGTACAAAGACAGACATTTCTCCTGTGAGGACTGTGATGGAACTGTGAGCGGTGGCTTCGATGCCACAACATCTCAAGTGAGAGGAACTAAAGCTGCTTTATAGTGGTCATATGTGACATGATAAATTATTGATCTGAATATTACTATAAATATAGTAACAATAAAAACAATTGTAATAAAAAGAAATAATGAAGGAAAACATTTATAAACTAAAAAAAATTGTATTTAATTTATTATTTATATATCATTTATATATTTATAACAATAACTATTATTATTATTATTATTATTATTATTATCATCATTAACTGTATTATGAGAACTGTATGCAGGATTATTTTGTAATTAGTGGTAATCATTTTATGTAAATACAAACATTAATAACGTCCAGTTCAACATCACTGAGAGATTAAAACATTTTTGTCATTTTTTGCAGATTGTCTTGTGTCAAAACAACATTCATCAACAGGCTCACATGAACAGAGTGGTCACACACGAGCTCATCCATGCGTTTGATCACTGTCGTGCACACGTGGACTGGTTCAATAACTTCAAGCACTTGGCGTGTTCAGAGGTGAGATGGGCTTGTAGTAGTAATGCTGTTATCAGTCACTTTTTATTTAAAGAATTTAAAATATGCTTTTTCCTTTTTTTCTTAGATCCGGGCAGCCAGTCTGAGTGGAGACTGTTCATTCAGCAATGAACTCGCTAGGTTTAATTTTGGCCTCAAAAAGCATCATCAGGTAAGGTGTCTATCCTGCAGAATTTCTGTAAAATAATTTAGCTAAATAAAAATATTTAAAACATTGGGCTTCAATTCAGCAGTCTGGATACAAACAGATTTCTGCTCGATCATACAGAGGTTTACTCTAGAAATTCGGTAATCCAATACATTTGGGGGAAAAAACCCCTTCGTGTTCTATTTGTGCTCCTATTTTGTCATTAAGAGATTCAGCCGTTCTAAAACTTTTGTAAATCCAGTGAATGATATTTGTTTGTCTTGCTTACACAAAAATTGACACACAACTGTATGAAAAGATTGGTAAATGAGGCCCAGTGTATAGAATCATTAAAAGTATTGAGAAGCTGAAAATCGGACTGGAAAATCAAAAAATTAGGATTGGCCTGTGACGGGTAAGTGTTAATGGGTCTTAGAAAAAGTCTATCATCTTTCACTAAGCATTTTTGTAAAAAAAAAAAAAAAATGTAGCAGCTTTTGTATAGGACTGCCAAATGAACACGCTGTAATGTTTATAAAAGCTAGGTGCATGAATGAATATTTGTAAGTGAATATTTATGGCTGAATGAATAAATAGCTCAAGTGGTTAAGGCTCTGGGTTGTTGATCGGGGTTCAAGCCCCAGCACCGCCAAGCTGCCCCTGAGCAGGGCCCTCGACCCTCTCTCAGCTCCAGGGTCACTGTATCATGGCTGACCCTGTGCTCTTCCAAAGTTGGTATATGCGAAGAAGAAATTGACCTGTGCTGTAATGTATATGTGACAAAATAAAAGGCTATTCTACTCTATTATTCTCTTAACCCCGAGCATTACTAATTGAGGTGTCCACATCTCAGTAAGAGCTCAGATAACACTGTGACAGTCAGTCCCAGTAACTAATGCATGTGTTTAAAAAGCCATGTTAATTATTGAACCCTCACACTTTAAATCTCGCTAGCATAGAAGTGCTGTCAAGAGTAGTCTTCCCTGGTAAGCTAACCTGATGGGGGCAAAAAAGCAGCAAATCTGTGTGTCGCCACTAACCACATCTCTCCTCTCTGATATAGGAGTGTGTGCGGGATCGTGCCACACGCTCCATCCTCGCCGTGCGGAAGATCAGCAAAGAGGACGCGGTGAAAACAGTTGACGAGGTGTTTGACAGTTGCTACAGCGATCATGAACCTTTTGGCCGTATACCACACAGCAAAAAAGACGCCAGGTTCGCCCACAGAGATTTCGAGAACAGGGACCGATACTATGCAAACTTATAAAGTGGAGTTAGTCACACACCGGTGTGAATAAAAGGAAATATAAGACCGAATTCATGCAGCTTGCTATTTTATTATGTAGTCCACTTGCCTATTTAATTCATCCTGTGATTTGTTACATTATATTAAATAAATTGTGAATTATATTAAATGCTATCTAATGCTTTCTGAAATATGTTTTTAAATAGGAAGACCCAGAATAAAAATGGTGCCAGAGAACAGAATTTTAAATCATCTCAGCTATTATTAACTAAACATAATAACAAATATAATATATTATAATAGTATAATAATAAATTATTATTTTTATTAGTTTCAATTGGCTATTTTTATTATATATTATAATTTAATTTATTTTTAAGTCCTTTGTGAGTATATACTTGAGAACATCTGTGCCTGAAATATATAAAGGTAATATATGGTGCAATTTTATCAATTAAAAAAATATCTATATGTAATATATTTAATATCTATATTATTTATAATTACATACACTTATGAGTACTGCTCTGTTGTAATTTATTAATAAGCCACTAGGAGGCAGCAGTTACTTGTAAGAGAGACTGATTAACCCAAAACAGAGATCTTTGGAGAGGATTATGATCAAGCTGTGTTTAAATGGTGCCCTTTTCAGTGAGAACGTCACTGTGACCTCAAAGGCACAATGTTTAATAATATTAATTTGATGGGGTAGATTATCTATATTCTGTACATCATTTGTATATCACCTATTGCAGTGTCACTGTCAGAAATATTTGTCGTCGTCCCCCCATCTCATTCTCCTTTGTAGCTATGTTTTATTTTTCCTCTCTCTTTTGAAACAATTATTTAGGGCATTATATTGTTTCATTAACAGAGTACTTATTTCTATTTAGCTGCTAAGTTATTTGAAATACTGGGTGCTCTTCCATTTCCTTTTCCTCTTTGTCTTATGATTCCTATTCTTATATACAGCTAAATTGTACAGGTTTTATTTGCATGACTGACTTAAGGTTTCTTGCACATCTGATTATTCATTATTCTGGTTTACTGGGAACAACACACACACCAAGTAAGATGAAGACTGTATAATAAATGTAAGGACTTTCTACTACACAGCAATTATGCTGACGCTCCAATCATGGCAGAATTCTGTAATGATGTGAATTTTTCAGCTATTATGTGAACAATTCTTCTGCTAATGTTATGTGATGTTGATTAAATGATTTGCATAGCAAACAGGGTTAGAGGATGTGTTTTTCTGTTCTGACTAGTTGAATGGCAGATAATTAATCCCCCCATCAGCTGTCCTTACACAAATCCAAGATATCCTTCCTCAAAGCCATGTCCATCCTCCACTACGTGGATGGCATCTGTGTAGAGGCTCGTAGGCTCATTAGCACTTATGTAAGGGGAAAGACATCTCCACTAGGAGTTCTCCTGGCCTCCAAAGTTCCAAAGCTGTGCTCAGGGACAGTGACAACAGCAATAGAATATACATGCATAGCCATGTCCAATATGTGCAAATGGGAATTGGAGTGTAAGAGTCTATAGTGAGCAGTGGTAATGGACAGATTGTCCTGTCTCAGGAGATGTATGTGTGAAATACAATATGAGATAAGTAATAAGAGATGTATTATAAGAGCTATATGAGGCATACAGTATACTGTGTGTTATGAAATAGTGTTTAGAAGCTAGGTATTTTTAAATAAAGAAAATGAATTTATAATTTGGTAAATAAATAAAGTAATAAAAGATTTGAAGTTCAAGTTAAGTTCTCTTTATTTGTTACATACACATTACTGCACAGTGAAATTCTTTCTTCGTGTATCCCATCCTTGGGGGTTGTGGTTAGAGGGCGGGGTCAGCCATGATACAGCGCCTGTGGAGCAGGGTGAATTAGGGGCCTTGCTTAAGGGCCCAACGGAGGCAGCTTTGCAGTGCTGGGGCTCGAACCGCGACCTTCCAGTCAACGACCCAGAGCCTTAACCACCCCCGATTGGTTATTGGGTAACCATACTTGTTTTGATTCTTTCATAATAGATTTCGTCATATTTGCTTATTATTTAATAATAATAATAATAATAATAATAATAATATAACAATAATGGGGATTTCCACCCGTCTGAGGTATTTGTGAAGCACTGGAACTCAACACCCCACTGCAGCGTAGACGCAGTAGATGACTAAGTGCAGTTCAGCGTTTTGGCCACTAGATGTCACTGTCGTGTACTGCATTTATAGACGCTTTTTCGAAATAGATAGACCATGGTTTATTTATTACTGGTTCCGTTTCACCAATAAACAGCTCTCGGGTTAATTATCGCAAACATTTATATTTTTTCCAACCTATTTTAACTCACTGTTACTCTTCATACTGCCAGCAAAGTGCATCGGTTGATCAATTGAACAAGGAATCAGTGTCGACTCGTTTGAATCAGTCCGGTAATACGAAACCAAACTACTAATGATTTGCATTACGTTTAAAAGAAGGTATACTCATAAGCTCATATTGACCTTGGATGTCTAGAAATGAGCCAATAAAAGTGTAAACTCCTGATATACACATCGAAGCGGTGTATTGAATCAGCGGTATCGCAAATGTGTCGAATAGCTGTTTCGAGAAAAGTTCAAGCGCAAAGCATGCTGGGACTTGGCTGTCATGGCGCCGTACACAAACAGGAATAAATCATCTGAGCACTGAGTTCCAACTTGGATGGGAGTTGTGCTTTTGTTTTATTTTGAGAATTGAAAGGTATGGAAATATCATTTTGAGGTTATCTTTTTTTGTGGTGCCGTATTAGTGAATGTATTAATCTGTATATTGTGAAATTATTAGCAGAGCTAGCTCGCGAGGCAAACGTCACGCTTTTTCCAGTTAGGCACGAGATCAGTCACAGAACTGCGCGTGCTTTAATTAATAAGACAAATTATGTGTATTATTTGCGTGTATTATATGTTACTACTATCATTATTATTTTTATTAGTCTCTTGTCCTGGTGTCGTGTCTTTAAACACAATTTCCAGTGTTGTGAAAGTGGTTGCTTTAAGACCTGATCTGTATATATTGATGATTTAATGCTCTGGCGTTTAATGAAAATATGAGAGCTGTAATAAACTGTCTATTACATGTATATAGAAAGTACTTAACTTATCTCTGAAATTATAATTAGCTTTTTAGGTATACCTTTTGTAAATCAGGCAGTCACGTGCATATTTCTTTTACGAAAGGGAAAAAAGACATTATTTATTTGTAGTCTTCAACCTTGTTACACTATATGGTCAAAAGATTTATGGACACCTGGCCATTACATTTATGTGTGCTTTGTTTATCATGTCAATTCAGATGTAGTCCTCATTTCCTGTTATAATAAATAGTAATAATTCCTCCACAGCCTTGTCATGCTGGAACAGGGTTTGAGTCTCTTAGTGCCAGTGAAGGGAAATTATAATGTTACAGCATGCAAAGACTCTATATAATAGTGTGTGTGGCAACAGTTTGGAGCAGAGCTACATATGGGTGTGATGGCCAGGGTGCATATACTTTTGGCTATATTGTGTACCCTTATGTCATATTTTGCTAATCATAGCAAATTTATATGAATGATTATAAACACAGAATAAGGATAAAATGAAAAGATAGTATCGTGTGATAAATAGGAGCTCAATTACATACTTTCAAAATGAGGAATTAATGAACAGAACTCAGAGTATCCTGTGTTATAGTTTTGTAACATGAGATAATTCAAGGCAATCGTTCCGGGGATCTGCGTACAAGGGTTCTAATACCAAATACCTCAAATAAACCATGCTGTGTCAAGAATTGATTAGGAACTCACTTTTAAATGAACCTTCACTTTTAGAAATGTGAGATATAGTCCAAAATCATTCACATGGGTGACAGAAAAATGTCAGCATCTGCCCAAGTTTCCTGTAGAAATGTGTCATTGGCAAATGAGCTGAATATTTTGGGTGAGATTTTTAAAGCCGAGTTGTGTCTCGCTCGTGCCCGTGTGTAACCAAGACACCAGGCGTGTTCAGTGTTCAGCTTCACCTCACATGGAGACTCAGTCAGATTAACCAGTAGCAGTCAGTGCATGGACAGAAAAGAGGGGTTTTTTTTTCCACCCATGGTTTGCTTATACAGGCTAAAAACATGAGCCATGACAGATATTGTGGAAAAATACAGTTTTAAAATCTGTATCCATTCAGATTTCGGGTTTCTGTCGTCCTGAGGCTCTCAAAGCTCATTATGGTCTTCACTGCAAAATTTAAATCCTCATGCAAATCACAACACAGCTCATTTGTTTATGAAAAATAATTGGTTATGTGTTAATATTTGTCTACTATGTTGTTCTGTTTCAGACTGACACAATATCGGCATCATGTCTGCCAACAAAGCCGTGGAGCTGCAAATGCAGATGCGTCAAAATGCAGAGGATCTTCATAACTTTATGAAAGAGCTTGATAGCTGGGAAGAGGACATGAAGAAAAAAGATGAAGAGCTTCGTACAGAAAACCTAGCAGAGTCTCAGGTACGTAATATCCACTTTACTTCCATATCATTATGTTATTCTTATAAGTCAAAAGAAATGTAACCTCACACAAACAAAAAAAAGGACACCTTTTG
Organism: Hemibagrus wyckioides; assembly: GCF_019097595.1. Lineage (NCBI taxonomy): Eukaryota > Metazoa > Chordata > Actinopteri > Siluriformes > Bagridae > Hemibagrus > Hemibagrus wyckioides. The sequence continues at coordinate 6,032,335 of NC_080728.1, forward strand.
GCCTGTGGTTTTTGTAATAGTAATTATGTAATTCCCAATAAGCATAAACACAGTAAGTGCTGCTGGCTAGTTTTATTTCTGCCACCCAGCTTGACATGGCTTTCTGAATGTTTTCGTCACACCACAGAAAACTCTCCCACCTGTAAGAAACAAAGATTTCAAGAAGAAGCGTAAGGTCAGAAGTAAAGTCACTGCTGAGAATGGACAAGGGGAGGAGAAGCCAGCACAAAGAATTAAATCATATGACTACAAATCTTGGGACAAATTCGATGTGGTAATACATTTCTCTATTCTGTTCTGTTTTGGCATCTAATTAAAGATATCGGATTTGTGGTCCTGTTGGTTTTACAAATCAGAATTGTATGTTTACAGGAGAAGGCCCTTGAGGCAATGGACAAGGAAGTCAGCGCAGGTGAATCAAATGACTCAGACTCTGAGGAAGTGCAAGTGGACAGAGACCTAGCCATGAAGGAGAAGGAGAAGGTAAAGGTGTTATGTGAGGGATGGATAGATATTTAGTTTATTACAAAGATCTCAGCAGAACCAGTCAGTGACACATAAATATATAAATGTAGTTGTTCTTATGGACTTGATTGAGGGAATCAAAATGTTGTACATACAGAGCAGTATTGATTATTATTCACTTTTTACAAGGATTTTTTTTTCCTGATTTCATGGTTTTCTCAGGGCAACAATTTTTTCAAAGATGGAAAGTATGATGATGCCATTGAGTGCTATACCAAAGGCATGAGTGCTGACCCATTCAGCCCTGTTCTGCCCACAAACCGAGCCGCCTGCTTCTTCAGACTTAAAAAGTAAGAATGCTAAGCTTTATGCCCTTTGCATTGTTTATCAGAATATAGTCCATTCCTGTGGCACTGAACAGTTTTCTTTGCTCTCAACACATCTGGGTTTGGTTTTGGGTTTAGGTTTTGTTCCTCAGATCTCTACATTAGGAAAAACTTTTGTGTACTGTGTCCTTGGGACTGGATTTAATAACCGCTGTTATGCGTCATTGTACTTAATCAACTTGTGGAGTTGTGGAGGGCAATAAAAAAATTTCTGGAATTACATTGCAGTCCTAAAAAAAAGGTGCATTTTTAACTAATAACACTGTGGTATATCAGTGCCTCTATAAAACTATTTAGTTGCTTTTTTTGTCTCTGTCTGAGTAAGGAACAAGGGTTATTGCCAGTATTGCCACGTGTCAGCATATCAGACCCTGGAGTAACACTAACAGGGTAGATAGCAGTTTAAAATCCTGGTGAACTTTATATGATAATCCCAGAATAAGATATTATAGTTCATTTAAATGTTTATATAAATTAGTGATGCATATGTAGATTTAGAAGCTTAGCAAGCAAAAACTTAGCTGAGCAAAAACAACACTACTGTCATCAGATATTCTGTGTGACATATTCATACACTGAACTCTTTACTAGCCCTTTTTTTCTTTTTCTTTCTTTTCTTATCCAGTGGTTAGAAAAATGCATATAATAAGATTCCACATGGCTGTGTGTACCCAAATTCAAACAAGCTCTTATGCAAGATGTTATGTGGTTACTGTTGCTTTGTTATTGTTTATTAGTCTCCATTTAAGTCATTGAATGTTGTATGTGGTAGGTATGCTGTCTCGGAGTCGGACTGTAACCTGGCCATAGCACTGGACGGCAAATACGTTAAAGCTTATAGCCGGAGAGGAGCTGCCCGCTTTGCTCTCCAAAACCTTCAAGGTTCTCTCGAAGGTGAGAGTGTATAACAGAAATCATCTGTTCAGAGAGATGCTCTTGTTCTGTGTCTGTTCCTGCATATTATTTGTTTTGTGTTATATGAAATTGCTCATTGTCATTAAATAATAGTGATTGATTATAATTGTTATTTGTAAGATTATGCAATGGTTCTGAAGTTGGATCCGGAGAACCTTGATGCCCAGAACGAGATAAAGAAACTGAACCAGGTTGGTTCTTGTCTTAAAAGTTCCTGTATATTTGTTCGTCATAAAGGATGAGGCTTAACATTCTTTATCATGTTCCATCTCCCAGGTTTTAGGATCCCAAAAGCAAGAAGACGGGCAGATGGAGAAGACGGTGGCTGAGGTGCCGCTTACCGAGGCTGTAAAACCGAATCAGTTGGAGGAGGAACAACAGAGAAAGCAAGAGGCAGTGGTGCAAAAAGACAGGGTGAGCCCATCTTCTCCTCTTTTTTTTCCCCACTATAAAGCCGTTTGCAAAATTGTATACACTTAATTATTAAACACAGTGTTTGTCTTCATTAAAAGTTATTCTGCTCTCTCATGTTCTTATAGGGCAATGCCTACTTTAAAGAGGGAAAATATGAGGCAGCTGTCGAGTGCTACACTAAAGGCATGGAGGCTGATGCCACAAATGTTCTGCTTGCTGCTAACAGAGCCATGGCATACCTCAAACTTGAGAGGTGCTTTTTCATTTCATTGACTTTTTCAATAATTACATAAGTAGTCTAATTTGACCAAAAATGTACAAAGGATAGACTCACAAATAAAGCATATATCCTTGTGTGCACGCATGTGTGTGTTGGGCAGGTATGCTGAGGCAGAAGAAGACTGCACCAAGGCAATTGGTCTAGACAACACTTACTCAAAAGCTTTTGCTCGCCGTGGCACAGCCAGGGTGGCCCTGGGAAGACTTTCTGATGCCAAAGCAGGTTAGAATTCATTTTATCAAATGTAATTCATCATTTTTTAGTATTTACTATCAATATTTAAGTGCAGTACTTTGTTTTTGCCAGTAATGGGTAATTCTGCCTCACTGTCTTTTATTGGTAAAGGAAATCAAAATTAACATGTTCTATGTCTTGTACTTTAATTCTTTTAATAGAATTCATTATTTATGCATTATATGGCCAAAGGTATGTGGACATTTGTCCTTTACACCCATATGTGGGCCTTCTCCAAACGGTTGTTAAGGTTGGAGTGTCCTGCACTGAGCTCTGACTCTGACTCAACCCCACTGAACACCTTCGGGCCATTCGTGAGATAAAGCGATACCTCAAGCATTACAATTTCCCTTCACTGGTACTAAGATAATGCACAAAGCCCCTGAGCTCCATGAAGACATGGTGTGTTAAAACTGGAGTAAAAGAACTGGAGTGTCCCGCACAGAGCCCTGACTCTGACTCAACCCCACTGAACACCTTTGGGATGAACTGGAACATCGACTGAACCCCAGACCTCCTCACTTTTACAACATCAGTGTCTGATCTCACTAATGCTGAATGATCACTAATCCCCACAGTCACGCTCCAACATCTAGTGGATAGCCTTCACAGGAGAGTGGGAGGTGTTATAATAGCAAACACAAGGGGAATAAATCTTGAATGAGACTAACACATGATGGTCATTTTTCCACATACTTAAGTGATTTTGAAATGCTTCTAAAGGTTAGAGTGTATGTAACTCTAATTAAGGTGTTACGACGTTAACGGTGTCATCATTCATTTCTCTGTGTAGATTTTAAGGAGCTTCTGAAGCTCGAACCAGGAAACAAGCAAGCCATGAACGAACTCAAAAAACTCAGCATGGTAACTACAATAAGAACAGTAATTACAATTTAACAACATTAAAACTACATTGTAATTAACAGAATAATGTCAGTACTGTACAAGCACTCAGAAGAATGATATTTGTTTTATTCTCCAGTTGCAGTCATTGTGATGAAAAGTTTTTTTATACCCATAAAACTGAAATGCTTCCTTTTGTTATTAAGAATATTAAAGTTATTACTTTGGGCTTTTTTTTCAAGCCCTGTTAGAGACTTATTTCTCCCAACTAGGGGCTTGATAAATATGTAATAAATTGTTTGTATATTATTCAGGAGATGATGCCTTCTGGGCTGCAACAAGCAGATGGCACACAAAGAAGAACAGTTCAGCCAATCGACAAACCAGAACACCTCAGATCCACAGTAAATCTCTAATAATCTCAATTTAACAGCTTCTTTAGATAAAGAAATAAAATTATAGAGATTGCTGTATTTCTGAAGCCAACATTCTATATTCAATGCTTTATTTACTCAAACAATTTCAGGTAAATATAGAGAGTTCCATGCTTTTTAGAGGATAGCTAAAATCAGCATGATGTAAAATGTCTGCAAATCTGATCTTGTTCTTGTGCTACAGAAACCATTGAAAAGAATGGAGATCGAGGAAGTTGGTGGAAAGCTCATGCCTATAGCTGAACCTCAGGGAGTCACAGTCAAGGCAAGCTCTTCACTCTGTGGGACATTATCCAGTGCATCTTCTTCATCAGAGATGAAATGTGAGGCCGCTCCATGCTCATCTTTCCCATGTGCTAAGATCCAGAAGATAGAGGAGCTATCACAGCCTCCATCAGAGCCATCTGCCTTGTAAGTCCATACCACACAGCTGTTATCCCAAGATTTTCTCCAAAGGTTTTTATCAATGTGAAAACACAATAGGCTTTGTAATATCAAGATCAATACCTTCAGAGTCTGAGTACTCGCTGATTTATTTCTGCTGAGAATTCTGTCAAAATGCCCAGCATATAAGAACACTGAAGGAAAAGCATCCAGATATGAGCCACTGGTAATTACTGGTAATGTTGTCTGGCAGATCAAACAGATGTTCAGTGTTTTTTGGAGATTTTATCTTCATGCACTTGGCTGGCTTCTGTTTAACTAATTGGAATTATAGACAATTTAGAGCCAATTGCATAAGACTTGGATCATATTTATACTCCTCAAACCCCAGCCACATGAATGGGAGCATTGTCATCCTGGAAGAGACCACTCCCTCCTCCAAAGAGATCAGTCAGAAGATGTTTGTATTGATTTGCAGTGACCTTTTTGTCTCTTAGAACAAGTGGTGCCAAATCATGACAAGTGGTGCCAAATCATGCAAGCAAAACACCTTAAAGCACAATTTGCATTAATATTATCGTATTATTGAACTTGTATTTCAGAGCCCCAGATAGAGGTTCCTTTGCCAAACAAAATGTCCTGCACAAAGAGGAGAAACATCCCAGTAAAACAGACCAAACATTATCGTTGTCCACTTCAGTCCAGCTTGAAGTTATTCCTCCACCTCCCACTAACAGCTTCCAGCTTGAATCAGATCTGAGAATGATCGGTAATCACCCTGAACTTATCTACCAGTATTTGAAGGTAGGTGTTGTTTAAAACGAATGGAACATTATGTACAAACAGTATGATTTTGTCTCATTGTGTCAGTAACGATGGTTTTATTTTATTTCAGCAAATTCAGCCTGATGCTTTTCAAACAATTTTCCAAAACTCCCTGGAGCCTGATATACTTAATAAGATCCTGAAAGTGCTTCAGAGTTTTTACATTAAGTAAGTCAAACTCAAATCATCCAACCATGTACAACAAATTCTAATCCTCCTGATGTCCGTATAATGTATGTTCTTGTTGTGCATGCTGTTGTCTTTTAGTGGTGTATTATATATAGTTATCACCCCTTTATAATACTGTCCCATCACTAGTTATTTCAAATATCGAAGACTTTCTTGTCTCTAATTCACTCATGTGTTGTTCTTCAGAAATGAGGATCCATCGGTCATATTGGCCATCCTGAAAAGCTTGTCACTTGTGAGAAGATTTGACATGGCAGTCATGTTTATGTCATCGACTGAAAAGCAAGGTGTGTCCTATATTTAGATTAATCACAGTTATTTTTTTCAGCTTACCTTTGGATTGTGTCTAATGAAAGTATATGATGTATTCTGCGATCAGAGAAATGAACACAGAATTACTGCAGATTTGGGCCGTTATGCATCATGTGACATAATCACAACACATTCAGCCAAGTCATTTCCACAAAACAAAGCACAAAAAAACTTGCAAATTTTGGAAAAAAGCAGCAAAATAAAGCTTATTTGGCCACAGAAATCACCAAATAAACCCTCTGGAGAGGCTGGTTTCTTTAGGGCCTTCATGAATTGTTCATCACACAACAAATCTTCCATTAAATGAACCTGCTAGAAATCTTATCGCTTATAATCCATAGCTGGTTACAAGGTTTAGACAGATGTTTAAGAAGTTTTACAAATGCTTGAATAAAAAACTTTGAAGGTTTGAAATGACCTTAGAATATTGGAGACCAAACCTACAAGGACATTGCTCTTTTCCTGATAAATTAATCTCATTATGTGCACAGACCTTTCCAGTCATTAGTTTTCCATTTTATTTTATTTATTTTTTTAATAAATAGTGTTGCAGTTGTATATATTTTGTGTGCCCATACACTTTCTTAGTGGATGTTAATACATTATTGGCAGTCAGCAGCTTTTTTTTGTTTTTGACAAATAGCCAAGTATCCAATTTCCTCTTCTGCTCTTAAGTAAACCTGCATGCTGAGTGATTATCTTAGATCTACAGTAGTGACACTGATACGGTTGTGTGTCTGTGTGCCACTTGCACATGGGTATCTAGTATGGCACCATTTTAATCACTGTGTGTTCATATCGGTCATTTTATTAGACACTACTTTGTTGCTGGACTTTATCCTGCCAACTCTACACACAGTATGTGCTGAGAATAGTCTGCTGCCGGATGTCTTGTGCATTAGTGGTCACATGGTCATTCTGATGTATGGTGTAGACACATTGTGTCTAGCAACAGATATTAACAGCAATATATACTATATGACCATACATTTATGACAAACAGATCAATACAGCCATTTGTGAGATAAAGTGATACCTCAAGCATTACAATCTCTCTTCACTGGAACTAAGATAATGCACAAAGCCCCTGAGCTCCGTGGTGTGTTAAGGTGTTAAGGAGTGGAAGAACTGGAGTGTCCTGCACAGAGCCCTGACTCTGACTCAACCCCACTGAACACCTTTGGGATGAATTGGAACACCGACTGAACCCCAGACCTCCTCACTCTTACAACATCAGTGTCTGATCTCACTAATGCTCTTGCTGAATGATCACTAATCCCCGCTCCAACATCTAGTGGAAATCCTTCTCAGAATTGCATTTTAACAGCAAACACACAGATGTATGTAATAACTGACCCCCTTTTATAGCTTTGTGATTTATACAAACAAATGTCAGTTTCAGAACATTTTATATTCACACAACACAATAATCCATGCAGCCACTTCAATGTCATAGTGAGCAACTTTATATTACATTAGTGCGTTACAGAAATCCTTGGCCATTTTAACACTCATCGTTAATGATACAGGTGGAAAATCTGCATTACATAATGATAGCACATGTACATTAGCAGAATGTATGCATCCTTCCTTAACCAACATGCTTCATCTTCTTTCTGTTAATATTTTATATGCTGTAATGTCCCGGTAAATACAGGATATTAATTAAATTTCTTCATTTCCCCCCTCCAGTATTACAGGAGCTGTTTCAGTGCATTTCACATGCTGGACTGGAGGATGATTCAGTCCAAACCTTAAAGAAGAAATATGGAGTATAACTTCTGTGTTGTGGAGGGACAGAGGAGAAGAACTGGACTCTGTATTAGTGACAGTTTTTGACTTGGCTTGTCTTCTAGACAGGCTTGTCTGTCACTGTTGAGTCCCAAATGTTTGAGTGTCTATCATCTTATACCTCAAATCTAGAGATAAATGAATTAAACATATTTGACAGTGATTTTCATTTCGTTTGTTGGCTTCCATGAAACTGTTGATGTATTTTTTTTTAACTATATAAAAAGCCCAGTTTGGAAATCAGGATTCAGTTGTTTTATGTCCAGATTGATATTACTGAGTTAATATTAGATTTAAAACACAATTCTCTTCCCATAAACAGTGATGTCTTCTACTTGGTCATAATCTAACCATTATACCAAACTGTATAATGCTTGCAAACACCAGTGTTGGCAGCAACTCCACTCTGTCAGCTGAGGACGGATAGCTTTCTGGAAAATAAAATTGCAACATAAACATGGTCATAAATAATCATTTCTGAGAAAAACATAAACTCTTCTGTAGGCCAAAAAAATGTGCGAATACATCGCACATGTGGTATGTTTTTAGACTTTCACTTGCAGTATTTCTATATGGCTTTGGACTATAACTTGTGACAGTAAAAAAAGGCACTTCACCAGGCCTTAAATTTACTTAGAGGATTATTGTGTATGAAATTATTTTTTGGGGGAAATAAACGTCAAGCATTAAAAAATGATGATCGATTCCAAGAATCACTTTCAGAGACTGAATGCAGTTAAGGCCAAAGGTTTACATCCACCTGAAGATGTTCAAGTGTTTCACATTTCTATTTCAGAACTGCAGTGGGTATACCAGTCCAACGATTATATACAGACTCTCTACACAGTCTGGAAGATTCCAGAAATTGATGTAATACATTTTAAAAGCTTCTCATTGGCCAATGGCATAATTAAGAGTGAATTAGGGATTGCACCGGTGTTTGTATTAAAGCCAAGGTTTATTTCCCCTTGATTCTCTGGTAAAAATCAAATCAACTCCAGAAAAATACTGTAGATTTCCACAAGAACAGTGGAAAGTACCACACGCACATGTACAAGCAATTGTACTGAAATATAAAAATCTCGGGACTACACATCATTCACCTCATTCAGTTAAGTGGCAAAAACAAGTCATGAACGAACTTTAGTCTTAAAAAAACTGATGAAGGTTTTGTTGGCATCAGGCACCAAACTGTATATTCACTGGTGGCCTGAAAGGCTTTCAGATAAGGAAGAAGCCCTTATTGCAAGAAAAAAAAAAAAGCGAGGCTGAAGTTTATAGCTGATGAAGGAATGAAGATCCCTTTTTTTAAAGGAATGCTTTCTGGTCTAATTATCAGTTCTATGTTTGGAGGAAAAAGGGTGAGGCCAACTCAACTGACTGGTGCACTTCAGTAAAGAAGGAGGATTATCTAGAAACACTGAAGCAATGCCTCAAAACAGCCAGAATGTTAAATTAAACTTGTCTAAAAAATGACTGAACTGAAAATGAGGAGGACCAACTGACTGAGTTCCACCAGGTCTGTCAGTGCTGTCAAGAGGTCAAATGGCGTTTTATGACTAGATATGTATGATAATATAAAAGGTATGCGCTTGTTAAAAAGAGTTCAGATAGTATTATCTTAGGTGTATGTAAACATTTGTCCTAACTTGTTCTTTGAGACAGGCAAAATGCTTGCTTTGAATCATTTGACAAATGTCCAAGCAGAGAGACCTTTCATGTACCTACTGGAAATCTAACATCACTTACGTGTAACATTTAGTTTTCTGACCGCTGCTGCGAACAAACCAGACGCACTGTTTGTGGCCTTGCAGACGATTTTTCCTGAAATGGCCTCTGGAGGTGCCTTAATTACTACTTCATCCCCAGAGCCAGAAACTGGATCTCCATCAACAACCCAGGTGTAAGTGCAGGAGGGTATACAGGTCGCACTGCACAGAAAACGCTGATCTTCACCTGGGGTCAAAGTCTGTGGCCCATTGATTATGACATTTACAGGCCCCTCTGGGAAGCAAAATCAGTGCACAACATAACCGACGTAAGCTGCATTCAAAAACTACAACAACCTTTACTTTTCATAATGAGAAGTAAGTGACTCTATTAAGCAGATCAACATAATGACATCATACCGAAAATGTGCAGGGTTTTCCTGGTTGTGGCGGATTTTCCGGTGACTATGTTTGTTGCAGTACAGGTCACCTTTTTGGACTTCACCCACTGATTTAAGGTAAATTGTATCTCGTTGCCAGCTCCAGTCTGGTCATCAACACCAATTGTGTAATTGCAGCTAGGTGAGCAATCAGCAATACATACATAGCTACATGGGACTCCAACAGTCACTGCATTAGGACCAAAAATGGTCACACCCAGTGGTCCAGCTGAAATAAAATAACAGAGGTCTTTATTTTCCGTGCTTTATTTTGGTGTTCTTTTTTTTTTTTTTTTTTTTTGTAATTTCTGCTGAAACTGTTCATCATCTTGAGGTACATTTAATGACAGAACAATGGCTCCATGGGTATTTTTCATGTATTACACTCACTTAGAACTTATTAGGAATACTAATACACTAATACTGGTTAGGACCTCGTTTTGCTCGGAAAACAGCCTCAATTCTTCATTTCATGGATTCCTCGAGATGAGATTGTCATCTAATATCCATCTGCATAAACACAGATTTTTTTAGGTATAAGTTCATGCTGTGACTGGGAAGACCACTAATCTGAACTCATTATGTTCATGAAATCAGTTTTAGATTTGTGACATGGTGCATTATCATGCTGGAAGCCATTAGAAGATTGTGGCCATGAAGGGATGAACACCGTCAGCAACAATACTCACATACACTGTGGCATTCAAGCTATGATTAATCGATATTAACAGTCCATAGTGCATGACGGAAATATTCCTCACACCATTACACCACCTCCTCCCGCCTGTTGACGCAACCATCAGCAAAGATAGAGACTCTGATGGCTGTTGTGAACATTACCTTAAGCTCTTTTCCTATATATGCATGATTTTACACATTGCACTGCTGCCACATGATTGGCTGTTTAGATAACTGCACGAATGAGTAGGTGTAAGGGTGTTCCTAATAAAGTGCTCAGTGAGTGTATATTAACATATAGTAACACTGTCGTAGCTTACTGATCATTGACTTTACACAGTTATCATAGCTAACTGATTTTCATAGGTTTGTGATCTATGAACTGTAAATGCCTATTTGCAGCATTTTAGAGGTAAACTATATTAGCATTTAATCATTTTTTTTTACTACATGACAACAAAACACGATGCTACTGAATTATCTCTAACTGAAATTAAAGCAATATTACAATATCAAACTCAAAAATATTAAATGTTACAAAAATTGTGAGTTAAAATTCTGATTAAAATGAATATTGACACTAAGGAGAAATATAATTGTCTTTACATCAATTAATTAATCTGAGCTGCTTTGGTCCAGTAAATGTACAGTCAGTGCATCAGTTTTTCTCTAGCGATAGTATCGACTCTCATTTGTGTGAAAATTTATGTTCAGATTAACTTCAGTCCTGTTGACCATAATACAATCTTCAGTCTTGTCAGTGATACATATTATGTTACTCATTTATGTATCCACATCTACAACAACAGCAGGCCACGATGTTTAAAATTAGCAGGTCACCTAACTGATCATCTCATGAAGTTTTTCTTGCCTCCATTGCCTCTGGCTTGCTCATTAGGGATAAATTTCCATTTTAAATTCATATCCTGAGTTTTTATACTCCTGTGAAGCTCCATTGTTAAAAGCGCCATAAAAATCTAACTGAACTGAATTGATTGCCTGAATCATATAATTGCGCAGAGTTCCTTCAGAATGATTAATGTAGCTTTATTCACCTTGCTTTGATAAGAACAGGATATGACTGCTATATTATACTGTTTTATAACTATTATACTACACTGTATGCTAACAAGCGAGTCAGTGTCGTTTAATCTGTATTTTAGACCAAGTTATCCGTCTGAATCTAAAACACTGGCTACTGACAAAAAATAATAATAATAATTTCCTGTGTCACTTATTACAAGTGTAGTCGTTGTCCTCTTATTAGGAAACAGATGAACCTGGGCAACAAATACATACTCGTGTCTGGTTAATGCTTTAGTCAAATCTTCATCTGTTCAGAAATTTAAGCCTTGTTTTTTTCTTTAGAGTATTAAATCCACACACACACAATCTGAAAGTTGCTGTTACTCACAGGGTTCATTGACATTAAGCTGGGGGTTTGCAGAGTCCTTTTCTGCCATGTCCACGCCATGAGCTTATCAAGAAACAAGCCAACAAAACATCATATAGGTTACATTCATACGGTTTATATAATCTGTCTAATTAGCATGTTAATATTACCATACCTGTAAAATGGAGTAAAGGTAGAAGCAGGCAGAGTGGAATAGGTTTGTACGCCATGGTTGGAAAATGTGAAATGTGGAGGATTTTGAGATAGGTGAGGCTGTGTATAAACTGCATGAGTAACAAAGCAAACACATTAATCAGGAACATTAACCAACTAGCAATGTGTTCCCCTTTATTTGTACTGCTCTTTCTCTATCGTTATCTTTCCTGCAGTCTCTGTACCTACATGCTCACATATCACTGTTGGCAGGGTGAGTGTACAGTGAGAAGTATCACTCATATCTGCCTTCCCCCTCATACACCATTTTGCCACTTGTTCCTTTACTTTATCTACTGTATATAGTTTATATACTGTATGTATATGTATATATATGTACCATAAACAATTTTTGCCTGGTGGCACAGCACATTATCCTGCTGAAAGAGGCCATCAGGGATAGGGTGAAAGGGTAGACATGGTCTGTAACAATGCTTAGGTAGGTGGTATGGGTCAAAGTAACATCCACATGGATGGCAGGACCCAAAGTTTCCCAGCAGAACATTGCCCAAAGCATGACACTGACTCCGCTAGCTTAGCTTCTTTCCATAGTGCATTCTTTGAACCATGTGTTTCCCTCGGAGGCAACAAACACGCACCTGGCCATCCACATGATGTAAAAGAAAACGGAATTCATCAGACCAGGCCTTCCATTGTTCCAGTTCTGATGCTCACATGTCCACTTTTGTTGGTACACAAGGGTTCAGCATGGACACCCTGTCTAATCCAGTTGCCTAGCCATCACAATTTTGGCCCTTCTCAAACTCGCTCAAATTCTTTCTTTCTCCTACTTCTAACACATCAACTTTGAGGACAAAATGTTCACTTGCTGCCTAATATATCCCACCCACTAACAGGTGGGTGGGATCCACTTAACCTGTCAGTTCTTGGTGTACAGTATTCATCTAAAAACATGAATCTAAGGCTATCATGGGTGTAGACTGGAGTGCTGAAGACTGGAAAAAAGTAACCTAATCTTGATGCTGCTGAAGCTCTTGAATTGTATCTGCATGGTTTTATGCCATACGATTGAATAACTGGATAATATTTATACTTTGTGTGTGTGTGTGTGTGTCTGAATCTGTTTTGAAGGTTAAAAGCATTTCATGTGACATCTGACAGTTCTTTTTTGCCATTTGTAACTAACACAAATGTTGACTTTTCTCAATACCAGTGGATGAAAGAATGTAATTTATTTTCTGAGTCATTAAAGTAACTAATATGTCAACAGTACAGTTTTAAACAGGTGGTTTTCACACATGCTTTTAGGACAAATCAGCAAACTTGTGTGCTGCTGTTTCATGCACAAGAGAAAATCGATGTGACTGCATCTGTTATCTGTTATATCTGTCTTATTTCACTGATTCTATGTGAATAAATTTCTGACAACCAACTAACTTTTCCGTTTTATCATTAGGCTGTTAGACATCCAGCAATAATAAACATTAAATCTAAAATACTTTTTTTAATTCTGCACTCCCTTTTAGAGTTTGATTAAGTTACAGTACAGCACATTTCACTTGTTTTGACTGAAAAACATATTTATTTTATTAAGTTATATGAAGAAACAGAACTACAGGAGCAAAATAATTGTACAGATTAAATATGGGCTGAATTAACTGATCACTGTACATGTTATTCAGAAATTGTTCCACTTCTTTCTAAGTCGCTTAATAAAAAATATAAAGCTACAGCAAGTACACAAACAATCTGTATACAAAATATAATTTTCAAGAAATTCTTCACGGTTTTCTAGCATGCACCTCGTTTCAATGGCAGTTTTTCATTGGTATAAGACACTACAGTGTGTGTATCCAGTCAGAGAGAAGTATCTTTGGAGTCTCTGAGGTCTATGAGCGGCGGCTGGAAGGACAGGATCTCTGTAAAAGTGTGACCTGGAAAGAAGACACAAATAAGGCGATATATTTCAACACAAACTTCTACTCTGCCTAGCTATATTGATTTCTCTTCTGGCTCACTTCTTTTCACATCACTTTTACTTAGACATTTCACCATCTTTCCCCCATTTCCTCATGTTTATGTTTCTTTCCATTACTCCCTCTCTGTTCTTACGTTTCCACTGCTCGAGCGGCAGGTCAGCGTTGTCCATGGAATGATCATAGGGCAAAGCCTCTGTCTCTTCTTCAGGCTCTCGAAAGTCAGCAAACATGGGAAGCTCCAGAGCCATGGAAGCACTCACACGCTTGTCAGGGTCCAGCACAAGCATCTTGTCCATGGCACTCACCACTTAAACAAAGACAAAGGTATCACATGCATGCACTTTAACTGGAGCTGTTACTGGAGTTTTTAAAAAAAAAATGCTATTTTAGTAAATGAATTGTTTTACTTACCATCTGAGCTGGCTTTGAAGAAAATAGAGTGCAAGTCTTTCTTTGGCACTTTAGGCAAACTTCTAATGTAGTTTTTGGCCTGAAAAAGTGACACGAATTTAAAAATGAAATGCCAATCATGGTGTCAGAGTGAATTATGTTTTCTGCACTGTCTGCATTTTCACACCACTTACATCCTGGCTCTGGAGTTTCACAATAAAATCCTGGGCTGGCGTCCCTGTGACTTTCATAATTTCTCTCAACTGGTCCAAGTCTATAGATCAGGGTGAAGGATGCATTCATACGGAAATAAAGGTTTCAAAGGTCAAGCTATGAAATCAGCCATTTTGGATCTAGATGCTAGATGTTTTTGTTTGACAAGGTTTCAGTGGGTTGGTGTATTAAAGGATACGATCATTTCCTTTGAAGAGTGGCCTTCCAAGAAGCATCTCTGCCATGATACAACCAACTGACCAGATGTCAACTACAAGACACAGAGAATAGCAACAAAAAGCAATTGTTGTGATTAGGAATAACTGTGCTATTACTTGAGGTTAAATATGGTTCTGGTTATACTGTTAAAAAATATCAAAGCTAGCAGTAGGGATCGATCAAAGAGGGGTTTGTTTATTCTTTACTCTTTTACTCTTTATACTTTTTCAGGCTGTGGTCACGCAATTATAAAATTTCCCTTTTATTGCTTCTGTATTACTTTTTCAGACCTCTATTGCTTTGAGAATTCAGTGCAGTAAGAGAACTAGGAAACTTCACAGCCCAATACTCACAGGTCTGTTATAAAAGCCCCTAAATATACAGTTACTACAATAGGTTTAAGTGTCACCTGTCTGTGTGTAGTGCATCCAGTTCAGGATGACTTCAGGTGCTCTGTACCACCTGGTCACCACATATCCTGTCATCTCTGAGTCTGCCTGCCTGGCCAGCCCAAAATCCAGAATCTGTAGAAAATACAGGAGGAACACTGAAACTCATAATAATACAATGTTTGCAGTCTAGTGATTAAAAAGAGTATTCTGGGGAAAAACAACGGAGTACCCAGAGGAAACTCCCAACCCTGGTGCTATAAGGCAAACACACTAAACTCTAAGCCATACTTCCCCTTGATTTAAGAGATATACTTTTTTAAATGTTCTGTATTTTCTTTTTCTTTTCTTTTTTAATGATTACCTTCAGCTCACAGTTCTGATTTACAGCCAAGTTCCCTGGTTTTAGATCCTGTTGAAGATCAGCAAAAAAAAGACACATATACACACTTAACTGTTAGAATGCATTCAAATGTATTGAGCATGTATTTCTTTATTATTCACAAAGGCTAAAACTCTATGTATATATAGAAAACAACACTGTTTCCAAAAATAAAATGGAAAAAAGAGTCTTTAAAGTTGCTCAACATGGCAGATCCCCAAAAAAAATGCCAACACCAATTCAACACAAATGGCACAGAAATGTCTACACTTTTACCATAATCCGAAAAATACATATTCCATGACTATGCTTACTGGAAACAGAGCTCCAAGAGCTGCATTCACATATTGGAACCTGATTAACTCATTGGTTTATAGGGGGAAAAAAATAACACTTGCAAGTCATTTGAGTGTTTAATGCCATGATTTTCCAGTGAGAATTGCATCACTCATTCTCATAAATAATGCAGCAAAATCACAGCAGAACCGATTTTCCTACACTGACCAGACGGCACACTCAAATGATTTCTCCCAAAAGTCACGTTTATCAAGTTTTGTCTGACTTCCAGATCCATTCCATGGCAGAAAAAGACAGAAGAGCTATAGACAGAGAATGAATGTGGGTGTTGAATGGAGTGGCCAGCCTACCACCCAGCCCCCACGCATATAATTAACATGTCAGAGGTCACATACTCTATGAATGATCCCAGCCGAATGAATATACTGTGGAGAAAGAGAAGCAACAAGTCAGTATCTAGAAAACACAAAGGGAATTTGGAACACGTTCTGTAGAGGTTGAATAAAATGCACGCAATCTGAAGTGTTCGTGAGTATCTCTAACCTTCAGCCCCCTGAGCATCTGATACACAAGAAACTGCACTCTGTCTTCAGACAGCCTTTCCATCTTCATAAGCTTCCCAAGGTCAGTTCCCATGAATGGCATCACTAAATAACTAGCAGAAAGAGAACGAGAGAAGAGTTTGTGATGCTCAAATGCCAAGACTAGAGATGTTTCTTCTCTAAATGAAAAGAATAAACTCACAAGTCATGGAACCGGTCCAAGGATAGCTCAGCTGTGAAGACATCTAACAGTCCAATGACCTGTTTCAGCCAATCAAAGTTTGACATTGATGTTCAGACATGGCAATGGCTAGAATCAACGACCATTTTCCAGTGTTGTTAACTTACATTCTCATGCTTCATGTGTTTGACCAGTCTCAGTTCCCTGTAAGCTCGCTTGGCAAACAGTCGAGACTGGAAGGGACGCTGGAGCTTCTTGATAGCAACGCGTATACCTGTCTTCCTGTCGATAGCACAGCTGTGAAAGGACAGAGGATGATATTTGGTCCATTTTTATAACCTTCACACATTAAGTACATTTTACAAGTGTGTTCCAAAACACTAATGCTCACACAATGAAGCCACAACTTTAGTGATACATTATTAATGTTCTGCAATTGTTCTTGTTCTCTGTTTTCTTATTGGGTTTTCACTTGGAAATCTGCTGTTACAATGTTCTACACAGAAGCTTCCTGTTTTCTAAGAGAGCAGACTATGACAGCTAAAGTGCATTGTCAGTCATGACTCTTATGGGAACATGGGAAGCACTGAGATATTCCAAAGTTTTACCATATAATGCGAATTAATGCAATGGGTTTAAATGCTCATTTGCCCTGCATACAAAGGCGTTACTAAAACAATGCTTAAATTTACTGGATTATACTGGTCACATAACTTTATAAGACTTTATAAGTGTTATTCTTTCTTTTAATTCCACTGATTTTATCCATTGTTTTCACGCGCCAGGCTGGAAGTATGTAAAAAAAACAACTTTGCACGTTCTTTGCTCTTTGGAAAAGAAACAAAAATGAAAACCTTTTTTAATCTAAACGTGATTTTTACGACAGCTATGATTACTCTGAGCTTTGTCTCTCAGCTGAGTGAGCCAGTGTGTGTTCAAATGACAATAGGCTGCATCGGCATCTTTGCGTAACAGCAGTCAACTCACCAAACTGTTCCATACGCGCCGGTACCCACTTGGATTAGATCTCGATACCTTTCCGGTACATCCCAAACCGTTTTGTTGATCTCCTGGCGGTAAAATCCGGTCCTTATACAGAGTGACATGTCGGAAAGTCAAAGTGTGGCTTTTTTTTGTCTGCGTTCTCTCTCACGGGTTCATGGCAACTGCTCACAACAACCCCACAGACACCCGAATACGAGTGCGCACAAGACTGCAAGCACCCAGGGGGTGTTTTACATCTGCACTTCACACGCCTGACAGTCTCGCATCTATACAGTATAAATCTCTTTCTCTCCAGAACAAAAGCAGTTTGCATAAAAAGTAAACCCTTTAGCCTATTCAAATTCTGTCTTTTACAGACGTGTGGAAACCAATTCAATTCAATTTATTATTCTACTATTTTTTTTTAAATTAAGTGTTCAGCCTATTTTCTTTTAAACTATATTTCTAATCCTTTACAGGCACTTAGTTAATATATCATTTATCATTTATTTTAACCTGAATATACTAAACCCATGCGTAACCCCTGACATTTGTGAGGGGGAGGGTGGGATAACTCAGACTTGAATAGTGAGCTAGCAGGAGTCTTAACAAAGGCCCAGTAATTCTTCTTGTCCTCAAAGAGCCCCTAAAGAGTAATTGTTTTACAAACATGAACCAAGATTGTGAGGCAGAACAACAGCACAACAAAGTTTCTGTCGCATCCCGTTTGCCCCAGAATGCACTTTGGGAATCAAACTCACATCAAACCAACATAAACAATAAGCCAGCTAGAGTACTGACCAGAGGGTACTGGTTCCAGCTACAGATCATCTACAATGATGTTCTAGTGATACGTCCTTTCACAGATTTTTCTAAATCAGAGTGGTGTTGTTCAAATCAATTTAAAAATGATAAATAAGGTTCAACATTGCATAATTATAAAAGGAAAAGACAAAAAGTATTGAGGATTTTGAGATGGTTGAGTTACTTTAAATCCCAAGTTATAATAAAATTCAATTGAAATGTTAAAAATTTAAACAAAAACTAGTACGCTTTTATCACAGGTAATAGACAAATACTAAAAAAAATACAACAACTACAGAAAACTGTAGATACTAAATAGAGTTTCTATTTAAATACAGCTATTTACTTGTTTTGACATAATTCCCAAATAGCAAGACCATGTGTAATTCAGACGTTTGGGGTAATTTACTGAATAAAGCAGATAAACACTGACAACCATTCAGGAGCTGGCCTGAAAATCCTATTTTGTAATAGTTACACAATCACTAAAAAATTAAAAAAAAAAAAAAAAATTCAGTATTGAACTAATAAGTTCAAGAAAAGATTAAACTCAAAAAATAAGGTGTCGTGTGAGTGGAATATTCATTAATAAAAACCTCTATAGCTTCAAGAATCAGGCCAAATATGACTGTACATTTTAATAATAAGCCAAATATTTCAGTAGAGGGTTGGTGGAATATATTTATTTATTTTGCAAAAAGGTTTGAGGTCTAAAGAATTCATAACCAGTGCAGTGCAAACCAACTGTAGAGATCACATTTCTTTAATAACTGGTGTTTAAGTGGAGTGTTGAAAACACTTGATGGTAATATTCAGTTCTGCAGTAAATACACTGAGAGACTCACTCCAGTCAATCAAGCACCAGTTCACTCAGCCAGTGGAAGAACAGCTATTAAGAACAACATACAACACAAAACATGTTCCACTTTCAAGTCAGATCATTCACATTCACACACTCACAAAAGCAACTGAGGTATGTAAGATGTCGATATTATGATCGTTTTGTTTTAAAGGATATAAATAAGATCGGAAATAGTTAGATATTACAATGTTTGGACATGCTGTATGTTACGGTATATCGCATCCTTGGTTCAATACTCGAGTTCATTGATTAAACGTACCTCCTTAACATGTCGACAAACTTACACCACATGTTTATTTTCGACTCATGTCAGGCATAAAGGTTTCAAACTTATTTGTAAGCTTTTGTCGTAAGCAGTCGAGTCAATGGCATCAAGAAAAGAGTCCTATAACAAAAGAGTGACCTTTTAAGAAGTGAAATAATATATCAATGTGTTTACAGTAATCATAACCAGCCATGAACAGTGTTGCCAGATTGGGCGAGTTCCCAAACAACCTTTTGGTCACATCTAACCGGGAAAAAATGCATTGGGCGGGTAGATGAAATTTGGGCTGGCTTTTGATGCAACTGGCGGGTTTTTATTTTTGACTAATAAACATGATATTTTATTCTTTTTCCATTCAAACAAACTTTACAATGAAGTGTAATATGTAATGTTGACGTTGATAGTTCAGTTTAGCCAATAAGGTTCAGGAGAGTCCTGTCCAATCAGACTCCAATCTTTGTACTCTTAGAGCCAATATCACAAAGTTATCAACAAAGCTGTAAGCGCTTTTATCATCATCATGACAAAGTGGGATTAATCTAGAAAGTCCTATCGAAAACAATGGAAGAGAGCGACCCGATCTATAATATTTCAAGACACACTCTCATCAGTTCTGCGAAGATTCTGTGCATTAAGTCTAAATAGTGCCCTTTGCACTAACCCATTTGTTTTGGGTTTTCTGTTTGTTATTTTATTAGTTATCGCAGTATGCATTTTGGGCTGTTTTTTTTTTTTAAATGGGCGAGTTTTAAGCTGTAGTTGGGTAGGAAATCTTCAATCCAATCTGGCAACACCGGCAATGAAAACCATTACCGAAAAATGTAAGAAAAATAAAGACAAAGACACTACACTAAAACGTAGAGAGAAGAAAAACTGCAAGAGAAATGCAAAATAAACAACAGGAGAACCAAGAGGTCTTTTGAGCTTTACAGATTAGCATCGACATTCAGAAATATCATTTTGCTAACTAATATCTTAACATTCACTTTTCAGTTGTTGTTGGTTTCACTTCAGTTTGTGCCAGTGCCAACTTTTATACTTAACTATATGTATGTGTATGCAAACATACACTATGTACTGTGAGTGACAGACATACAAAATGCCAGAGGTTAACAAAAGAATGGAAACACGCGGTAGAAAAAGCTACAGGTGCAAAATTGAAGCTAAAACCAATTCTACCAGTCTCTGTTACAGTACTGGAGGTGCTGAACCAGACATTCCTATAGTTTTATAGTTATAGTGTTTTAATAACCGTGATGAAGAAGGATATCAAATACATTCCTCAAAAAGCAGTCTTAAGCGTTCATTTAGGTTGAGATCTGAGAGATCTCATAGCCTGATGCATATCATATTCATCAAATCATTCAGTGAACATCAGGATAGTGTCTCATTATACGATGAAGGGGATCAGTCAGAAGAAGTTTGTAACTGCAAACTGTGTCCAGCAAAACACCTTCACATCATAACAGATTTTCTTTTCATTTGTCACGCACCTGTAGGTATATTTGTAATTAATTTGGTTTCCTTTAGTCTTTGGTGCAACAAACCAATATAGTGAAAATACCTCCACACATTATTATTATTATTATTATTATTATTATTATTATTATTAAATGAGCAAGATGTAATGCTTCTTTTATATATATTCGACCCCTGTCCTTCTAGTTTTTCAATTGTGTTGCTCACTCAGTGTTAATGCCTTTCACTCAATCCTTCTCTGTAAACATGTAGATTTCAGGCTGAGCTTCTCCGCTTCGCCTTGGTTTGATTGACATCCATGTTTCGCTTCACGTCTCTTGCATCATCCGTGTAATAAAAAAGTACATAAAAACACAACATGCGCCCTATAATAATTTACTTTGTGCATGTCTATAATGTATCGTAGAAAGTAGAGACATATTTCTTTTCCAGCATTCATAAGTATATAACACACACACACACACACACATACACACACAAAGACTTTACACCTATGGAATGCATTGTTCTTGTTTTCTAGTCGCCTAACTGACAGATCCTCAGATCTTCAGTCGAATGAGAGACAGATCAACAGCGTTTGTCCTTTTTGGGTAGTTGGTTAGACTCAGATTCGGAATGTTGAACAGTGACTTTTACTGCTCAGCCTGGAGGCTGTCTGTTTGGTTGACAGGAGCTTTAAAACTGTTAACTTCTTCAAACACTAGTTCTGTAGAAAGAGAATTGGGGGGGAAGATAAAAGAAATCTATTAGTCAAGGCAAGTTTACACAAAGTCGAGGTTAGAGCATGATTCTCTCAAGAAAATTTCGTTTTCTATATGTAAATTTTCCTCTGACCCTTCCATTCCTCCAGTGTGCGGTCCTTGCTCTCAGGGGTTTGGTCATATAGTGGTGCCTCAGGCTCATCTTCAGGATCGTGGTACTGAGAGAAATAAGGGTGGGACAAGGCTTCAGTGGCAGAGATCCGTCTGTCGCAGTCCAACACCAACATTCTCTTCAACAAATCTACCGCTGAATGATACAGGGAGAAACAGAGAGAAGGAGAAATGAAGGTAGGAGGCAAATGAAGGAAAATCAGGTATAAGATTACAGGAGGTATTATATATATCCATTTGCCTGGCTAAAAATATATACTCCATTTTCTGAAGATATAATCATAATCTAGCTCTTACAATATACAATGTGTGTTTGGATTCGGTTTAAAGCTATCTATGATTCCAGACAATTTCTTCCAAATCTAATAATAAAGTTAAACTGGTACTGCTGAGGTCAAAAGTTTATATACATCCAGGCTAAAGATACTCAATTTTCACAATTCAACACAAATAGGGCATCAACTTTGCTTACATCAGAGGTCATTTGAAAACAAGTGATTAAATGTAATGATTGATTGACGTGATGACTTTTAGAAGCTTCTGAGTAATCTGGAAGTGCAATGTGTGGTTGTATTTAGGGACCTACATTTAGTGTCTTTTTGCTCTTAATACCATAAGCAAATCATCTGGAAAGAAATGTGGGCCCAAGGTTCCTCCTTAGAAATAATTTGATCAAGCGAGTGTACGAAGAGTATCTGTACATATAATTGTATGCAAATATAAATATCTTGGGACCACACAAACACTGCATGTACATGCACCGATCAGGCATAACATTATGGCCATGCCTAATATTGTGTTGGTCCCCTTTTGCTGCCTAAACAGCCCTGACCCTTCCTGCACTTTGTGACCCACTTCTGACCCACTGTAAATCTGATATAGTTAATAAAAGCTTTAGCTAAATTTTCAAGACACAGGAGCACAGGAAAGTTTTTAAAAACATGAAATGTGTGGAATTTGAGTATCTTTAGCCTAGGTGTATGTAAAACCTTTGGCCTGTAGACTGTACATTTATCCATCTAAATCTCACCCTGTGGATTGGCTCCTCTGAAAATCTTCCCCAGATCCTGCTGGGGCATGTAGGGTAGGGACTGGATGTATTTCTGGGCCTGGACAATAAAAGGTCAAACATCCACACTATCAGCTGCTGTTGGGCTTACCATTAACATTCATAGTATGTGGATGTGATCCATTAAACATAGAAATGATTAGAGTTAATTATTCTACTGGATTCCATATAGCCACTTAAACTAGCCTCTGGGAGTGAATCTGCTAGAAGTCTTTGTACAAAGTACATGTACAAGTACAATAAATCTCACATGCTCTGAAGAAATCTTCTTCAGAAGCTCAGGACTTGGGGTACCAACCACCTCCATGATTCTCTTCAGCTGATCTATATCTGATGAAGCAGCATTAAAGATCGTCACTGATCATTAGAAAAATAAAAGTCTTATGTAGAATGTACCTGCTAATTTATGAGAATAATCAATATCCCAGTATAAACGAACTAGAACTCCAAAGACACAAGCCTAACATCTACTTCTTCCACTAACAAAATGTTGAAAATCTATTGACATGAATTATATTATTATATCAGCTGAAAAATTAATTCTGTGTCTTACATTTAAAAATAAATATTTAATACTTGTGTACTTTCCTGCTCTCAGGTTATATAACATAAATTAGACTACTACAATCCAATCGTCATGTCTTTATAGGGAGAGAAAGCAGCTCTTTTAAAGGCAACACTTAGACGTGCATCCAGTCTTGGGTAGATAAAGGATACAGTCATTTCCTGGAAACAAGACCTTCCCTTTGATAAGCTCTCCCATAATGCATCCCACAGACCAGATGTCCACTGAAAAAGAAGAATGAACAGAAATATCAAGCAAGATCACACGTTTTAAACTTCCGGTGTGTCTCCATCAGCTTTAGTTCAGGAGTCAGGGCACGGATCAGGGAGTCGGACATTTTAAGGGCTGCCTTTCTCGCAATCGCAAAATCCCTCCACTGCACTTGAACGTTTGCTCCCTAAAAAATCCCGTAATGCACCACCAAAACCAGGAAGTACTGATGCTCACTATGTTCCCTTAATGGAAATGAACTCTCAGCCAATATTGTCTCCAAATGTAATTAGCTTGTTATCGTTGTTGTAGCTCTCGAATGATTGCTTACATTAACATTATGTTCTATATGCAGTTTGTTGGAGTCTAACGACGTTTAAGTGTTTTAGTGAAGTACAATGACAGAAGATAATTTTCATAAACAACGTAAAAAAAAAAAAATAATGTAAGAAAGACACTCTCTGCCTGTTGTTGATAAATGCCTGGAGTGGCAGGTTACAATGCGAGTACGTAGTCATCTCATGGGGAATTGAGTCATCAGTGTCTCAATATGTAGGGAGTGAGAGTCCTTATCAACTTGTGGGAATACTTAAATAAAAATAAATAACTCCCAAAAGATGCTAAAACAGCAAATTGTTATAAAGGACATGAACTCTAAATACTGCATTGTTGAAATTTTTAAGCTACAAATAGATATATATTAACATTACATGTCAAATTTTCAGTGTAATAATCTGTGAAGATTTAAACATAAATATTATGTTATCTATCATAATTTAATTTAAACAGACTGGAAAAGTAGTAGCTCTTCTATATTTAGGCACATGTGGCCTCAAGTTTGTTGCAGAGCTTGTTTCTAATTTCTTATTGTTGGGGGGAAAAAAACAATATCCAAGTTAAATTCTACATATAATGGGCACATAAATGATTTAGAGCCTTAGTGAATATTTGTTAACACAGCATATAAGTAAATACATTAAGGCTATTGGGCGGTACTGATTGTTTTGATAATACTTTCTCACCTGTCTGATTATAATGCATCCAGTTGAGCATAATTTCAGGTGCTCTGTACCAGCGTGTTGCAACATACCCAGTCATCTCATCATCTGTCTGCCTGGCCAATCCAAAATCCAGGATCTGGTGACACAATTGAATGCAATCAGCCATTCAGACTTCATTATACTCCAATATATACTCCAACTGTTATATTTAATCTTTAATATATTTATATTCCTGGTTAAAACCTGATTACAAAATGTTTGTACAGGTCTCACCCTGAGTTCACAGTCTTCATTCACAGCTACATTGCTTGGTTTTAGATCCTATAAAAAAAACAAATATTTGAGTTTTAAAAAAACACATTATATACCAATTATGTACATTGACCTTCACCATTGACCTTCATTGGTCTTCTGATCATACACATCATACAAATCTGTGTTCAATCACGGTATTTAAAGACTGTCACTCCATGCTATCATTGTGATGTGTACACACAGCTTTCTGACTACACCAAGCCTTGTTTTTGTGTTATCTGTTCCTGTTTATTTTGTCCTTCCTCTTTCTGTGATTTTCCCTTTCCTACTTTGCCCTGTTTGCCAGTCTCCTAATTTGTGCCTGTTCCCCGAGTCTAAATGTACCTAGTGTTTTGGACTGTGTGCAATCATGTTTATTAAACTGTCCTACCTGCAACTGCATCTGTCTCAGTCTCCATTTCATGACACACAAACTACATCATTGATCATATATCCACTTACTTCCACATATCGTCACACTATAAGCAGAACCGCAAACGTCATTATGAATATTTTCATTCTTGAAACAACTTCAACAGTTTTCATTTTATCTGTACAAGAAATAATACATACGTGTATAATCAATCTTTTTTGATACTTTTGATGTATTATTATACATGCATTCTTGCTTTTCCACATTTTTACCAGAGGCCTGATTTGTTTTGTCCATGTTCAGCATTTAATCTCTTTGTCCACAGTTGTGGTTAATGGCTCATATGAAAGTGGATACTTGGTATTTTTAAGAATTTGCAGATTTTCAGAAGTATTTCTGTTTTTACCTAGCTTACCGGGGGCAAATCATTGAATTATATATAATATATTCCAGTGGTGGGCCATCAGGGCCAGCAAGGCCTTCTCTGCTGGCCTAAACAGCAGTGATCTGAATCACTGCCTTGCATTTTAATATATTTTTCCATGAATGTGTATTAAATTATTCCCAATAGTCTATTCTCTACATTTCATAGCTTTTCTCTCGGTTGCGCTGCTTCCAGTAGTGTATATTTATGATAAGAGTATTTATCCAATCATATTTCAGCCAGTGTCTGACATCATGTGTTGCCAGAGTGAAAGAAATCTGCCTTAAGGCCTTCAGAATCAATAGTGCAGGCGCCTGTAGTTTAAAATAAGTGGCAATGAAATTGTTACATTAGCCAATCAGATTTCGAGTTGGCGTCACTGGGGCCATCTAGCAGGCATAAGATTACGTCAGCAATTTCCCATCCTTTGATTGGATAGTTGGAGTAGTCAGAGGCAGCGACCCGCCCATATACAGTGTTTCTATATTCACTGCGTCTCATTTCGGGTGCTGCGTCCTCCGGAGATTACAGTTTGCTGCATACATCATCAAGAATGTCTTTTTTGAGAAAAGTAATCGTAATAAAATGGACAATTCCTTGTGAGGTGTGAAATACCCTAGCCTAATTTCTTTTTTACTTTGCTATTTAACGGTTGATTTGTATCTATTGCCGTGGCGTCCAGGGGCGATTCTAGGATTTTCATTTAAGGGGAGCTCAGCCCCCAATGAGGGTATAATAGTAAAAAATAAATAAATAAATAAATAAATAAAATAAAGGTTTGACTAACAGGGTAGGATGGTACACTTATTGCAGCATTCCACTGTATTGCATAGATGTGTTTAACATTTGAGTACTGAGCAAGCCAAATACGAGTCTTCCTGATCACACACACACATATGCGGTCTGAGGATTGAAGAAAGCGCTGAAAGATGGGGAAGAGCCGAAGTCTGCCGCCGTTTTCATATGAAATTTAAAGGGGACTGAGGCGATCATGAATCTGTGTACAGTTTATGGATTATCGCAGAATTTTAGGAGGGCTGAGTAGAAAGGGCCTAGTGACCATGGAGGCGTCATAATGATGGTATAGAAGTGGATTAATTCAGGAAGAACACCAGTGAAGGCCTAGGTGTGAAATGCACGGCCCGCCACTGATATATTCATAGAAAAGTTTCAAAAAACAAAAAGGAATATTTCTATCTCAAAGTAAATGGTGAAATTTCCAGTGCTTGGTCATAAGTACAACACATTAACTTCATACACTAGAATTCTGTGTAAAAAGCTGAAGCCTTCTGAAAGCCAACAGAGACCTGACTAATGTTTTAAAATCTGATTTTAAATTAGACTTGCAGCGATAAAATAATTAATTTGTTTATACTGATTGAAAATTTCCATTCTGCTGGTCTACTGGTATAAAGGGTTAAGAAAGCATGCAACATTTAATAGAGAAAAAAAGATTACCCAATCACATAATGTCCAGAATTACTGCATTACACCGGGACATGGTAATGAAATGATCAAATCAGCTCCTACAGCCACCTGCATCTACATGCAGAAGTTTGTTAACAGAATATAGAACAAGCAAAGAAAAAGGGAAGAACTCACTCTGTGTATAAGTCCAGCTGAATGGATGTACTGTTTTAGGAGAAAGGAAGAGAGAAATGTAATTATAGATATTGATGGAAGAAGGGAATAAAGAGAAACTGCAGAGAGAAACCAGAAACGCATTTAAAAGCTATAAAAAAAAACAGACTCTGTTAAAATATAATTCCAATCCCTGAAATACCTTAAGGCCACGAAGTAACTGATAAATGAGGAACTGCACATGCTCATCTGAAAGGCGTTGAAACTTGACTATGTTGTTGAGATCTGCTCCCATCAGATTAGTGACAAGGTAGCTGAAAAGATTAAGAGGTGACAATATAATTACACTAACAATATAATAGCCCTAATCACATAATATCCCCACAGGCAAATTCACCTGCTGCAAGTAGTCATAATAAAAACATAATATACTACACCCTGAAAAAATTAAGCTAGAAGTCCAGGGTGATACTTACACCTCATTGAATTCTTCTAATGATGCTGCAGGAGAGAAAACATCTAGCAGCCCAATAACCTAAATAAAATGCATGAACACAAATGATCAGTACACCACATAGAGTTTCAGATTAATTGTGTAATTAAAGGGTGTGTAGGGTTACAAATCATGCATGACTTCCAAACAGGGCTACTCCAGCACATTATTAAATAATGCAATGTTTGCTGTAGTCAGCATGCAATCATGTGGTGTGTGAAGTAGTCACTCTTTGGATGACAGATTAGCTTTTTGTTGTTCAAGTGTCACAAGAACTGTTTAAACGATGTGGAAATATTGTAGGTTGGTGTAGTAGATAGGGATCCTAGCCAATCAAGGCACTTGCGTCAAGCAAAATGATACAAACTAATACAAACACAAACACATTAATAAAACACTTCACTCCTTCATATACAGTGATCGGTTAATTTGGGGGAAGTTGGTTAGAAGCTGTATAATTTGCAGTCCTGGAGGTGCCCTAGTCTCTACTGGGTTTTCTCCTTTTATTACATGGGTAGAGGCTCAGGGGTGTTGGATGTAATTAAAGAAAGCTCAGAGGACGGTCTAACACTCAATAATAATGATGTTCAGTACATTTGGGATGTGAGACCATAGGATAGTGGGTCAGGATGGATAGAAACAATTGCTAGAGGTGAGAGCTTCAGTGTATCAAAGCCTGACAGGATATTCCAGTTCTCTGTGCACGATTAATGGTGTTTTAAAAAAATCCCCTGGCTTTACGGGCTTCCACTTGGGTCATGGGCAAGGTGAATCCCAAATTCCTAAACTGCTGCAGTTGCGGACTGGCCACAACTTAAGACCAAAAAGCAGATGAGAGTTTCTGGGCTGGCAGGAACTTATCGCAGATTTGTACTAAATTATTCAGACCTCAGAAACACACTTACTGATCCTACTAAACAGAAAGTCCCAGAGCAGTGTCTTGCTTTATGTCCCTTTCTTCTTTCTGCCTTTTGTGCTGCAAAATAATGTGCTGGACCCAGGGTTAAGGGCTGTTCTGTCCCAGGTAGTGAACATTAGCTGGATGCTTTTCATAGGAGATCCATGTATTGCGCCACTGACAGGAGGGTCTGTCTATTATGAGGGCAATTCACCCTCTCTGATATTACTTATTGGGGTAACTATTCACTCTCCGTTCAGACATCGCTTACTGCAGTGGGTCTATCTTATAAACGATGCCAGTGTGTGGGTCACTCACATCTACCATTAGATCCTACTAAGTTTACAGCGGTTCACAAGCCAGGGACGCAGATGGTAGTGCGGAATTTCCCTATTGTCAGGGTGGGGGAGTAAGTCACTGTGTCAGGCTGAGGGAGTGTGGGAATTGCAGGTGGGGCATGGATTAATGGCTGTATGCAGCAAGAGGGGAATGTTTGGGGGACACCAAGAGAGATAATTACTAATGCGGCACATCTGAGTGTTGTTTCTCCACATATATTAATGTGATCACTTTCTCCCTCTCTCTCTCTCTCTCTCTCTCTCTCTCTCTGCAGTATATATAGAGTTCCTGCAACTGCTTTTCTTTCACTGTACAGCAATAAAAATACAACCTTATACTTGATCTCAGTCTTGGTTTACTTTAAACATTATACAATGTTATAAATGGATTTTGTGGTTTTTAATTTTTTTCTGTGTAGGGGAATATTCTGAATTGGTACAGTGATCCTAATATGGAGAGGACAACACTCACTTCTCCCTACTTTTGCTCCGCTGCTATTGGGACAATCATCAATAATAATAAATATAGTGGATATTAAAAACAAATCTACACATCACATCACTTATCAGGGCTTTCTCCTCTCCTTAAGGTGCTGCCTTCCCTTTCACTTGTGATGCAAACAACAAATGTTAAAGAAAACTGAAAAACAAAAGAGAAAAAGAAAATAACTTACGATTACCTGAATAAAGGTGAACCCCATAACTAATTACCTGTTAAAGCATATTTTGCTTGTAACTACTCAGTACTCTTTTTTTGCTAAAAGGATACCAAATTTTAGTCTAATCTTTATTGAGTTCTGATTGGAACATTGATCTTCTTGTTTTGAAGCCATTCCTATTTGTTATCTTGGATTTGTGCTTTGGGTTATTATCATGCTGGAAGTTTAAATCTTTCTTTATCTTCTGGTCAGCAGGTTTTTGTGCCAAATTGGAATATGGCCCTATCCATGATTCCCTTGACTTGACTACAGCCCCAGTCCCAGCTAAAGAGAAGCAGCCCCATAGCTTGATGCTACCACCACCATGCTTCATCTTGTATATATTGTTCTTTGAGTCATAAGCTCTCTTGTTTTCAAGACAAATGGAGAACCTTTTTGGCCATGAATTATGCCCAAAAAGGTTCTTCATTGCTTCCTGATAATAGCATATTTTGCCACATGGTGTTAGCAACATTTGACACCAATTTTGTTTGGATGGATATTTTTGTGAGGAAAAACTTGAACCAAAGATGAGGCAAAGAAAATTCTACAGAAACTATATAGATATATTCACTTTTAGACATTAATTGTAAGGTTATGAGTTTTCATTCTGGCAACAGTCGGATGCTGCATTATTAAAGGGTGTGGATGCTTAAGTTTACCAGGTTATGATTTAATTTTAAATATGAATTTAGTGATGAAAAATGATCTGAATTGATTTACCTCAGTTTCATTTTTTTACATCACAAAAACCTGCTATTTTAGTTATTTTATTTTTTAAACCTGCTTATGTGCTTTATTGCTGTAGATCCACGACAACTGCCTCTGCATGACCTCTTCAGAAATACTTACAGTTTCTAAATATTTATGAACACTGAAGATGTCAGAGTGCTTACTGGAGGATGAGAATAGTGCTAAACTGGACTACTCGATCTACACCCGACATCCTGAATTACACCCTCTGAATCTTCTGTCATTTAATCCCTGAAGCTGAGTGGTGTGGAATCTGATTATTTAAATTCGGCGCCCTCCTTAACACCACTATGTAGTCATCTCTCATAACATATATGAATATGGACTGGCATTTTGGGAAGTCTTTTTAAGACATTTACATGATTTGGACTGGACATCAGGCATTTCTTCACAGACAAATATACCTAAGCAAAATAAAATAAAATCCTAGAAACTCTATAATAACTTTTACCAAATAAATACGACTTGCTACTATCCACATCTGAGTAATATATTTTATTGTTGTGTGTTGCAAACTCACATTTTCGTGTTTCATGTGCTTTAGCAATCGCAGTTCTCTGTAGGTGCGCCGACTGTGAATGAGAGACTGAAATGGCCGAGAGAGCTTCTTAATGGCTACCTTCTGACGTAGCTGCACATCATACGCTGAGCTATAGGGAAGCAAAGGGACGTAAAGTTGGAAGGGGAAGAGAACGGAAGGGAAGGGAAGGGAAGGGAAGGGAAGGGAAGGGAAGGGAGGAGAGGAGAAGAGAAGAGAAGAGAAGAGAAGAGAAGAGAAGAGAAGAGAAGAGAAGAGAAGAGAAGAGAAGAAATTAGAAGAAAAGAGAAGGGAAGGTAAGGGAAGGTAAGGGAGGAGAAGAGAAGAGAAGAGAAGAGAAGAGAAGAGAAGAGAAGAGAAGAGAAGAGAAGAGAAGAGAAGAGAAGAGAAGAGAAGAGCAGAGAAGAAATTAGAAGAAAAGAGAAGGGAAGGGAAGGGAAGGGAAGGGAAGGGAGGAGAAAAGAAGAGAAGAGAAGAGAAGAGAAGGGAGGAGAAGAGAAGAGAAGAGAAGAGAAGAGAAGAGAAGAGAAGAGAAGAGAAGAGAAGAGAAGAGAAGAGAAGAGAAGAGAAGGGAAGGGAAGGGAAGAGAAGAGAAGAGAAGAGAAGAGAAGAGAAGAGAAGAGAAGAGAAGAGAAGAAATAAGAAGAAATGAGAAGGGAAGGGAGGAGAAGAGAAGAGAAGAGAAGAGAAGAGAAGAGAAGAGAAGAGAAGAGAAGAGAAGAGAAGAGAAGAGAAGAGAAGAGAAGAGAAGAGAAGAGATTGTGTTAGAGAGCAAACACAAACTTGAAACATTATAGCTTGCAGAAAAACAATAAAGATAACAAAAGTGTAAAAAAAAAACAGACAGAAATCTGGATTAATGTTAGTGTTGAACATGAAGAACACCATATTCGGTCCCAAAACAAGGTTTAGGAAAGCTCAAGAACAAAGAATTTTGTTACAACCTAAGGTGTGCATCGATTCCGGAAGGTTTAGGTAAATTTCTAGCATCTAGTAAGAGTTTCTAGCATTGTTACAGCTTAAATACATGTTGTAGTCATGTGACCTATGATCAACCACACTACTGCATGAGCCACAGACCAATGGACAGGGCTTATTTCATTTCCCCTCTGCTAAAAAACAATTTTGTGTTGGTTTTTCAGACACAAACACACCTTGTTTCAACAAGTAGTCAAGACAGTGGATTAATCTAAGTTTAACTTGAGTTCAGTGTCCAAAACTTGCCATGACAATTAAAGAGAAGTTCACATAACTTAATGAAGCATTCATGTTTTACAGTCCAAGGAAATCAGGGTGTTGTAATAATTCTGTAGCCAATTAAAAACAACAGAACAACTTTTAACTTCTTTTCAGCTCTGAACAGCTTCGAATCTGAAAACATGCAAAGAATAAACAGCGATGTGAGAGAGGCTGTGTGTTATAAAACAGCCATTACAGCAATTAAGTTTTGCTGAGGTTGTCATCAGCTCCTGGGACTTAATGGACTTGTCAGTTGTGTCTGTCAAGTACTTGAGATGAGAAAATAGTCACAGATTCAGTCACAGAGATGCCAATGAAGAACACTGAACTCATTTACATGTTCATGGAACCAGTTTGAGACAACATTTGTCTTTGTGACATACACTGTCATGCTGGAAGTAGCCATTAGAAGACAGGTAAATTGTGGATGTAAAGGAATACACATGGTCAGCAATAATACTCAACCAGGCTGTGGCATTCAAACAATTCTAAATTGATATTAAGCGACCCTATGTGAGCCAGGAAACATTCCCAATACCATTCCACCACCTCCACCAGTCCAGACCTCTGTATGTCACAGCAGAAGTGATCAAACCAGATGATGTTTCTCCAGACTTGGAGAAACTGTCAAGATTTGGTGCCCACTGTAGCCCCAAATTCTTATACTTGCCTGACAGAAGTGAAACCCAATGTGATCTTCTGTTCTTATTCATCCACCAAAAGTGGTTTGTGTGTGTTGAGAATCTTATTTAATCACCATGTTTGTAAAGAGTGATTAACTTGTGCCAGTCTCGTCATTTTCCTCTGACCTCTCTAGTCAACAAGAACAGCCTTTCACTGGAGGGTTTTAGTTTTTCTCCAACATTTTGTATGAATTCTAGAGAGTGCTGTGTGTGAATATCCTAGGAGACTCCAACAACCATGCCATATTAAAGTCACAGAGATACATGTTTGGTCAAAGTCGCATTTTATTATGTGAGAATTAACTGCAGCTCTTGACCTGAACCTGCACTGCTGTCACATTATTGACTGTTTGGATATTTACATCAATTGTAATGCAAGTTTTTTGTGCTTTTATTGTGGAAAACTACTAGAATTGGTAAAATTTGCAAGCACAGGATTCTTCTTTTAAACTGTTATCAGTGTAGACACATACATAATTACTTTCTAGGACTGATGCATGTGAATCAAAGAGTGTTGTGAAGACACATCTTAGCCCAAATCTGATGAAAATCTCCAATGATTCTGAAAAATTCCAAGCACCTCTGAATATCATAGAGGTTGCTTGATTTTCTATTAATTTCCGTGATCTCAAAATTGCAAAATCATGAAGGGACTGATTTTTAGGAGAAAGCCTTAGCAAGACTCCAGTCATTCACGCCAGTTTTGAGGAAGACAAAGCAGAAACTAATTACAGTTGTCAGCCCACATTCAAAGTTGTATAATCCAGTGCTAAAAATACAGACATGCAGCTCATGGTAAGTCTCTACTCGGATCTTTCATGTAATATTGATCTCAGCCATCAGCCATGCTTACTGCATTCCAACAGCGCATAGAAATGAATTCTTTTACAGGTTTCACAAAGCCTTTGTGAACACAGCCTTACTTCACAGCTGGCATTTTACGCTGAGACATGCAGTGTTCTGCAGACATCTGCCAAATTCCCAATTATCCACTAGCCTGCATGACAGAAAAACATTAAACATCACTGCAGAGAAAACTCCCACTGCCAGAGCCTATATACAATTTCCAGCATTCTAGTTTAGAGTTGGCATTGTGCTGCTGTTTGTTTGAGAAAATCCACCCTGTTTCGTTCCAAACAAATCATTCTTGTTGCTTTATATGGTGTGTACTAACTAGACAATTTAGCTCATTAGAAACAATTCCTCCGCTGTAGACTCCCAAATCATTCAAGGGGCTTGCATTTGGCTCAAGCTACATGTTTATGTAGAATCTGGGAATATACAACCATACAAATTAGGTATAGAACCTAAATACTGTACTATTCACTTTAATAGGAACACCTGCATCATTTGCAGCCAGTCATATGGCAGCAGCAGATTCCATGCTATGGTCAAAGTCCCAGAGATCACACTTTCCCCCCATACTGATGATCTTATTGACATAGAAAAGGCTAATTTTACTATGTCATGATCTTTTGAATCAGGCTAAAGATGCTGAGACACTGGCTTTAATAAAAGTGTGGTCTAATTTATTCTAAAAGCTGTAAAATCCCCCCTCATCAACAGCAGCTGATTTGGCAATGACAAAAGTGGTCAATACTGACAATTTTAATTGCACTAGTCTGCATTCCATCAATGTCTGGCAAAACCCACTGGGCCAGTATAACACCTAGATAGGTCTGGACATACTGGACGCATTATCTTACAAGCTGTGGGGCAATTAGGAACCGTTCTTTCCTTCATTTATTCATCTTCAGTAACTGCTTCATTTTGCTCAGGGTTATGGTGAATCCGGTAAATGAGCATGAATCCAGTAAATCTGGGAATAAGGCACAAGAAATCACTAAAGGTAAGATGCAAATCCACCACAGTGCACCATACACACACTTTCATAGACTCATTTAGACCTAGAGACAATTTTTAATAAATACTGCATGTGCCAAACAGGTAATAAATTAATTTCTACAACAATTAATAAGTAAACAATTTATCAATAAGAAATAAGCAAATTAACAAAAAATTTGAAATAGACAAATGATCAACTGAGGCATGGTATGAAGAATAATTTTACTAAATATTTAAGACTTGGAAATAACAACAACTTTTATAATCTATCATACTAGGCTTATTATTTAGGAATTCCATAAAGCATGAAAAGGTGTATATAAGTATGATATATGGGCAAAACTATGTGGACACCTGACCATAACAATAATAAATGGGACTTTCCCAAATAGCTGCTTCAATGATGTAAACACACAATCATTTAGAATGACTGTGTTCACTGTAGCATTATAATTTCCCTTTACTGGAACTAAGAGACTCAAACCCTGTTCCAGCATGACAACCCCAATGAACACCTTCGGGATGAACCGTCTGAACCCCAGACCACCATTTGTGTCTGATCTCACTAATGCTCTTGTAGCAGAACGATCACTAATCCCCACAGCCACACTCCAACATCTAGTGGAAAGTAGAAGAGTGGAGTGCATTATAACAGCAAAGAGGGAACAACACAAGATTAATAGCCATGGTTTTGGAAAGTGATGTTCAGTACTCAGGTGTCCACATACTTTTGGCTATATAGTGTATAGCAATCAATGGGTAGTTTAGGGGCAGAAGTCCAAAAGAACACACATGACTCTTGGAATGAAGACTTAGATCCTCTCTCCTGCCAGTCCACCAGCTGACTGTTCATGGGGGTCTGGCAGCTCAATACACTGCTTTACCTCATGTGTTTTGCTCTGTGACGTTGCCCAAGACATTACAAGAGCAAAAATAAATAAATAAATAAAAAAACACTTCTGGTTTCATAAGAACTGTGCTTTCATTCATATTTTGAAATTTCTAGATTTGATAAAGAATTAATAATCATTTTCAAATACAGCTTTATTTTACAGTATGTCAACAACAACAACAATAATAATAATAATAATAATAATAATAATAATAATAATAATAATAATAATAATAATAATAAGCTTATTGTTGATCAAAGACACTAAGACTAGACAGATATATTAAGAGGATGCAGGAAAGGAAATATCACCATGACAGCTTACCATGGCAACCATATTGGGCATGTCAATGGGGGGTCTAAGCATATAGCTCTGAGGCAATTGAATGTGCTAGCCAAAAGGAAAGCTATGTGCACACATTAGGCGTTGCTGTAATGTCAATTTACTGCTTAAATACAGACTGAGTCTTGTATATGAAATGCATTCTCCAGCATGCTGCAAACCTACATGTGTATATCAAAAGCCCTGGTCGTGTGCACACTGAGTTGTTCGAAAACCTTTTGTTTATGCAACAAAACTAAAAGAGAGAGATCATTTTTGTGGTCATATTCATCTATGATCTACATGCTTACATCCTGACATGGTGAATGATATCATCTTTTACTTTTGTTTCTTCTGAGCTTGTATTGTTTCCATTGTTCATCAGAAGTGCATCTGCATAATGGTTCACATCAGAAGTGAAAGGGCATAGTCAGATATATTGGCTTCAAGGAAATCATGATCACAAGTGATATGAATGAGGAGTTAAAATAAACCAGACGCAACGTCACGATTTGATATTTACTTTCCCAGAGCATCCTCTCTCCATGTACACTCAGCAGCACTCAAGTGTAATGTGTATACTGAGGTTTGTTTGTGTAACTTTCCAAACATGAAAGCTTCAAGACTAACTAATAAACTTCATTAAAAATATATATATATATATATATATATATATTAATTATTATTATTATTATTTGCTTATCATTTTTTTCACCAGCAGCTTGGTGGTAATTGATTTAATAATGCACTGGGTGTTTACAAAGAGCTCAGTCCATACTAGGCCATTTAAATGACTGGCAAGATTAGAAATGGACTGGGGTTTTTTTTCTTTGCATTTGATATGATGAGGCATTCTCTGGGTGTGGGCTATACCCTGCTCTCTCATGTGTCTCAGGATGAAACTCACCACACGGAGCCGTACGCGCCCGAACCGACCGGCGTGAGGATCTGGTAGCGCTCGGGCACCTCCCATACTGTCTTGTTGAGCTCCTGGCGATAGAATCCCGGTCTGGCTGACATGATCACTAATAAACACAGAATAATGCTGTCCTGTTTCCAGCTGCAATATTCGCCTTTTCAACTACAGAGGATGCACCGACGAAATATCCCTTTCTGTTCGTGTTCGCAGTTTACCAGAATAGGGAGGCTCCGTCTGGTGGTGTGTGTGGGGGCGCGGTGCGCGCGCACGCGTCTCTCTCTCTCTCTCTCTCTCTCTCTCTCTGACACACAAACACACACACACAGAGTGAGAGTGCGGTGTCTCGCAAACCCAGAAGTGGGCTACACCTAAGCCATAGCTTAGTTTCCTTTTTCATCTCTTTATACCCAACTAATTGGCTAATGTAAACAATAGGCCCTAAGTTCTTTGCATACCAAATGCATCCCTGACCATGACACTCATATGTGCATCCCTTTCCAAAGCCCTGGCACTCCTCTGAGAAGATTTCCCACATTCATTCACAAGCGCATTAGTGAGGTGATATCAGGAGAGAAGATCTGTGTTCATTGGGGTTGAGATATACCAAAGTAAGCCTAACACACATACTTACTGTTTTCTTTACACTAAATCACAGAATTATGACATGCAACCTTAAAATGTCTTATTTAAAATTACACATTACACATTACACAAAATTACACAGCTGGATTCATTGTAATAGTGTTCATCATTAAAATATTGAATTAATTAGATGGTTTATTAAACTTATTTGCATACAACACAAAGCTCACTGAGAATCAGAACATTTTTAATCACAGATGTGCACGTAAAATGCCTCTTAAGCTGCAAAAGGTAGTGCTGACTTAAATAGAAATGTGAAACAGTTCAAAATATTTGTAGTATAAAATTCATTCACTTGGGTTCCAACCTACTGTATAGATAAGTTTCTTTCTCCTTAAGACTGAACGAGTTACTTAGTGCATAAGCATAGGGTTAACTATTGATGTGTAAGTGTTTTCCTCTACTGTCCAGCTGATTGTATATACTGATTATGATTTAGTGCCTGTGACTTTAATGGCTGCTAGGATATAAAGTCATATATATCACGTCTCATCAAATTTCAGAAAATGGGGTACTGGAAAGGCTACATTCCTACAGAGACCTCGTTTAGCACTTACACCTAATGCCCCCCTTTGTCTAATGAAAGGGCTCCATCTAGTGGCTGTATACTTTTAACGCGAAATGCAAAGCAGGTTTGGTTTAGACTTTTTCAAGCCCATGAAGCTCGCTTTGTGCACAGGGGAATTGTCATGTTAGAACAGGTTTGGTCCGCTTAGTTCCTGTGATGGGAAACTGTAATGTTACAGTATACAAATTCATTCTATAAAATTTTAGTTCACAATTTTATGACACTGTCACTGACACACCAAACTGTCTCATCCATGTCTTTATGGACCTTGCTTTGTGCACTGGTGTGCAGTCATGTTGGTACAGGAAGGGGTCATCCCCAAGCTGGGAGCATGAAATTGTCCAAAAATGTCTTGGAATGCTGAAGCATTCAGAGTTCCTTTCACTGAAACTAAGGGTACCAAATTATTAAACTAATATATGTATATATATATATATATATATATATATATATATATATATATATATATATATATATATATATATACATATATTAGTTTAATAATTTGGTACCATTTGTTTCAGTGAAAGGAACTCTGAATGCTTCAGCATATATATATATATATATATATATATATATATATATATATATATAGACAGCATAAAGCAGTCTGAGCCAAGATCAAAAATTGTGACCAAATCCAACTGTCTTCAACGTGTAAAACTCCACTACACTATACACTATTTGGCTAAAAGTATGTGGACGCCTGATCAATCACACCCCTCTTTACTATTATAATCATCTCAAAATTACCTGGAAAGACTTTTCACTTTTATGAAAAGAACAGTGCTCCCTAATTAGTCATGGAGGTATGATTTAGAAGTGGTATCTGATACAGCTGGATGTAGCTGGGATGCCAGTAGTTTACTTGGCACATCACCAAACACATAATAACTGTGCCATGTTTTCTGTAGACCTTCAGCTGCCTCACTGGGTGGTAAGGAGCTGTTTAAGGAGGTCAGAGTTTTGGTGAATCTGAACATTGATGTTTGGCTTCTTAAAAGATCAACACTTTTCTCAGCAGCAAGCCTTCTCTTGTACGTGGAATAAGATATGATTTCTCCCCCCAGGTAGGGCTTCCCACACAGCAGCTGCTGAAACTTTCCAGTGGAGGTGAATAAATCAATATAGCAGTTACATTTTAAACACATTCAGTGACTAAGCACAACACCAAACTGAAAGATATGTGAGATGTGAACTACCACAGTTACATGGTCAGAAATTACAATTGGTCAAGAAATAAAACAAGAACTAACAGAGTGAAGTAGTTTGTTATCTTAAAACAATCAATTTGTGAAAATGTGTGATAAACAGAGAAGAAGGAAGAATATTGCCTAATGCTAGTGTACAGCTGACACAGCAAACTGTTCCATGAAAGACTAAATGACGCTTGGCATTTTCTAACGGTCTGTTAGATGAGCAATTTAAAAAAAGAGGTCTAAGCTGCAATTACCCAATCACCTCCCAATATGAGCATGTTTAATGTTAAGTCTTGGAGTCCCTCATTATCCCAGTTTATATTTACATTTATTCATTTGACAGGTGTCCTTATTGTCCAGAGCGATTTACAGAAGTGTTTTAAAGTCTCTATCAGTAAATACATTGATATTGGTTCACTAAGATTACAATCAGTCTAAATACTCTGTTAGGAGGGGAAATACAGCACAAAGAACACACACACACCCAAAAAAAAAAAGTGCTAGAGATGGTTTCTGTCCAACTCTGTGGTTGAGGCAAAGACCTGATTGCTGGAGATGTCAGTGAAGAGCCCAGAGAAGAAGGATGAAAGGTGAAGCCCTTCATGTTGTTTGGCTGTATAAAGCACAGTAGCTTCCAACTGCTCGTTTGCACACTTGATACACTCTACTAGGTCATTCAAAGCTGAGTGAGTAGAGCATGTAGGAAGGATATGAAATCTATGCTAATTAGCTGGTAGCAAGTAGCACCACAATTGCTGCCATTTTATGCTAGGCATAGGTGATGGAGATCCTTCTTCATCCTTGTCAGATAGTTTTTCTTTTGTTTTGCTAGTTTAACTTTGCATTTCATTGGTATACTGTAGATTAATATAACACTTTAATATATAAACTAAGAAAAGCACCAGCAGTGATAAGAATACTACGGTCAACATCTCTTACATCTCCTTCTTTATGGTATGAAGTTTAGGTCTGCATGCTGCCTGCATGTCTAGGTTGATTACTTAATTCAATACTTTAAGAATTTCTTTCACAAAGTAGTTACTCACTAAAATACAGAAAAATATCTCAGCAAGACAGCACCGGTCATGGATATTAACGGCATGGTTCTGCAACTACCGGGCATATCAATAACTTCTTTATGTGCATCAGTAATTCTAACATGCACAAAAACTAAAAATTTGTGCAAAAAAAACTACCTTAACCATAATGTACCATAACTACATTATTGTGCAATAGTTGTGAAATAACTCCAGTATGTGCAATAAGTGGAAATTGTGCAAAAATTAAACTTTTTCGTTAATGACTAATCTTTTTGCAATATAAATAGGTGGGAAGGTACACTATATTGCCAAAAGTATTCGCTCACCCATCCAAATAATCAGAATCAGGTGTTCCAATCACTTCCATGGCCACAGGTGTATAAAATCAAGCACCTAGGCATGCAGACTGTTTTTACAAACATTTGTGAAAGAATGGGTCGCTCTCAGGAGCTCAGTGAATTCCAGCGTGGAACTGTGATAGGATGCCACCTGTGCAACAAATCCAGTCGTGAAATTTCCTCGCTCCTAAATATTCCACAGTCAACTGTCAGCTGTATTATAAGAACATGGAAGTGTTTGGGAACGACAGCAACTCAGCCACGTAGTGGTAGGCCACGTAAACTGACGGAGCGGGGTCAGCGGATGCTGAGGCGCATAGTGCGAAGAGGTCACTAACTTTCTGCAGAGTCAATCGCTACAGACCTCCAAACTTCATGTGGCCTTCAGATTAGCTGAAGAACAGTGCGCAGAGAGCTTCATGGAATGGGTTTCCATGGCCGAGCAGCTGCATCCAAGCCATACATCACCAAGTGCAATGCAAAGCGTCGGATGCAGTGGTGTAAAGCACGCCGCCACTGGACTCTAGAGCAGTGGAGACGCGTTCTCTGGAGTGACGAATCGCGCTTCTCCATCTGGCAATCTGATGGACGAGTCTGGGTTTGGCGGTTGCCAGGAGAACGGTACTTGTCTGACTGCATTGTACCAAGTGTAAAGTTTGGTGGAGGGGGGATTATGGTGTGGGGTTGTTTTTCAGGAGCTGGGCTTGGCCCCTTAGTTCCAGTGAAAGGAACTCTGAATGCTTCAGCATACCAAGACATTTTGGACAATTCCATGCTCCCAACTTTGTGGGAACAGTTTGGAGCTGGCCCCTTCCTCTTCCAACATGACTGTGCACCAGTGCACAAAGCAAGGTCCATAAAGACATGGATGACAGAGTCTGGTGTGGAGGAACTTGACTGGCCTGCACAGAGTCCTGACCTCAACCCGATAGAACACCTTTGGGATGAATTAGAGCGGAGACTGAGAGCCAGGCCTTCTCGTCCAACATCAGTGTGTGACCTCACAAATGCGCTTCTGGAAGAATGGTCAAAAATTCCCATAAACACACTCCTAAACCTTGTGGACAGCCTTCCCAGAAGAGTTGAAGCTGTTATAGCTGCAAAGGGTGGACCAACGTCATACTGAACCCTATGGATTAGGAATGGGATGTCACTTAAGTTCATATGCGAGTCAAGGCAGGTGAGCGAATACTTTTGGCAATATAGTGTATGTGAGGAGGGAGGATGAGAGCACTTATCTGTTGATGCATGTCACTGGATGTGTGGCTGGGCGGGCATGTGGGGAGTGTACTATGAGTACAGTATTACAGACACTAGTGTCACTTCAGCCAGGGCTGACAGCTGTGTATTAATGCTGGGTCTTTCTATTAAACATGTAAAATATCAAACGAACTGAAACACACTCTCTTCTGGAGCAGAGGAATAATGTGCTAAGTGAACAGTACTCTAATGTCCATGATGTGTTGAGTGGCATTCTTGTTAGTAAAGCTGTGATGCTTTTACTCTTTTTAAATGGTGATAGATTAATGATACAAATTCTAAAATGTGGGTAAAAATGAAAATAAAACCTTATTACCTAATTCAGCAAGAAGTAAAAGCTTTAATTCCACCACATATAACTGATCTCTTATAGTATAATGCAGGACTCTCTACCTCAACTAACCTTTTGCTGCCTTCTGACATACAGTGTGATGGAATGGTACACAAACTATACCAGGGCTTTACAACAGGTCATCAAAACAGCATGGGTCAACATCATTCTCAAAAACATCTTCATCCCATGAACTCTGAACTCAATTAAGGACACAACCCAAAAAACTACACAATGATCAGACTAACCTGCAAATCCTACATGTGTAATAACTTGCAATCCCTTGTATGTTCAGTATTCACCTTGTATCTCTCATGTATGTGCAATTTATTGCAATTTGTACTGAAGTGTTATTTATTAGCCTTAGCTGATGAATATCACCAACAAAATTCATTTCAAATCGTTAAAACCTTAAATAATCCTGCCTGTCACTATGTTTTCAGACTTTGTGTATGCCTAATGTAGGAATTAAAAACAATGCTTTATCTTGGCTGGTGTCTTTCCCACCATTCTGACTTGATCCTCTTAAGCACAAAGCACTAACTGTGAATTTTTATGACATGATTGTCACTCTGGAACACATTTCATTTTTCTGCTGTTTTAATGTCATAAAAGTTGCACTGACACAATTTCTGTCTTATATGTGTACTACATTGTGACACTGTGCCTCGAAACCCAAAGCTTAAATGTCTGATCACCTTTTCATTTAGGAAGAGGTCTTATATATAATAAATATACATATTTAAATATAGAAAGATACAGTTCGGCCCATGTTCAGAGCTAAGAGTTAAAAAAAGACACATCAGTGTTTGAGACCTCAGAATAAACAAGGGACACAAAAACAGAGATGTGTCTCAAGGACTCTGCACACTCCATTAAACACCTCTTTGTTCCCCTCCAATCTGGTAGGAATAGCTGCTCAGACATATAAATTCAGGAGCAGTGTTTTTCCCTGAGCAGGAAAAGGCACAGGTCACAGATTTAAAATAACATATGTATAATTTCTAATAGTAATGTGCTGCAAATAACAAAGCATCAATCACTTTGCACAACGACTAGAACTACAATATGTGTATCAATAAATTAAATATGCTCAAGAACCAAAAATAACTATAGTATGTGCAATAACAAAATAAACTGGTATGGAACTAAATGTTTGTGTAATATCTACAGAATAGTTGGAAGGAAGGGTATATGGGAAGGGAAAGATGATAGCACTTGTCTTTTGTTGCTGTTTGTGTGTGTAATATGTGAAATGTCTGCTGGAAAATTTCTTCTTAACCCAACACTAACCCAGGCTAGCTCGCTACAAAATACAGCAGTAAAATTCCCAATCAAATCTTAAAAGAATAAACAGGCAAACTTATGAAGACTGGATTCAGACGAGATTGGTTTGAACTTAAGCAAGACAGCAAACAAACCAGCTGGTACCAGGGGTTACAAGTGGCTTAATCAGTCCCATTAGACTTCAATGTCCTTATATACATTTCATGCATGTTTCTCTTTTCAAACTTTATCAGATCATTTTTCCAGCCTGTCCCCTAGCTTAGCCTTTGTCAAATGTCGGAACCCAGAGCCCCTCTCCGGGTGGACACTTCAGGGTGGTTCTAGAGCCTTTTTCAATTACCAATATTATGAAAAAGTCTCATAGTTCAGATCAAAAATGCAGGACAAAAAACAAAGAAATAAAGTACTCCTCCAGGCTTGGATGAGAAGAAGCGGAAATGGCACTCAAGTACACAGATTCATGAACCGGTGCAGTCAAGCACACCCCCCTTCACAAATCCCCCAGTATATATACCTTCTACCCCAGCTGCCTAAACTTGCTGGGCTCTATTTTTCTATGGATTGTTTTGACGTTCACTAATTTTTCCCCCTGAAAAACAGCCCCACCTTTCTGTGGCCTTCATACAGCCTATGAGTCACAAGTTTTAATTTTAACATGTATTAGTTGTTGATCTGTCTAAACTTCAGAACTTATTTAGACCAAAACCACATTTCTTTCATTACCCCTTTAATTTATCACTTATACTTTAACCTACATAACCCACATGTTCCATATGTTTGTGTACTTGTTTGTTGTTCCTGTGTGGTTCATGGTGCCTGCCTGGCAATTACTTAGAATCCTGAGGATTTTTATTTAAGGATTATTATTATTTAAGGAAAGGGTGCTGCCCTTATTTTACTAGTAGTAAAGGTAAAAGGGGTAAAATGGCTCTGTGATGTTAGTCTAGTTTTTTTTAAAATTTACGGTTAACTAACCTAGTTTACCTTTAAACTATTTATTTAGTCATTTACTTTATTTAATTTTATTATTTATATATTTAGGCTAGGATTCCAGTTTATTTTAATCTAGTTTAATTTAATTCTCTAAATCTTCCATTGCTTCATGTTTTTAAGTCTGTATATTTCCATTAAACCTATTCAGCATTTTCTCCCTATGTTTACATTAACATCAGCCACTACAATAATATTTTGCTTGCTTCTCCTGGCGTTTCGATGACATCTTCTCCAAACACACTTCCGTTTCGGCACTTGTTAGCCAGTTATACTTTTGCCACCAGGAATTTTACTATTCTTTCACTTACCTGGGTAAGCTACTTCTTATTCTATATAATTTCTGTACATTATATGCAATT
The DNA here is from genome assembly GCF_019097595.1 of Hemibagrus wyckioides. Lineage (NCBI taxonomy): Eukaryota > Metazoa > Chordata > Actinopteri > Siluriformes > Bagridae > Hemibagrus > Hemibagrus wyckioides. The sequence goes on from NC_080728.1 coordinate 6,077,211, forward strand.
TATATGAACTTTAAATATTTTTAGATTGACCTTACGCTCTCTCTTGAACGTGTCAGATAAACCAGTTATGGTGTTCTCGTCCCTAATCCCAAGGATTCTGGATCTTCAACAACATGTTTTTTCGGTCTCAGTGGAGCCAGCTCCATAATATGCTATATTATGCTAGCTTGTGCCCTTATGTTGTTTACGTCAAAGCCAGACCATAGGCACCAGAAAGTTCGAATAATTCTAACTAACGATGACTCAGCCGATTTTGCTCATCTCTCTTTTTTGCATCTATTTGCTATAAGTTTAGCTGTTGACTAATGATTATGAAAGGTGCTTAATACTGAAAGGATTACTAGATAATCAGATAACCCGTAGATTAGATACGATAATTAGACAGGCAACGTTGTTTATGAAAATGATCGAAGTAACTTAGTTATATTACCTTAAAATCATCATTTGATTAAGCATACCTGAGTAAGTTTAATGATTAAACACTTTGTCTCGATTTACCTAGTAATGTCTCTTTGTTAGTTTTAATGATTAAAATTTGATTTAGATTTGTCTTAAAAACTAAAGGAAAGAAATCAAGTAAATTTTACCTACCCTTACTGATTAGGAATCAAATGTACTTAATGATTAGGTGCATGGAAAGCAAATGTTTCAAAAAAATTTTCCCACACTAATCACATTTCAGCGCACATAGCGCTCGTTGCATACATATTCTTCGCCTTGCAAGCTTCTGGTTATTTCCAAAAAAGGGTCATGTTTCCTCTCCTCACTTTTGCCTTAGATCATAGAGTTTCTCCAGTTTGTGAAGATAATAGCTTGTCTATACCTTTTGCTTTCACTCTGAAGCTTTCTTTCACTCTGAAGCTTTCTTTCACTCTGAAGTTTATGAAGCTTCATGAGAAGGCCTGCTATAGATTTCTTGTTTAAAATAGATTTTCTGGTCCTCTTTTTTGCTATTCTGTAGTGATAATGGTGTTTGTGAGTTTACTCTATATCGTGTGCTCATCATATCATATCTCCTGCCCTACAGCAGTGCACTGTGCGGCCTTACCTGCAAAAGAGTGCTGGTTTCTTACATGAATCTTACCTTGATAAATGTTTGTTCTGATTTCTTTTACTTCCTCATGTGTGTCTTTTCTATTCATTTTGACAAAAAATGACCCCATTGCTTCTTTACTGGTTTTAGGTGTTTGACTACTGACTGAACTGACATAAATGAACTTTCTTCAAGTCTTTATCAGTGACAATAAACATTAAAGCCTTGAAAGCATTTTATTATTTGCCTCTTCATAATAACAGAACATTATCAAAAGCAAGCATTTTCATACAAAAAAAAAGCATAATAAAGGTACCCATTAGTAACTGTTGTTACTAAACTAACTGAATGTCTAAGTATGGTGATATCTAAGTATGTGTGTTTGGCATGTTTTCTCCCACAATAACTGGACATAACTGGACCTTAAAAAAGGATCTAGTTCTTATCTAAAGTAAAGCTCAGTGTTAGTCATACAGCTTAGTGAAACACAGCATTTATTCCATGAACAATGGTAAAGAAATATTTCATCAACTCCACTCATTTGAAACATAAAATGGAATTAGGATGTCGAAGTCCTGAAGTGTATTGAATATAGCCAACATTTATCATTTTAAACAGAAACCAGTTTAGTAAACAATGTAAATAGTGATTAATATGTAAATAGTCATTTATCCATGCTTAATAACCGTATTATACTGGTGATGGATCAGGAGATGACACCAGTCCTTTGCAGAACACACAAATATTCACACACTAGTTTCATCTCTGGGGAATTTTCTATAGCCAGTTAGCCTACATTCATGTTTATGGACCGTAAAAGGAAACTGGTGAACTTGGAGGAAACCCATGCAAACTGAGATAATATAGACTAATGAAATTGGTGTATGTTTATTGTGTGTTAAAAAATAAAAAGCAACACATCATTTTGTTGCTTGCTGTAGAAGCACAAACCTATGACTACTGAATGATCTTGATCATCATGCGTGTTCTCTTAGCTGAGTATGGCTCAGGGGATTTCCAGGTGTGCCAGTGGAGACCAGATGCCCATCCCCGATTATTTCCCTCAGAATGCCAAATTCCATGCAGGTTAGCTGAGCCACACCGACTGAACCACCAACCTCCACCTTTTTGAGTGCTGCAGCTATTAACTGCAATATCTCCAAAAATGCATGGGGAGCAGCCATCATTGTCACTGTCATTTGTAGTGAAACCATAGCCATTCTGGTCAATGCCTGCATATGCCCCACGGATAGCATCACCTTAGTACAAGAGAAAGTGAAGAAAGGAATGATTACTAAAAAGATTTTTCAAGCATGCAGTTCGATGTAAAATATTAGATCCTGTCCACACGTTGCTGGTTTAAATTATCTTAAAATTTATTTAATGTAGCTTTAAGTACTCAGTCGGATGGGAGAGATTTAATAGTGTACCTGCAGTGCCCGTGTATTTCCCAACATGAAGCCGGTAAGCTGTTTTCTCACTGCCGATCCAAAAATTTTGGTAATTCGCATAGACAGAATTTCCTTCGAAGTCCCACAGGCCTACTCTGAGTGTTGCTTTATGATTCTTGTTTTTGGTTAGAGCCCATATCTTGGCGAGGCCCAGCCAGTGGTCATCTGAAAGGGAGTTAAAATATATATATATATATATATATATATATATATATATATATATATGTACACACACACCCAATGGGTGAAGTATTGAGGATATAACCTGCTCTGAAATCTGCTTCAGAGTCACTAGTCTGAGACTGAATATTGTACAAAGAGAACAATGTTTCACTCCGCTTCAAAAAGATAAAGAATAATGTATTTTCAAGATTTGACTGTGTAATTCCAACATTTTCTATAACTTTATGCAAAAGATTAACATATCTACAGAATAACTACAGAATTAACATCTAAAATGAGTGTCATCAATATTCTAGTCAATCAGTTAATAAATAGATAAATGTTTGAGATAAATAAAGATAAATATTTGGACATTGATATATGGCTGTTAGCTATCTACCGCAGCACATCAGTGTCAGAATTAAATAATAAATATTTATTGCAGTCTTTCAGCTTTAATTTGAGGTTATATACATTCACATCTGGTGAGTGGTTTCTGTTTTCATACTAAGCTTTTTAAAATGGGAAAATTGGCTGGTCATCTGTCATTTCTCATTATTTTACTTACAAGAAAACAAAAAAAAAGGTCTTGAATTGGCATTAGCATTTAGAATCTGTTGCTTTTAGCAACAAAAAATTAAACCCATTACAGAAAAGCAAAAACAATAGGTGTGGCCAAATCAACTATATGGTACATTCTTAAAAAAGAGAATGCACTGGTGTACCTTGGGACACCAAAAAGCCTTGAAAAGCAGCTGTGGTGTGTGTAGGACAGAATTATTATTTCCCTGGTGAAGAAAAACTCCTTCACAACAGTTGACCAGATCAAGAACATGTGCCAAGAGGTCGGTGTATCTGTGTCAAAGTCAACAATCAAGAGAAGACTTCACCAGAGTAAAAACAAAGAGTTTACCACAAGATGGAAAGCCTTAAAAAACAGGAAGACCAGATTAGAGTTTGCCAAGTACATCTAAAAAAACATACTATGGACATACACTACCAGTCAAAAGTTTGGACACATCTTCTAATTCCATGGTCTTTCCTGATGTTTATTTCTTTCTACATTGTAAAACAATGCTGAAGGCGGCCGAAATCCACAATAATGTCCTCTGAACAGTTGATATTGAGATATGTCTGCTACTGATGCTCTGTAAAGCCTTCATAATGGCTCTAATCTGAGGTGATGTTAATTGGTGATTTCTGAGGCTGGTAACTCTAAATGAACTTCTCCTCTGCAGCAGAGGTAAGTTTTGGTCTTGTTTTACTGGGATGGTCTTCAGGTGAGCCAGTTTCATCATGGTGCTTGATGGGTTTTGCAAATGCACTTGACAATACTGTTCTTGCAAGAACTATTCCAGAACACCTGACCTTCGTGTCTTAAAATAACAACTGACTGTTTTTTGTTGTCATTACATATGGATTACTTAAACCATACTACTTACTTAATACTTAATTACCATGTGTGTTATTTCATAGTTTTGAAATCTCCAGTATTGTTCTAAAATGTAGAAAATAAATCCCATTGAATACAAAAACAAAATACAAAAACACTGAATTAAAAGGTGTGTCCAAACTTTTGACTGGTAGTGTATGGACTGATGAGACAAATATTTGTTCCAACTTGTACCAGAATGCTGGTTAGAGAAGAAGATGAAGCAGCAAAGAAACCACATTATCTTATGGCTTGGACATGTAGGGCTGCCAGTGGAACTATTCAAGATAAAGACAAAACTGAAGGCAATTCATCCCAAGAACAAGCAGGAAGTGAAGACAGCTGCAGTAAAGACCTGACAGAGCATCATCAGGAAAGAAACTCAGCATCTGGTGATGCTTCAGGGTTCCAGATTTCAGGCAGTCATTGACCACAAAGAATTTTCAAAATGATTTTTAGCTTGTCTGATTACTAACAGAGTGAATTAAAATCGAAAGTCTGCTCTTTGAGCCCATGATTTCAGTTCCAATACTGTGTGTTAGACAGCTAAAATAACAATACATTTGTCCTGTTATATCCGCGCCTGACTGTACACTGTATATCTATAGCTTACAAAAGTTCAGTCCAAATAATTACTCTAAACATGTCTGCTTTAGTATGTCGGAAATCAGAAGTTGCTAATTCCTAATAGAGAACACTTACAGCGAACATTTCCAAATCCGTTCTTATAGTCTTTCCAGTTCCTTTCAAAGGAAACTTTTCCACCAGACCTCCTCTGGATAACAGTCCAGCCTCCATCCTGTTGCATCAAACAGTAAACCTGCGGAAAGTGTTCAAAACGTCTATGAACAATGGGTAACTTTGTTCAAAGTTAGCATGCAGAATAGACTATGAAATTTACTTTAAATAAATATAAATAAACCTAAAATGTTACATTCAAGTGAACAAATTAACATATTTAGTTAAATTAACCTGTTTACTTTAAATAAATGCTGAATATTTACTTGAAATAAATAATTTAAAATGAGATTTTACGTATAAATATATATATAATATATATAAATCTAATTAACCTTTATTTTAATAAACATGAAATGTTAGCACCAGTGTACCCCACTTATAGCCGTTACTGAAAATTACCAACTTTATTGTATGTTATATGATAAAATTCTTTCAGTTTTGATCCTTGATTAGACTATTTATCAAATGTTAGTACCTGGAAAGGTTTTCGGCTTCCAGATGGCTGAATGTTATAGACACCACTTGATGCATATGGGGATTTTTTTTTAATTGCTGTGCAGTCTGTGCCTGAAATATAAAGAGAGAGAGAGAGAGAGAGAGAGTTATTCTAGTTCTGCTATATAAAAAGAAAAAGTTATCCCCCCCATACTACAAACTCCTCCCCCATGAACCTGTATCTTTCTTCAGAACAAAGACACTAACTAACTCGAAAAATAACTAACCCAATATTAATATAGTACATTAATGCCATTTTACTTTGACACAGAGAATCATGCAAAAGACTACTTGAACTAGTTCCTCTGGATGATTGTAAACTCCAGGTAAACTGAATCCTGGGTTTTACACTGTACATTCCTAAACCCTGACTTAACAGTCTTATTTGCATATTTGCACATTAAAGAAACATGACTGAATAAATACACCGTCTGACTGCAATAAATAATGGCTTGTCTCATGCTTTCACATCAGTGAGAAAAAATGTTTCCACTTGAATACCTTTTAGCCATTTTAACTTTGTTGTGTAGTCGACTAGGCGATCGCTGTTATTCAACCTCTGCTCATTTTTTTCACTCAGGACCTTAAATACTTATTTCTGACTGCCATCCAGTTTGTCCTGGACAGACCTTTTTGAACATAAGTGTAAAAATAAAACTCTCCTCTTCTCACCATTCGATGTGTCTGTCTTCGCAATGGTGCAACTACTATTGACATGAGGCACAGGGTTTCTGCATGTGATATGACAAACACGGTTCAGTTTCTAATCGTGTGTTTGTTGTTAAGCATCTTGCCATAACATTCTAACGCTATTGCAGAATCGCAATGTGGAGTCAAAACTGCAAAAGTGCTGTTACTTCTGCTTCATAGTAGGGGCTCATAAACCTGGGTAAAAAGCAGTGCTAACCCTGTGGGGTTAAGCACAGTGTGGAAAGCCCTTGAATGAATTAAAACGGAATCTATACACCAATTATTTCAGATTAAACTCAGCATGGACATAAATGTACAAGGGTTTTCAACAGGTTTTCCAGTCTCCGTAAAATTCTCTATCGTCATAAAAAGACACGTTTGATTCTTGACACCTATACTTTCCTTAAATATTCTATTATTAAGTGTCTCTCAATTCCTAAGTTCTGTGATTCGCTCTGCGTCTCCTTTCTTTATTGATAAACAGAAAGGTGGAAAATTGTGACACATTTTAACTGACACGCTTATTTATTCATAAGATCCTATCTCTGTATGAAGCTAAAATGAGACAAAGAGAGAGTGAGGAACTAAATGAGAGATAATATTTTTATTTTAGCGTATTTTGTGAATCCATTGTGTCTCACCATCTGCAACCGTCGAAGCCTTCATCCTGACCAGGGAAGTGACCATGCACAGTGACAGTAAGAGAAGTCCGGCCCAGCTAGTCATCATCCTTACTGTGATGATTAACTAAAAGGAAAGAATTAGGCACTGTGTTTCACCACACTGTGAACACAGTAAACACCACAGTGATTTTTATATACAGTGGTAGATTAGCAATTTTATAGTTCTATTAACCACACTATTTTTGTCCTATGTAATATTGCTGGAATCTTTACATGAGCTTGCTACGTCGAACACAGCAGAAACAATTTCACCAGGAAAGCTGTTTTTGGAAACTTTCTTCAGTGCCTTATAATTCTAGCTTCACAATAACAGCTTCATTTAACTGCTCCAAGCTGAATGACTCCTCTGTGTTTTGTTATTGTTAGCTAAACATTTCAAAATTATCCAGATGCATTAACCAGCTGGAAAACATGCTTAACAGTACATATGGCAGACAGTTTTCTTTATTTTCGGCCAGTTAGGCAAATCAGGGTGTAAACCTGGCCTGTCATCGTTCAATACATTGAAAGGAGTTACTTTAAATTTAACATGGTATAGAACCTTTATACCGCACATCCAAATAAACATATAAACTTTGTCAAGTTAGACTTAATATACTCTAAATAGAAGTTTGAGAATAAAAAGCTCTATGGCACTAAATCATGGGAAGATGGTCATCATAACAATGTAATAATAAGTCTGTTATTTAGACAGGTTGATGTAATAACAGAAACCTGATCAACATAAACAGGCATCCGTGTTCAATGTAAGGTGTACTTCAAGGTGAGAATTTTACACACATATTTTACAGTAAGTTGTAACCCAAATGTAATTTGGTTTAGATAGACATTTGCAGATTTTTAGCCATTTCAGTTGGAAATTCAATCACCTCAAAATGTTACTGAATTTGTAGATAGATAGATAGATAGATAGATAGATAGATAGATAGATAGATAGATAGATAGATAGATAGATAGATAGATAGATAGATAGATAGATAGATGGACAGACGGACGGACGGACAGAGAGATAGATAGATAGATAGATAGATAGATAGATAGATAGATAGATAGATAGATAGATAGATAGATAGATAGATAGATAGATAGATAGATACAGAGGGGTCAAGCCTTTTTTTCCCCAAATCAAGTTGCAAAATATTAGGCATGTAGTATATAATCTTATTTAATATAATATATATTTTATAATATTTTATAATATTTTCATAATTATTTTTATAATTTTATAATAATTATAATATTCAATTAAACAAAACAATTATTGCCCATTTTTATCATTTCAATGCACATGCTCATCAATATTGTACAAAATAAAAATAAAAATTCAGTAACAATTCACAACACTAATAGTTTGAACCGTTTAGAGGCTAAATAGTAAATAATAATAAATAAAAAATTCTGAATAAACCCACAACTGTGGAGCTATTTCTTTGTTTACATTCTTCTCTTCTATAATACACAGCAGTAATTATTAGGTAGGGATATATACAGTATCTACATACAGTAAATACGAATTACCTGTGTTTTTAAAACAAACAAGTTTAAAACAAACACGCAAAAACATATAACATTTACGCTGATTACAACTGTGGTCTACATATAATTAAATGCATTAGTATAGTATTAATTATACTGACTATATCAAAGACACATAAAACAAAACCTAAGATAATTTGTAGACGGTCCCTTAGCTCTCCTCCACATTCAAGATAATGTCTTCTCTGGAATTTATACAGCGTCACTTACCAGGGAAAAATACCACAGCCATAGCTGCTTGTCTTGGTTCTGTACCTTTTTAAACCCACTGTTTAATTATAAATGAATAAATAATTCACAAATATAGGCACATGAAACCAAAATTTACTGCATCAACTTAAGGCTACGTTAAAACTACAACTTTTAGTAGTCTATAAACACAGTTAAGAGTAATGGACATGGTCAGAATAAACAATCACACAGTCTGGGTTCTATTTGTGCAAATGACTGTTTGTCTAGAAAAGCGCAGGTGCTCCCTCTAACTCATTTTCCCATACCTTGTTCAAGATAAACAACAAAACACAGAATAGTACCTTCACAGTTCCAGTGTCTGAGGCTTGTTTCAGAGGCAGAAGTAGGGACAGTTTTAATGTAGCAGTCCAAATAGTTGGCCCACCCACTTATTATTATAAACCAGAGCAAACAGCTCTAAATCCCCGCCTGCTAGGAGCATACTCTGTAATAGGACACATGCCAGACAACTTGTGCTCCAAAATTCAGTAGTTTACAACTATCTATATGCGTTTTTGACCCTTAATGTTTCTTTGATATTAATACAAAATTAATACCGTAGACTTACTGTTACTGAAAACATTCCTTTCTCTTCAGGAAGTTGTTTTTGCCTACAGGACTTCAGCTCACTGGGTATTTGTTTGTCACACTGATGTGTAAACTTCATAGACTGTTGTGAGGAATTTCTGAAATACATAACCCAGGCTACCCGGGACCAACAACCATGCCACAGTCAAAAACACTGAGATCACTTTTTTTCCCACTTCTGATGTTTGCTTTGAACTTCAAGTGATGGTCTAGAACTGCATTTGCATGATTTTATAATTTTCGCTGCTTTCACATGACTGGTTGACTGGATACTTATGTGAAAGAGCAGGTGTAAAAGGGTCTAATAAAGTGGCGAGGGAGTGTATGTATGCAGGTAATGTAAGTAGTTTATAAGGCATGGTTTTTCTTGCATTTATGTGTATTTGTGAGCGCCCTTAAAACAGACATTTCTCCATCACATATTTTTAAATAAAATTGTTTTCTTCAAATTGGATGCTAAACTAAATATTAATTTGAAGTATTAGATGTAATATTTAAAAAAAAACTTGTTCATTGTGAACCACAGTGAGCAATAATGACAGACCTGTACAAACCTGACATAAAATTAATTTTAGTTTAGGCCAAAGCTTAACATACACCTAGAAACTTACTAAATATCCCCATATATAATCCTCTTTCTTCACTTAATTTCTGAGTTGCACCAGACACATTTCTAGCAGAACACCCCTTCTACATGATGCTGCCACCCCTATGCTTCACCTGCAAGCTTCAGTCTGGCTTTTAATGCTAGTTTTCTTCCTTTTTTATGTCCATGGAGATACTTTGGTACCTGATGTCTCCAACTCCTTTTTTAGTTCCTTTGTTGTTGTCTTGGGCTTCAGTTGAATGTTTCAGAACAAGGTTTGTTCATCTCTTGGAGTTAATTTGGGTATCTCTCCTCAATGATGCAGTGTCTGTGTGGTCCCAGGATTTTAATATTTCTGTTTGTAGACATTGTTGTTTGGAAATTACTCCTAATTAATCCACATTTCCATAATGAAAATTTACCTCAGGCACACTCCTAAAAAACTCTTAATAGTGACAGTTGGCCAGTCAGAAGTCATTACATAAATTTGTGGAATCTTTCAGTCCGTTTAAGAGAAAGGGTGCATCTCAATCAGCTTCCAGGCTCGCTAGGTCATGAATCAGTATATCGTGTAGACAAATGGCATTCTGGTATTTCTGGTGACTTTCTAATTTCCCCAATAGTCATGTAAAAAAAATCCAAACATATAAAATATTTGTTTTTCATGTCATATAAACTTGTTAGCTCAATCACACATGTGTCTGTCATGGTACAAGCAGGATTGTTGGCTAGCTAGTGGACTTTTTTGAATCATTATACACTTAAAAGTTGTTAGATTCAAACAAACCGTATATAGAATGTCAGATGAAGTTCAAAATCATTAGTTAGTAATTGTGTTAGTAATCATTTGAGAGCTCCACCAATAATAACAGGCCATGGCAAATGAGTCTTCAGGACTGAGAGGACTTTCATGGTAACATGACAAGCTGTATATCTGGTGCTTTTGAAAATATATGTATATCTGGTGCTATTGGTATGTCACCCCCCCAAATAATTCCTAGAACAATGCTCATAGTAGTGCACAGTGGTTACATTTTATTTTACTCTTTTCTTCTTCTTTTTTGGCCAATTTTGTATTTAAAACTATTTCTTATTAAATTACTAGATATCTCTTCCACCACATATTTCTAGTGTACTGGGATCTGTGCCATGGACAAAGAGATTCTTCTGACATTAATAACAAGTGCATAGAAGTGTGTGTGTGTGAGAGAGAGTGTGAGAGAGAGAGAGAGAGAGAGAGAGAGAGAGAGAGAATTTGAATCTGATCAGAAAATTGAGTTAAAAAGAGTAGCATTAAGTTGGTGTACTGGCAGGTTATAAAGCCACTCAGGAGATTAGTCTAGTGTAGGACCTCCTTTTGCAACTAATACAGCATCAATTTGTCTTGGGAATGACAGTAATGCGATACTAAGTCCTGCACAGTGTACAGAAGGATTTTGAGTCATTACTCTTGCAGAACATTGGCCAGGTCACTATGTGATGCTGGTGAAGGGAAACGCTCCTCCAAAACACCCCAAAGTGGCTCAATAATGTTCAGATCTGGTGACTGTGCACTTCACTTTCATATTCGTCAAACCGTTCTGTCACCAGTCTTGCAGTGTCTGTTGGTGCATTATCATCCTGATACACAGCACCACCTTCAGGGTACAATGTTTGAACCATTTGATAGTAGTCCTCCAGAATAGCATATATAGTGCTATAGAAATGGTTACAATAAAACACAGTGTTTTGGTTATAATTTGATTTATTAGCTTACATGAACACTAATATATAGTTTACAAAAGCAGCTTCTTCTTCATAGTTGGCCAAACACATGAAAGCACTCATTTCTTATTCATTAACTACAATATATTATATACAGTATATGAAATAGTCCTCTGAAATGCTCTCCTAGAATATTAACTGGCTGTAACACATCCACAGATCGTATCTTCTCCATTGTCAACCAGAACAGTCGCTTAGGAAATGAAATCCAGCAGGACATCATCTACCACACTGTGTTTAATCTGGGCTTAGAGAAATAGTTGGTGTCATTGTATTGTATCAATAGAAAATTGATAAGTAGAGAAATGATATTTTTTTTAATTATATATGAGAACTTGAGGACCTGCTCCTGAAGATTTAGCTCACCACAAATGCACTCAAACTAAGAAGAATCATTAGCATCATTAGTAAAATTTGTGAGTATTGATAATGACTTAGACAACGGCTTAAGGCTATATAAGTGATTTTCAGCTCTAGCTGTATATAATGAAAACTACAAGTCAAAGCAGAGTATATTATGTTGCCAATTTTCACTCAACAATGAATAAATATACATATAAATCTTCTAATATGTTAAAATCCATAATTCTTTAAAACCCCACCCCCCTTTAATTAGGAATAGTCAATATTATCTATGAGTGGTTTTGCAGATATTACACAAGAGACAGCTTTTATATACATTACAGGTCTGCTTACATTAATCCAGAAAGACAACTGAGAGTACATATGAGGACTACACAGGAGGAGTGTTTATAATACACACGGTTCAAAATCCACAAATTATAATTGCATGGAAATCTTCAGAATTGCATGGCATAACTTGACATGTTGATTTATAATTCTTCTCAAAATGTATCTATTTGACAACAGTTTGGGTTTAGATAACTAGATAACAGTGGGTATCAGAACCGATTGTTTGTGTAGATAGTGAAAGTTTGTACCTTTTAGTATCTTTATGTCAGTCTTTGCACACTTATTGGGCACCACTTAACCTTACTCTGGTTTAATGTATAATGTTATAGCACCTTTCTACCTGATTTGCCAGATTACCTACTATTATTCCATACTGTTGCTATATTCATTGCCATGCAAGCCGTTTTGTTCTTAAATACCCATGCTGAAATTTGTTACCCGGATTTGTCCAGGTGCCATGCAGCCTAAGCTGGGACATTGGAATAGAGCTTAAAACAAATTTAACCATCTACTGGCCAAAATTCTGAAAAGATTATTTACATTTTTTGAGTTTGTAATTGAACGTACTTCTCGTGGCATTAAAAAGCTAGTAGTGAAAGTTTAGCAAAATGTTCATGCTTATTTAAAACCTCTGGCAACATCACAGCATTTCAGTGTCTCAGATTTGTTTTTATTTATTTTATTTTTTTTACTCGTTACTATTATTTTTATTTAACATTACTTTTACATCTTCTATGACAAATTCCAAATGTTTTTTATATTCACTTGGTTTGATTCCTATATCAGATATGGCAATAGAGCTGAACATCCTTTTGCTTTTACCTACTTTTCCAGGTAATGAGATGGAGAAGAACAGGCCAGTTTATGGACAGCCCTGGGTTTAGATGATCCATAGTGAACCACACTGTTGGAAAAGTGCTGGTGGAGAACTATTATTGATCATTCTTTACTGAAAAAAATCCTTTTGATTTAAAACTAAGTTTTATCTACAGTCTAAGTTCATCTAAACAGGGCTTTTCATAGAATAACTGATACTGACCTGGAATTTCTTAGCGGCCTCGCCTATGAAGCTGAGTAGATAGGCGGTTGGCAAGCAGGCATGCCAGAATTATACCTGCCACCTGGGTAAAAGCAAGGGCTAGGACAGCAGCAGCGATGTGAAAGACATTATCATTGACAAAATTAAAGACTTTCTTGAAGCAACCGTTTGCGTGAATCCCCACAAGTTTAGGGCTACCAGGTTTTATTTCAGGCAGCGGCCTGTTATGACAGCCTTTGCGCCGTATGCAACAGCTGTCCGGTACAGACACATAATGCGTGTCATTGTCTGAGCTACTTGTCAGTGAAACAGCATCTAGTATAGCCCAGTCAGACAGGAGCCAGTCATGCCAGCTCTCTGCCCCGCAACACTTCAGCGCCCTCTGAAGGCTGTCCAGAGCATCAGAACGCCCTTCGTCTTCCCCGTAGCCCTCCACTGCCCTCTGTAGCCCGCTGCGGAAACCTCCAGCGATGTCTTCTCTGTAGAAGAGTCCTGAAAGTCCAGCAGCCAATCCCCCCAACAGCACAGCCATCTGGAAGAAGCCAAAGATGCGAAGAAGGCAGGGCAAGTTTGCTGCCACACCCAGACAACCCAGGAAACCCCAGGAGCTAATGGCAGCCCCTGTAGCTAGAAGTATCAGTGGAGCATTGGGATAGTGGTTAGATGAAAGCAGCATGTAGTCAGCCAGGGACGCTTTTGCCCAGACTCCTAGGGTGAAGATAGCCAACCCAGCAGCCCAGAAGAGGCAGCTGAAGATGAGTAGTGCCAGGCGTAGTAGTGGCACAATGCCCACCGCTTGGCAGCATGGTGGGGCAGGGTCTGCCTGAGGCACAGGGGGCGCCAGTGAGGCTTTGGAACCTAGTGACTGGGAGAGACGCTGATGAGGATGATAATGTAGAAGGTTGCGGAGGTTGTTTGGTTCCTGGAAGGAAGAAAGCGGATATCCCGGCAGACCTGAAGGACGACGAGGCACGGCTGATGAGGTGCGTTGTCCCAAACCGTGTGGAGATGAAAGCCTCCGAGCAAAGTGTTGATCTTTTGCACGATGGGGACTCAGCTGAGCAGGCAGCGAATCATAAGATGCAGTCACAAGGGTGCAGCTCATGGTCCTGGCTGCAGCTTTTTCTACTGCTCGCTCCCTCTCTCTCATTTACTCCTCCCTTCTTGCCTGCCTCCTTTGTTTCCCAGCCTCCGCTTGGATCCGTCACCTGCCGTCCGCCCAATCTTTATAGCTAGTCATCAACAGCTAGCTCTCTACTCACACACTCACCGTAAATTGTCCACAATGAGGTGACAGTTGGCAGGCTTATCTTTGTCTGCAGCTCTGCGGTATTTGGAGGTTTATTTCCGACATTTCTTCCACTTGCTTGGTCATACATACTCAATGCTGCTGCAGCGTATATAGTATTTGAGCTGCTAAGTCTGTCTCTTTAACACAAACGTAAGGGGTGGGGGAGTTTAGTGGATGAATCGCTGGGATGTCATCGAGGCACCGCACCTAAAAATTACTACAAAAATGACTACTAAGGATTAGAGTTTGCAGATGTGTGCGATTTACCATTTTATTTCCCCAGGCAACATGTATATATATAATGCCTGCAATGCACTGAGGAGTTATTTTCCATAATGTTTTATACAACATTCCCTGTGTACAAGCAAGCTGACTGAAGCACTCATTTCCAGTCAAAGGCATGTGTGAAGATGTTTTATTTTATTACATTGCCAATTGATACTGTTAACATCCTAAAAGCAATATTTTATCAATGTGTTAAGGAAATAAAATTAATCTGTAATTGCAAAGCATGGATGCACATGATGCACATCCACGTGTTATCAGGTTTAACACTGCAAATGTTTTTCTTTTCCCTAACAGAGATATAGAGATAGAAAAGGTTTATAGTATATCCTATCAAAGTCCACATTCTTGAGCAGTTTCTCATTAGGTGGGACACATTTTTGGAAAAAGTTAATGTTTCAAAATTGCAACACTGACAATGACAACACCTGTACCATGAAACTAATAAAGAGCATTTTCTGATATACCATCAACAAAGTTTAAAAATGTTCTACAAGAAATGTGTAAACACACAAAGTAAATCCTGTACAGAATCCCATATGGAATGTAAAAAGAGCCACACATAGACCCTCAACGCCAAAAACGCTTGAATGGCATTTCCCTCAGCAAGATATATAAATCTCAATCTCTCTCTCTCTCTGTCTCTCTTCCTCTCTCTCTCTCTCAATCTCTCTGTTTTCGAAATCAATTCAACATGGCATTCATCACCCTCCCTCTCTTCGTCCACCCATCCCCAGGAAAGTCATTACTGTCTTTTCCATTAATTAAATGGCCACATGAAATGGAGGCTGGTATTAGAAAAGGGCGGTCATCAATAAACCTGACACAGCACAGGAATCAGGACAGGGTTCCACAGCCAGTAAATGGCAACGTACTAGTGAGAACGTGAACATGGAAGAATATCTACATCATCTGATGTTTTATTTTCTTTTACCATATAAAGGGTGAGTTACAAAGGATATATCCTGCCTCATCTCCTGCTTAATGTCTCACATAAAATGAACATAATCCTTCTATTAAAAAAATCCTGTAAAAAGTGATTTCTTATTCTTTAGCTCTGAGCCGTCAGTGGTTCTTACATGGAGTAAAGCCGGTTTTGAAAGACACTCCAAAGTCAATTGAAGAGTTGAAGTGGGTTTAATCTGGAAAGTTGGTAGTGCGAGTGTAAGCAAGGTAATAAAATAGTATATTAGAGTTTGTTGCATATTAGACAGGGGAAATAAGAATGATTAGTGGAGTCCAGTGATATGTAGAGCATGAATACATCTAAATCCTTACAGACAAATTATAAAAATCAAAACCAAAGAGTCAGTTAAGAGTAGGTTGAAGAAATAGTTACATAAATATAATGATTTCTTGCAGTCCGCTGATGAGGGACTTGGTAAGCCAAAGCTAGATTTTCCATTTCCCAATAGTTCTGAAAACTATAAAGTTATCAAATCATTTAGGTGGGTATTGAATTCAATAAGGAGGATTATTTTGGTTGGCATTTTGCCCAGTATAGTCTTAGGTATTTTTACAAATGCACCATTTTGGCATTTTAAATGACCCCCTGTGTGTTTCGTTGTGTTTCACTTTTTTTAATACAGAAATTGCACCCAAGTGTAAATTAAAGCAACTCAGCATTAGTATTATTTCCTTGCATTTCCAACATTTCTATTGCTGCTGGACCATCATTTGATGTTGCAATGTAGGACAATGAAATCTAGGTAATTAAACACAAAACTATACAGAAATATGCCAGCTTTTTCTGTAAGCAGTCACACATATACAGAATAAACAGGCATACATTTCATTTAAAAGACACAAACATCGATGTTTGTTGAGAATGTTTCATTTCTTAATGTTATCTTTAAAAATGTCAGAGGTAAACACAAAATTAAGCACAATTGTATCAGGGGAATTGAATACAAAATTTAACCGCTCAGTGGTACTGTATCTATTAAGGGAACTTTTACCTGGCTCAAATCTTACAAGCAGGTCATTAATATTACATGAATTTCCTGCTTGCCACATTCACCATATGTCAGGCTAATCTAGCATTCCTTTAAAAAGGAAGACAGATAGAGGATTAGACTGAGGTAAATTACCAAACTGACCTTCTGAAATAAACTCTACATAGCTTTTCAAATTAAAAAGATGTTGCCATATAAAGCTTGAGTTAATGAGAGTACATCCTGCCACATCTCCTGCTCAATGTCTAATAAAGTGAATATGAAAAAATAATGAAAAATGATTCCTTCTTCTTTGGCGTGTCAGTGATTCTTACATTCGGATTTTTCATTGTATGGTGGGTTTTTGCAAAAATAAAGCTGGAAAGTTGTCCCCACCAAGGTGATGATGTCATTGATGCATTAGTTATAGTTCAGAGCAACACTGAGATTTCCTGTGTCTATGAATTTCAGAGAAAATTTGGTACATTTTTTGAGCCATATAAAGATAACGAAGAAATATTTTTTGAGAGCAGTTTGCTCAAGCAACACAAGCTTCACAGTGAAGCAAGATTTACAATTGCTGTTACCTCTGCTGAAAACAAAAACTGAGGAATCTATAAAATCATTGTTTCTCATAAACATTCCGGTCTTGTTGTCGTTGTCATTTTGTCCTATTTCACACCTCCTAACTGCTATCATGCATGCAATGCACGTGTACGCATGCTGAGATATTCTTACAAGGTCGGCTTGTAACTCATGACAGGTTCCAGATGACAAGGAACCTTGGTGGTTATATTAATTTATAGTTTCATTTAGATTTTTATCCACCATTAGCTTGACAGTATATCACTCCTGCTTTGTGTTCAGTGGGATGTTTTTAAAGCAAATCAATATCATAGGTGGCAGAACAAAGCTTCTATATACATGCAGAACAATATTCTATTTCCATTAGTGTAGGTTACAGATTTCAATCTGTAAATGCATATATTGGTCTTCAGAATATTTTAAAAGTCTTATTAAATAGGGCTTTATTTAAATTTAACTGAACAAATAAATAGATTATATACTGGCACAGAAAAGGTATTTTTCTTTTTTTGATTTGTGGGGTAAATAAACATTCACTTCTTTGATTGCTATATATTTTTCTATATGTTTTATTACTATAATAACAGTTACTATTTAAACAAAACCCTGAATATTAGGTTAACTTCAAATAACCCAACCAAAAATACCCTTTATCAGTTATTTAAAATAATAATAATAATAATAATAATAATAATAATAATAATAATAATAATAATAATAATAATAATAATAATATTTGTGGAAGATCATAAAAATAACTAATGAACAGTTATCCTGTCTAAATTAATAAGTATTTGGCTACTTCAATTATTTCAACTATTCTAATCATTAAAAAATCATACTGGTCTCTGGAATTTGACTTTGTGAGCTAGTTCTGTATATTTGGCCTTTGAAATAACTGTGTATAAATATATCAAACAATATTTAGTTTGTGCAAGTACAAAAGAAGCATTTGTTATTTATATATGTGGTAGATTGATATGATATGATATGATATGACATGACATGATATGACATGATATGATATGGTGAACAAAGCTGCATGTCTCTTTAAGGATTTCATTACTTTCCAAAAATAGAAGGACTGCCACCACTAGCGGTTATATTACTCAAGAAATAGTCAGACATGGCCATTTACTAGCGCTGAGGACCCTAAAACCTTGCCAGTGTGAAACAATAAATTCAGCAGTCGACCTTGCTTTAAACACTTTATAAATTAACTCGGCCAACTCTGCAGTAAAGCAGGGGACAGCCTATTTTTCACTTGCAACAAGCATGTTTATTAACAACAAGCACATAGACGTGAAATATTCAAGTTTCAATCCGGAATCAGGTTTTCTGAATCGAGATAGATATACAAGGTACATGAGATAAGAGATAAGATAGATAAGATAAGATAATCCTTTATTTATCCCACAGTGGGGAAATTTGCAGAGTTACAGCCAAAAAGGGATAGCAGCTAAAGAAAACGATAAAGTAAAACAGATGCAAGGTGACTTGAAATTATAAGAGATATTATAGAGAGACATAACAAAGACTTATCATAAAAGATAAATCAAAATAAGAAAATTACATATCAGTATGCAATACTACTACTACTACTACTACTACTACTACTACTAATAATAATAATAATAATAATAATAATAATAATAATAATAATAATAATTTAGAATCTGTTATAAAAAAATATCAGATTCATGAGTGGTCATGAAGAAATGCTTGTCTATCTTGTCTAACTGTTTAAGTCTGGGTGTGCTGAGAATCACATATTGTTTTTAAAGTTATATAGTGGATTTTTCTTCCTCAACAAGAGCACCTAATAGGTCAATGTAAGTTGATTCTTTGTGACGTTATCTAAGGCAACTGCACATGCTGAAGGTGGATAATTAACAGGTAAAACAATCAACATGAAACTAGGATCAAGTGTAACAGCAACAGATAATAAACCTAAACTGCTGAAGGCACTGAAGTGTTTACACACACATACAGAGACTGCAGCTCCAGCCCATTAGCTTTTTCTGTCTGCTCTATAAATGTTATAACACTTCAAACCGGCATCATTTAACCAGGTTACTTACTAAAACATACTAGTCTAAAGTCTAATGTAAATGATCACTGCATTTTTCCATGCACGTTTGAACATCTATAACCTGTTTCAGGTCTTTTTTTTATCTTGCAGGTCTTACAAGTTTTGATGGTACATTAAGTAAGATTTGTTCCTATCTGTCAAGCTTGGGTCTTTAACAGTTAAGTAGGTGGAGCTGAATTACATTTTGAGAGCTCCTTTCTCACCCTTGTACAAAAATGTTCGCCCCCACGACCTAGAGTTAGTATGCTAACTAGACTTATGCTTCATCATAGGGAAAGTTGTAATTTATAATTCCCCACGTACAACTGGGTAAAAGTCCTAAAAAACACACTCTCAACATGAAATTTCAACTGGTCAACGTCTCATACACAGTTTCCTTTCTCATTTACAGAGCGTGCTATCAAATCACCATGGCTGCTCACAGTGTGAACAGTGTAAAGTGCCTTTTCTCTACTGTTAAATTAGTTTATAGCAGTATCAGCTTCATTTCAGTTACAATCCAGACATAGTAACTTGATTAAGTCGATAACATTGACCATACTAATCACTGTTTGAGAAGGTAATCATGAATATGTTACATTAGATTTAGAGTTATTACTAATTTTAACCAGCTTGTTGCTAGCACTACTTGATATGTTCTGCTGGTTAGCTTGTTGCTTGTGTTACTCACAATTGTCCACTATTATTGCTGCAATTTCCGTCCACAGTTCATACATTAATGTTTGAAGTTCACCTTTACCAGGCCAAGGATTTAAAATGTAATAGCTTCTGGTTAGTAACAGGAATCTCTTTCACTTGTTATTTCTTTAGACTTACACTGGCAGCCTGCTTTAATAATTAGACCTGAGAAATTTACAGGTGACTGACTAGTTTTAAGACACAATTAATTTTAATATCGAGTCTTTTGTACCCGATTGTAGTTTGCTGAAATGAGTATTCCAAAGGTACCCAGATCAAATCAATATTGTTTTTATATATTTGGCCTCATGTGATAGGACCATTCTCAACGAGTCTCATTACTGCTCAGCAGATTGTCAGTTAACGGACAGGTACTGAAAGCAAGCGAAGTATCTTGAGATGAAAGAAAATTTGCTTATATCTTTACAAAAATACACTTTCACAAGGCGTTCGGATGAAGAAAAGAAAAGAATCAAGGAGCTTGGAGCAGATCGACCCAATGTGCAAATTCAGCATCAGTCAAGTGATGGCGGTCGAGCTTACACTCGGTGCTTTTCCAGCACTTCTTACTGAATGCATTGGCCATGCTGTCAGTGGAAAAGAGACTGGTGACTGAGATGACCGACTTTAACCAGAAGGGCATTGACAAATTGGCAAGTCAGAAAGAAAGAAGGCCTTTGATTAGGCAACTTTCCAGTGTGTGTGTGTGTGTGTGTGTTTTAATGATTACTGTCATTACTTCATTACTGATAATAAACCCACATTGAAGTCAAATACACTGATTCATAGTACATTTATTGCAAGCTTTAACAGTTGACTTTAACATTAACATTGTCAATATTTTATCTTCGCAGTAATGATACATAATCACCTGATAAATGGCTATTTACAGTCCTGCATAACAGTTTGTCTGGGCTCCACACTTCCATTCGGTGTGCTTCAATGCATTTTAGATGCATCTGAGAGAGGTTTAAATTAAATTACATAGTATAAATTACAATTATAATATATATAGCATCATTTAAGGTATAACGAATGAAGGAAAAGCTAAAATGCAGCGAGGAGTTTGATGACAGTGACAGTGTGCATCGTTCTCCTCTGTTACATGACTTGTAAGGATGTCCCACTACTTGCATCCTGTTTTCCTACACACTCAAATGTATGTACTATTTCTTTGCAAAAAAAGAGTACACACTTTCATTACATAGCATAAAATTGGGACGTAGCATGATGAGAATTGGGACATTTTAAAATGGCGCCAGAGGAAGAAGACCACCAGTCGGTCATTTCACCTCCAGGCCTGAAGAGGGCACGCGCCGGTGAAAAGACTAGCAACAAAAGTGTTTTCTGGTTTGTGCAAGTGATGTGTTTCTTTATGTACGCTGCTTCGGTCAGCTTCACGACAATTAGTAGTTAGTTAGTTAGTTAGTTAGCGGTCAGCTCTTATGTGATTCTGACCATCGTGGAAAAAATAAAACGCACACGTCGTTTCCTTTATACGGACTTGATGGAAATGGCCACCTCGGAGGTCCAGCAGAAAAGTAAGTCTAAAACCTACAACCTGAAGAAGCTTAGCTGGAAGAGCTAAACGCTTTGGCGTTTGAAAGAATACTAAATTGCTCCCTAAAGGATATATAGTGTGCTTCATGGGCTGTAGGAGTCGTTACTGCACACCCTAAGTAGTGCGCTTGTATAGGGAGTGTTGAGGCATTTGTAACTCGGCCATAGTGAAGCTGGCTAACAACATTGCTTTCTGTCAACAGACAGTTATTTTGATAGCAATATGACTTTGTGTTCGTGTTAGTATTGTGATTCAACTTGTTTGAGGAATTAAACATAACAAGATTTCAATGCTGAGTATTTAAAAATAAATAAAAATAAAAATAAAAATTGTACACAAATGACCAAAGCGCTGTGTTTTGGCTCGTGTGTTGCAGCCGGTGCACTGCCCCTCTCTGCCCTGCGCCTCGTGGTGCCGCCGCTGCGCCTCATGTCTGCTTTCCTCTGGCAAGTGGTTCAGCGCCGCAACGTTACTCAATACGGCAAACTCGAGCAGTTTGTCATGCTGGTGTCAGAAACAGTACCGGACATCATGAGTCAACATCTGCTTAATAAACTGGTCTTTCATTTAAGGAAAAAGGTACGGTGAGCAACATCTGAGCACATCTGGGTTTATTGCTCCATTCTGCATCTAAGTTAAGTTGTCTTTATTTGTCACATATGTATTACTTTCCTCGCATATCCTATCCGGTTCAGAGCGCAGGGATGCAACTCCCCTGGAGCAGGGTGGGTTGGGGCCCTTGCTCAAGGGCCCAACAGTGGCAGCTTGGCAGTGCTGGGGCTCGAACCACTTGATCTACCACCTCCCCCTGATCTGATTTGTTGTCCTGTGTGTTTTCTTGCAGATGATATTAGAGCTGTGTTTTAAAGACAGGACACCTGACGTATGGATCATTCAGGCGCATTTGGACACGCTACGCAACCTGACTCACAAAGTAGGTGTGGTTGTTTGCTGTTTATAAACTCACTCAGTGTCATGTAGGTCAGACCATAATATGGTCTATGTATCCATCTATCCATCCGGCTCACCATAATAGGACATATTGGGGAAGATCTGTCATCTGGTCTTTTTCACCGACTGTCCAGTTTTAATGAGCTTGTGCTTAATGTAGTGTCATATCCCTGTTCATGGCTAACAACCTGATGCGATCTTCTGCCGTTGTAAGCCTCAAGGTTTGACATTCTTATATGCTTTACCATGTGGTTAGGTAGTGGTCACCATCACCATAGCCTTCCTGTCAGCTTCAAACATCTAGCTATCTAGCTCAAGTCAAGAAGCTTTTATTGGCATTTCAACAATATATAGCTGATGCAGTACACAGTGTTTCTCCAGGACCCTGGTGCTACATAAAACAACACGGCTACATAAAACAACAGAGAGCTAAGAACTAAATATAAGTTGTTCTAGCTACATAAATGGCATTGTGTGCAAACAGTGCAAGACAAACAATACAAAACACTACAGGAGAGATACACAAAAAAAAGCGCAGACCACTTTATTATGTCCAAGATGTTTGATGTAAATATTAACTGAAGATCTGTTTCTGAATGATTTTGTGTCTTGTGCGTCTGGCACATGATTGGCTGATAGAATATGAATGAAGTGATGTACATGTGTTCCCAGTAAGGTGTGTATAAAATCTAGCATTCAGAATGAATAAATGTAAAAGATAACTGTGGTCCTGGGTCTGTGTCCTCTTTTTAACAGTTCCAGTTGTCTTTATGTGTTTATCAGTTGGTCTAACTGTGTATTATATATTTTTTTTAATTTCTTACAGTGCAAGGACATAGAGAGTGAAGTCATGAATAACAAATTTATAAAGATGATCCATAACATCTTGGAGGACACAGATAAGAGGGAGAGCTTCCTGCAGGTTAGACATGGATCTCTTCTCTCTCTCTCTCTCTTCTGTCAGTCCGTTCAGCCTCGTTACAGCCTGATGTCATGCTCTTGTTCTCTCCACAGAACGTTCTTCCTGTAGAGTATGGATCTGGATATGATGCCGTCCTGCAGAGCTTAGCCTGGGAGTTTCTAACTCGAGTGGACGAACTCCTGCCTGTCCCCAACCTCAAAGAGGTACGCCTTTATTTAGCGTACATGGGCGAATAATTTATCAATAACCAATTCAGACACCAAAGCAATGACAAAGTCTGTTCACGTGAGATGGATGTCAATACAGATCAGAGTTTTTTTGACAGAGTTGCTCTCTGATAAGTTCATAATTGTTTTAAACACACAATCCTGGAAAAAGCAGCTGACATCATTTACAAGTACAGCAGCAAGTGATGTATCTGATTATTGATGTGTTTTTATTTGGGTTTGTATTTTAAGAAATTGATTTTGTAATGTGAGAAGGCTGGATAGTCTTGAAATACATTTAATTTACACATTGTTTACTTCCATATCAGTAGATATAATGCACTCACCATGTGCAAATTAAGCTATTAGCTTAGTAACACACCTAGCTATCATAGCATGCCATGTAATTTCCTGTCAGTTACTTAACACTGTGTAGACATGTAGTTCTAATATTTTTGTCATCAATACAGATGCCTGAACGGCTTAAAATGCTAAAGGCTTGGTTTTGCCTTGTTTTGCATACATGGTTAAACATTTAGCAACGTTTGTTTCGCCTCTACAATAAAATATTTGTATACACCCTTTGAAAAGAAAGTAGTGATAATGCGTATTTTGAAGCAGAAATAAACTGGTCCATCAATCCACGATTGCGTCCCTATTCTCATATCTCAGATGGCAGACGCCATCTTGATTGTTATAGCCAATAATAATTAATAGTAATAAAAAAAAAAAAACATTGAAGGTGTAGTAGCGTATACCCAACACAATTTAGAGGCAGTGGTGGCTCATGGGTTGTTGATTGGAGGATCGGGGTTCAAGCCCCAGCACCACCAAGCTCCACTGTTGGGCAATTGAGCAAGTACCTTAACCCTCTCAGCTCCAGGGGCACCTTTATCATAGCTGCCCCTGTGCTCTGACCCCAACTTCCTCAGCTGGGATACGGGAAGAAAAGAATTCCACAGTGCTGTAATGTATGTGTGGTGGTGATAAAGGCTTCATCACTACAACAACCACTCAAAATGCTTGTAGGAGGTTTTGCATTTGTACTTGCATACTGTTATTTTCAAGGTATCACATTTCCATGTAGATTGTGTGCTGCATTTAACAGTTTCTGTTTGAATAAACAGCTTAAATAAACACTGTCAAAAATTATGCCAAAAGTAATGACAATGACCCGCATGTAAGCATGGACATACACATCCATGTTATATATCATTTGAGCATGAATGTAAGACATTTGGGATGTTTTTAAATCACGGTGTCATGTCATTTCTTCAGACAGCCTCGTGGCTCTGTGGTGGTCTCTCTGCCATGGAAGACATCGTCCAGCCACTCTCTGACCCTGTGGAGCTACGGGATGTACTACAGCATTTCGAGACCAAAAGGACTAAAACCAGAAATGGTAAGCATGACAGCATTATAATTTTAACTCTTATCCTGGGGTTTAATGGTAAGTTTAGTGTATTTTCTGGTCTAGTAACTGTGTCTTATCTACACCTTTGACTGTATAGAGTGTACGCTTGCACCCAGCTGAGTAAGCACTTAAAAAAGCCAGGGGATTTCACCCATAGTTCACTTTTTTGTGGTTGGGTATGATATTTTCATCATCAGACTAAAGCTAAAAATTCAGACATCTATTCCTAGGCATTTTCAGGGATTTATGATGCCAGATTATTATTGTTTTTCTGCTCTAAGTTAGATATACTATGACCGCCTCAACCTTCACAACAAATCCATTTTTTCTCTCTCGCTGAAAACAGAGCCAGTCTTGTCTTCAGCTTCCCTTCAACAAGAGATGGTGTTGCCTGCCAGTTCTATCCCGCAAGAGAAAATCCTGCCTCCCTCATCCATTGCACAAGAAACCATTATTATCGCACAAGCACTTAGTGAAAATCAATCTGAATCTGACCGCGCAGCAGCCACTATAATGAGCCCCGCCCACAGTGACAACGAGGAGACAGAGCCTTTAGACAGCATGACCACGGAGGTCGAGACAGAACTGCAAGAAGAGGCTGTTTACCAAGAGAACAGTACAGGGATGTGCGAAGTCCAGCAGATCTACCTCACTGCAGACGGCTCTACCGTTATTGTTTCAGAATTGGACAATGGCGGAGAGGAAGCGTCTCAGCTGCAGTTTCTAGAACAGTCAGATGCAGTGGACACTCCTGAGGTGAGGGAAATAAGCATGGAGGAGTGGATCTCGGAAATAGCAGGGAAAGTTCTTCCTCTGTCAGTCATGCCTCCTTCCTCTAATATAGACATCCTTGCAGAGGAAACGGCGTTCATTCCCATTATTGAAAGACCCCCATCTATAAAGTCCATCATCAACAGAAAAAGCTCCCCTACTCAAGCAGCGGCCAGCAGAAAGGTGATCACTGTCCCTGCAGAGTCTCAGGCGAACCTAGACACAGATGAGAAGAAGCACACGTGTCGTGTGTGTAAGAAGGAGTTTCGTTACGAGTGCCAGCTGAAGAATCACATGCGCACACACACCGGAGAAAGACCGTTCCAGTGCTCCGACTGTGGCAAAAGCTTCCGGTGTCTCAGTTTCCTGTCCAGTCACATCAAAACACACTCACTGTCCAGACCGTTTAAATGCACGCAGTGTGCCAAGACCTTCCGCAAGAAAGCCGACCTCATCAAGCACGTCCGCGTACACACTGGGGAGAAGCCGTACAAGTGCAATATCTGTAGTAAGAGCTTCTCACAGGGCTCGTACCTGAAGATTCACCGCGAATGTCACACATCAGAAAACCTGCACCAGTGTCCACACTGTGAGAAATTCTTCCCTACTGCGTTCAAGCTGGCGGTACACATTCGCTACCATTCGATGGCGCGCTCCTACACGTGCAACGTCTGCGGTAAGAGCTTCATCTACGCCAGCCTCCTAAGGAGACACAAGGGCTATCACATGGGTGAGCGCAAGTACCTGTGCACTATATGTGGCAAGTCCTTCGTGTACATGTTTGACCTGAAGAAGCACCAGCGCAACCACGAGAAGCCTCGTGTGCGTATCCCGTGCAGGTTGTGCCACAAGACGTTTGCGGGGCCAGAGATGCTGCGCTGCCATCTCCGCATCCATACAGGAGAGCGGCCCTTCGGCTGCAAGGTGTGCGGCAAAACCTTCTCGCAGATCGGCAACATGAAGAGGCACGAGCGCGTGCACACGGGCGAGCGGCCGTATGTCTGTACCGAGTGCGGGAAGACCTACAAGCACTCGTCACACTTGAAAAACCACATGCTGAACCACACAGGCGAGCGGCCGTGGCGGTGCGCACAATGCGGAAAAAGCTTCAAGTTCCAAGGGCCATTGAAGAAGCACGAACAAACGCACCTAGCTGAGCGGGCTGAACAAACCCGTGGGCGCAAGAGGCATGAAAACAAAAATCCTTAAAGGATGTGGGCAGAATTTCGACCTTTTGTTGTATTAAAGGAATTCTGAATTCCAGTTTGATGTATATTTATATATATATATATATATATATATCCAGAACCTGGATCAGCTTTCCTGAAGGTCAGACCTTCTTGTAGGAACATCGGAAAGGTCACGATTTGGTGGCGTCTGGTTTAAAGGAAATCGACGCTGATCATTGAGTGAGTTGATTCACTTAAGAGTTAAGTGAAAGATCAACAGTAAGATGGGACTTGCCATAGAAGTCTGGTGGCTCGTAACAAGTATAAGGATAAATATGCGTATGTAAGATAGAATTTCAGTGTGAGATTTAGGAGTATTTCACAAGTGGGTGCTTTCATACCTAGAAATCATATTTTCATATTTGTTTTTTGTTTGTTGGTTTAATTGGCACCATTTCTTTAAAATTATGATGAGAACCACCAGAAATACTAAACCTATTTTTGTAATGATCTGACAGACTTGTGTTGCACAGGAGATATTTCTTCTATAAGGAACAATGATCAAGATGTTAGTAAATGATCAAGATATTAGTAATATCCCAAACTCCTCATGTGCTCCTTCATGTGATTCCTTTTCCAGAGTCTTCCTTTGAAGAAAATATTGAGGTGATGTTAAAAAAAAAAACAAAATCACACCTCACCATGATACAGATAATAAAAGAAAGCCTGTGGTTTAACATTGTGTGTGTGTGTGTGCGCAAATGTTTGTATCTTATCACACACTACCCCAGTCACCCTGTCGGTCTCTCAGGACCCTTCCTGATCAGATTTTACTGTGCTGTGGTAATGGGAAAGCTGGACAATGCTGTTCGGGTCCAAATCAACATTACATAATATTTGTTTAAATAACAAGAACAAGCTGCTCTTCTGGCTTAGCTGGGCTTTTCAGCAGTGCAATAACCTTCACCCAGTTTAGCTTAAAAGGATTAAAACTGTATCTCGTTCTCCAGTGCAGTGTATAGTTTGCCTCCTGCCTCACAGCTCCATGGTCTCCAGTTCGATCCTGAGCTCAGGCTCCTGTCTGTATGGTTTTTTGGATGCATCACACACTAGGCTAATGGAGTATGTTCTAATAAAGGAATTATTTAACTGGCAACTCTTACTTGAGTAATAAAACTTCCACATAACATGGCCTTCACTAACCATCAATAGATGTCAAAAGAAGACACGAAAACAATAAGTGCCTTTTGTTCAGCAATTTATTTTTGTTCAACAGAAGTGAATAAAAAAAATCATCTGTTTTGCAGTAAGAGTAGAAAGCACAGTGAAGATGATTACAAAGCAACTGCTAATTGAAGGTAAAGGAATCAGACATTGTAAGAAGTTTATACCTGAAACCCAAATACAATCACCTTGCATTTAATGCAGCGAAACCAAGTTATTTGTGTGGAAACCTGCCAACTGCACACAGCTTTGGTCATTAATTCAGTCATACAGCTATAGAAACACTGGTGGTTAAAAAGTGTGGTTCTAAAAGGTTCAGAAATGCAACATTTGGTGGTAAAGTCTCATTACTTTTGTGAAAATTGATCCAGGTGAACATGAACTATGCTTTGTTTTTGAGCAGGAGTACATTTTTTCTCCTTTTCACAACATGGACAAGAATGTTAAGTCATTACATCTGCTTCATGGAATGATACAAGACAGATGTCAGAAGATGAAGGTCTCCATCATACTCTGGGCTTCTTTTGGAGATTTATAAGAACTAAATACAGTAAAAAAAAAAAAAAAAAAAAAACACATTAGGAATAATATCTGCAACATAACTACAAACTCGAAACTACTGTCTGTTCCCCTATTAGCTCTAATGGCCTAATTAAAGGTCTGGGCTTTTTATTATGTAAAATATTTCAATGAATTGTTTGCCTCAATCTACACGGAAAAAGGTGAAACAACTGCTTCACTTAGCAAGTAGTGAATATGAACCTGAACCCATAATGACAGATATGGTCATGTGTTTATAAAGCCAGATGAAGGGTGATGGGGCAGTGGTCACTCCCCATGGCTGTGTTACGAATCTTGCTGTCACACAAGCTCGGGAGCAAAGCAGTAGAGAGCACGAAGTAGTCCAAGCGCCAGCCCACGTTCTTGGCCCGCGCATTCATCATGTACGTCCAGAAGGTGTAGGCATGGGTCTGCTCTGGATACAGCTCACGGAAGCTATCGATAAACCCAGCAGCCAGGAGCTGGCTGAAACCCTCACGCTCTTCGGGAGTAAAGCCTGCGTTTTTACGGTTGCCTTTGGGGTTCTTCAGGTCGATCTCCTGATGGGCCACATTTAGGTCACCACACAGCACCAAGGGCTTGCTTTTGTCCAGGTTGCTCAGATATTCACGGAAATCTACATCCCATGTTTTGCGGTAGTCGAGGCGAACCAGGCCACGGCTGGCATTGGGCACGTATGCAGTAACCAGGAAGTAGGAAGCGAACTCTGCAGTGATCACACGGCCCTCTTTATCATGCTCCTCTTTACCTGCAGGAGGAGTGAACGCTCAGGTTAACTGATTAATTAAGCTCACAACTGAAATTTAGTGCAGTATAAATAATTGTAACACGATTGAAGGAACAATTTCAATTTAGCAATTATGTTAATATACAGTACTCCTCTAAACAATTCACACTACATTTAATGGCTAAGAACAATACATCTAGAGATGTCCACTATAAAATCCCATATTCCTACTGATTCCTATTTCAGCAGTAAACCAACATCATGTAATATAATATGCTGAACTAAGTCCTTATGTGAGCATTTTCCTTACAACTGAATTAAAAACTGATGCAAAGTAAATCTACATACAATAAATAAATCTCATGTACGGTAAAAAATTAGACTTCTAGTTCAATAATACCAGAGATCAATATTTGGAGGCAGTTTTGTGCCAAAATTAAACATTATTGTAGTAACTTCAATCAAAATGTTATGCTAATTTGTTTAGTAACATGTTTTAATATAATCTTACTTTTGGAACATGTAGGTATTTATAAATTTAACAATAAATTATAAACAATTTGCCTGGAAAAAACATCAGAGTACATTAAATCTGGTTTACACTACTGAGAAACAATCCTAATCCATATGCTGCTATAACAAACACACTTATCTAGCAGGCACCACACATTTCTCTCCACGCCAATGGACATTTGGTCAGACTCCACCCTGCTGCAAGAGATACTTTTGCATTTTCTATTTTTTCTTGGCAAAAATAAACATCAAAAGCCTGCTCGCTTATGAAATCACAAATGAAATTGCGCTAACAGCACTCACCAATGCCATACGTGACTTTAAGAGGCTCGGTCTTGCAGAGCATGGCCACTCCACTGTAACCTTCTTTATCTTCTGAGCCTGCCCAGTACTTATATGGATACTCGGGCATAGAGGTGATTTCTGCTGGTAAAGCCTTCTCAGCACACTTAGTCTCCTGAAGACAAAGCACATCTGGAGCCTCCTGACGCACCCACTGTAGGTAGAGACCAACACAAGATGGCATGCATTAAGCAGACAGAATGTAATTAAAGAACACAGTATGCACTGAAAGAAAATAAAAACAAAAAAATCTTCAGAACTGATCTACCCATGTGTGTCCAAATGCAAAGGTCTATTTTACACTTACATCAAGCCCCTTCTTCTTAACCCAGGCACGCAGGCCATCTACATTCCAAGAGGTTATCTTGGTGTTGGCTGCACGGCCATCCTTGCTGGTTAGTTTATCTGGAGGGTCTTCATACAACACTGGGGCTTCGGGTTCCTTCGCCTTCTTTCCTTTCTTTGCTGGTGGTTCTGTCATTTATGGAAATGATCAAACACAGTCACAGACATCAAACAGACATGCTAACATTCAGATTTTGTTAATAGATTACTAGTTACTTTAACTTTAATTTACAGAAGATCTTAGAGAGAAATCTAGTGATTTATCCCAATAACCAATCACTGGTCGCCATTTTTCACCACTGACCGGTCACTGGTCGCCATTTTTCACCACTGACCGGTCACTGGTCGCCATTATTCACCACTGACCGGTCACTGGTCGCCATTATTCACCACTGACCGGTCACTGGTCGCCATTATTCACCACTGACCGGTCACTGGTCGCCATTATTCACCACTGACCGGTCACTGGTCGCCATTATTCACCACTGACCGGTCACTGGTCGCCATTATTCACCACTGACCGGTCACTGGTCGCCATTATTCACCACTGACCGGTCACTGGTCGCCATTATTCACCACTGACCGGTCACTGGTCGCCATTATTCACCACTGACCGGTCACTGGTCGCCATTATTCACCACTGACCGGTCACTGGTCGCCATTATTCACCACTGACCGGTCACTGGTCGCCATTATTCACCACTGACCGGTCACTGGTCGCCATTATTCACCACTGACCGGTCACTGGTCGCCATTATTCACCACTGACCGGTCACTGGTCGCCATTATTCACCACTGACCGGTCACTGGTCGCCATTATTCACCTCTGACCGGTCACTGGTCGCCATTATTCACCTCTGACCGGTCACTGGTCGCCATTGTTCCCTCTGACCGGTCACTGGTCGCCATTGTTCCCTCTGACCAGTCACTGGTCGCCATTGTTCCCACTTTTTTATGTTCCTCTCTGGTAACAAGGAGCATTTTACTACATGTAGTACTGCATGATTTTGTATGTGATAAATCAAATTTGTATTTGACCAATCACTGGTCACCATTATTTCCACTGACCAATCACTGGTCACCATTGTTTACCCTTCTCACATATCTTAGTTTTTCATTGTAATATCTATTATTGGAGATATTTACAAGTAATAAAAGTGATCATTCATCACTTCCTACTCACTTCCATCTGCATTCTTGATAGAAAGTATTTCGTAAATGCTTAACTTTCATTTATAAAAAAGATCCCATGACCAAAAACGACTTATTTCTCTTAGAAACAACTTATTCCAGAAATATCACTTTCTACTGCGATAAAACTCAATATGTTGCTCTAAATAAACTCATGCACCCATGTTAGTAATTCGATATGTCGGTGATCATGTGGAATACATTCATATGCAAATGAGGCCGTGACGTCATCCGGCGACTTCTAGCTACTACTGTTTTCTCCCTTTTTAGGGATCATTACCTGTACCGTTGTCGTTTCCTGCTTCTGCAGAAGCCTCCTGGTTTTTCTTCGCTCTCTTCGACATGCTTCTCAGACTACACACAACACGCGCACACAGACACAGACGCACGCGCACACCTGCAGGGGGAGAGAAATAGAGACATACAGGGTCAGAATGCTCCTAAAACATACAATAAACTCGCCTTTTAACCTCTGATTTGCATAAATAGCAATCCTCTGCCATGCAATGTCGATCACGCCTGGGATACGATAGATAGATGTGTGCAGCCCTTACAAGCCGCGAGCATGCAACGAGGTTATACACGAGTCTATTTGTAAACAAATCAGGTTATTGATCATCAGTGTGCAGTGGCTTCATGCATGAAGCTTAGCCAACAAGTTAACATTTGATGCCTTGAGCAATATATATATTATTTGACATTATTACTAAGAATGATAATGATAGCCTGTAGCTAAATTAGCGGCCTGAATGAACTAATAACATAAGCCGCATACAAACATCCACCGTTATTTAATATGCACGTGCTATTGCAGTAGATTTTTTTAGAAGGAACAGTTGCGTTTTTTGTGCAAAAGGTGATTTAAAGAGAAAAAAATCTTACCAAACAAAGCCACAGTTAAAACAAATAGCAGTAGAGTTGAGGAGTGCAGTGTGTGTGCGCCAAAGCTTTGTGCTCAGAGTGCTGCACATGTTCGCCCGCACTGCGCTGACCTAATCTTTGCCTGACTTAAAACAATATGCACGTTTCAACTAGATCGTTCAGAAGTCATGTAAATCTCTACTAAGTCAAAAATAAATCGATGATTTATTGTTCCATCTAGCACTTTAGTTAACCTGAATAAAAGTGTAAATAAATATATATATTTTTCCAGAAACAAGACAGACACCTATAAATGTTGTTATGGTCCTAAAGGAAGCGGTTAAGAGGGGCTGCTAGTAGTGTGGAGACGAGTAGGTAAAGATAGCTTACCTGGTTTTAAAAGAAAATAATTCACTGCATATTTAACTGTTTTATAATACATAGCCATCAAGTGTGATGTGTTAAAATGTACTCGAGGCTAATAGTCAACATGTCTGTTTATTTGGGATTGCAGAGGCTGCACTTTGCTGACTTAACTGGCTGCTCGACTTCTGAATATTGTAAACGACTCCGATTCCGTTGCCAGGTGTCCGTGAATCGCTCTAGACTTTTCCACATATTTTTATTCTCAATTCGCGATTTAACCTTTACTGAATACAGGTGCTTATGTTGTGGGAAATGGTATTGGTCTAGTCAGACTGCGAAATCTCCCAGGTTACATTTGGGATTGCAAGAAATTGAGGTGAATCAAGTTTCGTGCAAAGAGTCGACTCCTAGCTCTAGTATGAATGCTTCAGCTGGTTTCTTATCATATGCCTATTATAAGCTTTTAAATTAAATGTAAGGTTTGGACAAAGGTTTCATGTTGTAAGCATATTATGCCAAATGTTCTTTGCAAATGGTTTTAATAAACATTTTGTAAAGAGTCAGTCATCAATACATACTTCATGTATCAATATATACACCGATCAGGCATAACATTATGAGCACTGACAGGTGAAGTGAGTAACACTGATAATCTCCTCATCATGGCACCATTGAGTGGGTGGGATAATGATTCGGCAGCAAGTGAACAGCGGGGCAGTTTTCAGCAGAAAAAGGGGGGGACCAACACAATATTAGGCAGGTGGCCATAATGTTATGCCTGGTTGGTGTACACTATAAGGCCAAAGCTTTGTGACACCTGAACATCACACCCATATGTGCTTATTGAACATCTCATCCCAGGTTTATTCACTCTGTGTGTGCTGTTATAATGAGCTCCACTCTCCTGTGAAGGCTTTCCACTAGATGTTGGAGCATGTTTGTGGGGATTAGTGATTATTCAGCTACAAGAGCATTACTGAGATCAGACACTGATGCTGTAAGAGTGAGGAGGTCTGGGGTTCAGTCGGTGTTCCAATTCATCCTAAAGGTGTTCAGTGGGGTTGAGTCAGAGTCAGGACTCTGTGCAGGACACTCCAGTTCTTCCACTCTAACCTTAACACACCATGTCTTCATGGGGCTCAGGGGCTTTGTGCACAGGGGCTTTGTCATGCTGGAACGGGGGCTCATGTACATTCTGTAGAAATTCTATGCATTTATGGGCAACAGTTTGGGGAAGAACAACATATGGGTTGTGAGTAAATTCCACATGAACACTATCAGTGAAAATTATGGTCCTGACTCCACAGATACTGTTAAATAAAAATTTGATTTTATTCATTCATTTGTTTAACTTCGATCTTTTTTTCAGTCTTTTTTTTATTTAAATTTTTTGTTATAGTAGGTGTAAAATTTATAATAAATTTTTTAAATTCTGTTTTAACAGGAGCCATGACTGTGGTTATTGGTTTTGAGGGCAGTGCCAATAAGATTGGCATAGGGATTATAAGGGATGGGGAAGTGTTGTCAAACCCCAGACGTACCTATATTACTCCACCTGGTCAAGGTAGGTAAAATGACATTTATCTCACTGGTGTGCTGGTTTTAAGTTTCTATATTACAAAAATTACAAGTTTATATGAGTATACAACATTGTTAGAATATATAATTATGAGGAAGCAATGATATTCTCAAAAATTGTAATATCATCTGCTGTATTAGAAGCACCTGCAGTTATCGAATCAGCCCATCATGTGGCAACAGAAAAATAACTACAGTCAGGTCAGGAGAGTCAGTTAATGTTCACATGAATGAAGAGAAAGTCTGTGACTAAATGTGATAGGGTTGTTAGTACCAGATGATTTGAGTGTTTCAAAAACTGCTGATTTCCTAGGATTTTTACACACAACAGAATGATGCAAAAACAGTTCTGTGGGTGGAAATGCCTTGTTGGTGAGAGAGGAAATCACTATAAGGAATTCTATAGTTACTCAAATAATCACATTTTAGACCCATCAAAAGCATCTCAGCATGCACAAAACATTAAACCTTGAGGTGGATGAGCTACAAAAGCAAAAGACTACGTCAGGTTCCACTCTTGTGTGCTAAAAACAAGAGTCTAAGGTGATCTTGGGTACAGACTCATTCAGTTGAAGAGTGGAAAAAAGACCAGGTGATCTGTCCAGTTCAGGTTTAGTCACAGAGATCAGATCACACTTTCCCCTATTCATGTGAACATCGATCTGCATCTGCGTGATTGTATGTACTGTTCTTCTGCAACCTGATTGGCTGAATGGATACTACATGAATATGCAGGTGTACAGTAATTGTTCTGTATATTCAGTTGACAATATCTGTGTTAAGAATTCATCTCATAAACAGCCAACTTAGAGTTCTCTAAACTGCAATGTTGATTGATTGTCATCTGTAAACTAATTTCCTTCTAGGTTTCCTGCCAAGAGAAACAGCCAAACATCATCGTGCTGTTATTCTGACTGTTCTCCGGGAAGCACTAGATGAAGCTGGTTTAAAGCCTGCAGATATTGACTGTGTAGCATACACCAAAGGTAAATGTCTAAAACCTTTAGTCACTTTAGACACTTCATTCTAACACCCATCATCATGATTACGTGTCCAGGGCCAGGGATGGGCGCCCCGCTGCTCACTGTGGCTTTGGTGGCTAGGACAGTCGCACAGCTCTGGGGAAAGCCATTAGTGGGCGTGAATCACTGCATCGGACACATTGAAATGGGCCGACTGATCACGGGTGCTAACAATCCCACAGTGCTGTATGTCAGTGGCGGTAATACTCAGGTGGGAGTTAGAGATTGATCTGCTTCAGTTATATACATATCTTCTTGAAAACACCAAAGTACCCAAGGCAGTGGTTACATTTTTTTCCTTATAGGTGATCGCTTACTCTGAAAGACGATACAGAATTTTTGGGGAAACTATAGACATTGCTGTGGGAAACTGCTTGGATCGATTTGCCAGAGTCATTAAGGTCAGCATTTTTCTTACATTATTTTATTCTTTCACGTGATGTTATTTTATCTGGTGTTAAAGGGTATTTATACATCTTAGACATTATCACACATTCCCTTTCCCCCTCACACAGATATCCAATGACCCCAGTCCTGGCTACAACATTGAACAACTGGCAAAGAAGTAAGTCTAGATACAGAAGTGTATAGTGATCACTTTTCAGTGTTTGTGTTGTCAATTAGATAGTTATATATTATAGAAACGTGTATAAAGAGCACTGTTATACAGTATCTAATACATTACATAACATTGCTGTTGAATTCTCAGATCTGATTGGTCAGAAGATGTTGAGTCATTTTCTATACCTGCAGCTCTGACAGTAGTGATGCTGTAATTCCAGTCACTGATTATATATTAATGCCCTCAATTGTTCAATCTGAGAAAGTCTTCACGATGGAGGGCTTTGTGGTTTTCTTGGTAACAAACTGTGTTATTCACATCAAGAGAGAGAATAAAGACAGGCTGGTTAGAGAATTTGTTCTTTAGTAAATTAAAATGTATATACACTATATTGCCAAAAGTATTCGCTCACCCATCCAAATAATCAGAATCAGGTGTTCCAATCACTTCCATGGCCACAGGTGTATAAAATCAAGCACCTAGGCATGCAGACTGTTTTTACAAACATTTGTGAAAGAATGGGTCGCTCTCAGGAGCTCAGTGAATTCCAGCGTGGAACTGTGATAGGATGCCACCTGTGCAACAAATCCAGTCGTGAAATTTCCTCGCTCCTAAATATTCCACAGTCAACTGTCAGCTGTATTATAAGAACGTGGAAGTGTTTGGGAACGACAGCAACTCAGCCACGAAGTGGTAGGCCACGTAAACTGACGGAGCGGGGTCAGCGGATGCTGAGGTGCATAGTGCGAAGAGGTCGCCAACTTTCTGCAGAGTCAATCGCTACAGACCTCCAAACTTCATGTGGCCTTCAGATTAGCTCAAGAACAGTGCGCAGAGAGCTTCATGGAATGGGTTTCCATGGCCGAGCAGCTGCATCCAAGCCATACATCACCAAGTGCAATGCAAAGCGTCGGATGCAGTGGTGTAAAGCACGCCGCCGCTGGACTCTAGAGCAGTGGAGACGCGTTCTCTGGAGTGACGAATCGCGCTTCTCCATCTGGCAATCTGATGGACGAGTCTGGGTTTGGCGGTTGCCAGGAGAACGGTACTTGTCTGACTGCACTGTGCCAAGTGTAAAGTTTGGTGGAGGGGGGATTATGGTGTAGGGTTGTTTTTCAGGAGCTGGGCTTGGCCCCTTAGTTCCAGTGAAAGGAACTCTGAATGCTTCAGCATACCAAGACATTTTGGACAATTCCATGCTCCCAACTTTGTGGGAATAGTTTGGAGCTGGCCCCTTCCTCTTCCAACATGACTGTGCACCAGTGCACAAAGCAAGGTCCATAAAGACATGGATGACAGAGTCTGGTGTGGAGGAACTTGACTGGCCTGCACAGAGTCCTGACCTCAACCCGATAGAACACCTTTGGGATGAATTAGAGCGGAGCCTGAGAGCCAGGCCTTCTCGTCCAACATCAGTGTGTGACCTCACAAATGCGCTTCTGGAAGAATGGTCAAAAATTCCCATAAACACACTCCTAAACCTTGTGGACAGCCTTCCCAGAAGAGTTGAAGCTGTTATAGCTGCAAAGGGTGGACCGACGTCATATTGAACCCTATGGATTAGGAATGGGATGTCACTTAAGTTCATATGCAAGTCAAGGCAGGTGAGCGAATACTTTTGGCAATATAGTGTATTTGTGTGGTTAATTGCTGGTGCAAGTGGAATAAAACACTTCAGGATGTGATTTATTGTGGGAAAATATTATTGTCCTAATATAATTGTAATATTACTGTACTTAATAATACTTGACTTATTTTTGCACTATGATTAGAGGTCACTTTATATTTTGATTTACTGACCGGTTTGTTTTTCTTTTTAAGGGGCAAGCAGTATATAGAGCTTCCATACACAGTGAAGGGAATGGACGTTTCGTTCTCTGGGATTTTATCGTACATTGAGGTATTTTGTGGTGTATAATAAGCTTGGATTATTTTAGTATTTCTTAGACTCTTAAACATGGCTATTCTATTTCATTCATCTGAAGAAATCATGGCCTCAACAATAATTTTTTTACAGATTTAGGCTGTGTACGTACAATCATATCTAGAATTATTGACACCTATCGAGAGAACAGTAACAATATACACAATATTGCCAAAAGTTTTGGGACACCCCTCCAAATCATTGACTTCAGGGGTTGGGCTTGGCCCCTTAGTTCCAGTGAAAGGAACTCTTAATGCTTCAGCTTCATACCAAGACATTTTGGACAATTTCATGCTCCCAACTTTGTGGGAACAGTTTGGGGATGACCCCTTCCTGTTCCAACATGACTGCACACCAGTGCACAAAGCAAGGTCCATAAAGACATGGATCAACGAGTTGTGTGGTGTGGAGGAACTTGACTGGTCTGCACAGAGTCCTGACCTCAACCTGATAGAACACCTTTGGGATGAATTAGAGTGGAGACTGCGAGCCAGACCAAAACTGGGACATCTGTCTTTACCTGCACATGAATGTAATATGGAGTTGTCCCACCCTTTGCAGCTATAACAGCTTCAGCTCTTCTGGGGAGGCTTTCCACGAGGTTTAGGAGTGTGTTTATGGGACTTTTTGACCATTCCTCTAGAAGTGCATTTGTGAGGTCAGACACTGATGTTGGACAAGAAGTTCTGGCTCACAGTCTCCGCTCTAATTCATCCCAAAGGTGTTCTATCAGGTTGGGAGGAGGAAATTGTCCAAAATGTCTTGGTATGCTGAAGCACTAAGTGTTCCTTTCACTGGAACTAAGGGGCCAAGCCCAACCTCTACTACATGTTTTTTCTGTAACAAACTTGTTACACCAAGACAGTTGACACCAAGGCAGGTTGAGTCCATGGATGGTCATGGTCATGCTGTTAATCCTGAATTCTGACCCTGCCATCTGTGTGCCTTAGCAGACAATGAGATTCATCAGACCAAGTTGAATTTTTTAGTCTTCACATGTTTGTCAGCTGTCTAGTTTTGGTGAGTCTGTGGCTACTGCAACCTCAGCTTTCTGTTCTTCACTGACTGAACTGGAACCTGACATGGTCTTCTGCTGTTGTAGCTCATCATCCTCGTGCGTCTACATGTTCTGCATTCTGAGCTGCTTTTCCTCTTGGTTAGGTGTGCCGATGTTCCTAATAAAGTGCTCTATTATAATGTAATTTACACCAATTTAAGTGACTTAAATAATAAAATAGCAAAGTCCGGTATGCTCTGTCACATACAATGTGTGAATAATAAAATAAAATAAACTCTGTGTAATTGTACAGCTCATGTAATGAGTTTATTTAGTGAATTTGCTCTGATGTTGGTTTTCTGCAGGAGATGGCAAACAAGATGTTGAGTTCTGGGCAGTGCACAGCAGAGGACCTGTGCTTCTCTCTTCAGGCAAGGACTGAATTCCTCTTTCACATGTAATTGATATTCCTGGATATGTTTATTTGAAGAACTCTCTCTGTTCTGCAGGAAACACTTTTCTCCATGCTGGTGGAGATCACAGAACGCGCCATGGCTCACTGCGGCTCCCAGGAGGTCCTCATCGTTGGAGGAGTCGGCTGTGAGTGATCTATATTTCATATTGACACATTTCACTGACCTCACATGCTCAAACGCTCTGGTTGGGTCAGTATCTGAGTTGCTCCGTGCTTCCTGGTGTAGGTAACCTCCGTCTGCAGGAGATGATGGGCATTATGTGTGAGGAGAGAGGAGCTCATCTCTTCGCCACAGATGAGAGGTGAGTTTAGTATCTGTATCATGTGTATGGGTTGCCAGCGCCACACTAATTTAGCACTACTTTTAATACCTTGTGCATGCTGAAATGCTCAAATCTTTGACATGGTTGTAAGGTTCTGCATTGACAATGGAGCAATGATCGCACAAGCTGGCTGGGAGATGTTCCGCATGGGGCAGGTAACAGAGCTGTCTGATTCCTGGATCACACAAAGGTAAGAGTCTGTATTTTGTCTATTTTCTTGAATTATATGGACTTAATTTCCACTACAGATGATACATATACTGGGCAAGTCATAGTGTGTAACCCTTAAGGCAGTGTATTGTTTGGCCTGAATTCTTTGGTAAAGATATATTTTTGTCTGGGTTTTTTTTATCAGGTACAGGACAGATGAAGTGGAAGTTACCTGGAGAGACTGATATCTATTTTGTCAGGTTTTTAAAAAAAAAAAAATAGGATTTTGATGTGTATACTGTCACATAACTGCGGTCAAATTATTGGCAGCAAATTTCTGCCCATGAACTTTTGATAGGATGGTTTTGTTATGTTTTGGTTTCCATATTGGTTTAAATCAGCAGCAGTTGCAAAAAAATGATGAAACCTTATGAAATGCTGTCATGTGCATATGTAGAGTAGTATATGTAGTGTCTCAGTACTACTGTTTTTTCACCCCAAAGCTAAAATGGTATATATATATTTTTTTTAGAAAGAAATAATTTGTTTGTTACAAGAGCATAAACTAATTATTCTACTCTTTCTGAATTCACTGCATCTGAAATGTATTTATATAGATAGTTGCAGAATTATGTGGTTTTGGGGAAAAAATGTTTTATGGGTATTTGGCTTCACCTGCAAACTATTAAAACAAATTTAAGTAAAAAAAAAAAAAATTAATAAACTCGATTATATTTGAATTTTTTTTAAGCGTTTCAGGGATTCTTAAGCAGCCATCCTGTACTTCCTGTTTCAGTCGTGGGTAAATGTGAGGCCACACAGAGGTCAGATTCCCATAGTTATTCATCGACATGTGGAAGTTTAGACAATACACAAAGGAAATCGAACAAAAGTGTCTTGAACTACATAAATCAGGCAATAGCTGCACTATTAGGACCTACAACAATTAGAGCTGAATGAACCAGTCTAGAAGATACAGGTGTATTTACTTTCTGTGGTCAGATGAGACCAACGGAACACTCAAAGGTAAGAGTACAGTTAATTAGATTAGATGTTGTGGATCTGTCTATATTGCAAAGGCCATCATTTAGCAAGCTGGATACAGACTGATTAATTCTTAAATTATTTATTTGACCGTAAATTCAGAAAAACTTTCATAATATACATGGATTGCTGCACTTTTGTATCTGGAATATATACAAGTATATACATGTATCTCTATTATAAACACATCCTCATGCTAGTTCACTACGATAGTAAAAAATATCCTCAAGAATATTTTAGGTAAACCAGTTGTTTTGTATTATTTGCATTAATTAATGAATATTGAGCATAAAGAAAGAAAGGCTTTAAAGAACACTAAATAAATTTACATATGTTAATGTTTAATTATAATGAAATTAATTATCAATATATTTAATGAGCTGTGTCAGGAACATGCTTCGTACTTTATAAAATGAGTGCGAAGGAATTCAGCGTTTCTGAAACCTTCGGTTTCTGAAAACTGTTTAGGAATGATAAATGAGGCTCATTGCGAGTATACATGAGGTAGCAGATGTTAAACAAAATGCAAATACTAAGTGTGTGAAAATCTAGATTTAAAAAATGGTGTGAATGCCTCACACTCAAGGTTAACCGTCCTTAGTCCCCAGAGCTAAACCTCACTGAAGGAGGAGAGCTACAGAAGAGTCTATAACAGAGGTTATGCAGTGAGGAGTGTCCTTAATAGAACTATTTATATTATTGTTAATTCTCATTAAGCTTTAGAGATGATGTGTGGGGGTTTGTTGTGTAAAATGCTGAAGCTCAGCTATAAAGCTTCAGTTCATGTTCACATCAGACACCAGAATGAAGAATAGAGTGATGTGACTATCAGTAAATTTAAGTCTCTATACAGCTGTA
This sequence comes from Hemibagrus wyckioides, assembly GCF_019097595.1. NCBI lineage: Eukaryota > Metazoa > Chordata > Actinopteri > Siluriformes > Bagridae > Hemibagrus > Hemibagrus wyckioides. Next base: position 6,119,257 of record NC_080728.1, read on the forward strand.
CAGCATGACTGATATGATTACTGAAATAATCACTCTTTACAACTGTGGTGAGCAGAAAAGCAGCTCAGAACACACAACGAGCCAAACCAAACAGGCTCACCAGAGCTGTAAAAAGATCATTTTCCTTAGAAATTGTGTGCATGATGGACATCGAGACAACACTGATGTGCAGTTCCTGAGTTTATTTTCTTCCCTATCGAGTCATCAACAAATAACCAAAATCATGAACATTTAAGAGCTGCAGTTTGATCGTATTCCACTTTAGACCTTTAGGGGAAACCTTGTTGCTTTGAAGATTATTGTTACTGAACATTTTTTTATGGATGTATGTAAACAGATATAGTTTACAGTTGAGAACAACTCGTATGTCTACACAAAACAAAGCAAACGAACAGTCTTCTGCCTGGGATCGTGCTCAAGCGTAACAGGATGTAACCCATGAAATTAGGTGCAGAAATGTAAAGTTACACTGGAGAGGTTAAGCTGGGAAACAAAAAAGCAGACTTCCAGTAGCATTGACAATACACACATTAGAGATTACAGAGCCATGTACAGAACATGTCACGTCTACAATTAAATAAAACGTTTCCATTAGTTTTGTTGCTGAAAAGGTGACTGCCCGCTTAAAACTTCAACACGGGCACTAGGGAAAAAGAAAGAAAAATAACTGGAAAGCCTAAAACTGAAGTAACTGTAAACAATTTTAATAACATTTTAGTAAACACAAGGTTCAAAACCAAAGGTAACAAGATAACCTGAGTTTTTCCCCCCCTTTCTTTTCTCTGCATGGTAGCAATAATAAAAAATAGACAATGGTTTTTATACTTTGCTTTTTATTCTGCAACACTTCACTTAAATCTCTTCCAGTGCCCCATTAAAAGATCTCTATTGTACATTTTACATTCAAGTTAGGGTGGAAATATTTTAAAAACAGCACTAAGAACGGAAAAATTAAGAGCAGCGATGCTGACAAACCGTGCCAGCTGTGCTCAAGTAAATGCCACCCATGTAAGGTACAGACACAATAGATATGGGACATAGACGCCAAAAAAAAAAAAAAAAAGAAAAGAAAAGAAAAAGGTCTAAAATAACAAGGTTCCAGAGAGATGGAGATCTTCACTTTATAATGAGGGAGAAAAAGGGAAAACAGCAGGGCAAAAAAAAAAAAAAGCTACAGTAATGTAATGTTTTGCCCTGGTACAATAAAATAGCCAGATCATTATAAAGATATTTTATATATATATATAAAAAAAAAAAGTAAACAGTGTTCTCCACCATGATAAAATAAAGGATGTGTGGAAAGGTCTCCACGCCACATGTTAAGTTTTAAGGCATCCATGCATCGGAGACGTTTCTTTCTTCAACACGAGGGATGGGGTATTTGGGGGTGAAGATGAGTGCAAAGCGTAGGGAGAGGGGTTGTGTGTAATTTTTAAGTGTGCTAGAGAGTATGAAGGTGTGTATGGAGTACGAGTGTGTGACTGAATTAGCTGAAGTGTGTCGTGCAAGCTGCTACGACGAGTCTGTGTACCAGACGACCTTCACCGGATCTGAAAAGAAACACACGTGTCATTCATAGGGTTCAGAAAAGGGGGGAAAAAAGAAAGAAATACATTCCTAATAGACAGAAAATAATTAGTTTGTTGGTATGCTCATCATGCCCTGTGAGCCGTCTCACCACATCCAGCAATTATGTGAAATGCCACCATTAAATATGAGGTTAACCCCTTGCTGTGAAAATGCGATGTCCCTTCACAGTAGCTTGTTCACATGGTCTCAGTAAAACAACAAAAATCTTGAGCACCTGCATGCCTACACTTGCACGCAAATGGGAGTCAGATTCAGCCAAGCTTCACAGCTGAGCAAATCATTACTTTCCTAATCTCCTCAATCATAGAAATGCTTGGTTTTTTTTTCCTGTCAGTTCTGTAGAAAATAGTCTATGGTTGTTTTTTGGAAAGTCACGAAAGCCTACAAGGCAAATAATGAACTGTGCGTGTTAATTATCTCTCCACTAAACACGGTTATGTAAATCTGACACACTGATGAATCAGCCTCTATCTCGATTCCTTAAGGATGTAAAATTGGTGTAAAAAAAAAAAAAATAGGAAAATATATTACAAGACTAAAGTTATTAGACGACCGGGGCCTTCATGGATCAACACATTTCTTCTCTCATTCTACACATTTGTATTTTAAGCAGGAGTGAAATCTCTTACCTTCTTTCTGTTTCCTGAAAACTGCACTCCATTCTAAAGAAAGAAAAGGAGAAAAATGAGTACACAGCATGGTTAAAACATTAAGCTCGGGCCATTTAGTAAAAGTACAAAAAAAAAAACACACCACCCTCACCTTGTGTATGATACTGCACAGCTTCCATTAGATGGCGACAGGTGAGCAGCAGCTGTGCCGAATCATCAGGTTCCTTGGCGCACTGGCTTGGCAAAGCCACAGATTTTTCAGAAACCATTTCTCCAGCAAGGTGATGACCAGTTGCAGGTGGACTCTGCTCCGTGTCGTCTTCAGTGACCGAGTTCTCCATCACCGGCCCGTTGGTAATGAAGCTGAGTCCCCACTGATTCTGCAGAAGTGCCCCGATGCCAGGTGGCTCTTCGGCCACGCCCCCAGATTGTCCGCCCGCCTTCACCTTGGAGGCATAACTGACCGCCGGCTGCAACTTGGCAGGGCTGTCCTTTACTGGGAAGGCGGGCGGAGGTCTGAGAGACGACAGCGTTTCTCCCATCCACCTCTCCTTCTGTGCCTGAGAGGATTTATGGAGTTTTTGACCGGCTCCCTCACGCCGAGGGCCTCTGCTCCTGGTCTGAGCCCTGTGCTCTCTGTTCAAGGGTTGTGTGTGAGCAGTTCCATGTGAAGATCCTTCATGAGGAGGGCTGTTTGAAGACTGATGGGGGGAAAGTGTGTCCACTCTGGCAGCACAGCCACCTCCGCCTCCTCCACAGCTGCCAGAGCCAGGGGACAGGCGCCGGTTCCGGATGTGTGGCTCGGCTTGGGGAGGAGAGACGAGAACGGCAGGGTCGCACAGCGTGTCCGACTCACACACTGCATTATTTGACTCCCAGGTACCTAATAAAGAAACACATGCAATTCACTTTTTTGTTTGCTTAATTTAAGAGAACTGTGTCAAATATCATAACTTCATACTTCATTCTGCTTTAGCACACAATTCAATTCATGAGGTAGATTAAACAGTACAGAAAATACTGTCCTTCTTAACCTGGCCAACACGCTAAGGCCCCCCCCCCATCACAAAATTAAAGATGCTGTAAGCATTTAAAAAAGGAACAAATAAATAAAAACGCTGTTTATGACTCAGCTGTGTTTATTTCTCCACACACACCAGAACATAAAATCTGTTACTGCCCATGGGGAATGTTAATCAGCAACAAAAAGTTTCAACATGTTACAGCTGTATTAGCCAATGTGGAAACTGCTGCAGGGCCTTCCTGCCTGTCAATCATTATGCATGTGACAGGCAGGCTCATATAAGGGCAGGCTATAAATGAACAGGAAGTGAAGCTCCGGCATAATGCATGGGGGAGTTATTGATAGCTGAAGAGCAGCAATGATGGTCAAGAATGACCTAAAGTTTTCGGAAGAAGAGAAAAAAAAGAAAGAGGGCAAAACACACCCTCAGTCCTGAGCATAACTTTTTCCAGAGTTAACCAACAAACCTGGGATACTATGTATCTCCAGCATGTTAGTATCAAGGCACAAGTATCCAAATGTGATGAAATGACACGAAGGAGTAGCCCCGAGTACAGTGTGTGCGATATAAGTTGTGGGTGCTGACTTTGGATCCATCCCAGCACTCTCACTCTCTAAACTGTGCAAAAGAAGTGTACCTGATTGTTCTGAACGTGTACCGGTGCTCTCATCCTCCGTGTTTTCTTACAATTGCATGTCATTATAAGCCATAAATCTCCAATATACACAACCTATTAATGAATACGGCATTCATCTGCCATCATATTACCAAAGCAAACAAACATGAACTGTGCGTGTCATAACTGGAGCACTTTACATGCACTCAGCTGCCTGTGGTCAGTGCATCGGTGTGTGTTAGAATAAAAAAAGAGGTACAGTAATAGGCTGCGTCTGAAACTGTAGATGAATTTAAAATAATACGACGAACTATTTTGACTCCTGTAGATTGAATGTGCTTTTTACAAAGCAGAGGAAGAAAAACGGTACCCCATAATGAGAGTGAAAGACGGAAAGACGTCAGGTTACTAGTATTAAAACAACCTTCCAAAAGTTTTGTCCCTTTTGTGTAGGTCTGTGGCTCACTGCAAAATATTACTAGGTTTTCCCTTTAACTCCGACACCTATGGGGTCATTCCTTACTTAAAGGAAACAGATATGAGAGTTGAGCAAACATTACGCCATTTTAGATCAATATTTTTCAATGATGATTATTAAAGCTAATTTAAGGAATGATTATTATGTTCTATTAGCAATATGTTCAGCTGTAGTTAGTTGTGAACGGTCATTCAGTGTCCTGAGATGGCTCCACACAGGGCTGAGGTGCACAATGGGGCAAGACCGGGTTCACTGTCTCGTCTTATCAAGTGAGAAGATGATTTGTAAATTGAGTCACAGTGAAGTGATTGATCATTGTGTGAATAAAACCAGATGGTTTCTGCTTCAGAAATTTACCAGCTCATTTAGCACACACGAGAGGCACTCAGCTTATAGGACAATACTTTGTTCACTGTTTTACTACATATATATATATATATATATATATATACACAGACTTAATTTCACATTGATGATGCAAATGTTCTTTAGGCTTTCCCTTACATGATACTTTGAAATATTTGTGGAATACATACATTTTGGATTAAAGAAAATCGTGCTCCAAATAGAAATGCATGCCTGGCCACGCCCCTAACGTTAATATAAACAATTCATTATTTATTTGAAATCAAATTAAATATCAATAAATACACAACAAGCTGTGGTGGTTATAGGGAACTCCACTCCTTCTGACACGTGCTAAAATGATTTATTTTGATCAGGAGTTTCATTAGAAACCGAGTTTGCACATGTACATAGAAGAAAGAAATTTAAGCAACGACTCGTTTTATTGCATGCTCTATAAGGGCGCGCAGGAGTTCTGCGCATGCGCGAAGCTTCACCTAGAAATTTCTTAGCATTAAAGGCGGCCACGCTAGCTGAAGAAAGTTCGGCACGATCTTTTGTGTTGCTTGTTTTATTTACAAGATATAACAATATACGAGAGGTTCTTGAATATGGCGTGGAAGTGCATCAAAGCGTTAATATATATATACGTAATACTTACGACGGATGGCTGGCTAGCTAGCTAGCCCAGAAAGCAAACTTCGAGCACCAGACGCTTAGCCATCATGGCGGATATTTATATCTACATCGAGCTAGAAATAAAGACTTCGGAAATAAAATACACTGGATAATTCGCGGAGTATAAGTTCACGGCGTGTTTACTCTCCAACACTCGGACACTTTCGTAAGGAAGTTTCGTAAGACTTCGGCTCACTTCGGGCGTTGTTGACTCGGAACTTTCCAACAATTTGCTGGCTTAATCTTTAGAAGCAAAACACACTCGCACACAAATCTGTCGACAGGAAGACGCAACGTATACAATAAAATAAACGTCTCACCTGTTTTAATATGCATGTCGATGGGTTGAATCTCCAGTTGGTGAACTGCGTAAGAGGATTATTTTCAGCGTGTTGGTGTGTGTTTGGCGTGGAGCGGATCACTCTGACCGGGTGGAAGCAGTTTAGAGCAACTTCCGCATTTGGAGGCGCGAAGAGGGGCGGGAAATGCAGCGTTCACGTGTCCTGAATCCTCCTTGTGCAAAAGTGTTCATTTCCACCTTTCATAAATCAAATCCTGACTGCTGCAACGTCAAAGAGTTTATTTGCGCATTAAAAATGATATATTTTATAGTTTGCAGTCTACAAAGCAGCCAGCTTTCCTATTCAGCTTGTTAGCATCTCCAGTGATGCTTCCTTTCAAGCTGATCACGCTTGAAACCACAGACTGGTAGAAAGTCTACAGCAGTCTGGTATATGTTGAATGATCTAAGTGTTTATAATCATTTATCAATCATCAGTCATTTATCTTCAAAGGAGTGGAAGTTAGGGTGGCCAGTGATTATATACACCTCAACAGCAGACTAGATTGGAGGACCATCAGCAAGGTGGTCTACAAGAAGGGAAAAAGCCTACAAACACTGCTTCCTGAGGAAATGTAGATCATGCACAAATCATTGAATTCAGGTGTTGTTTTTCAGGGGTTGGACTCGGCCCCTTAGTTCCAGTGAAAGGAACTCTTAATGCCTCAGCGTTCCAAGACATTTTGGACAATTTCATGCTCCCAACTTTGTGGGAACAGTTTGGGGATGACCCCTTCCTGTTCCAACATGACTGCACACCAGTGCACAAAGCAAGGTCCATAAAGACATGGATGAGTGAGTTTGGTGTGGATGAACTTCATAGAATGCTGACCTAAACCCGATTGAACACCTCTGAGATGAATTATAGTGGAGACTGTGAGCCAGGCCTTCTCATTCAACATCAGTGCCTGACCACACAAATGTGCTTTTAGAGGAATGGTCAAATATTCCCATAAACACACTCCTAAACCGTGTGAAAAGCCTTCCCAGAAGAGTTGAAGCTGTTCTAGCTGCAAAGGGACAGGTCAACTCCATGTTACATTCATGTGCATGTAAAGTGCATGTAAAGGCAGATGTCCCAGTTTTGGCCTGGCTCACAGACTCCGCTCTAATTCTTCCCACCTGTTCTATCAGGTTGAGGTCAGGACTCAAGTAAAGGCAAGTCCAGTTCCTTCACACCAAACTCACTCATCCATGTCTTTATGGACCTTGTTTTGTGCACTGGTGTGCAGTCATGTTGGAACAGGAAGGGGTCATCTCCAATATGCTTAAGCATTAAGAGTTCCTTTCACTGGAACTAAGGTGGCCAAGCCCAACCCCTGAAAAACAACACCTGAACTCAGTGATTTAGAGGGGTATCCCAAAACTTTGGTTGCTGTAGACCTTCAACCTATGGTTTCAGCTGCAGTATTTTTTTGTAATCAGTTGGAGGTTCAGCATTGGAGCTGGAGATGCAAAGAAACAAAATAAGCTAATCAGGAAAACTGGCTCTGTTCTAGGCTGCAAACTGGACACCTGGAGGTGGTGGACAAAATGGAGAGGATCATGGATAATTGCAAACACTTCCTTCATGTCTTACTGTCTCAGCACAGCTGCATCTTCATTAGACTACAACAGCTTTGCTGTAATAAGTAAAGGTGCAGCAATAAGTCAACGCTCATTGGGGAGGATGGAGAAACTATCTGAACAATGGAGACAATGTACATGCCTACTGATTTACATACCCAACAAATACATTTCATATTGCACAAACATTTTCATAGTGTCACCACACATTCTTTACATGCACTGTCACTTATTTGTGACTTTATTTATAGCTACTGTACATTTATTTTATACTAAAAATCTGATTATACATATCTAACATACAGTTCTTTTTATAAATTTAATCTATACAGAAATTTCAGCCATGAGTGTAATTAATTTAAGAGTTATGTATATGTATATTTATCCTTTCTTGCTTTTGAGTTTATTGTGCACTTGTGCATTGTCTTGTGTTGCTCTTATGTTTTGGCTGTTGTGAAATTCAAATTTCCCTTCAGGGATTAATAATAAAGTACTCTACTTTACACTACTCTACTAATAATGACTAATTATATGCTGCTAAGCCATGAGTACCTGGAGTCTATCCCAGATGACTTGGTTCACAAGGCAGGGGACACCCTGGATTGAGGTGCCAACCCATCACAGTTCATTCTCTAACGACGAACGATTTAGAGATGCCAATCAGCCTTCAACACATGTCTCAGGGCTGGGGAGGAAACTCACAAAGCACAAGAAAAGCATGCAAACTCTACATACACACACACACACACACACAGTTTTACATTCATATTTCTTCTTTCGTCCTGTTCTCACTTGCACTACACTTCAAATAATATTGTATTTTATTCATCATTGAAATTCCTTTAAACATTTATATATTGTTTTTATTACTGCACTTCATTATGTTTATTCCATTGTTGTTTTCTCTAATATTTCCCAATGCAGCATCCCTGTACAAGAAACCTTGTACATAAAATTGTCCATAACTGTCATTGTGTCATGACAATAAAATTCTTGAATCTTGAATCCTTCCACTGAAAACTCACTCAGTGAAGGGGTAAAGAGGGCATTAGTTAGAAGATCACACAACATGTATGGCATAAATTCATTCCATTTCCAGGTTGTAGCACTGCAAAAATGTGGAAAAAGTTAACTTTGTTGTGTGAAAGATAAAATAGACACTGATTGTCCAAAGGGTCTTTGTGTTATTGTATACAGCAGAGGGCAGTGTAGTCTTATTCATGTTCACAAATTGCTGTCATCTTGCAGAAGAACGCCTTCTCCTGACCCTCATATGCCAAGCCGCTGATTGGGTTTATTTTGTTATTTATAGTGTACTTGGTTTTGGTCAGTTTGTGGTACAATGTTGCGGTCTGCAGTGTCAGAGATCCGGGATCATTGCGGTGTAAAAGAGGAGTATGGAGATGATCATATCACTGTGTGCACGGTTAAAACCGAGGAATATGAAACCAGCATAGATACAGTACACGAAGGTGAGTAAAATGATAACAAAAACTAAACACCATGGGCTGATAACGAGCTGTTTTAGTTCTCTTAAAGCGCTAGAGATGAATTCATGACTATTGTTTTAAAGTGTTATTAGCTTGACTTGGGATAACAAGCAAAAGCCAAGGCCCAATCCATACCTCTTAATACCTCTCCCTCATCCCTAACTAGAGTCAATGGAGCGTAGAAGAGTGCAGTTCTATCTATCTATCTATCTATCTATCTATCTATCTATCTATCTATCTATCTATCTATCTATCTATCTATCAGATATAACATTATGACCACCTGTCTAATATTGTGTTGGTCCCCCTTTTCCTGCCAAAACAGCCCTGACCCATCTGTGTGTTCTGACACCTTTCTATCAGAACCAGCATTAACTTCTTCAGCAGTTTGAGCTCGTCTTTTGGATCGGTCCACACCAGCCAGCCTTCCATCAGTGAGCCTTGACCGCCCATGACCCTGTCACCAGTTCACCACTGTTTGTTCCTTGGACCACTGATAGATACTGACCACTGCAGACCGGGAACACCCCACAAGAGCTGCAGTTTTGGAGTTTTGGAGATGCTCTGATCCAGTGGTCTAGCCATCACAATTTGGTCCTTGTCAAACTTGCTCAAATCCTTACACTTGTCCATTTTTCCTGCTTCTAACACATCAACTTTGAGGACAAAATGTTCACTTGCTGCCCAATATATCCCACCCACTAACAGGTGCCATGATGAGGAGATAATCAGTCTTATTCACTTCACCTCTCAGTGCTCATAGTGTTATGCCTGATCTGTGTATAGTCGGGATATGATTAGCACAAGCCTGTGACAGGACAGACTTTAGGGATAACCAGTAGCCCTCAAAGTAACACAGCAATGTACATATGGGTTAAAATGACTCGCATTTCTATAGTAACGTACAGTCAATACCAGAATTAGTAACACCCTATGGAAAATATTGCTCATGTTATAAAAAATTGTTAATTAACTGAAATCTAAGAGAAATATTCTTATTTTGTATATACTGTATAGCCAAAAGTATATGAACGATTCAGTTTAGATGTCTTGGCCACACCCACTGCTCACAGGTACATCAAATCAAGCACCCAGCCATGCAGTCACTACAGACTGGGTCATATTGAAGAGTTCACTGAGTTAAAAAGTGAGGCACAAGTCAGTTTGTAAAATCTTTGCCCTGCTAAATCACTTAACTCTAAATAAAATGAAATCATCTCCAGAGTAACAACAGCTCAACAATGAAGCTTTAGAGCAGAGTGCTGAAGAGCTCCTATCCTCTGTTGTATCACTCGCTACAGAGTTCCAAACTGCCTCTGGTAGCAACATCGGTACAAGGTTTCCATGGCCAAATATAGCTACACACAAGCCTAAGATAACTGTGCACAAAGCCAAGTGTCAGCTGGAGTGGTGTAAAGTGTACAGAGGTGTAAAGCACACTGCCACTGGACCCTGGAGCAGCAGAAATGTGTTCTCTGAAGTGATGAATCGTGCTTCTCTATATAGGCAGTCTGATGGATAAATCTGGGTTTGGCAGGTACCTCAAAAACACTACCTACTGGAATGCACAGTGCCTCAAACCCTTCATTTAACACCTTTGAGATGAATTAGAACATTGATTCGGAGCCAGAACCTCTCATCCATTGAGTGTTTTGATTGATTGGGCACAATGTGTCACACTGCAAAATCTTGTAGAAAGCTTTTCTAGAAGAGTGGAGACTGTTATAGCTGTAAAAGGGAATGGCAACCCTGTTTTTGATGCCTATTGTTTTGGAACAGGATGTCCAACAAAGCTCATATAAAAGTGATGGTCAGGTCTTTTGGACTTTTGGTTATATATCAGGTTTAGCGTTCCTAAACACTGAGGGTAAAATGAGTTTTAAAGGCACAGGAAAGAAAGTAAATTATAATTGGGAACAGGCTTCTGTTACATTTTATGCTTAGGGATTTCTAGAGGTGCCAATATTTTGGATATGTAGTTTTTTAAATTTACATTTATTTTTAAGTTTTTTATTATGTACTGCATTAGTTAGCATTAACGTTGTCTTAATGTCTTAAATACAGAATTTTAAAATCATCGCTTCTATTTTAGGTATTGCTGTGCAGCTGAAGGAGGAAGATGAGGAGCAAAAGGTGTCGGAGGAAACGCCAGAAATCACAGAGTGCACTGAAGAAACCGATAATCAGAGTTTTCACCGGGTCTTGGTTTTAACACAGGCAAGAAACAAAGAGAAGACCACCAACAGTAATTTGTACCACTGCCCTCAGTGTGAGAAGACGTTTGCTAAAATGCAGTTTTTAAAAACCCATCTAAGAGTCCACACAGGAGAGAAGCCTTACGGGTGCTCGCATTGTGGACGGAGGTTTTCTCATCTGGCGTCGTTAACGGGTCACAGGAGAACACATACGGGAGAGAAGCCGTATCAGTGCTTTCAGTGTGGAAAGAGGTTCGCTCTTTCAGGCTCCTTGAAATTGCACGAGAGGATCCACACGGGAGAGAAGCCGTACCAGTGCCTTCAGTGTGGGAAGAGTTTTTCTAGACATGCATTTTTGAAAAAACACCAGCGCATGCATTCTGGAGAGAAGCCCTTCTGTTGCCTGGAGTGCGGGAAACGATTTTCCCATCCGAGCTCCCTAAAGGATCATGAAGGCTCACACACCGGAGGCAAGCCGTATAGCTGTTCCGAATGCGGAAGGCAGTTTTCTCACCCAAGCTCTTTAAAAGTTCATGAGAGGATACATAGCGGGGAGAAGCCTTACCACTGCACTCAATGTGGGAAGAACTTCTCTCATCTCACATCGCTGAAAATTCACGTTCGAATACATACTGGAGAGAGGCCGTACCAGTGCTCCCAGTGTGGGAAGGGTTTCTCTCATGCAGGCTTATTAAAGGGTCACGAGAGGATACATACCGGGGAGAAGCCATACCATTGCACTCAGTGCGGGAAGAGTTTTACGCAGTCGAGTGCGTTAAAAGTTCATCAGAGGATCCACACCGGAGAGAAGCCTTATCGCTGTTCAGAATGCGACAAGTGTTTTTCTCATCCAGGATCTTTAAAGATTCACCAAAGAAAGCACACTGGAGAGAAGCCGTATCAGTGTGAACAGTGCGGCAAAAGTTTTTACAGATCGTGGTACTTGAAAGTGCACCAGAGAATACATACTGAAGAGAAGAAAATTAGTACTAGCTGAATGGTTGTTTTTAATGGTTTACATGAAAGACTTCTATTTATGAACTCCATGACTGCTGCTGTGAAGAGAGATGTTATGCTGTTTGAAGCTGGGTTGGGTGATGTAATCTGATATCGATAATGTCTAACAGGTAATTGATGTTAGAGGTAATAACTAAGCATCGTTACTGCACCGCTATATGTATACCGGATTCACAAGACTGAAATTCTGCACACTATTATACACATAGCTGTCTTGGTGAACAACAGCATGGGGTCTTGGCCTCATTTAGCAGTGAACATAGTATATTTTTACTCTATTTTATTTTTGGCTAGCACATGCCAAATAAAAATACACACGTTTGACACAATACACAAATAAATTACAATGAGATTGGAATATCTGCTATCGATTTGGAACTATGTTCAGAAATATATAATGCTTCTAGAAAGTATTAACCCCCAAGCGATCATGTCGCTTTTTGCTGTATAGTAGCTGGAAATGTAAGTACTATATTGCAGTAGGGTATACTGTACAGTGCCTTGCAAAAGTATTCAGACCCCTGACCAGTTCCTGACCAGTATAATAATACTGAATTACAAACAGTGCAATGAAATTTCTTTCTGTTCAATATTTCAATTCCATTGTTTTAAAATAAATTATTGTAAGATGACAAGATATTTTGCTTGCTATATAAAATATGAAATATATATTTTACTTTGATATACACTAACCAGGAATAAATTTATGACCACCTGTCTAATATTGTGTTGGTCCCCCTTTTGCTGCAAAAACAGCCCTGACCTGTCATGCACTGTGTATTCTGACACCGTTTTATCAGAACCAGGATTAACTTCTTCAGCAATTTGAGCAATAGTAGCTCGTCTGTTGGATCGGATAACACGGGCCAGCCTTCACTCTCCATGTGCATTAATGAGCCTTGACCACTCATGATCCTGTTGGTAGATCACCACTGTTCCATCCTTGGACCACTTTTGATAGATACTGACCACTGCAGACCGGGAACACCCCGCAAGAGCTGCAGTTTTGGAGATGCTCTGATCCAGTCGTCTAGCCATCACAATTTGGCCCTTTGCTCAAATCCTTACACTTGTCCATTTTTCCTGCTTCTAACACATCAACTTTGAGGACAAAATGTTCACTTGCTGCCTAATATATCCCACCCACTAACAGGTGCCATGATGAGATCATCAGTCTTATTCACTTCACCTCTCAGTTCTCATAATGTTATGCCTGATCAGTGTGTATTCAGCCCTCACACATTAATATTTGTTTGAGCCACCTTTTGCTGCAGTAACAGCATTAAGCCCTACTGTATTTCTGCTCATTTTAAAGGCATTTATACAGAAATGAACTGAAACTGAAGTAATTAATTTGTGTCAGAATTATTTCAAAAATTAAAAATATTGTCCAAAAACTGCTTAATATGTAATAATAGCAGAAGAGAGAAATAATCATTGAGGGGCTGAATATTTTTATGGAGGCACAAACTTACAGTTTGGATACAGAATGTGTTTAAATCTGTTTAAATAAATAACAAAATAAAAGACTCCATTCTGAGCATAAGAGTGAATAGGTGAACACATGGCAAAGATTTTCTTTTTTAAATGATTTTTATTATTATACTACGATAAGTAACAGTTTAAAGTCAGAAACTGATAATAGTACAACTACAGGTACTTAATTTGTTTATAGTTAATTTTGTAGTTACGTCTTTCTGCTGCAGGCAAAAATATTTCCTCCATCGCTTGATCTAAAATCCACTACCAGTATTTTGTTGTAATTGACTTTCATGATATCTTACGGGATATTGTTTATTATTATTACAGATCACCCAACCCTGAATGTTGAAACACTTTGTGTACATCTTGTGTACATGTACTATCTTTGTGTATGTGTGTCATCAATGTGATTACCACAAACCACAAAATAATGAGTTCCAATAAAGCGTTATGATTATGTCTTGCAGTAGGATGGAAATTTATCTATTTCTAAGTCTGTGTAGTATAACCACAGGATGATGATGATTTTTTTGAGACAGAAATACAGTGTGGTTATTCCATCATGAAATGATGTTTGTCACATATACATTACAGCACAGTGAAATTCTTTCTTCACACATCCCAGCCTCGGAGGTTAGGGTCAGAGCGCAGGGTCAGCTATGATACAGCACCCCTGGAGCAGAGAGGGTTAAGGTCCTTGCACAAGGGCCCAACAGTGGCAGCTTGGTGGTGCTGGGGCTTGAACCCCTGAGCTTCTGGTCAACGACCCAGAGCCTTAATCATTTGAGCCACCACCACCCATCATATAATAGATATGGTTACATTGTAACACCTAATTAAAGTGCCTTTTTATGTATTATTTCACAAAACTGATTATTGTTACTAGAGAAATAAGATATTTTCTCGGTTTAGAGTATTTTTGTAACATGAAACATCCATCCATTTTCTATACCCGCTTTATTCCTAATTAGGGTCACCGGTATCTGCTAGAGCCTATCCCAGCACACACTGGGCAAAAGGCAGGGGTACACCCTGGACAGGTCGCCAGTCCATCACAGGGCACAACATGAAACACATCTTATTAAATGTATATATTTGTATGTAATAATGTGTTTAAGTGTTTAATGTTATTGGTGTCCTCTATCTTCTATTTGTTATGAAGACGTGATTCTGAGTGCTTATGAAAACTATTAACTATAAAGCTAGTTATGCTGAGTAGAGGGCTTTAGTTTGTGAAGAGTTTTCGTAGTTGTGCTAAATTTGTGTACGTGCTTTATCTTTTGCATCATTTGAACTGAAAGCAGTTCTACTGACAACTCTTCATATGGAAAAGAATACATTTGCAAAATGGGCAAGCAAGAGCACACACACATACACACACATTCACAATGCCAGTAGATAAAGGTACATTCTGTATTAAAAACAAGGTTGATAAATTGCTATCATAATGTTTCACAGCCTTGGCAAAGTCACTAATGAGCGAGAGATTGATTTTGAAATGGCACTGAGAGCCCGATGTGGACACTCTTCATTCAGCACTGTAATAAATTCTAATTATTACAATGATATCTGACAATAATTGTAAGCAAGGTAGAGATAACTAAAGAAATTTTGAGCTAAAATGGGATTAAAGCAATTATGATTTTCAGACAAATGCATCTTTTACTGTAAAGGAAATTGCACTGCGTTCCTCAACACGGATTTATTTTTTATAAACATAATCTAACTGGCTTGGTATTTATGTATATACAATAATATTCTGGCTATTTATTAAAGCCATGAAGAGTTTATACATGAACTTTCAACTATGATCATAACCCTGTAATAGATAGAATAATTTTGATAATGGTGTTGTATGATTTCCACTGTATCAATTTTTTTTTAAAAAGAGAGAAAAGACCTCTTGGTTATGCTTCATGGACCAATTTATTTTTATTTTTTATTTTTGGCATTGTAGTTAGGGTCACTAAAGTTTTGATTTGAGGCAAACTTTGAACCATGGAAATATATAACTCTCTAAGTGTTTAAGACTTTAAGGCTTTATGTATAACGACAACTAAAAGGTCTAAAGTGTAATAGATAGGTTGAAAATGAAGCCCAAACAACAGTACAGTAGCTGGAAGTTTATGATGTGGAGCTTTTTGTCCTTTTATGCCGTAGGCAACACATTTAGTGTCATACACCGGTCAGCCATAACATTATGAGAACTGAGAGGTGAAGTGAATAACACTGATGATCTCCTCATCATGGCACCTGTTAGTGGGTGGGATATATTAGGCAGCAAGTGAACATTTTGTTCTCAATGTTGATGTGTTAGAAGCAGGAAAAATGGGCAAGTGTAAGGATTTGAGTGAGTTTGACGAAGGGCCAAATAGTCATAGCTAGACGACTGGATCAGAGCATCTCCAAAACTGCAGCTCTTGTGGGGTGTTCCCGGTCTGCAGTGGTCCAAGGAAGGAACAATGGTAAACCGGTGACAGGGTCATGGGCGGCCAAGGCTCATTGATGCACGTGGGGAGAGAAGGCTGGTCCGTGTGATCTGATCCAACAAGCGAGCCACTGTTGCCCAAACCGCTGAAGAAGTTAATGCAGGTGGTCATAATGTTATGCCTGATCGGTGTATACAATCTAACTAACTCCCCCAACACCATCAGGAGGCGGCAAACCGGGCGATATTTGAAAGAGTCATTCCATAAGAAATAATCCTTCTGTTTTAAAATTTTATGTATTTATGTTTTATATATCAATCAAATGAAAAGAAGGTTTAAGATGAATGGCTTTAATCAATAAATAAAGTAAGTTAATTAGATCACGTCCGGATGACCTCGTCTTTTTTTTTGTGCAACTTTTAATTTGACATCCCTTGCTTTCCATGTAGCGCAACAATCTTAACTTGTGCTTGCGCGCGCTCACTCCCGCTCTGTATACACACTGCGAAATAAGATGTTTTGCAGTCTATATTTAGTGCGCTAAACCAACGTTATACCGCTCCTATCGTGCTCTTATTTTGAAATACTGAGACCGGAAGTTTTTTTTCCTCGCACTGCGCTTATAGAGTAAACCGTGTTAGCAGGCTAATGATAAGATATACCTTAATCTCACGTTAATGGATGACTTTGCAATGGATAAACAACACTTACCAAAACGGGAAGATCAGGGTATATAAATATATAAATATGTCGTTTTATGGCTTCTTTTGCTTGTTAATCATGCTAGTTGGAAGTGGTGTGACTCTGATCAGTGTTGTGGGTGAAGTAATTAGCTAGGCTTGTTAGTTAAATCTTAACCCAGAGCAAATGACTACAGGGATGCAGGCAGACATTTTAGTACATTATCTTATAAAGATCATTTTCTAAACTATCCTCATTTCTTCTTGTAACGCAGACTCACACAATAAAGGTGCATGAGAAGGATAAATGAACTTTTTACTGTAATTTTAGCACTGTTAAGGCGTTTCATTGTTTGATAATAATATACATAAACACACACACACACGCGCGCGCGCGTGCATATACATAGCTGGAAGTGGAAATGAGTAGCCTAAGTATTTTAATTTGCTTAATGGGCTTTTATTTAAACCTTATGCACTTAAATTAGGCATCATACAATGTTTGCGTTTCTTCCTGCACTCAGGCTTCAGACTTCCTCTGTCCTCTGTGCGCCTGCTGGTTCCTCCTCTGCGCCTGATGTCTGCCTTTATGTGGCAGGTGCTGCAGCAGAAAAACATAGTGCACTATGGGAAACTGGAGGAGTTTGTCTCTATGGTTACGGAGACTGTGCCACACCTGCTGAGTTACAGACAAAGAGTTCAGCTCATCCTGGGACTAAGGGCACGGGTGAGTGAGAACAGTACAAATCTTGACATGTCGCGTGAAGGTGAAAATCCTTGCGTGCAGTAAAAGTCAGGAGAAATGCTTGAAAAGAGCCAAAGGACAGACATCATGATTCTTTGCTGCTCATCTGAAGAAGGCCATGTATGAGATTCTTCACTCAGTCTGATGTGTTTATCTTCATCTTGATATTCATGTAACCATAAGTGACCTATAGCTACAAGTTTTGGGACACCCCTCCAAATCATTGAATTCAGGGGTTGGACTCGGCCCCTTAGTTCCAGTGAAAGGAACTCTTAATGCTTCAGCATACCAAGACAATTTCATGCTCCCAACTTTGTGGGAACAGTTTGGGGATGACCCCTTCCTGTTCCAACATGACTGCACACCAGTGCACAAAGCAAGGTCCATAAAGACATGGATGAGTGAGTTTGGGTTGGAGGAACCTGACTTGATTGCACAGAGTCCTGACCTCAACCTGATAGAACATCTTTGGGATGAACTAGAGCGGAGACTGTGAGCCAGGCCTTCTCGTCCAGCATCAGTGCCTGACCTCACAAACGTGCTTCTAGACGAATGGTCAAAAATTCCCATAAACACACTCCTAAACCTTGTGGAAAGCAATCCCAGAAGAGTTGTTACAGCTGCAAAGGGTGGGACAACTCCATATTAATTTCATGTACATGTAAAAACAGACATCGCAGATTTGACCTGGCTTGCAGTCTCCGCTCCAATTCACTCCATAGGTGTTTTATCGGGTTAAGGTTAGGTCTTTGTGCAGGCAAGTCAAGTTCCTCCACACCAAACTTGGTACCAAGGGGCCGAGCCCAACCCCTGAAAAACAACATCTGAATTCAATGATTTGATGGGGTGTCCCAATACTTTTAGCAATATCCGTATCTCACACTGCCTTGCAGCTGCATTTGTTTCGACCTCTACTTTTTTTTTTTTCAGTGGGTTTCTAACAGAATCAATTCCCTGAATATCAGTTCTATAGACTTTTCACTAAGTATATTGTTAACCACAGCCAGGACTTCTCCATAATTTTATTTTTATCAATTTTGCTACAGTTTTGGAAAACCCACATGATCACATCAGGCACTAAAGTTCATTTGGAGCTAATGTTTTCTGGCAGTGGAAAGTTCTGGAATAAAAAATGTAAATAACTTTTTCAAAAAAAAACATGTGCTTTAGTGGAATTTATTTTACAGGCAAAGGATACAAAGGTCTAGTCTCTAGTTTTCTCTAGTTTTGTGCACTGCTACATTATAGACACTGAGTGATGACAGTGATATGCACATTTTTGAGTATTAGGGGAAAATTAAGGTTCATTAATGTTGCATGGCCACATTTATCTGTAGACACAGTCCTGAGAAATGAGATCTTGATTTTGAGTGCCGGGTTATGTTCTTTCAACCTGTGAATATAACCTGAGTAAGAAAGTAAAATTAGTGCTGGAGTCTTGATGAGAGGATTGGATCTCTTCCCTGTCTATGAAAGTGACACTAGCCAATAGTGTCTTTCTATGAGCTCATGTATGTAGAAGATGGAGACAGAGTTTTCCTCAGGATGTATACAGCTGTTCAGTGATGTAGCAGATTGAAAGGATGAGGTGGCTGGCTTCACATGTCTCGAAGGAAGCATATTATCGTCCTTCCGTCCCAGAGAGGGAGAGCTAGCTCGAGGGAGGAGATTGACAAATGAACAAACAAAAGAAAAATAGACAAAATTTGCTAAGCAACATGGAAGAGTTAGGAATGTTGTGCATATTTTACAGGCTGAAATAAAGCTCAAAACATTAGACATACACATTGCTATAGAATATTTATATAGTTCTGATGTCATTTTGTTTTATTCATTCTATTTTTGTTGGTGGAAACAAAAATTGATGTCTTCTGTAAATGATTTCTGTTTAAGATGATCTTGGAGATGTTACGCAAGCCGGAGGATGTGAAGCTTATCCAGGTCCACTTGGACGGAATGAGACTTCCGGATATTCCAGCTGGAAGCCCAGTAGTGAGTCTATTTCTGCTGCTTGTGCTTTTCCTGAGCCAGGTCTACAGCTCTGTGTCTCTTCACCATTCAGAATACATTTATGTCCAAGATTAATCCAGGTTGTGGAAACCAACCAAAACAGTGTGCAATGTATTTACTTAAAAAAAGATGTTCTGCCTTTTGACGTCCTGATCTGATCTTTCCAGGACGTTGGTTCAGATTTGGAGCTCTCTATTTCTAACTTTAAGGCACTTATCCTTGCACTGTTAAAGGATCCCGCAGAAAAAGCGTATTTCTTTCAGGTAAGGGAAGACATTTAGCTCTTATTGCTATCAGGCCTATACTCATTAATATGAGATTCTTGATTTGTTGGTGAAGGAGGTGTTTCCTGTGGAGTATGGTCCACGTTATGATACTGCACTGAGGGAGCTAATGTGGGAGCTGCTGTCTTGTCTGGAGAGGCTCTTTCCTGTTCCAGACTTCAAAAAGGTGCTGTCATTTTTGCAAGAATTTGAACCTAAGACAAATTGTGTGATGTGTGATGTGTGTGTGTGTGGTGTGTTTGTGCTGTGTGGGTGGTGTGATGCCGATCAACAACATGGTGTGTGGTGTGATGTGATGCGTGTGTGTGGTGTGATGCTGATCAATGACGTGTGTGTGTGAGAGATATTTCTGGTGTGATGCTGATCAGTAACGTGTTGTGTGTGATGTGATGGATGAGGTGTGTGTAATATGTGTTTATGGTGTGTGTGTGTGTGTGTGTGTGTGTCTTTACCACCCCACAATTATTTTCCAATAACAGCATGCTCAAGTAAAACGTTTTAAAGCATTCTACTTTAAAGCTGAATGAAATGTGTTCCAGACTTTATCCTGGCTCACTCCTGCCCCTGTTGGTCTGGAAGAATGCATGCAGTCTGAACCGAAACACCTGAAAGCTCTGTTTCAGCAGCACAAAGTCATCGGGAACATGGACCAACAAAACTGGGCTAAAGGTTCCACATTAGGTACTGTGTCTCTTAGACTAAAGTTTCCATATTAACATAATAGCTTATTGTACATTAAAGTTTCATCACATATACAGTATAAATGCTTAATCGTACCTTTAGGATTTATATATCAACCTACTCTAAAGTTACAGATCCCAAATTTTAATTAGAGGTATATTTTATTGTTTGTTTATTTATTTTTTTTAAATCTAACCCGTTTTTAACCCATTAGATATCTATTTTGCATGTGTATTGTATCCACTGCATTTAATATGATTATGGGCAATAATTTTAACCTTGCATCCCTGTGCCTGTTGAAACATGTTGAAATTCTTCTCCATGGTAATTGCACTAAGCTACAGATTGAATGGAATATTATTTTATCATTTTACATACACTATATGACCAAAAGTGAACTCCTGATCATCACATCCAAATTTCCTTGTTGATCATCCTATTCTAGATTCTAGTCTTCTTTCTTGTTATAACATGCTCCACTCTTCTGTGAATTCTTTCCACTAGATGTTGGAGCGTGTCTGTGGGGATTAGTGATCATTCAGCTAAAAGAGCATTAGTGAGATCAGACACTGATTTTGTAAGAGTGAGGAGGTCTTGGGTTCAGTCGGTGTTCCAGTTCATCCCAGTGTTGAGTCAGAGTGAGGGCTCTGTGCAGGACACTCCAGTTCTTCAACTCTAACCTTAATACAACATGTTTTCATGGAGCTCAGGGGCTTTGTGCACAGGGGCAAACAGGTTTTAGTTCCAGTGAAGGGAAATTGTTAACCTACAGCATAAAAAGACATTATAGAAAATTGTGTGCTTCCAAAATTGGTGCAGTTAGGGGAAAATCCATATGAGTGTGACAGTCAGGGGTGCACATACTTTTGGCTATTTACTGTTATTCTTTTTACTTGCAGGTACTCTCTCTGCTACCTCAGGGGATTGTATAATTTCCTCTCTTTCTGTTCCTCCATCGACACACATGGCGGTCACCACCGAATCCATGGTCTACCACATCCAGCCGACCACTGTGACCATCCTGAGCCAGAGTGCCCTTGGCCAGTTGGGCTCTGAGGCCATCATTGTGACTGATTACACAGAGGTTGAGTTGGGCAGTAATGAGGTGGCTGAAGAATCGGTGGAGAGGTGCGTGGAGGTGCACACTGGGAGCAGCTCAGTGGTGGCGGTTCTCAGTGACCAAACTGCTGTCGAAGAAGAGGAGATGATTAATGTGAGCCAACATGTCGAACTTCCCAAAGACTCAGAGAGCTGCAGGAGCAGCGAGGAGGATAGAAGTCTTTGTGAGAAATCCACACAGTGTGACATCAGAGACGGAGATGGACCGGCATTCTTCACTGATCTCAGGGCCGCTGGTGACGATAGCTCAGTGTCCGTGTCTGTGTCAAAAGCCGAAGGAATTGAATCTGATGGAGAAGGAAGAAATGAAGAGCTTCAAGAGAGAAAGAAAGATGTGATGCAGACTTCTGTCTGTCAGAAGGATGACCAAGAACCTAACACTGCTCTTAATAAGGAAAAGAGCTTGCCTTTAGAAAGCAAGGACCAAGCAGTACCAGAGAGAAGAGGGCGTGGAAGACCGAGGAAGAACACAGCAGCACCGAAAGTAGTTCAGAACGGGAAACGAGGGAGACGACTCAAAGCGGAAAAAGACTCCGAGAAAATGTAAGGCAAAGACTCGTATACATGGTCCTTAGTTACTTTTCCCAATAATTTTTGGTTATATAAATTGCTTTATTACTCAAGTGTTTTACTGTCTAACAATTTATTTATTTATTTATATATTTATTTATTTGCAGAAACAATGAAGACATTGAAGAAAACACAGGTACATCCCAAAGTACAGTATCTAGCAACTCTTATATGACTGGCAGTGCATATATATATATAATTTGAAAATGTTGAAAAATAAATCGCACAACCTAAGCTCATTTAAAAGACATTTGTAAAATGTCTTGTCCACTGGAGTGTCATCCAGTGTCTGGTAGCCCCGCCCCCTCTCTAACCAGTGTTGAGTGCATGAAGTGTCCAACATTCATACTTCGCTTCTCTGGTTGAATAAGTGCATCATCTGGATATCCAATATAGTTTGATGACATTGAGTATGTATTTTAAATGATATCCAGTCTATATAATATTTTGATGGAAAAAATAAAACGTTTACAAGTTAACATATTTACTGCACGTTTTTAACAATATGTAGATTGTATTTTATCCACATCAACAGTCATAGTCTGTATGCTTCTTTCAGATGGAAAGACCAAGACAGTCGAGACGGGACTCAATGGTATGGACACTACAGTCTCATCTCGTGATCTAAGCCCAGCAAGACCCCTTAAAGCTGAAACAGCAGAAAATCCTCGCGCCCGGTATGTATGTAACACGTGTGGCCGCAAGTTCACCCGCACATCCGATGTCCGACGCCACCAGTTGACTCACACGGGTGAGCGTCCATTCCGTTGTGCTCACTGTGAGAAGACGTTCCAGCATGCCTGGGATCTGACTAAACACTGCCGCAAGTTTCACGGAGAAGCCACGTTCTCTTGCCGCCTCTGTCTGAGCCAGTTCATCAATTTCCGGGCCCTGACTGCCCACCACAAGAAGAGCCATGGCAGCGAGCTGCCCCACTACTGCTCCATCTGCGGCCAGGCCAGTCCCAGTGCGGCCGCTCTTGTGCAGCATCGGAAAACACACAGCGCCACTCAACAGTACCTCTGTGAACAATGTGGTGAAGGCTTTGACACCTTATTGCAGCGCTCCGTCCACAGACAGAGCCACCGCATGCACCGCAAATTTAAATGTCCGCAGTGTGACAAGACATACTCGCGACAGGCTGACGTCAAGCGACATCTACTGAGCCATACGGGTGAGCGGCCTCATCAGTGCAACCTGTGTGGAAAAAGCTTCGCTCTCCGTGCCGGCCTTCAGAAACATCAGCTCACTCACACCGGGGAGAGGCCTTTCCCCTGCCCTCACTGTCCCAAAGCATTCAACCTGCTCTCCATTATGCGTCGACACGAGCGCATGCACACGGGAGAGCGGCCGTTCCTGTGCTCGCAGTGCGGCAAGCGCTTCCTGTCTCTCGGAGAACTCCTCAAGCACGACAAGTCGCACACAGACGCCAGGCCACACTTGTGCAGTCAGTGCCAGAAGAGCTTCAAATCCAAGCGGGCTCTGCGGGAACACATCCTCAGCCACAGCGGCACACGCCCGTATCCCTGCAACTACTGTGACAAAAAGTTCTCCAAGCCTTTCGCTTTGAACCGCCACCATTTGATGCACACAGGAGAGAGACCATTCTCGTGCACACACTGTGAGAAAACCTTCCTGACATCAACGGAGTTGGCCTTGCACAAACGCGTACACACTGGAGAGCGGCCCTACGTCTGCCCGGAGTGCCCGTGGAAATTTCGGAGCTCCTCGGAGTTGGCACGTCACAGGCGCACACACGGCCAGCAGAGGGCGTACAGCTGCAGCTACTGTCCCAAAATATACACTAGCACATCCAAGCTGAAAAACCATATGCGCATTCACACCGGGGAGGACAACACAAAGTGCCCTGAAGATATTAGCCATACAGTGGAAGTCCAAGAGTCCACACTGACAGAGAGTGACATGACTGATAGTCTCTCATGATAAAAATGGACACATTTACTCAGTGATCATTGATATAGATAGACTGAGGCTTAAATTTATTCTGCAATGCCGTGTAATGGATTAACTATGTAATGTGTATTAAACTGAATATTCTAAACATAGTCTAATCCAGTGTTTCTGAAATAAGACCACATACAATATTTGGTCCGGCTGTTAACACTCCTGCACCTTGTTCCTTGACTATTCAGCACCTAACCTATTGGGTGTATGAGCTGGAACAAACTGATGATTTTTTTTCATCTGTAATTTTGCTATATTCTGAAGCACAGAATAAGCGAGTGTTTATTCTTTACTTATTTTCATAATTTCTTCTGTTTTGGCTGCACAGTTCTAAATAAAGATGGTAAAGATAATTAAGAATGTGGTGCTGGTGTATATATATATATGCATTGTTTAAAAAATAGTTTTCAGGGATCTGATATATGGTATAATTGACTCAGAGGTACTTTTATGTTTTGTAGTCGCCATTAAAAGCTTCCTTGTGCTAGGACCAATAGAGTCCAGTAATACTATTGAGCTAAAATGCTGTAAGGAGTTATAGGAAGTTGTTTTGAAAAAAAAAAAGTGGTAAAGAAGTGGTAGGCCACGTAAAATCACAGAGCGGTCAGTGCATGCTGAGGCGCACAGTGTGCAGAAGTGGCCAATTTTCTGCAGTCAATAGCTACAGATCTCCAAACTTCATGTGAGCTTTAGATTAGCTCAAGAACAATGCGTAGAGAGCTTCATGGAATGGGTTTTCATGACCGAGAATCTGCATCCAAACCTTACATCACAAAGTGCAATACAAAGCGTTGGATGCAATCGTATAAAGTACGCCGCTACTGGACTCTAGAGCAGTGTAGACGTGTCCTCTGGAGTGACCAATCACGCTCCTCTCTCTGGCAATCCAATGGACAAGTCTGGGTTTGGCGTTTGCTAGGAGAACGGTATTTGCCTGACTGCATTGTGCCAGTTGTAATGTTTGGTGGAGGGGGGGGATTATGGTGTGGGTGTGTTTTTCAGGGGTTGGAGTCTGAGGCTACATCACAATTAGAATTGATCTTGATCTAACCACAAGTGACCTATATATACACACTATATTGCCAAAAGTTTTTGGGACGCCCCTCCAAATCATTGAATTCAGGGGTTGGGCTCGGCCCCTTAGTTCCAGTGAAAGGAACTCTTAATGCTTCAGCTTCATACCAAGACATTTTGGACAATTTCATGCTCCCAACTTTGTGGGAACAGTTTGGGGATGACCCCTTCCTGTTCCAACATGACTGCACACCAGTGCACAAAGCAAGGTCCATAAAGACATGGATGAGAGAGTTTGGTGTGGAGGAACTTCACAGAGTCCTGACCTCAACCTGATAGAACACCTTTGGCATGAATTAAACCGGAGACTGTGAGCCAGGACTTCTCGTCCAACATCAGTGCCTGACCTCACAAATGCGCTTCTAGACGAATGGTCAAAGATTCCCATAAACACACTCCTAAACCTTGTGGAAAGCCTTCCCAGAAGAGTTGAAGCTGTTCTAGCTGCAAAGGGGCGGGTCAACTCCACGTCCATGTCAAGACAGACGTCCCAAAACGTTTGGAAATAAGTTGGCGTCAAAGTAGCTGCAGTTTGGTCATCTCGACGCGTGATGGTGCTGTGAGGAACAAAGCCTGAGGAAAGTTTCTACACAAACATCCGGCGGTGTTCTCGGGCTGTTCAACAGCTCCGTAGATTTCTGGTATTTTTAATGGAGACTGTTCAACTCAACGCCTCTGTTATAAACACCGAAATTATTCCACGTGTTCTGTTTAAGCACGAAAACCGTGTGAGGAAGTCTGTGAAGTAAAAGCTCTAGACGTTTATCTGGAGAAGAATAATTCGCCTAGCTGTGATGATGGAAGACGGAGTCTCAAGGCAGGAGGACACTAAGGGTAACTAAAGGCTGTGAGATGATAACGGGAGGGAAATTTATTTATTTATTTATTTATTAAAAAAAAAATAAATAAAGATAGACATTTGCTGTCTAATAGTTTGAGATGTTAAAAGTTATTTGAGAAGCTAATGGCAGCTGTTTAGTCTTGGTTAAAGTCGGTGTTGAAGAAAACTTGTCTCAGTTCAATGGCTGCTCCCAAATCCGTTAGTCAGGGTTTGTTTACTTCTTCACTACTTTTGCATACTCTTGTACAAGGTAGTGCACGGATTGGGACACATCCAGTAGTCTGAAATGCAGGAGATAACTCCATGAAGACTCTATGAATGAATGAGAACAAAAAAAATGTGTCTAGAGATAGAAATAAACAACACCCCCCAATTTAGGCTACAATGTGACTTTAGAAATGCAGGAATATTTTGTTATTGTTTTTGTTGACGTAATGTCTCGGACTGTTTCAGGGGCTGTGAGGAGTGCGTAAAATCCAATAAAAAATAAATCTGATCTCCGAGCTCAGCGTATCAGACCTGATCTGATTACTGATACTGACACAGTCACTGAGCTGAGGTCGGGCAAACCTGTGGTGCCAAAACATCTTTGACTGCATTTCAGGGCTAGAGTTTACCTAAAAAAACATGATTTCAGACATCAAGCCATTACTTAAAATGTTTTAAGAACTGAAGATGTGGAAAAAAGTAATATATATGAGCCATTTTGAATATTTTCAGATCGCAGTTGTACTATTATCATATTTTGAGCTACTATGACAGCGTGGTGATATATCCGAGAGTATAGGAAATATAGAAATGTGTGGAAGCTCGCTGCACATCAGCACCAGATAATTAATAGCATTGATAAGACGTTATATTTATTTATAAGATGGAGCCACACAAACTTGGAGGAAAATCTTTCTCGTTCGCAGGCTCTAGTCACCGTCATGGTAATCAAAGGTCACATCTGCATCTGTATCAGCTGGAACTGACACACTCGGTACAGCAGTCTATCCAACAACGCATTATTCACCATTAGGCTTTTGTTCATTGTGTGAGTGCATATGCTGTAATGCACTGGGGACTCTGAGAGTACTGGACTTCCACTCCATCTGGGTGGATAATACTGTTCATCATTTCTCTACATGCACACTTTGAATGGCATATGAGAGACTTCTGACTGCTATTTCTCTTACAACAAAAGAAACCATAGCTTCAACAAGTCTTTATCGTCCCTCATTTTTATCATGCATACCATTTTGTCGTAGTATTATGTTCTTGGGTTTTTTTTTTTTTGTTATGACTTTATTCTTAAAATCTTAAAGGCATCAGAGATGGTGATGATTTCCATGTCAGGCAAAATCACATACACACACAAAAAAAAATGCATCAGATTGTAAAATATAGAAATTCTGAGCCAATTCTGATCCAGTATTTCAGACCAGCTTCATTTACAATGAAATACTTTCATACGCTTCTTGCCATCTTAACAGACGTGTGTATAACGTGCAAACCCTGGTTTTAGGTCAGTAAGCTGCTTTTTGCTTTCTTTGGGTGCCATTTTATATGGATAATACCCACACTAGCGCTTTGGTTTGTGGTGTTCACAGTTATGACACAGGAGACTTGGCAGCAGTTTGGTATTAGAGCTGGTATCAGTATTAGTTATTTGCGAGAGATCAGAACATACATTTTAGAATTTTATCCATTATATTCAGCATTTACTTATAGACAAAATATGGAACATTTGAATATGTAGTACTTATAGAAATACATACATTTTAAATGTACAAATATATAAGTGCAAGACTTAAGTGTTAAGTTACGCTAATTTACGTTAACTTATGAGTATAAGCATTATATTTTTATTATAGTCTTACAATCTCTCTCTCTCTCACACACACACACACACACACACACAGTCTCTAACACACACTGTCTCTCTCTCTCTCTCTCTCTCTCTCTCTCTCTCTCTCTCTCTCACACACACACACACACACACACTGTCTCTCTCTCTCTCTCTCTCTCACACACTCTCTCTCTCTCTCTCTCTCTCTCTCTCTCTTGCCTTCGCCTCTCGTCCATTCCGTTAAAGATATCACTGATAGACACTTGAGTGCAAAACTGTTCTTAGGAATATTTGATGTGCACACTTTATCTTTGTTTCAGATCCTCTTCTCCTGCCCTCTCTGCGTCTCCTGGTGCCACCTGTGAGACTCATGTCAGCAGTCCTGTGGCGGGCCGTGCAGCAGCAGGATGTAATGCAGTACGGGATGCTTGCAGACTTTGTTTCGCTGGTTACTGAAGCTGTACCGGAGCTCTGTAGTCCCACGCATGCAGTCCAGCTTGTTCTGGGTCTGCGAGCAAAGGTTACAGTATTACCATTAAATCATTTTTATTTATTGTTTTATGTTTAATAGATTTTAAGTTTTTGCTGATAGATATGTGGTGATTTCTATTTTAAAGCTACTCCATATTTAAGCATGCTGTTTTGATTGTGTGTGTCTTTTGGTGTTGTTCCAAGTCCAGTGCATTATATTGCAATGTTTTTAGTTCATTAATCACAGTTTCTCTTGCATTCTCTTGATTCTCATTGTTTTTTTCTCTTCCACTAGCTAATTTTGGAGCTGTGCTACAGGGAGGAAACAGTGGACACACATTTGATCCAGCCTCATCTCAATAGCATTCAGTTGGTTCTTCCTCTGGTCAAACATGCAAGTCAATAACTTTCACCTAATTGTAACACGTCATCAGTTCCTTTTATTCAAACATGAGAGCGTGTCCTTTAACCGGGCTGCTGTTTGGTCATACAGGTGGACAGCACGGAGCTAGAAGAGACAGGGGTCCACTTTGTGGAATTGGTTCAAACACTAATCAAAGACGCTGACCAGAGAGAGCATTTCTTCCAGGTCAGAAAACGCTACATTTTAGTAATATTAGTACCAAAAATCTAATGCTTGGGTTTTGGTAGTTTTTTTGAAGTAGAGATTCTGAAATCATTTTCCCTGAAACTCATTAGCCACTTTATTAGGAACACCTGCACATTTATGTGGAAGCAGCAATGCATAAAGTCATGCAATAAAATCAGAGCTTTAGTCAATGTTCACATCAAACATCAGAATGAAGAAATACTATGTGATCTCAGTGGCTTTAACTGCACTGCCAGACAGGCTGGTTTACATATCTCAGAAAGTGCTAAGCTACTGGGATTTTCACACACAACAGTCAGGCAGAAACATCTTGTTTGAAGAGAGACGAAGACAGAGGAGAATGTTGAAGACTGGTTCGATCTGTCTGGATGTCTACAGTAACTCAAATATCCACTCATGATGTGCAACCGTGATTCAGCTTATCTGGCACCAGCAGCCATGCCTCAGTCACTGAGATCACATTTTCCTCATTCTGATGTATGGTGTGAACATTAACTAAAGCTCTTGACCTGGATCCACATGATTATAAGCGTGAATGCTTGAACGAGCAGGTTTTCCTAATAAAGTGGACGGTGAGGGTGTAAGTTTTTTTTTGTTTTTTTTTTACTTTATGTAACTAACTAGGGCTGTTTTAAAACATATTATAAATGCATAGTTTGAACTAGGCACACAATTGAAAAGATTTATTAGAGAACATATTGTATTTCATTCACAAGGGGTAATAAAGTATATTTCATATATTAAGAAGTTGTTTTATCGTTGCACAGGGGTTGTAACGTAAGTGACGTTAATTTTTTTTCTCTTTCAAGATTTTTAACAGTGCAGTTTGATGACTCTCTCTCTCTTTCTCTCTTTGTAGAATGTGTTTCCAGTGGAGTTTGGACCCAGCTATGACTCTGCCCTTCAGACACTTATGTGGGATTTCCTGTCCCGACTGGAGCACTTCCTGCCAGTGCCAGACCTCCTTCAGGTGGGGAAACTTCGAGTGGCGTTAGAATCTGCAAATTTTGTTATGTTGTAATACTATATAGGTCTATTATTGTTTAAAATCTTGGGTCTTTGGTAGATTAAGCACTCAACAGTTTATAAAGAATCTATAAAACTGTCTCTGTATCCATTTGGTTTCAGACAGTGGCCTGGCTCAGATCTGAATCTTCTGCTTTAAAAGACTGTGAGGAATCCATCAGCAACCCAGATAGCTTGAGATCACTGCTCCATCACCATAGGTGCCTTGGACATCTGGATACTTGTGGTAGGTAATGAAGCTTAAACCTGTGGAGTCTTACGGTTCTGGGGGTCAGAATTCAGCACACCTTTACTCATTTCCATGTCAGTCTGGTAGATAACCTATGGATTATATCAGATGTTAATCAGATTAAAAGTCTGCAAGATGTGATCATGGAAAATTTGTGGTATTTAGCAAGCAACCTGGAAAAATGTTTTCACATTTTTTTATGTTAATGATTCTGTGAATCCATTCAAACACTCACCTACCACATTATCCACTTTATTAGGAACACCTGGTCACCTGCTTACTTGTGTGATCAGGCTCCAGTCAGCTGCCTGATGTCAAGTTAATGTGATCTTCCTCTGTTGGGAAGAGGAAGCTCATCCACCTCATAGTTTAAAGTGTTGTACATACTGAGATGCTCTTCTCTTCATCATTATAAAAAGTGCTAATTCAAGTTACTGAAAACCCCGTCATACACTATATTGCCAAAAGTATTCGCTCACCTGCCTTGACTCGCATATGAACTTAAGTGACATCCCATTCCTAATCCATAGAGTTCAATATGACGTCGGTCCACCCTTTGCAGCTATAACAGCTTCAACTCTTCTGGGAAGGCTGTCCACAAGGTTTAGGAGTGTGTTTATGGGAATTTTTGACCATTCTTCCAGAAGCGCATTTGTGAGGTCACACACTGATGTTGGACGAGAAGGCCTGGCTCTCAGTCTCCGCTCTAATTCATCCCAAAGGTGTTCTATCGGGTTGAGGTCAGGACTCTGTGCAGGCCAGTCAAGTTCCTCCACACCAGTCTCTGTCATCCATGTCTTTATGGACCTTGCTTTGTGCACTGGTGCACAGTCATGTTGGAAGAGGAAGGGGCCAGCTCCAAACTGTTCCCACAAAGTTGGGAGCATGGAATTGTCCAAAATGTCTTGGTATGCTGAAGCATTCAGAGTTCCTTTCACTGGAACTAAGGGGCCAAGCCCAGCTCCTGAAAAAGAACCCCACACCATAATCCCCCCTCCACCAAACTTTACACTTGGCACAATGCAGTCAGACAAGTACCGTTCTCCTGGCAACCGCCAAACCCAGACTCGTCCATCAGATTGCCAGATGGAGAAGCGCGATTCGTCACTCCAGAGAACGCGTCTCCACTGCTCTAGAGTCCAGTGGCGGCGTGCTTTACACCACTGCATCCGACGCTTTGCATTGCACTTGGTGATGTATGGCTTGGATGCAGCTGCTCGGCCATGGAAACCCATTCCATGAAGCTCTCTGCGCACTGTTCTTGAGCTAATCTGAAGGCCACATGAAGTTTGGAGGTCTGTAGCGATTGACTCTGCAGAAAGTTGGCGACCTCTTCGCACTATGCGCCTCAGCATCCGCTGACCCCGCTCCGTCAGTTTACGTGGCCTACCACTTCGTGGCTGAGTTGCTGTCATTCCCAAACACTTCCACATTCTTATAATACAGCTGACAGTTGACTGTGGAATATTTAGGAGCGAGGAAATTTCACGACTGGATTTGTTGCACAGGTGGCATCCTATCACAGTTCCACGCTGGAATTCACTGAGCTCCTGAGAGCGACCCATTCTTTCACAAATGTTTGTAAAAACAGTCTGCATGCCTAGGTGCTTGATTTTATACACCTGTGGCCATGGAAGTGATTGGAACACCTGATTCTGATTATTTGGATGGGTGAGAGAATACTTTTGGCAATATAGTGTATCTAACAGGTGTGGTCATTCTCATGAATAAGGAGTGTTTACCTGCAAAACGGCCCCTCAGCGGATGTCCATTGTTTTTAGCACCATTCTTTGTAAGCTCTGGAGAAAATCCCAGCAGTTTATGAAATACTCAGACCAACAACAACCATGTCACAGTCACTGAAATCAAATTTTTGCATTTCTGCATTATTTCATGCATTGACACATAATTGCCTGAATGAGCAGGTGGACAGGTTCCTGTTAAACTGCCTGGTCAGTGTGTTTTAGCAGTTAGTAGTCAAGGTATTGAATAAACAGTAGGAATATTGAGGCTATGAAGGTGAGCTATGTTTTTTATTCAGCAGTTTTGTCACGCTCCACTTTAAAAAGCAAAAGACACACAAATCACGCATGTGCGAAACAAAACTCTTAAATCTTAGCTACTTAAACGAGACTTCTTTCTGATTTTCCTCCTCAGCCTCCTCGTTGTTGCCTCGCGTTGGTGACTGCATCCTGACTGCTCTGTCTGGCAAGAGAAACCAAGGGTCTCAGATGAACTCGGGCCTCAATCCACCTCCTCACACTGAGATGCCCATGTGTGTAATGGACGGAACCGATGTCGAGACCGTCGTAGTCACATCCGAATGGACGGAGATTGAAATACATGCAAACCAGCAAACCAGAGAGGACAATAGCGAGGACGGTGTTGATTCACCCCCAGCTACTGACTGCGACCAGAGCGAGTCACGGTCTCACAGAAACACTGAGGAAAGCGAAATCCAGCCTGGGAAGCACACTGACTCTGAGAACTGTTTCAGAGAATCTGCACTGATGTATAATAAACATGATGAATCTGTAGGCTGCACTCAAGACAGGACTGCAGAAACAGTACAACTGGAATGTACTGCTAAGGAGAGACAGAGTCTGACCTGTAGCACCACGCCTCCTCTGGATTCTACACTCACTGTACCGGTAAATGCTGCTGATGGAGCTGCCGCTTTCACCATCCCCACCGGGACCCGAAGATCAGCTCGAAAGCCGAAGAAGACTTGGAAGTTGAGATTGGTTAACCTTCAGAAGCAGAAACGAAAACCTGGTGTGGTAACCAGACAAAAGCAAGAGAGAACACCGCTCTCACCTATGAGAAACTCGGAAAGGGTCACTGAGATATATGGAGAATGTATCACTTCAGATAACGGGTCAGTACATTCATGGATTTTTAGAAGTTTCAAAGATTTTTGATTCCTGGTTAGATTCAAGATTTTATTTGTCATATACGTAGTTATATACAGTATACAACTCTGCAGAGAACTGTGTCTGTCTCCTCCTTAGACTGTGAATATGAAGTTATATTAAAGTTATGTAGTTATATAAAGTTATGTAGTTAATGTTGTAAACATACAGAATATCCAATGAGTTCAGAATTGGCAGCTGTGTTACATGTAACAGAAAGAAGTGCCAGAGGAGTACAGAGCGACAGAGTCTTAATGAAGTCCTAAGGGATCTGTATGGTTCTTTGCTTTAGTACTTGGGACTGCTACAATTCTCAACATTTGAAATCTCTTTCAGTAGTTTACACAGTGAATCATTTGTCTAGTATGCAGTGGTTGTGGACTAAAAAGAGCTTTTTTTCCCCCTTGTTTGTATTAAAGGGATGTTGCTGAGCTGTCTGTATCTCCTGGACTTGCCACAAGTGATGGAAATACAGGTTAAGTGTAGTCCCTTTTGTTCTTCCTTGTTATTATACAAATCACCTTTTCTATGCAGTATCACTTTTTTGTAGTAGTGTGGTTTATCTGGCAAACACAATTGCTGCTTGTGCACATTTAAAACCATATAGGGTTGTTAGAGCTACCTCAGTATGTAAACACCCAAGCTGACAGTGTAAACCTTCTTGCTTTCGTTAATAAGCATCCTTCAGTCAGATATTAGACAACTCCAACAATAAACGAGGAAGAACCCAATCATCAAAACTGGCATAATTAAAGGCTTTTATTTAGTCAACGTTTAGCAACCTTAATTCCAATGAACCTTAATACGCATGCACCTTCTGTTTCTCTGTGCTTTTTCGGATGATTTCCGCTTGCACGGTATGGAGTGACGAAGACATTAAGTTGGTTTAGCATTTTTACAGAACTTACATTTAATGATGCAGACTTTGAAGAAAGGCCCTTTACAATTTATTTAAGCAACAGTGTCCTTTGTTGATAAAGTACTTGGAAAGCATTATGTAAATAAAATCAACATTTTATTTCCATAATGCTTTTAATGGTGGAGTTTGCCCAATCTCCAGATTTGAATCCTATTGAAAACCTCTGGAATGTCATCAAGAGGAAGATGGATGGTCACAAACCATCAAGCAAAGCTAAGCTGTTTGCTTTTTCGCAAAAAGAGTGGTATAAAGTTCCCCAACAGCAAAGCGGAAAAACTGGTGGAGAGCATGGAGGCAAAACGCATGCAAATCAGGGTTATTCCACCAAATACTGATTTCTTAATGTTATTTAGCCAAAGCATTAACACAATTTGTTTACAAATTATTTGCATTTTGTTTTATTTGAGTTACACCAAAAGTCATTACTGCAAAAACGTCCAGCCAAATAGATTTGTCCCAATACATTCAGTGTGTACAAAACACTTGGAGCACTTTGGAAGAATTACAGCTAGCCTAGTTTTGTTGTTTTATGATTATTCCTCATTTCCTTCATTATAATCACCATTATAGATCAACACTAACATTGTTTTTAAAACTGTTTTACAGAGCTCTCCTCCAAAACATTCTCCTGCCCTCACTGCCCATTTACACACATTCAGGAGCGATATGTGAAAAGTCACATGAAAAAGGTTCACCCTGTTTCATCATCGACCGAGAAAGAGCCTCATGTGTGCCAGGTGTGTGGCAAAGGCTACCGCTACCCAGGCATGCTGAAAGCACACGAGCGCAGCCACACGGGCGAGCAGCCCTTCCAGTGTACGGCGTCCCACTGTGGTCGCCGCTTCTCCTACATTCAAGCACTGCGGCGCCATCGCTTGGTACACAGTCTCAAAAAAAATCCTCAAACCCCCGCTGATGAGAGTCTGCAGGAAGCTCAGGAAGCTGAGCTCGAAAAAGATGAACCTCAGAACGGCGAACCCTGGATGTACACCTGCCTGTATTGCAGCGAGAGCTTCAGCTCGCTCAGTGCTCGCCGCGAGCACCACAAGACGCATCCCGAGGATGATCTGAAGCGCTGCAACGACTGTGGAAAGAGACTGAGCTGTCAGGCTGCGCTGATCAGGCACAAGCGAGGTCACATGGGTGATCGGCCACACAAATGCCTGCTCTGCGGCTCCTGCTTTGTCTGCACCACCAGCTTCAAGCGCCACATGCTCGTGCATCAGCCCGAGAGGCCGTACCGCTGCAGCTGCGGTAAAGGCTTTACATACAAAGGCGCCCTGCTTTCCCATCAGCGCACTCACACAGCCGAGAGACGCTACAGGTGCTCTCGCTGCAACAGATGCTTCCTCTACCCAGGAGAGCTGAGAAAGCATGAAAGAACGCACTCGGATGAGAAGCCGTACCTGTGTCCGCACTGTGGCAAGAGTTTTAAGAGAGAAAGGATCCTCCGCGCACACGTCGCCGGCCACACTGAGGACAAAATCTTCAAATGCTCCTTATGCAACAAAACTTTCGCATATAAAGCGAGCCTGACCAGACACGAGCTCACGCACACGGGCGAGAGACCGTTCCTCTGTTCAGACTGTGGCAAAACCTTCTTTTCCTTCGGGGAGCTGCTGAAACACCAGCGCTACCACACGGGAATCAAGCCGTTCCAGTGCTCACACTGTGACAAGAGCTTCACACAGGCCTGCTACCTGCAGCTGCACACTAGGTACCACACCGGAGTTCGGCCCTACACCTGCCCCCAGTGCAGCAAAAGCTTCTTCACATCATGTCGCCTCAAGAGACACATGCAGATCCACACGGATGAGAAGCCGTTCGAGTGCACAGAGTGCGGCAAGAGATTTAGGCAGGCGTACGTGCTGAAAGTGCACCGCCGCACTCATCTGGAGAAAGAACTGAGGGTTTAGTAGAAGAGACTTTTGTTTTCAGAGTGTTTTTTTTTTTCTTTTTGTACTTAACAATAATAAACCCGCCTACTTTTTGTTAGGTTTTCATTTCAAAACAGATGCACTTTCAGTTCAAATCAGTAAATAAATTTGCTTTTCGGGTCAGCAGCCAAGGTTGAATTATTGCATGTGGACGTGAACTCGCGTGTGTTCTGTCAAATACGGCAGGTTCACCTGGAAGAAACATCCGGCAGCTCCTCCTCTGAATATTTATATCTAGCAGAACGCATTCAGGACGAAAATGCACACAAGAACACAGATATGCTTATATTTAAACATCACACTAGTGATGTGACCTTAGATAAGGAAGACACACTATATGGCCAAAAGTTTGTGGACACCAGATCTTCACACTTATATGTATCTCATCCAAATATATACCCCCCCGAGTCTGTTATAATAACCTCCAGTCTTCTGAGAAAGCTTTCCACTAGATTTAGGAGATGCCCACACACTTTTGAACATATGTTAGACATTAGAATTAATTATTTAGTTGAATTTAAGGGAACACTGGGTGTGAGGCAGGAATAGTCCATGTCATGTCAGTCCATCACAGATCAACATTCACACACACCTTTAGATGAGCTTCAATTTTTAAAAATGACCACAGATTTGGGTCGAGACGCATCGTTTGATGTCATCACGACACATTTAGGCAAATCTCTTTTCCATCATTCACATGTGTGGAACATGAGTGCAGCTCTCATAGAAAGTCATTACATACGTGTCTTCACTGCTAAGAGTATTCAAGTAGTTTTCAACAAAAAAATACAAAAACTTCCTGCACTGATGCACAGATTCCTCTGGGCATTTTGGTGTAATCCTCATCCCTGCACATTTTGGGAGGTGGGAGGAAGCTGGAGAACCTGGAAGAAACCCATATAGAAATGGATGTGTGGAACCCAACACAAGCACTAACTTGCACCCAAGAACCTTGGAGCTGTGCTATTACGAAGTAAAGAAGGTAGAAACTTTGTTTTACAATCAGATAAACTTTATTACATATGCTTGCGAACCAACAGTAACACAACCCCCGTGTTCTTTCACAAGTAGCTTGCAATATACACTCACTTTATTAGGAACAGCCACATATTTATGCGCTTATCCAATCAGCTATTCATGTACGGTAGATGGAGGCAAAGGTTTTCAGTTCAAGAGTTAATGTTAACGTCAAACATCAGAAAGAAAAAGTGTCATCTCTGTGATTTCAACTGTGACATAGAGGTTGTTACCCAGATGTTGTGGTTTGAGTATTTTTAGAAACTGCTGATCATCTGGAATTTTCACACACGACAGTCGCCAGAGGTTACAGAGTTTGTGGGTGGAAATGCCCTGTTATTAAGAGAGATTAGAGTAAAACGGTCAGCTGCTACAGATACAACAACTCATATAATCACTCTTTTTTACCATGGTGATCAGAAAAGCATGTCAGCATGCACTGTTCCACTCCTTTGAGCCAAGAACAAGATTCTGAAGCACATTCGTCTCAGATCTGTGAGGAGTTTCAGCCTACAGACCTTCTTCTCACCAGAATTCTTTTTGTATTTTTGCATCATTCAGTACTTTTCTGATTGTGTATGAAAAGTCACACAGGTCATACTTTCTCTTCATTCTGATGTTTGATTTGAACATTAACTCTTGACTTGATGTTTTGCATGGTGCTGCTGCCACAATGTTCGACTGAGTAGAAAACTGCTAAATGTTTAGGTGTACAGGTATTCCTAATAAAGTGAGAGGAGGAACCTGAGGAACTGTCATTCTTTATTTGTCCACTTGATGTCAGCACTGCTTCTTTAAAACACACCCCTTACCTTATCTTAGTGCATTAAGCTCAGGCTGTATATGCTGTATCATCCTCTAAATCTGACCTGAATATATTCAGAGTGAAATACATCATTTAAAAATGAATTTTGATTTTAGTACCAGAAAAAAATGCTTTTCGAATAAAAAAATGCAGTGTTGGTTGAGGGTAGGGGAAGCGTATTCTGCTTTCTTTATTTCTGTGCAGTCGAGAGAAAAATCAATACAACACCCTCAAAACACAAAGGCGCAAAAGGGCAGATGCCTGTGGGTGTCTGGACTGAGTTCCCCTGCTCCGCCTCCCTGACTCTCGGCTTTGGAGTCCAGCTGTGTGAGCAGAAAGAGCAGATTGGCTGTAGTGCCCTGCTGCTGTGCTCTGACCTTCTATACTGCGCCATGGATAAAAGTTGCCCTTTTGCCACAATGTATGATTAACTTTCTCTACTTACGCCTGAATGTAAAGGCACTAATTACGATTTAGTTGTAGGGATTTACAGAGCCTATGGTCTGTCATGAAAAAGCAGTAATCACATCAGCAAACAAACACACTGCTACCGATTTCTCCTCACTATGTACTCTTGAGGTTGTGACCCCATTGCCTTTTTAAAGGCCAAGGAAACCTTGTTAGCTTGACGTGTTTTTCTTTTTAAACAAGAAAATACTGTCGTTAGCACTTTCTGAGCCTAGTTTAAAACAGAAAATAAGTATTCACTAAGGAAATTATTGAACACTCCTGCTGAAAGGCGAAGAGTGAGTTGGAAATCTTATTAGATTTTATTAGTTATATAAGAGTAATGCCTGACATCTTATATGTTATACTCGCAACATTGGTCCTAAAACACAGGGTCTGTGAAAAAACCATCTCTGTTTTTCTACGGTAGTTACTAATGTAAACCCTTTGAAACCCTGAGAAACACTGCTATTTCTATTGACTTGACTCTTTTCACACTGTACATTCACAGTAGAAGGGCTGAGAGAAATATCCAGTTAGCAACATTCCTTTAGGATTCAATTCATCCATTGTTTTTCACCCTTCAGTAAAACGTAGGTAAAAAGACTGAATCCAGTTCATTTTGAAAGCTGCACATGTCTACCTTTGCCTATTTTTTCACCACAGAAAAGATCCATACTTTTCTCATTTTCAGAATGATTGGTTTTCTGAATTGATCTGAATTCTTACAAATTAAACGCACAGTAATTAAGACGTTCTTTCAGCTTGCTGTGTTCTGGCTGGAGGAAATGAGTCTCCTGTGGTCTGGAACGCCATCTTCAAACCAGCTAAACTGTTAATTACCAGTTAATCAGCAAGAACTCATTGACTTCTCAGTGTAAAAATCAGCCCGGCTTTTGACCAGGGTGAAAATGAGACAACACAAGGAAGGATTAGAAATGCGTGCAATATTTTGAAATTACACATACAAGTGAATTAAACGAGGCTAATCGGTGTCTAAATTAGGCTGTGCTTTAAACAGGAGGAGCACGAACAGATGGGTTTTAATATCTCTTTGTCATCATATTTATTTTACAAAGACTAGCAAATGTGCTCCGACAGGATCAACCGGTAGACTTGATAACAGAAGACATCTCCAGTAGCGTCAGTGGTTATACATTATGCAGCAGAGGTTTTTTCGATGTTCCTAGACCATATAAATGTTGTCTTTGATTGTTGGTACTGAATGCTGTAGTCTGTTGGAAAGCTTTGGAGATTTCTGTCTGTATTTACTCATCGTCTATTACTTTATTGTCTTGGTCTGGTTTTCATCTTGGCAGAGTAAAGTTGAGTGGTCTTGATTTCTGAAGGTTATGGTATTAATTTTAGTCCTGTTAAGTGTTTGGAAATGCATTGAACTTAGTCATGGATTCATATTTCATGATCCCAATATATCTTTGTCTGGTTTAAGTCTAAAAGTAACTGCGATTGCATTTGATTTTGTTTATAATGCAGTTATAGTGTGTTGTATTATTAGGTGAAATGTATACCATACGCTTGAAGTAAAATAGATGGCAGGAATGTATTTATTTACACACTGACAGGGTGGAATAATGATCACTTTATTAGCTAGGCCAAGTTGATGCTCAGGGTGCTGCCCAGTTGCCTGGGATAGAATTGACTCAGCTAAGAAGTGGAAGTAGTAGCATTACATGATATAACATATAGTGAGACGCTGTAGTTAACGCAGACTTAAGGAAATCATGAAATAAGTTGAATTAACAGTGAAAGATTCTAATGTAGCATCTTCTTGTTGCCGGCCAGCGTTTTGGCTAGGAGCTGTGATATTCTCTCCTTGCATCGCATGTAAAAGATCTAATTCGTGTCTGGCTAGCATTAACATTTTCCCAGTGTCCTTAACTAGCAGGACACTGCACTATATTTTGCTCAGTTTTATCTGAGTGAGATTGGAAAAATCACAAGTTCTGAAGCACGAAAAGAAGAAGAAATCATTCTCAATTTCAAACATTGCAGTCAGAGAGAATTTGTTTTTAATCACAGTAATCTTATTCTTAAGTATAATTTAACAAACTGTACTTCCTAATGATATCAGAACAGTGAAATTGCACATGATCGAGATAACGCTCATTTACATCACTGATGCAATTATCAGATAATAATAATGTGTTTTTGGAGCTCCTGTACATTCTCTGCAATCTGCAGTAACACTAAAAGGATTATAGCCCAAGACTGTAGATCTCACTCTTGTCACAGTCTCTAGCTTCACTTCACAATCACATTTGATTAGTTTAATGCCCTTAATACCCAAAGATGGGGATTGCACACATATAGGCATTTATGAAATCAGATTAATGAAGAGAGAAAATTCTGACTAGAACAATTGTTCTCATTGTTGAACCTTGAACATGTGTATTAGTAAGACACTGTTTGGTTCTGCTCATCCACACTAGTTCTATTTACTTATCAGACATTATGATGAGGCCCTGAGGATATCTGGCTTCATCTTATATAATAAGCCTTTTGCTAGTGAATAATGGTTCATTAAAAAAAGATGACAAATGCTACTACAGATATTAGTAGCAGTGCCCAAGCTGGACCATGGACCATTAGATAGCAGTGCCCAAGCTGGACCATGGAATAATGGAAGAAGGAGGCCTGGTCTGGTGAATCACGTTTACTTTTACATCATGGAGAAGCTGGGTATGTGTGGGTCAATTACTTGAAGAAGAATTGGTACCAGGATGCACTATGAGAACTGGAGGAGGCAGTGTGATGCTCTGGGGAATGTTCTGCTGGGAAACCTTGAGTCCTGCATTGATTTGGATAAAACTTCATGGTAACAGTCTTCCCTAATGGCAGTGTCCTCTTTCAGCAGGATAATGCTTCTTGCAACACTGCAAAAATTGTCCAGGAATGATCTGAGGAACAAGACAAGTGGCCTCCAAATTTCCCAGATCTCAATCTGATCAAGCATCTGTGATATGTGACGATCAAACAAGCCTGATCCATGGAGTCTCCAGTTCACAGCCTACTGGACTTAAAGGATCTGCTGGCTTCAGATACCATAGCAAACCTTTAAAGATATTGTAGAGTCCATGCCTCATTGTGTCACAGCTGTTATGGCAGCTAGTAGTGTAAAGGTGAGTAGAAAGGCCTAACTGCATCTTATACTGTTATGATGGAGTGTCAACAAACAAACAAACAAACAAACAAACACTTGTGTGTTGTAATGAATAAAATCCACACTGTACATATTGCACATTAGCTGTTACTCATTTTCTTGAACAGATGATGGTGAAAGCTCATCCACAAGGTTTCAATAAACATGAATTAGAAGCTTAATGTTTTAAGTCTGATATATTTCATTATTTTTTTTTTTTAAATAATTGATCACTGTTGCGACAGATGCTATGTTCTTTTAAAATCTGTTTTTAATTCAACATATTAAACTGGGTAACATTATCACTTATCACTGCTTAGCATATAATATCATCTAGGGCCACGTTCTGGGGCAATTTTTAATATTAATGTTACCTTTAGAACAGATTTATATTACCAGACCTTTATAGAGAAAAAGTCTCTTTGTGTCTCAGTGCGGCTGGTCACTAATGAGTGACTATGAACCTCAAGTGGCTCTTACCATTAAAACATCATCAGCACATCTGAAATATTAGGCACTGCACAGTCATGTCCCCTTGTGAGGAAAATTGAGCTGTAATGCTCTCATATCCTCCCTAAAAGTGGAGTGTACTTTGGGAGAGGGTCGGATCTAAATGCGTACAAAGTCCCGCTCAAATTTAATAAGATCATTTGTTTAATGCTAACTTTGTATCACCAGAAGAATAGTTTTGTGCCTCCCTACAGACAGCAGACAGCAGCAGGGGGATATAAATAGGTCCCTAATAGATTAATTAGGTTTCTGTGATTTGTTGCTGTTCTGTTTTGAAGCAGACACAACAGCTGGAAGAACGACTTCCCCAAGCAGTGACAAATAACAGCAATTTTTGTAAATGCACAGCCATCTTTCCAAACGGAGGGTTGTAAGTGGCAAGGCAAGAGAGAGATGACAGAAGGCTATAGGCTATATATAACTTCATCTATAATGTCTATGTAAATATAAAGGCATTAAGTACTGGCAATTCATCATACCACAGACAACTGCAGGAAGATTTAATTCAGGGAGCATCAGTCTACTGTAGTGCCATTACCAAGCTTGTG
Source organism: Hemibagrus wyckioides (assembly GCF_019097595.1). Taxonomy (NCBI): domain Eukaryota; kingdom Metazoa; phylum Chordata; class Actinopteri; order Siluriformes; family Bagridae; genus Hemibagrus; species Hemibagrus wyckioides. Next base: position 6,161,510 of record NC_080728.1, read on the forward strand.
CAAATTATGATAAATCCATTGCAAGAATGATAATGTTATCAGCTCAGTACAAATGATAGAAACTGTCTGGGGTAACCCAGCACACAAAGAATCCTCAAAACAAAACCTAAAAATAAAAATAGTGATTGAAAATATTCATCTCTTTTTGCACGCCTTTGGGATTGACATCAGCTGATCCATTCATCCATTATCTGTAGTGCTTATCCTTCAGGGTCATCTGGAACCGGGAAACTTCAGGGGACTCGGGCACAAGGCAGTGGACACCATGGACAAGGTGCCAGTCTATCACAGGGCACAATCACACACCCATGCATTCACACACAAAACAATTTAGTGATGTCAATCAGACCACAACACATGGCTTTGGACTGGAGAAGGAAACTGGAATACAGTGAAGAAACCCCTGAAGCATGCCGAGAACACAAACTCCACATACACAGTGTGGAGGTGGGAATTGAACCCCCAACAGTGAAGGTGTGCAGTAACTATTATAACCACTAAGCCTTTGTATGAGTTAACAGCAAATACTGTATATATGACACTCAGTCATGAAATATTATATTTATCATATTGAAATTTTAGTCAATCAGCCAGACTATGCAATGTGAAATGACTCCAAAAATGTCCAAAAAAAGTAATCCTCGCAGCATGGTGTGGAAATGCCACTTTATAAAACTGCCAATGTTCAGATGGTGTGAAAAGTCAGGAACCAAAAAGAATATAATTACATATAGATAATTCTGTATGTATTATTTACAACATACGCTCTATAGGTTTACCTTTAAGCACTACACATTTTCTCAGCTGTTGTTTCATGATTCTGTTGATTGTGCTCAACATATATTCACATTAGTTCCTCAGTCTTATTCCATGCTTGGCTTTTTTCTGGCACTGTCCTGTTTTGTCACTGTGTCTGTGCACTGGAGTAAAGTCCCTGTAGTCCACCATGCAAACATGATCCACTGCTCCTACTCCCAGAAACGATCATTTTTGTGGCTCACTGTTGGCTGCATGTCCGAGACTCTGAGTGCTAACACTTGTGTAGCAGTGCTGCTCAGTTTTAACGATGTGACACAAGAAACACACACAGTGTCAGTGAGTTCATCTACTTAGAGCTTTATCTACTGCTGTCCAGTTCCCGAGAAAGGACCAGGCGTGCTAGGTGAGTCATGAAGGTGACGGAAAAGAAAAGAAAGGAACGGAACTCTGGTACCAATTAGAGCTGGATTCTTGTTCACATCTCAACCCACCTGAGGCGTCTCCTACTGGGAAGTATAGAAGCAGGTGTGACTTGGCCTTCTGCGGGAGTAATAAGCACCACTCCTGTGCTGCGAGAGAGAAGCTTTTAACAATCAGAGAAAGCTGGGTCACTTTAACCTGCATCAGACAGCTGTGTGGGTGTCAGGAAAAAAAAACATTAGAGCCAAGAAGCGATCAGAGTGGTTTGAGGTCGATATGATTTCAACGGCAATGTTTCTGAGAGATTCAGGCAAAATATATTACAAAAGCAGCCACAAGCACAAATCCAAGGTCAGTGATAATTAGGCTGATTGTCCCCTCATGATTAATTTGTAATTCTAAGTTAGATTAATGTATAGACTTCTAATATAATTTTCTATAACATTTTTCCAAAATATATTTAATAGAATCAATATACACCATTAAGACCACTGAGAGGTAAAGTGAGTAATAATTTTGGGACACCCCTCCAAATCATTGAATTCAGGTGTTAATTTCAGGGGTTAGGCTCGGCCCCTTAGTTCCAGTGAAAGGAACTCTTAATGCTTCAGCATAACAAGACATTTTTGGACAATTTCGTGCTCCCAACTTTGTGGGAACAGTTTGGGGATGACTCCTGTTCCAACATGACTGCACACCAGTGCACAAAGCAAGGTCCATAAAGACATGAATGGGTTAGTTTGGTGTGGAGGAACTTGACTAATTCTGACCTCAAAATGATAGAACACTTTTGGGATGAATTTAGAGCTGAGAAAATTCCCATAAACACATTCCTAAACCTTGTGGAAAGCCTTCCCAGAAGAAGCTGTTACAGCTGCAAAGGGCGGGCCAACTCCATATTACATTCATGTGCAGGTAAAGGCAGACATCCCAAAACTTTTAGCAATATAGTGTATCTCATTACATTGGCATCTGTCAAGAGGTGGGATATATCAGGCAGCAAATGAAGTCACTTCTCAATGTTTTGGAAGTAAGAAAAATGCTCAAGTGTAAGGATCTGAGACAAAGCCATTCACAAAGACCTACACGATAGCAGACAAGTGGTTTTATTGTTATGGGTGATCGTTTACAATTATTATATATAAGAAAGAAAGATTGCTCAGAAGATGTGAACACACTGCAAAAGATAGATCTTTATTTTTCATTTTTTTCCCGCTTGTGACAGTAAAAAGTTAACAAGTGCAATTACAACAAAACGGAATCCAAACACTTTATACATTCGTTAAAACCCACATCAAGGACAGGTGCACTGCCACGCTACACCTGGAGTGAAGGACACGTGCCACTACAATGCAACTGGTGCTAGGTGTACAATAGTTTTACTGTAAGGCAACTTATCACCATCATCATTACCCATTACTGTACCACAGAGTAAGTCTCCGGCTGCTAGGAGGAGAGATTAGAGTCAACTAAAACACTGATAACGATATCACAGAAAGGGTTCTTTCTATCACAATGTAATGCAACACAATAATGTGCTTTATTGCAGGTTAACTAACTACTCGCTTTGACTATTCCTATTAACTCATCTCAAGTCAGTGCACGTTTTCCACATGGGAAATAAAGCTACCGGCAGGATTTCTACCAACGGTGCATTCACATTGCTGCCAACGCAAGGGTTCATGTCATGTGCACAGTTTATATAATCGCTAAAAATCAGTTTCAGAGGTTAACATGAGAGGGAAGAGATATTAATAAGAACTGTATCAGCTTTTCTTACTCTCTATATTCTTGTATTGTATTCTGTACTGTGCTGAAGGAAAAAACCCCAGTGAAGCGCTATAGATTTACTCTGCAGAGCTCCAAATCAAATCATTTCTCAACAATGTAAATGCACCAGGAGGCCAGCCTAAAGAAAGAACAAAAACAGCTCTATGAGGCAACATTACCACGTAATCAAGTAATTCATTAGGAACAATCACACTTGTGAAATCCATCGTCCATCTTCAGGACTTTCTAGCATGACATATTGCTTTATCTGACATTGTCAACTTCAGTAGTTCAGAAGTACTTCACTGTATTGCAAGAGTACACATATCACTTTCTACCAGTGATGTTAATGCGATAGTGGATACTGATCATATACACACTTTCAAACAATATTTTTAAACCCATGTATGTAGTATTTTGGTTGTCTTCTTATAGGAGACAAAAAAAAAAGTCAGATGAACAATGTGCTTTTTTTGGTTTTGTCTGGTTATAGTCTCATATATTATATTTTCCAGCCAAATTCCTTGTACTTAAAAAGCACTACAGGACCAGTACAATCGTTGAAGGAATAAAATATCTTCTGCTTTTCCTGCTGAGAAGTATAAGGGAACATTCATACAGAGTTTGCCTTGTGTTTGAGTTTGCTGCAGTCTAAGAACCCTGGCGTCTCTCTCACCTTGTGCTGTGAGTATCAGAGTATATTATAAGAGTACACATTTTTTCCTTTTCTGTTTACAATAGGGATGCTTTTGCGCTTGAACGGTCCGAGAAGGTGCTCATCCTGTAGCGTGGAAAAGGATCAGGTGATCAGACGACTGTGTTAAGTAGGATTCCTCACCGAACATCACAGTGGAGAACAAAAATAATCCACATCACAAAAAGGGAGATAAACCTGCAGAGTAACTCTGTGAAAAGTCAGTGAGCTTTTTGTGGCTGTTTCGTCTTGGTTTCTCCTACACAGTACATCCTAATGAATCAAGCTTCAAGTATCTAGATAGAGAAAAACAAAGAAACACATTCTGTAATTTCTTTCTGATAGATTTTTCTTTCACAATTGCAGATTTGTCCGAAAAATAAGACAGAAAGAAGATGGAAATGTAAAAATAGTCTATATTCAGTAGTGTGCAGAACATTTGACTGACAGATGTGATATAACCCTTGCTTTTACAATGCCAGCTTACAAAATAACCAAACAACTGGTCCAGGTTTTTATCCCTACGGCCAGCTTCACACACCCACTGCAGCTGGACTCACTCTTTTTTCATTTGGTCACCCTTGTACGCATTAACCCAATCTGGTAGATCTGTAAAGTAAACAAATTTGTTCTAAGCTGAGCTTATTGTCTACTGTATCTAAACATAAATTTAATTAGGTTACCACCTAAGAGCTATTTACACAAGAATTATTGTTTTCATACTGTATCTGATTTATGGCTGATTTTTTTCCCCCTTCGTGGAACAATAACAGGAAGGAAGGCTTTCTGACTTCAATTTCTACCACATTCATATTTGGATCTATTAGTAAATAATCACAGTGTAATTGCTTCCATGTTAGCAAGCGCAGAGCTGAGCTTCCCCAAAACACTGCTGTGCCAGGAACACTTTAACACGTAGGGAAAAACTCATATACGCAATGCATATTCGTTTAATCATACCGTCACGCAGATACAGGTCAAGAGCTTTAGTTAATATTCATTTCAGTTAAACATCAGAATGAAGAAAAAAATCTGATCTCTGTGACTTTAAGTGTGGCACGGATTTTGGTGCCAGACAGGCTGGTTTGAGTATTTCAGAAACTGCTGATCTCCCAGGATTTTCACACAAAGCAGTCTCTAGAGTTTACGAAGAATGGTGCAGAAACAAAAAACGTCCTGTGTGTGGTGGGTCTGCAGGATGAAACACCTTGTAGAGCAGAGAGAGATTAGAGAGAGATCAGAGGAGAATGATCAGACTGGTCTGAGCTGACAGAAAGTCTATAGTAACTTAAATAATCATTCGTTACAAACCAGCTATAGATTTTTGTTCTTGGCAGACGGGAGTGGATTCCGATGTGGTCTTCTGCTATTGTAGCTCATCCAGCTCAGCGTTTCTGAAATGCTTTTCTGCTCACCACGGTTGTAAAAAGTGATAATATGAGTTACTATATCCTTCCTGGCAGCCGGCCATATCTGTTATCAACAAGGCCTTTCCACCCACAGAACTGCCACTCTATCAATTTTTTTTTTGCTTTTCACACCATTCTGTGTAAACTGTTGTGTGGGAAAATCCCAGGAGATCAGCAGTTTCGGAAATACTCAAGCCAGCCCATCTGGCACCAACAACCATATCGCAATTAAAGTCACAATTAAAGATCAGACTTTCTCAATATTCTGACGTTTGATGTGAAGCTCTTGACCTTTATGTATTATAATACACATAAATATGCAGGTTTAAGTGGCTGGTGAGTATGTGTATTATAATTTTGAAATATTTTAAAGAAAAAGAAAGTAAACTTTCAATATCCTGAATATTTAATATTGAAAATTCTGCAGTATTTCTACCTCCCTATTTATCACATATCACATCATGTTTCTGTTTAATATTTATTAACACTGTAGAACTAAATACGAGGAATGACACATTGTTTGCATTTATTTAAAATATTTTTCTGCCATTAATTTTGTCTTATATAAAAATACTATTATATTCATAAGTACCAAAATAAATAGCTTCTCCAGTTGTAATTAAGGTGTGTAATGTTTAATTAGTGCAGCCCTAACCAGGATACACTGATTAGTTAAAGTGAGTGCATGAGGGAATGTTTTATTTCATACAAATATTTCTGTTCATTTTTATAAAGAAGGCCAACAGTTCCTCAGGGCACTGTATATATGAGCAGTTGAGTTGGGAGTACAGAGCCAGAGACTATTATCATGGCCAATTAAGCCTTAAATGTTCTTGTTTTTAATGATGATAAATGTCTTATTCAGTGTAGCAGACTGGTCTCTGCCTTCTCATGTACATGGTGCAGTGCTTATGGTTTTAGACTTGGTGACATTTCTATGCTTTTTTTCTTCTCTGCACTAGATAAAACATGTCATCATTTATAATGCATTGCACAGAGCTTTTAAGCAATACTAATGTGGTACAAGGGCCAGCCAGGTTTAGTGATAGGGGAGCTCTTCTTCTTCAGAACAATCCCTGAGTTACACACGGTTCATGCCGAGAAGCTGAAATATCAGACTCTGTCTGGTTAAATAACTTAATTTTAAATGCAGCTGAACAGATGTTCTGAAATACAGCTCTGCGTGAGACTGAGGATGAAGTTAGTATTGTGTAATCACAATGAACCTGGAAAGATTTATATTATTTTGTGTATTGAAATCTTTTGTCCAGAAATAAGCACGATAGGATTTTTTAAAAACATCTATAAGCAATTTTTCACTTAAGATTATATCATACAGTATTATACTTGCATTAAATATGTATCATTTAAAATTATTAGAAAACAAGCAAGAAAGAAATGATTAGATCCTTCCATTGCATCAACTAGCAACTCTTTTCCCCAGAGGCCAATAAAATTTTCCACCTGTTTTGGGTTGCCTATATTAAGCATTACATTTATTTGTGATGTCACACTCCACAGTAGAGGTTAATGGCTCATATGAAAGTAGACCCTATTCCGGGCTTTCAGGGAATTTGCTGAGGTTCATAAATATGTCTATTTTCTCTCTGTCCTTATGTAATTGTGTGGAGAAGTGAATTCTTTACCCAGCAGGGGGATCATACTCGTCCTGTTTCCCATCACCCTGCTCACCGGCAGCTAAACACAGACTCATGATACCCTACACACAGAAACCCAACACTGTCCTGACTAACCCTATAACAGAAGTGAGGGGATCAAATAATTCATTTGTTCATATTGATTGAAAATATTCTGTGAGAAAGGAGTACTGAAATGAATTGGTCTAAAAAAATTGGTCTAAGAGCATTTTGGATCCTGAGTCCAACTAGGATTGATTCTGGACTTGTTTGGGGACATGTTTACATGTATATATATATATACAGTATATATATAAAAAAAATACTTCTGAAATGTTGATCAGTTGTACAATAATCCAAATACAGTATATGCCATACAATACACCTTTATTACATGAGATGTGCGTTTTTTGTGTTGCTCTTCACAAAGCCCATTGAAAGTGTAGCTTATAAACTTAGGATAACCTGCTACATAACAACCATGGCATGACCCATCTTTAGTCTACATGAAAACATTGTCACTTCATATTTTATGTATGAAAGAGTACTTGCATGTTAGTGCTCCTTAAAATATACATCACATTATTCCATGCCCAGTCCTAAAAGCTTTCATACATGGTGAAGACCACATCTGAGTTCTGTTAAAAGCAAACAACAGATGACCATTTTCAGGTGGACTAGAAATTGTTTCTTTGGAATCCACCCAAATTTTAAAACAGGTTTCACACTTGACCACACAAACCAATCTCTCGAGCAAACAGCCTCAGGTTTGGAAAAAAAAAACCTGTCCTAAAAGCAGGCCCCAGTAGTAACGCTACATTACTGAGAGGCTATTTCAGATCAGATACATCCTGTGTTATCTAATACAAGGATTTATACACTAATATCCAACTGTTGAGATGGTCTTGTCTTGTTTATTTAATCTCAACAGCCCAGAGGTGAAGTATACCTTGCACTGATCCTTAATATTGTTTATAATCTTTGTGCAATGTATTATAATATGTATATTTTGTTAATAGACTCAATTTCTCCAATGACGGCGAGACTAAAAAAAAAATCCTATTCCAGTTCATGGCTCCAGAAACAGGAATGCTTCTTGCCTCATGACAAAAAAAAAAAATCTAATAAAAACCACTGTCTGTAATATTAGCCTAATGTTACAGGCTCCACATTTCTTCTTTGACAAATGAAGCTCAGAAGTGCGTTCATCTCTCTCCACACTGTGAGCACCTTATCCCAGTCTTCAAACGCCAAGACACATCATTACATCTCACGCTAGATTCCACTTCTCTGCGTCAGATCACTTTTCAGACCAATTCTGAGTGGAAAGCCAGTGGTTCATTGCCATTTTTGGAAATACTTTATATCCTGTGGTCGGTTTTTTTGTCTAGTAGTTTTACTCTACACATTAGAATGCAGTGCATTTCACTACAGAGTGATTACATAGTACATTTTATCAAATATGTTCAGCGGCACAAAGTAAACATGAGGAATTTTGATCAGTGGCCATTCTCCAAATTAGTGTAATCACAATAAATAGAGGATAGGGTTTGTATTGTATTGTGTATTGAAACACAACTAGAAGTAAGTATGACTGGATTTTAGGAACATTTGGCAGGTGGCTTTATCAAGAGTGACATATTTATAAAGATCAGATAAGCATTTGAGGATCTTGCTCAAGGACCCAGCAGTGGCAGCTTGTTGGTCCTGGGATTCAAACTCACAATCAGTAGTCCAAAACCTTAATCTCTGAACTTCCACACTAATCATAATCATGTTGGTAGTGTATAAATTATATTACATATATTATATTGTATTGCTAAAGGGAAAATGTGCATGTTGACTGTAAGAGAACTAAACTTGGTACCAAAACCATCCTTAATTTAGCTTCACTGTTATCCATTTGCTACGTCATTAACCTTCTGTGAAGTGAAGTCATACCTAAGAAACATATGGCACAGAATAATGGATCTTTCACTCTCAGTTTGCATATCCCAGATGGTAACACCTTTTATCTCCTAACAGCAGCCAAGAATGCCTTTAGCACTGGCAAATTCTCAAGGTATAGGTGTCACTGCTGCTCTGAGAATGGTCTACTACTTAAATAACATTTGATCAGCGGGGGTCCAATGTGTCTCTTTCCACTGATGGACATGTAGGAGGCAGGCTGATAAATCGTGCACAGCAGCAGATGGTCTACAGCCACTACTTGTGTACATACCAGGTTGCTTTCCTCATCATAGACTTACATGGCCGTCATAAAGTAAAAAAACAGCAAATTCAATCATGCAAACATTCTCTGAGTTGTTTAACATTAATTATTAGGGCCCTATGAGCAAGACTGCCCAATGAGTTGATCCCCCAGCCCATTTTAGTAAAGTGTTGGGTATTTATTAAAATAAATATTTTCTTAGAATCTTTTACATATATATGTAATATATATATATATATATATATAAATATATTTATATATATATATATATATATATATATATATATATATATATTACATTTTTACATATAAATATTCATACTACATTGCTGCAAGAACACTTTAGTACAATTGTTCAATTATGACACAAACTAATGTTACTACACAGTGTATGTTTTAGCACTATGAAGATTTATTATTATTATTAGATATTATTACGTAATAGCCTAATCTTCTTAAAACTAATCTGAACTGGAAACTTCAACTGGTTCATGTAATATCTGTGTCTAATACATCTTGTTCACCTTTTTCTATGGTTCTTACCTCCACATAATGTTACAGTGGGTTTTGTAAAGAATGTACTGCATTGTAGGCCTGAGGATTTTACTTAAGCTGGCAACAATAATGTTGAATATTATTAAGAACAATATAATTTATTATTTGGGAACAATATGAACCAGAGAAGTACAGAAATATAAGAATTCTGCCTGAGAGTGGCTTAAGGAGACTCACCATGCTGTGGAGGTCTGGAAGGTCAGGAGGGTAGGACTCTCCACCTCTCCTCTTAAACTCTGTCTGGGATGATGTTGTTGGTGAGGGCCATGGCTCAGACTCGTCCCTGAGCTCGGCTCTCCCTCCTGCGCCATGGCAGCACTGTGCCACTGGCTCCTGGCCTGTTTCAGCCATCGACCGCCCAGTCCCCACTTCTCCAGATAGACACGACACACCTCATAGTTCATAGCTGAATAATATAGGAAGTCCAAAGCCAGCAGAACCATGACGAAGAAACCGTAAACCCACACACCAACCAGAGCGGTGTAATTACTGCAGCAATCAGAGATCAGGACAGAACATTAGTATTTGGGTAAATACATACATTTTATTACACATAATTAACATATACACAGTAGGATAAAATGCTGTGCTCTAATGATCACAGTGCATCGTGAAAGCATGCAGGTTCTCTGTTCCAAATATAATCCAAATTTAAATTGCAAATAATTTTAAAAAATTCAAGAGAAAACACCCTTGCTAAGGGCCATATTACACTGGATAAGATCAGATAAATATGTACAGAAATGATCACAAGTGTGAATGGGGTCTAATAGTGTATTGTAGAATATTAAGAGTTAAAAAATAATGTGAATATATGGATACTATTCAATTTTAACATAAAACCATGGGCTGTGGAAGCTTTTAGACTCAACTGCACTTCAATATGTCAGCTTAAATGGTATTTATTAGGGGCATTTTGAGTCATTGAAGATTTTCGCTTGAGTACTCATACAGTCATTTATGGCCCTTCATCATACATTTCAGCTCCTGTGATTATATCTTATCTCAATCTACAGTAAATAGAACAGCATTTGAAATTCAGCCACAGCAAGAGTGTAACTGCCTGTTGGAACTTGATGCTGAATGCAAGCAATATTACGCTGTGCACATGTGCTTTGATAATTTTAGCACTTAATTAGATCACTGAGGCACTATTAAAGCTATAAATGAGATGCATTTATTTGCAGACATTTTCCTACATCAAGCAGCAAGAGTCCTAGCTGGGGTTTAGGAAAGAGATGTTTTGATAGTTCTACGTTAAGGGCTGAAAGTAGAACCTGTAAACTGCCTCCTTACAGAGTTACCAAACATTAAAATGCAGTAAAGATAAAGAGATGATGATGCTTCATGATGGTGGAATTAAAATCAGTATTATGTTATGACAATACAATATAGAAAGTAACAAATTAAGCACAAATTAAGAACATAACAATAATAATAATAATAATAATAATAATAATAATAATAATAATAATAATAATAATGAGGTGAGGTAGATAACATTTATTTAAGAGAAGATGTTTCAGATAGTTTTCAGGGAATACAGCATAGCAATGAATTGTTTCAGGATGGAAGAGGGTGGAATCCCTGAAGAGGGTGGAAGAGAGTTCAAACTCAACAAGGCAGAAAATGGCCAGTAATTACAGGAATGAAAAATATCAAGTGATATAATTAAAATAGAGGTCATAGCCTTTTGCTACAATGAAAGGACCGCAGGGTAATACAGCTGGCCTTAGTACAGACACACACTTCTGTGACTAGGGAAGCCCAGGAGACTCAGTTGAAGCCTGAAGTGTGAAATGTCATTTCTACAGCTGCTTAATGCCATGACAGAGTTACACGTTTCGCTTAATGAACAAGTCCTTTGTCTCATTCTCAGGGATAAGTGCTGGTGATTTTTCATGGCTATGTTTGATGCCTGAGAGAGTTATATCTAAATGTGATGGATAAATAAAACAAATGATGATACTGCTACTATTGATCTATAGTGCTCTCGGTAACTGCAGGTATTTGTTGCTGTGTATAGTATATAAAGGCCACCACTTTGGGCAGTGGAGCATATCTACCTTATTGATCAATCTTGTAGATGTAGATTTTTCTTTAACCCTTCATTGGTGTCCAATACTGACCAAGCAACCAATTTTTGTTGGGTGTTTTTTTGTAGACTATACTTGACCCAGCAGGGTCATAGAGCTATTTGAAAATGTTACTCTACTCTACCTGATACTCTCATAACAGTGAGAGTATTGAGAAAATATTGAGAATAGTTCTCTATGTACATAATATCTGGTCCCATGACACGAATAGTAGAAATGATACATTCTAGTACAGTATAAATAGTATAAATGGGCTGCAGTCAGTAACTGTATAACTACAATGCATAGGAAAAATCCCTCCAAATTTCCACATTTTGTAGTGTTACAACTTGAAATGAAAATGAAATGGACCTAATTCAGGATTATGTGTCATGAGTCTACACAAAATCGCCTATAATATTGAAACAGAAGAAAAGATCAATGTAGTCTGTATAGAATGCGAATAGAATTATTTACATATGAAAAGCGCACATGTATTCATGTTGATGCAAAATCCCTAAATTTGCATCCAGTCACAATGGGGCTTGTGTGGATTGTTGTTTAATACATACTCTGGAAGACCCCAGAGTTTGTTAGAGTTTGATTTGAAGCCTAAATGAACAGAATCTTAAAGACCAAGTAGCTAAGAAAACAAAGTAATTACTAATAAATTGAAAAGAATGGCACAGTGACAACAGTTTACCAAAATTCAGCGATCTGGTAAGAAGGGCATCATCCAGAGTAACAACTAAGAGGCCAAGGGTAACACTATAGCAGCAGGAGAGATTTACAGCTCAGATTGGAGAAGCTGTTTGCAGGACAGCCAAAGCCCACACACTCCACAAAGCTTCACTTAGTGTCAAGGAAAATGCCGTTATCAAACTAAAAGCAATATGAAGTCCAGGTTGGAGTTTGCTAAAAGGCCAGCGGGACTCAGCACACATGGAAAAAAAAAACAGATTCCTGGTCTGAAACCAGAACTGAACATTTTGGTTTTGGCACAAAGTGCTTGGTAGAATCACAAAACTGCTCATTATCCTAAGAAAAACATCCCCACCGTGAGGCATGCTGGTGGTAGCATCATATCACAGGAATGAGTTTCATCAGCAAGAGCTGGAATACTGGCCAAGCTTGAGGTCAAGATGGATAGAGCCAGAAACAATCCTAGAAAAAAAAATCCTCTGCAGCATACTTGATTCTGTTGAGGAGTTTCACCTTCCAACAGAACAACCGTCTTATTCACATTGCTATAGCTAGACTGCAGTGGTTCAGAACCAAAACCTGCGTGTGTTAGAATGACCCAGTCGACGTCTCGACTTTAATCCAATTAAGAGTCTGTGGAAAGAATGGAAAATTATTGTTCATCAACAGATAGAGCTTGAGCAATTTTGCCGGGTAAAAAATATCAGAATCCAGATGTGCACAGCTGATATGAGAACAGAGAAATATCCCAGAACACTTGCAGCTGTAATTACAACCAAACTTGGTTTCATCAAGTTTGAATCCAGGGGGTGAATACTTATGCAAACAACAAATGTCTGCTTGCTTGTTTGATTAACCTTTAATTAACCTTCGTGTTATATTAAAATTACAGCTAAGTCTATTTTAAATTCCAGGTTGTAACACTACAAAATGTGGAATAAGCGAATACTTATCCAGTGTACTGTATTATGCACACCTACAGTTGTATGCAAAAGTTTTGGCACCCCTGGCCACACCATACATATATTTTTCAAGAACTAAATCTAACATCTACAGCAAAACTGGAAGTGTATCCCAACATAAGATAAGAAAAGATAAAATAAGATAAGATAAGATAAGATAAGATAAGATAAGATAAGATAAGATAAGATAAAACTTTATTGATCCCACAGTGGGGAAATTCAGCTGTCACAGCAGTTCAACAGGCAGTTAGTGTGCAAGTATTTAGCCTAAAAATAGAAAGAAACAAAGCTATGCCATACTTACTATTTTATTTTATATATGTGGTAAACAATATAAAACATATTCAAAATAAAACAATAATTATGGCATGTGCAAAAGTTTGGACACCCTTCAGTCTAGTTTCAGAACTTAATCCATATATACAGTGCAAGATTTTTGCAATAAAAACAGCTGAAATTGTAGTATTCTGTATACTGTGCAGTTTCAAAAATAGATTACTCTGAGTAGAACTTCCATCAGGAATAAAAAAAGATGACTATTGGTGCTAGAGAGTATAAACAATTTGTTAATTTTCTCTTCACAAAGCACAAACAGGGGCATGCTATTTGGAAAGGCGACAGAGTTAATATTAGGCTGGCACATTATCAGTAGTCACAGTGAGAAAAAAAACTTTCTCAACTATACCCGGTTAATGTTCTGAAAATAATTTTTATGTGGAAAACAAATCATACTTTGCATACATATAGATGGCAGGATAAACAAGTTACAATCGCATCTAGAAGAGAACCGTCGATCTTCCTCTACACCAGCTTCGTTGCTACTCAGCCTGCAGGGATGCATGTGGACAACTTGTTAAATGGGAAAATCTACTCCATTTGCATATTATGCATATCATAACAATGCCAAGTGGAGGTCACAAACCAGATAAAGCTGCACCATCTTACACACATCATCGGAAAAGTCTGTGTGACATTACAACTGCAAAGTTTTCTTAGCATTTGAAAAAAAAGAAAGAAAGAAAAGTGCTTTCTCCAGTGTGTTTAGATATGATACGGCGTAAATATTGTTCAAGGGTCTTGATTTGATCTGGATTTCTATGGATACCAACAGATATCAACAGATTGCAGAATAAAGCAGGCTAGTCATCAGAAAATATGGCTTACATTACGAGAGATGTAATAGATATTTAAACTAAATCAAACTCACACTCGCTCTCCTGAAGAAATCGCTTGATGTTTATTTTGAATCAGGAGAGGCAACAGAGGTAAAAAAAAACTTTTACAAGCTAATATGCTCTCTCTCTCTCTCTCTCTCTGCTGATTTAATACAGCATTTCCTGCTGCTCCGATCATGGCCAAAGAACCATGGTTTTAAAAAATGGTGTTAAACTCTTAACACCAAGTTTCCATCTACTTTTTAAGCTGTTCTCCTCTCGTCAAAGTGAAAATGTGTATGGGGGTTGGTAAAAACAATCATCTATTGATGTTTATATGCTGCATGCACAGTTTAAAGAACAATTAATGCACCGTTAAATCGGGCTGCTGAATGTAGCAGAGGCCAGTGAAACTGCATACCGTGAATCCTTGGCTCACCTTGTGCCAGAGTTTTACGGTACACTGGATAGAATGCACATCCCTGTTCTTCCCCCTACTACAGTTATTAATAATCTTAAAGCTGTCTATCTATTGTTCTTCAGACACTTGGCGATGACAGGTCCATGATACGAGAAATTCTGTTATGTGACTTTCTTTAGTGTGAATGCGATTTTTCTGCCAAGTTTCCAATTTTATTTTAATTAATTTATTTTTTTTAATTTATTTATTTATTTATTTATTTATTTATTTATTTATTGCAATTATTGACATAAAAACTATGCTCTAAATTTACATGACAAATGATTGTGTGGAAACAAAATTTGAAATTTTACCTATAACTTCATCAACTATAAATGTAAGCACTTTAATGTACTACATGTTTTCTTGCAAAAAAAAATATCATTGCATGGAAACATAGCTGCTGTGATTGAAATGTTTAAAAGCTGCAGATGTTTCACTCTACTCAGTGTAGAGGACAACCCAGGTTTCTAAAACACATTAGAGCTCCAGAAAGCCACCTGAGTTCATTCGTGCCTCGCCGAGACTGATACCAGGGCTGTTAGTTTTACTGTCAAATTAGGATAATTTCCAGTAGAAAGGTTTCAGTTGGGCTAGATGTTTTTGTACAGTATTTGCAATGTTTAACTTTGGTGTATGGATAATGTATCATAATGAGACATCACTATACTTTAAATTGTATGTATCATTACACCACTACATGAAATTTCAAGATCAGGTAAGAAAATTTCACAAATTTAGCTGAGCTTCATGTTCCTGTTGCATCATATGTTGTATCCGTTTAAAATGAAATAAAATAGAGTAAGTGCTTATGTTATTTGTACAATAATCCAGTTTTCTTACTCACTTGTGTGTGAAACCATCAGAGGTGTTGGTGAGGTTGAGCTGCATGGTGCCCTGGAACTCGGTCTCGTTGCAGCAGTACTTGAAGGCGGTGTTGTTGTGGTGACAGCAGAACATGTAGGTCTTGTTGTCAGAGAGTCGAGGGCAGTGAAAGCCGAAGTGATAGCGCCCTTTGTGGTCAGAGTAGGGTTCGCAAACTCGGAAGTGTGCTGAAAGAGCTGCTCCAAGAAAGAGAATATAAAGCAGGTTAGCTTAAAGATCTGACCAAATAGACTTTCAAAAATAATGTGTAATAGGATTGCATTTTTTTGGGGTTGTGTTATTTCACATTTGAAAATATGGAAGTTAAAGCTGAATATAATAAATAAATTAATTAAATTAATGTGCACTTGACTGTGCACATGCTTTTGTTCTCTTTAGTAGATCATAAAACTCATAGCAAGCATTATGTAATGTCCTAGACAAACCGGTCAGCTGTGTTCAGTCTAGTTAACAGTAAATGTGCAACATGTGATGAGTATGGTTTACTTCAAAAAGAAACGGCCAGTCTGATTGTCTTGTATACACACAGCGCATGTTCTTCAGATGTCTTTTACTAAATAATGGACGCTAAACTTACGACTCAGTGTTCAATACAAGCCCATGTCTTACATCTGGGAACCTTTTGTCTGTTTGTTTTTTATATCACATTTGAAACGTTTTGGATTATATATGACATGCAACGTCGAACCTAGTGTAATTATACAGAGGGTGTCATTATAGATCTTTTTTATTACATCTTTGGATATTATGAATGATTATTTATTGCTTCCCTTCACTATCTCTACTTCTAGCCCTTCCAGACAAATATGAAGTAGTCCTGATTGGACAGAACTGACATATCCTGATGACCTGTCAAAAGTTGTAATATCTGACAAATGGCACAGTCATGTCTGTTCCTAATTCTGCCGTTTCGTATACGGTATATATGTTTGCTACTGAGTCTGACTGCAAGCTCAGCTGCTTGTCTCCAAGATCATATCCGGGTTTTAACAGGAGGAGTGCAGACATGCCGTCATTTGCATATAGATTAGAGCTGTAAAAGGATGACGGACAGTTAAATTGGATCGGCAGAAGTTCTCACTCAGGTACCTCTCCCAGTCCAGAGAGCCTTTTTACAGTAATGTGTTTTATGTTTAGAAACCACTCGCTGCTGCTGAGATTGGCCTCACGTAGACAGCCTAAAGATACAGAGATTACTACTTAGAAACCAGGAAGATGGATATGGACTGCAATTGATACGAACAGTTTGCTGCATTGGCTTAGGACTACAACTGCTGTAATAGCTTTAAGCCTGCAGTTCTCCTGAACAGTTTAGCACTTAAGCCTACATCAATGAACACTTGATAACTTCAAGACAAGATAGACTTCATTTAAAACTAGATTGAATTTCCTAGCTATATCATTGTACGCTTAGTCTGATTCCTCTTAAAGGTTCTTCCTCATATCATCTCAGGCAGCACAGCACAGTGGTTAGCTTAGTGGTTAGCACTGTTGCCTCACAGCAAGAAGGTCCTGGGTTTGAATCCTGGGTTTGAACAGGCAGGGGTCTTTCTGTGTGGAGCTTGCATATTCTCCCTGTGCTTGCATGGGGTACTCTGGTTTCCTCCCACAGTCCAAAAACCTGTGGCTTAGTAATTCACATGTTTATTCTAAATTGTAATGATAATTCTAAATTGCCAGTGTGTGTGGTTGTCTATCTATATGTGGTCCTGTGATGAACTGGTGACCTGTCCAGGGTGTACCCCTGCCTTTCGCCCAGTGTGCGCTGGGGATAGGCTCCAGCAGATCCCCATGACCCTAATTAGGAATAAAGAAGGTATAGACAATGGATGGATGGATCATCTCAGGCAGTTTTTCTTTATCACCGTCATCTCTGACTTACTCATCAGAAATTAAAATTATAAATGTATATCTTGAATTATATTATATTATATATTTCAATAAAGCTGCTTTGTTCATTGTTAAAGGTGCTATACAAATAAAATGGAATCGAGTTGAATTTTAGAATGGAAATAAGGAAGCGTATCTACTATATTAAAAAAAAAAAAACACTTTTGTTAAGTAAGGAATAAAAACACTTAATATAATATAATAATATAGGAAAATAATCAATGACATTGTTATGTGATGCCTTTCCAAACCAGCGCATGCTTTATTCTTCTTATACCCCAGCAATTTGCTATTTTTTATTATTTATTACGAACAACGTGCCATATTTCTTTATCAGTTTACCTCTTACAATTACTGCTGGTGAACAGCCACAAAAGAAATTAGTTCCTGTTGTCACTTTATAGCAGCACCCCACTCTTTTTTTTTCTCTCTTGAAGACCAAATTGCAGTGTGTCATGTTAGCGAGAAACCGTCAAGTACTCTGTCCTGAAGACTTTTCCATGTTGGAAAACTTTTCACAGAGATACCTCTGACTGATACAAGGTGCTGACACTGGAGACTCCATCCAAAAATGTTAAATAAACATCTCCTTAGAGTAAATTTACCATATCATCATTGGCACCCATTTTTATAATATAAATAATAATAATAAAATCTGAGATCTGTGTTGCTCAGCCTGTATTACTGTTGAAGCTACTGTTATGTTAGAGAATGAATCAGCACCTTCTGACCAATCAGAATGAAGAATTCAGTAGCACTGTGGTTTAAAGTTAATTACCAGTCAGAGTAACTGAAGTTAGACATAACCATAATGCCACAGTGCCACTCACTCAATCACACATTACAGGCAATTTAGATACTCCAAACAGCCTAGAAGCATGTCTTTAGACTGTGGGAGGAAACCCACCAAGCATGGGGAGAACATGCAAACTCCACACACACACAGACTCGAACCCAGGACATGGAGGTGTGAGGCGAACGTGTTTACCACCAAGCCATCATGCCACCTTTACCAAAAGTTAATCCACTTAACACTGTAGATACAGACCATGCAAACAGATGACTAAAAAAATGACTTTTGAAATAGATGGCAACTCTTTGTAGCCAGTTCTCTAGAATGCATCGGTAAATAGTAACTGAATATAAAAAAATAAATGCATTGCATTACCTAACTACAATAAAAATCAACTGCTAATACACAGAGAAATGAAAACAGATTATTCATAAACACATATTTAGAGTATGACAACAAAAACCAGAGCAATATTCCCAAAATTATATTACATGAACCCGCAATGAAGAAATGATTAAATTACGAAACGATACAACGAATTTTACGTCCGTGTTTGACCTCTTGGTAATGACAATTAAAGCTCAATACCTGTTTGCCCGGGCATACAGAGGGGTTGTTAATAGTCGTAATAAATTAGCACCGATAGACCCAAGCGCCAAAGAGCCCTGCAGGAACACCTCTGACCCTATAAAGAGCCTTGAATAGCAGTGGAAGTTATTTGGCAGCTCCTCAGCTGTGTATCCATCAACCCAAACAGGCAAAGAGTCAAGCCATAATACAAGGTTCTCATATTTAAGGGGAAGAAAAGAACAGAAGGAAAACGCCAGGCATATGAAATGAAAACCACCTGTTGAGCCCTGTTTTTCTTCTACTATGGCAGCAAAAACCAATCAATGTGTTTTGATTTTTGTTTGCTGCATTATTAACATTGTGCTGTGTTTTGGTGATATCAACACGACCGACGCTCGTGTTCACTTCTCACACAATGGAGCGAATGCTAAATGAGTGTTTCTCCAGTGGGTGCCTGGGTACAGAGACACCTGCCTGACAGCCAGCTCGAATTCCTGTCTCTATCTCTCTCCATGGTAACCGCTCTGATGTGTGTTTCATTCAGAGAGCTGGCTAGCAGAGCAGTTAGACACATGCTGAAGTGATTTAGGAGGTAACAACACCCCCCCCCCCCGACACACACACACACACTTCCAAACCCCCCTACTCACTCCTACACACATAACCGCCTACACCCTCCTGTACCTTCCCCCATCTATTTAAAACTGTATTTGGCACATTCACCAGAGCACGTCCTGCTTCTTCGATCCACTTCCTCTCACGCAAAATTTGTAGGAACTGTCACGAGCGCCGCTGATTTCTTTGAAACATATTTTCTGTAACCCCGACTTTACCCTAAACTAACCATTTATAACTTCACAAAACTCTTCGTAACGGCTGTCAAATTCTTCATCATTTGTAATCGTGAGATCATTTCTGAGATTTCTTTCTGGACTACCTCAGTCATTATTACTGTCACCATGCTTAGACTGGATCACAAAAAAGAGCAACCTGACCTCGGAACTAAAACTGTTTTGGTATTGTGAGGTATTTTAATCCCCCTTATCCAAGCAATAAAGGCAGGGAAAGGGAAAGAGATCACTAAATTTAGTCAGCAGGTATATAAGTTTCTTGGGTTTGGATTGTTTAGAAGCATGTTTAATCTGCCAAATGTTTTTATGTATGTATATTAATGTCTATTCGGATCAGGAAGAGACTCATTTGGACGGGCCTTGTGCTTCATTAAACCTAGACGCAAGGTTCTGGTTGGCTCACCGGATTTATAGAGGTTAAAATCTTCTCATGAGAGTTTTGGCCAACACGGAGACTCAGCATGTGTTTCCTGGCAAGACACTTTGGGTGTGTGAATCAACCTGGTTATGATTTTATAATAATGGCAGATTGTGTTTTTTTTGCTCATAATAACTGGCTGACTGACTGTGAGAGATTTTCTTTTAAAAGATATTAAATAATCACAGATGTTTGAAAGTTCTCCTTGTCCTCAAATGACTTGGAGTAATTGTGTCCATCTATGTTCCAATTACCATGTCTGCCTCTGGAAAAATATAGGCGGATATGCGATATTGTAAGCTTTTCATGCCAATGAAGGACTGTAGTCTTGGAGGCAGTTTATTTTACTGATAAAGTTATAGGACAGATTGTCGTAATGAACAGGATAAATGAGCATCTCACATTTCTGCTATGCAGTGTCTGCTACAGAGATTTATTTAAATCTGCAATGCTAGTTTATCTATACTGAAATTGGTATTGAAATCTTATTTGATATAGTTGCATGTTGTTACTGAACTATGTTTCACCTGACTTCAGTGTTACCATGATTTTAAAAACATTTAAGAAAACTCCTACACTAATCACACTCTATATAAAGAGCTAAACCCTATCATTTATCCATTCGTTCGTTCATTCATTCATTCATTCATTCATTCATTCATTCATTCATTCATATCCAGTAACCTCTTTATCCTGGTCAGTGTTGGACAGTCTGGAGCTTATCCTTAGGAATAAGGGAAAAGGTGGGAATACACCCATTACAGGATGGCAGAGCACCTTGCGCACACACTCATTCACTCCTAGAGGTAATTTAGCATAGCCAGTCCATCTACATATATATATATATATATATATATATATATATATATATATATATATATATATATATATATATATATATATATATATATATATATATATATATATATATATTTGGATATAGATATATATTTGGGAGCTGAGGACCATAGAGGTGGCTTTGGACTGCTGCTGCTGCTGTGGTGGATTTTGCACTCAAGTCTCCATCATTCAACATTTGAATGTCTTTGGCAAACTTAATTTATGTTGCTATAATAAATTCAGAAATTACGCTGATGCTCATACTCATAAGTTGCTTAAAAATTCCTGGTTACACTATTACACCTGTTATAGAAAGGAAATTATTACAATCACACTATCTGGTGTCACCCAGATGATAATGGCTTCCCTTTTGAGTCTGGTTCCTATCAAGGTGTCTTACCATCATTCTCACCACCGTCACCTATGACTTTCTTATTAAACTTTATATTTTTTATGCTGAAAGTTTATATTCCTGTAAAGCTGTTTTGTGACAATGTCCATTGTTAAAAGCACTAAGAAAATAAAATTGATTTGATTTGAATTAAATCACATGGTAAACCATGGTTCAGATCATTTGGGGCACGTTTCTGCACGCATCATGTGAAACTGAATAAGAGTAATTAAGAGCGATTGAGTAGCCAGCTGCAGTAATTTCCTGAAATGAGACTGTGATAATCTGTCCTGTGGTGTCCTATATTAGGTCAAGTTTTTTGATCCTGCTGGTGTATTAAACCTGGATGCCAAACCTTTCACTCAATTCCTTCAGCCTTTTCATTCAGCTTGTTTGTATATAGTCAACTATTCCATATATATAAGGGATATAATGCAATGCAACTACAGTACATGGCCAAA
The DNA here is from genome assembly GCF_019097595.1 of Hemibagrus wyckioides. Taxonomy (NCBI): domain Eukaryota; kingdom Metazoa; phylum Chordata; class Actinopteri; order Siluriformes; family Bagridae; genus Hemibagrus; species Hemibagrus wyckioides. The sequence goes on from NC_080728.1 coordinate 6,183,418, forward strand.
GGTTTATGGACACCTAAACATCAGACCAATCTGTCCTTGTTGAGCATCTCATTTTAGATTTATTCCAGATTAATGTGCTGCATTCTTCTGTGAAGGATTTCCACTAGATGTTGGAGCGTGTCTGTGGGGATTAGTGATCATTCAGCTACAAGAGCATTAGTGAGATCAGACACTGATGTTGTAAGAGTGAGGAGGTCTGGGGTTCAGTCGTTGTTCCAGTTCATCCTAAAGGTGTTCAGTGGGGTTGAGTCAGAGTCAGGGCTCTGTGCAGGACACTCCAGTTCTTTCTCTCCAACCTTAACACACTAAGTCTTCATGGAGCTCAGGGGCTTTGTGCACAGGGGCATTGTCATGCTGGAACAGGGTTTGAGTCTCTTAGATCCATTGTACAGTGTACAACGGCATCCTATATACTTGTGTTTGGGGAAGAACCACATATGAGTATGATGGTCAGATGTCCACAAACTTCTGCCCATATAGTGTATTTGTACTCCAAATATTCATATATTCAGAATATACTAGAAGATTCTTCAGAAAACAGGAAAAAATAAAACAGGTAGAAATGCCAGCACTGTCAGCATGGTCTGTGAATTCTGATTCTGATAGTCCATAATTGGGCTCAACTAGAGCTGTGTGTGGGACTGTTTTTTAATCCCACTCACAAAGTTCTTATTTGTGTTTGTACCTGCGGTGATATTTTTTTAATGAATGCAGTTGGCTCTGTTTCCCAAAAATATAAACAAACTAAAACACTTCGAAATATGTGTATGCGGTTACATTAAGGGTGTGCACATGTTAGATGTTTGAAACCTCACTAGCATGTAGATTAGTTAAGCAGCATATTATTTATTTCAAAATCAGCTGTACTAAAAAAACTATATTAAATTCTAGAGCTAATCAGGCTTTTAGTGTATTTAAGTTAGGATGGACAAAAAAAAAAAAGAGAAATCAGCTTTTTTTTTTACTTCATCCATGTGATGCGGTCTCATTCAAATCCCCAGTGATGCTCACCTGCAGTGGAGAGCAGGAGGAAGATGACAGCCAGTGTGTTGGAGGACCAGTGGCCTCGCATGGTCATCTCTCTGTCCTCATGAAGAAAAGAAGGGTGCAGGAGAGAGAGGGAGGTGTGACCTAACACACACACATTGCTTTCTTTCATCTGCTTACGCTCGTCATGCTGCAGACTGTTAAAAAACAAAACAAAACAAAGACATACTGTATGTGTACAGGCAATGACCTGCTTCTGATGTGTGTCCTAATGAATCGTCACAAATAAGGAGGTCAGTAATATAATGAACGAGGTGAAGGATCTCAGAAAGCCAAGCAGTTTAAGTATAAACAGATTTCTACACAATATTTAACTTTATTTTAACTCTGAGTAGTTACAACTGCATCTTGTATTAACCTGTTATATTTAAGAACATTATTGTATGATCATTACCTCTCTCTCTCTCTCTCTCTCTCTCAGCTTTTGTCCAGGAATATATTTGTAGTGTGCTTTCTGCCAACATTTAGCTCAGCTGTGCACTGGCCAAGAAAATAAAGGTACTGCAGCTCAGTCATCCAGGTCATTAAATTGTCTAGTAGCTGTAAGTCAACGTGACTGAAACCTGCTGTGACCTCTAAGAATTTTTGCATCTCATCTGAACTATTGAACTCAGATGACTGGTAAAAACTCTTCCAGATTATGCCCCAAGTCCACTGTTGCTTTGACTTACAACTGCATGACATCAGGTATTTTTTCTTTTGTCAGGTTGCTAAGAGAAGCCTTTCTTGAGTTCTTCTGCTCAAACAACCATTATTCTGTCTACCTGACCAAAATGGAGGTCCATAATTGTTTGACCTTTTCAGACAACTCACATTTGCAGTGTCTGAGAATTTCCTATTAGCGCTGGCTGTCCTGAGAACGAACCAACCAGACACACAAAGAGCTCCTGCTCGCAAAAGACGTGCAACTGAAATCAAAAGGAGGATCTAATATCCAGACCATAGTGCAATGATCAAATCCATTTTCGGATTTTATTAGTCACGTACACAATCGTACGCAGCACAACATGCAGTGAAATGCTTTTTACAACTGGGGCATAAAAATAGAGTCAAATAGGAATAGGTTCAAAAAAAGGGGGATTTAAAAATGAAATGAAGAGAAATAAAATGGAAGTTTATTTCATCACTACAAATCCAGGAATAATCTATATGACATACACAACCTTTTCAAAAGCTTGGAGTCTGTGTTTTCTACGATATAAAATATTTATCAGTGATGTTGCTACAGATTTTGTTTCTATAGATTTCAAATAGTTTATAGGGGAGGATAGAAGTACACTATTCGGAGAGTAAGAAACTTTTTATTCCACTCATTTTCTTTCTTTTAAGAAATGGTTTTATTGCAAGAAAATTATTCAAGTATTTATTGGTCATTTAGGATTTATGTTAGAAAATTTTATTCAATACTTTAATTTTTATATTATTCAATACACTGTTAAAAAAAATAAATAAAAATGATCAAATTCTGCAAATCATTATATAATTCTTTATCTGTAATTTTGTTGTTAAATATATGAACACGTAAAATATTTACATCAGTGGACAAAACCTTGTTTTTAAGATGCATCCTAAATCCCTGGAGGATGATAGGATAGGTTTTTTTTTTGTTTTGGATTTGTTGTGAATTATCCGTATTCGCAGATGTATTTTTAAGAGCTGTATTGCATCACCAGTGCCTTTCGTTGTTCACCTGTATTTCATAAATCAGTCCAAATGATTAAACATTAATTGAAACACCGTTCCATTTTTTCCTAGATTTATGTCGCCACGGTCTTTATTATAGTTTATAATATTTTGTTACACAAATTTGAACTTTATCACAAAAATGAATGACACTTTCGTTGTTAAATGTGATAATCACAAAAGTTATCTTTTTTGGTTTGGGACTGAGATGAAGACAATATGTGTAAAGGACTTTTATTTATTTATTTAATTTTTGTAGTGCTTTTTAAACCCCAATAATGTCCCACGTCACTTAAACACCAACAGTACCAAAGGCTCAGAAGAATGGAGAAGGTTAAGATTTGTAAAATGTTGCCTAGAGAGGAAAAAAACACCAAATGAGACTGACAGTACTCCCTTTCTATGATGCTTTGATGATTGTAAGCATTCATGGACACTATCACGCACAGGTGGAATTGTTTTGAATTGGTTTCCTGGCTTCCACAAAACAGACTGAAGTTTCTCTTCCAAACTGTTTGCTCTCACTGTGTACAGTAACTTGCTGTAATTAACTTGTTAGGTTAGATTATGTCTAGCAACTATTAGATACGCAGCTGATTTAGATTATCAGCAAACACTAGTAATTGTCACGGCTTGTTAGAGAGTAAAATCAACCATACTGTGAACTCTGCTTTTATTCCCTCCACCAGATCATCACCTTTTGTCTTCTCACAGTTGCACCTGATGGAGTCAGTTGATGGAGTCAACACACCTGGGATCTGAATGTTTACCTTGTACTACCATCTGAACTGTCTACGTGACTACGTGGCAACAGTACCATGGAGTATTTTTAGTATTCGTGTTTGCTTTTCCTTTTGGTGTCAAACAATGGTCTATTAGACACGGCTGTATGTTTTTTTTTCCTAATCTGACTGAATATGAGCTCGATAAAGTTTGATATTGTTGAAACAATATGATGTAAAAAAAAAAAAATAATGCATTTTTCACATTAACCAAAAAACCATGAACAAGAAGCAGTCTGCTGTGAAGCCAAAAGTTCTTACTTATTTAGCAGACCTGGATGGAGAGCAGAGTATAGCCTTATGTTGTCATGTAATGACAATACTTAATGAAGGGGAAAAACACTGCACTTTCTCATAATTCTCATTTAAGACCTTTTATTTTATTTGTAATATAATAGCAATAACATGCAATTATTGTATATTAGTGTGAAAAGGGTCCATTTTCCTAAAAGATTGTTTGCTATAATATTTTACAGCTTATCTGTGTAAAGTGTCCACATGATAAATGACTGTAATTTGCTGATTTTCTACTGATTCACCTTCAGCCAGTCTTTATTAAACATCTCAACATGCTGGAGCTTTAGGAGCCAAATTTCATAGTGAACAAATGGGGGGAAAAATACACCCCAAACCAAACCTATTTCTTTCTAAAACGTTTTGCTACAGATTATGATTTGTTTGACTTGTTTTAATAATAATAATAATAATAATAATAATAATAATAATAAAAAACTTAATGGCCCTAAAATGTATAATAATACAAAATAGAATGTAAAATAAAACAAAATAAAAATAATATAAATAAATTAAAATAAAAATGCTATTTGTTAAAATAAAATTGACAATAGTTTAATAATGATAATTTAAAATAACTTTTTTCTAAAGTATTTATTTATTTATTTATTTATTTATTTATTTATTTATTTATTTATTTCAGATCTTTTGTGCTTGTTAGTAACCAGGTGAAAGAAAGAGTCAAAAGGTTTACTTGTATTCTCTTGTGCTGCACTAACAGATACACACACCACAACCATGTGAAGGGCTTCTTCCATAAATATAGCTTAGGAAAATAATACAGTGACAGGGAAAATATGAAAAACTGTGTATTTCAAAATTACATTTATATGACTGTATTATAAATCTTCTAATGTTAAAAGAGCTAAAGAGATACCAGTGGATCATCTGTACATCTCTTGCAAAGTAGTGAACATGGCAGTTAAAGAGGTTTTAAAGTAAATTTGAGCTTTTAGTTAATAATGAGAATCCCAGTGGTTTCTCTGAGCCGAGATGCTCTGGGAATCACAGAGACTGTAAACAGAGAACAATGCTTCCAGTCACAACAAAAACTCCTACCTTTCAGACACATTACTCCCAGACAGTGAGGGAGTAGAGACGAATATAAAAGATGATTTTCTTTTTATGATGCTTTTGCAACACACACACACACACACACACAATGCTTTTATTCCATTTGATCATTTTAAAGAAAACCTCAATATCTGAAGTGCAACAGAAAACTATTACATCGTACAAACAAATAAACAATAAAAATAAATAAATAAATAATATTATACTATAATAATAATTCTGTTAATGTGAGATTAATTTCACTATGAAAATAATATTAAATAGATTTTTTTCTTTTTCTTTTTTTTTAAATTTCTTTTTAAAAATTTCTTTTTACAATTATTTACAATTTTACTTCAAATTCAATTCACTATTCAAATTCATACTGAGATATTGAATCATACACAGTAAGACATGCAATGAAATGCTCTTTTTGACTGCCTATGTTATTAAATAGAATTAAATGAGAGTAAATTAGGCTAAGAATAGAATTTTAATAAAATAGAATTGAACTATACAGGTAAGAAAGGGAGAAGAATATAGAAAGTATTAAAATAAATATAAATGAATACAGCTCGGTGGCAGAACAGTATAACTATTATAAATAAAGTGCAGATGTGTGCAATTGTGAGCAATTTTAGTGGTTGCTGGTGAACTTAAAATCGTTTGATTCTGTGTGAAATCTTAACACTTTCCTAACAGCATACATTTTTGGCTTTTCTGTATTTAAATGAATTAATATAACAGAAGGTAGTCAGTCCCTCCCAATCATCAAGCTAGCTCAGCTCATCATAGACCTATTAACAACCAGTCAGGATGAAGTTAGCCCGAATATTCCACACTTAAAGCTTAAGGTGGATGAGCTACAACAGCAGGAGACCACACTGATTTCCTCTCCTGTCAGGCTACATCAGTCTGCAGTAGGCAAGCCTCACAAAACCAGATAGGTGAGGATTGAAAAACATCATCTTGTCTTTTCGCAATGTTCACCTGTTCGGGTTCAGTGCCCATGATAGCCTCAGCTTCCTGTTTTTATCTGACAGGAATGAAACCTGGTGTGATCTGCTATTACAGTTCATCCACCTCAATGATCAACACTTTGTATGTCCTGAGATGCCTTTCTGCTTGACACATTTGTAAAGAGTGGTTATTTGAGTTCTTTTCAGCTCAGATTAGTTTGATCATTCTCCTGTGACGTCTCTCATCAACATGGTGCAGAACTGAGTGGATGTTTTTTGTTCTCTGCACCGTTCTGTGTAAACTCCAGAAGCTGTTGTAATTAAAGGAAAATTTCCAAAATATTGAAACTACTAGCACTATCAAACAGACCACAATCAGAGTCACTGAGATCACATTACCTTCTTCATTCTGATGAAGGACATAAACTAAAGCTCTTGACCTTTATGTGTTGCACTGCTGCCACCTGACTTGGCTGATAGGACAACCACATGGATGTGTAAGTATTCCTATTAAAGTGTCCAGTATGTGTATGAATAATTCCATGGGACTGGCAGGAATAAAAAAGATTAGCAAAAATGTCTTAGTAAATAAGGTTTACTAATAAAATGACTGAATATAAAATGGAATATGTGTGTCAGTGAAGTGGAGCGCATGGTTTCATCTATAACAACCGGCTTACTGTTTTAAACTCTTCATACGCATACAGGATAACACGGATGAATCGTCAGAGAGAAGATGAGCATGCTTAGGCGGGGGATTCTGAATTTGATGTACTGGTAGAAGTAAATAAAAAACGCCTGAGCAGTCCTCAGATACATGTGGAGCACAAACGCTTGATAGGAAACATCTCAGTGAGAAAAGCAGATGTGTGTTCCTCTACGACAGTGAACGATTCCACAAGAGACGTCTACTGCCTAATGTATGCTGTATGCTTCATACCACACTGAAAAGGTGTGTGTGTGTGTGTGTGTACAACAGAAAGACAGTGTGACAAAAAGGGAGTGGAATGATGCAATAGTTTTAATGAGTAGTATTCTCACTGCAGCTCCAAGGACCTTTCTACTTCATTGTCCATTCCTCTCTCTCTCTCTCTCTCTCTCTCTGTCTCTCTCGGCATAAGTGTCGATCGGATCCCTCTCCCATCACTCCCTCCATTAACCCCACACTGTCAGCAGATCCATGTTCAGTTTACAGCTATACCAACAAACCCTTGCAGTCCGAATTGACTGTATGTCATAGCACATCACCCAAATCAGCCAAATCCCCCTCAACTTCCTGTTAAAGCTCTCCAAGAAAACTCATTAGCTGTAATAAACATGAAGAACACACAAAATCTCATGCTAACGATCCCATTTAACACTATCACTATTCTCAATCCGATCCATCTCACATTCACCACGAGGTAATAAAACATGTCCTGGCATTAGAAGCATCAGAATTAATAGCAAATAAAAATTCTTTGAAGTTACGTATCTAGTCCTTACTAATAAATCAAGTAATTTTACTTTATTTTACTACTTTATTTATTTTACTCATTGATTAAAACGAATTAAATAAATAAATAAAAGATAACATAACTTGGAGGATGGTAATCATATCAGGAGTGGAGTTCTGCTAGTGTTTATATCTACAGAGCTCGTTCTTGGCCTGTTAGTACCTTGCGGTCCGCTGTGAATTTGGACATCTGCTGTGTGTCTCGGATGCAAACCAACCCTCTGCTTTTATATGCTAAAAAGAGAAAACACAAACAAATGGCATACAATAATGTCCCACGCACACGAGGCCCGCACCACGCTGTTACCTTGGAAACACACAGAGAGATAAAGAAAGCAAAGTATTTTATTTTTAACTACAGTGATTACGATCTCTTTTTGAAGGTGATGAAGACAGGAGACGCATAAGTTTGAAGTTTGAACTCAAACTTTGATTTCTGTTTTGATTCGATGACCAATTGCTAAATTTTTTTTTTTGTTAACAGTAAAAAAGTTGCTCCTGGAATTCAGTGTTTCACATTTGGGGGCATGGTGGCTTATTAGTTAGCACAATTGCCTCCCACTTCTGGGGTTGTGGTACGATTTCTGCCTTCTTCATGTTTTTCCCTGTGCTTTGGGATTCTTCTTTTGGTGCTCTTGGTTTCCTCACCTCAGTCCAAAGACTTGTAGGTTTCGAGTGTCATCTCGAAATCATCCTTAGTTTGTGTGTATGTGTGTGTGTGTGTGATTGTGCTCTGTGATGCCATCCAAGGTGTCTTCTACCTTATGCCCCATGTTCCTTGGGATAAACTTCAGAAAATGTACAGATACATTTAGTATAGAAGCGTATAATAAGTGTAGGAGGTGTGACGTTGTTGGTATATTCAAGACGTAAACTATGTAAAGAATTTCCAGAACTGATTCAACAACAACGAATATTGTCCCTCAACTGAAAGGTTGAAAAATGTTATTTCACTCTCTTAAGGATTTTTATTACTGATTATTATCCTGTCACTATCTCAACGTTAAATGTATATTCTCATCTAAAATCCATTGAAGTAATTCTTCCCTATTCAACCTCCAACTATGGACAAAATTATTAAAGTTTTTGCTATATTGAAAAGCCTGTCTTGGCTCTACTTCAATTGTACTGAAAGATATAGATATATGTTTGTCACTACAAAACAAAAAGAAATTGTTAAGAACTCTGGCAAATTAATATTTAATAGTTAATAATTAATATTTCTAATTCTTCTACATCTTCAGCCTGTTCTTAGTGGCTTAATTCATTTTCGTGGCAAATAATTTTGCTATGTTCTAAAAAATAATAAACGCATAAAATTAGAAAGGTGATCAGCTAATACAGCAACACAGCAAGACAATTTTAAGTTCTAAATAAGTTTCAATAATCATACTGTATATTTGGTTTATTATAAACCAACCATAGGAAATAGATTTTTTCCCATTTTATTACTTAAGTGTTGAATATACATGCCATGATCAAAATGTAATGTTTAGAATATGCCATAAACTATTTCTGTAGATTTTTCATGGTTTAGAAATGAAAGGTTAATTGGATTGTCCTCTGAGGCAAACTTTGTAAGGTTCTCCACAGAACCCCTCAACAGAACGGTTCTCATAAAATAGGGATTTTTTCAAGTAGAATTTTCTTTGCCTGGAGCTATGGATGATTAACTATTCCATGAAGAAGTGCTTTTTTTCCCCTAAACCTGTACAGGCATCAAAGAGCAATAAATCTGTCTAATTTTAGCATCTACTGTATCTCAGCTGCCAAGTCAAATGATCTAAACTTTAGTTAGTGTTGAAGGTGATCAGAATATGGATGATGCACATCCAAGAAAATAGCTTTCAGGGAAAAATGAACCCTCTGCTCTTTCATTAGTGTGTCCTTGGATGCAAAATGGCTTTTATGGAGAGTTCCACAGAGAGCTGTTCACATGCTGGACAAAACACTGCCTGCTCATTCTCTCAAGGCCAAACTGGAAATGTGTGCACAAGTGAACAAGAAACAGCGACAGAGAAAGAATTGCATGAGGAGAGAAAGAGAGCTGGGGAAAGGAGAAAAGAAAAATACAGACTAGAAGAAAGGATAAGAACTTGAAAAGCGGGGAGAGGAAGGGATGAGAACCAGAAGGACATGAGGCGTGAACCAAAATAAACCCCCCCCAAAAAATGTACGGGTAATTATTAACTGCATTATGTCTTCTAAATTCATTATGAGAGTTCTCCTTATCTGTCATAGTTAGTGAAGGAAATGCAGTTGCACTACAGAGAATAAATGAATTAATAATTGCATTAACATTTAATATTTTCCTGTTTAAACAAGACACTGTATTATCAAAAGAAGACTAGGCAACACTCTCTCTCTCTCTCTCTCTCAAGGCAACACTCGTGCTTCTAAACACATAAACACCGCTCCTCCTCAGTGTCTTCCTATTAAATAGCTCCTCCACAGTTTTGCCACATGCTCACAGCTCAAAGAAGCCCATCTAGATTCAAAACATCCGCAGGGCTGCACGCAAACTCTCTGTGAATTTGAATAAGTCACTGTTTACCCCCTAAACTTGAAACAACAACGAGAGAATGAGAAAACAGCAAAGTGGGAGAACACAGTATAATGGATGTTCTCTGCTTTCAAGAAGGAGTCAAAGACTGCTACAGTACAAAACTTAAAAGCTTCACGACTGTCATTCTGCCAAACACAGATAAGGTCCAGAGCAGGTGATATATCTTTTAAATGGGCTTGGATAGATAGACGCAGTGGTATCTAGTCTGTCTGAAACACATGAAGCATCTGAGATTTGAGCATTTTTTCATGAATTCGCTTATAATGAACGGTTAAATGTGTCATTAACAGTGCTGGATATCTACAGTATAGCTATTGGATCATCCTTACAAACAATCGAAAGCACATTTTCCTTTCATTATCATGCTTTTGCACATATTTGTTCTGTTCTGTTCAGTCTTCTCTACCTCTAATTGCAGTTCCTGGATCTTCTGCCCCATTACACTTAAAAGGGAAACACTGATCAGCATGCACCGATGAAATGCTCTGCGCAGCGTGTAACTAATATTAGTGCTCTGGTTTTCATCAACAGTGCGTCTTCGGTAGGAGGGATTACGCTGGGAATACCCTCAGATGTGTATCTGTTCACAATAAGTGTCAGGCAGAACTAGTGAAAAACCATTTGATGGAGCACATCTTTAATGTCATGTCATCCTTTCTTTAAATATTATTGTTACCATTGCATGGTTCTTCCAAAACCAAGGAGCCAAAGAACTCTCATTCAGAAGGCAAAACAAATCTTTTTTAAACGCTTACCTCTAGAGCTGCATGGTTAAAGTTGTTGTGTTGTGTGGTCAGGAATGGTAGAAGAGGTTTAGGAGATATTTAAACTGAAAAGAAGAAAAGGAACTTCTAATAGTAATGTACTAAATCAAGATAAACTACTACATCTCTCTCTCTCTCTCTCTCTCTCTCTCTCTCACTCACTCACCCTTTCTCTCCGTCTCTCTCTGTCTGTCTTACTCACTCACTTACCCTCTCTCGCTCTGTCTCTCTTTCTCTCTGTCTGTTTCCCTCTCTCTGTCTGTCTCACTCACTTACCCTCTCTCTCTGTCTCTCTCTGTCTGTCTCACTCACTCACTTACCCTCTCTCGCTCTGTCTCTCTTTCTCTCTGTCTGTTTCACTCACTCACTCACTCACTCACTCACTCACTCACTCTTGGTTATCCTCTCTCTCTGTCTCTCTCTCTGTCTGTCTCACTCACTCACTTACCCTCTCTCGCTCTGTCTCTCTTTCTCACTGTCTGTCTCACTCACTCACTCACTTACTCACTTACCCTCTCTCTCTGTCTCTCTCTGTCTCACTCACTCACTTACCCTCTCTCGCTCTGTCTCTCTTTCTTTCTGTCTGTTTCACTCACTCACTCACTTACTCACTCTTGGTTATCCTCTCTCTCTGTCTCTCTCTCTCTGTCTGTCTCACTCACTCACTTACCCTCTCTCGCTCTGTCTCTCTTTCTCACTATCTGTTTCACTCACTCACTAACTCACTCACTTATCCTCTCTCTCTCTGCATCTCTCTTTCTGTCTGTCTCACTCACTCACTCACTCACTTATCCTCTCTCTCTCTGCATCTCTCTTTCTGTCTGTCTGTCTGTCTGTCTCACTCACTCACTCATTCACTCACTCACCCTTTCTCTGTCTCTCTCTCTCTGTCTCATTCACTTACTCACTTACCCTCTCTCTCTCTCTCTCTCTCTCTCTCTCTTTATCACCCACCCACTTACCCTCTCTCTCTGTCTCTCTCTCTATCTCTCTCTCCCTCACTTACTTATTTACCCTCTCTCTATCTCTCTCTCTCTCTCTCTCTCTCTCTCTCACACTCACTCATTTACCCTCTCTATCTCTGACTCTCTCTCTCTCTGACTTTTCATTGCCTGCCCGAGTGGATTTGTTTACTCTCACCCACTGTTCACCTCATCAGCTCTTACTAATGTAAGAAAAATGGATGGAGTTTTAACTCTAATGTGTCTCACATTAACAGAAGGTGTTCGAGAGTCAGCTTTTCGCTACAGTGACCCAAAGTGAAGCTCCGATTACACTCTATTACACTGATCCCAGTAGGTTAGTCTGTGAAAATGCCATCTTCACTGTTGTACACTGAGCTGCTGTCGTGTTTTTGCGGCTCTGCATCAAACTACAAAAATCTGTTTTGTCTCTATTTCTGCTAACTGACTTCACAAAGTCAAAGGGCTTGAAATGAAGATATCTTTGTCATGGTTTTTCTCTTTCCTAGAGGCAAATCACCCATGCTGGAATGATTTTGGTATGATGGCTGAAATATTACTCCTATTAATCCGCTATGCTTTTGTTCTCTTCCTAAATGCATTTCTCACCTAAGAGGGATGACGTACCGTGCCTAAAATTAGTCGCCTAAATTTGGGCCCTAATTCTAAGGGAGATTTTTTTTCACCCGTTCTGTTCGGACAATGTTTCAGAAAGTTCTGAATAAATGTCTTGTGAAAAATGTGCTTGGCAAAAATTGAGCTGAGAGTCATTTAAAAAAAAAGAAGAAGAAGAAGTATATAGTGGATCTGCTGGTGCATTAAGCCCCTGATTTACAGAGTCTGAAAGAGCCCTCAGGAGAAGGCACTACTCTCACTCCATCTTAAAGTGCATCCTCTTCAGTGTGACGACCCTGACTGCTCCCAGGAACATGCTGGGGTTTGTTTGGAAATGTTAATGGCACATCCACTCAGCAAAACTAATATTCTCCTCAAATGTTTGATTTTCTTCTAATTTTCTTTTACCCCTGGCTAAATCATAACCGTGCTCAAATCTTCACAACCAACAATACAACTGCCAAAACAACAAGAACACTTAATAAACAGAACAACAGACAAACAACAAAGATGCAACAGAGATGCTATTCGAAACATAATCAGATCCAGAAGAGAAAGGAATCACCATGTAACAGCTGGTCCAATGTGACCAGGTTGCGTTGATTATTATGTTAATTAAATAGAAATGAGTAAATCTCCCCACACAACACAGATCAGATTACTGTATGCCATACTGTAACTGAATGTTTTAGGTGTCATTTGAGTTATTTTCAAATAATATGGATCGTATAATTAGTTTTGATATCTTCAAGGTGGTACAGATGTTCATTTCACTATTCAAACAGAGCACAAAATCAATCTTCCGGTGAAAAATGCGTGCAAAATGAAAAAAAGAGGATGGCAACAAAAGGTTTTCTTCAATCCTTTAAACCTAAATGCCAGTGCCTTATTGATGAGCTCTAAAGCGTATCACATGAGAGGGTATAGAGACTACAGTCATCTGTCATCTGATGTTAGTTCAGACGGCTCTGCTCCTCTCATTTGCACATTAAAACCACAGAAAAACAAAAGGCTCTGCTACTATTATCTAGAACATCTCTTTCATCAGGATAGATCTTTAGTCTTAGCTTCATTAGAGGCAGTGATTAAACTGGGATGAAACAGAGAAATTCATTTTGAGCCATTGAAAGCCCAGATCAAACGCAGGATGCACTTGTGTACATGTTTCCAAGTTATGAATAATCTGCAGAATGAAAGCAACTATGGAGTTTTTCTGAACGCTGATCGAGTATCCTGTCAGACTGATTGTGGCACTGGACAATAAATGACATATCCGCTACATCGCATTTGCAGAGTTTCAGACAGGCATGGGGATCTTACAGTGCCTCAGGTATCTCTGGTATGAGTGTGTGTATCTCTTGCTTAGACACACATGCATGAAGTTGAACAGTTCCCCTCCTACTGGGTTACCGCTTTAAAGTGAGGGTTGTTTCATTATCCTTAGACTCCTGTTAACATAAAATTACTACTACTCTTACCGCCAGTTTTAATCCATGTTCAGAAAGGAAAACGCGCACACGACAGCGATATTCAAAGTTATATGCCCACATACATCTGCAAAATTAAACACACCCTAAGTGTAAATGATTATATGTGTAATACATGAATGAATGGTAAGTAGTAAAGCATGGAAACCTAATATCTGGGTAGATAAAGCCAGTGTCTGGATCAGAAGCAAGCAAATAATCCAACAAGCTGATTACCACACAGATCAAATGATGCTTCATGTCAACAATGCACTAAATAATGCATCAGCGTTTAGAATATAAGTACAAATTAAATCTGTTTGAAGCAGAGGAGGAAATATCCACTCAACTGAAGCAAAGTTTTCTTTAAGTTGATTTTTTAATACAAAGCAAAAAATGTGTTCTTACCCATGACTGAATAATGCTGGAGCCTGTATTCCTCTTGTTTTGTGCTTTTTTTGTTGTTGTTTGTTCTTGGAGAATCAGTTTGCAGCCTCGTGCAGCATATTGAATGTGTTCTTCATGCAGACCGGATCAAGAGAGTCCACTTCTCCATGCGCACACACACGCATTCTACTGCTGCCGCAGCTGTGAAGTGAAAACCAGTTAGGAGTGTGTGGGACATACAGAGTAAACAAGTGGAGAGAGAGGAGGAGGAGGAGGAGGAGGAGAGCTGCACACTTCCTCTGCACTCAATCCTGCACCCACTCCGGTAACGCAGAGTGAGTGAGACAGAGAGAGGTATGGACTGATCCTGAGAGAATAACAGAGAAAATAGAAAGAGACTGAGAGAGGGAGTGCGCACGTGTGTGTGTGTGTGTGAGAGAGAGAGATAGAGGAAGAGAGAGAGAGAGAGAGAGAGAGAGAGAGAGAGAAAGGAGGTAGAACGATCGTCTATTCGTGTGTGTGTGTGTGTGTGTGTGTGTGTGTGTGTATGTGTACGTGTGTGTGTGTGTGTGTGTGTATGTGGGTGTGTTTGTAAGCGTTTTAATGGTTGGATATTGCTATGATGGAGATGTGAGTAAGTGTTGGGACCCCAGGACAAAATTCTGTGTGTGTGTGTTTCAATGTGTTCAGAATAAGTAAATAAGTAATACATCAATAAGTACCAAAGCACACTTATGTGTCACTTTTGGCACTACTTTTCTTATGCACACACACACACACACACACACACACACTTGTCTTACTATCCTTGTAAGGATCCCTTCCACTAATTATTAACATAGCTATTTATTTATATGCCAACACCTAAATCTAATCCTAATTTTAACCTTAGCTTTTGAAAAATTCTTTCTCATTAAAATCAGTCAAATGTCTCCACAAGGTCGAAATACACATCCTGGTCCTCACCAATATACCCAGACATGACACATCAAGCTTCTGGCCTGATACATGCATGAACATACTTCCTAATGTCCATGCATTTCCATCACATATGGTTATAAATATTGCTATCTTTCACTACTTGGTGTTCTATGCTTAGAAAGTAAACCAGGAAACACACTAGCACCAGCACACTGGCACACCCTGCACTTCATGAAGCCTAAAGCATCAACTCTGCTGAATCTCCTCACAGATAAACTGCTGACTTCAACCCAGGGTATTTATACTTGACAGCCATCTGTTGCCACTGGCAGTCGGCAGAGTGTCAACTACTGAAACTGTGTCAGTTTACTTTTCCTTATAGTGCCCTAAAGGTTTATTGGTTTGCTCACCTAGGGAAAGCTGTTATGTTTTTGTGTAGAACTATAAAAGTTTTTCCTTTCAGTATTCCAAGTACAAGCTCTTTAGGAAACAAGGGCCCTTGAGGTAAAGTGTATGAGAGTGCAATATACCAAATATGGGTCAAATACAGATTTAATAATGTGGCATGAGCAAAGAGAGAGAGAGAGAGAGAGAGAGAGAGAGAGAGAGAGAGAGAGAGAGATGGGAGAAGTTCTAGTAAGCAGGGAATATAAATAAACTGCATAACTAAATGCTTGCTTACAATTTCACCTAATTGATCATTTAATTGTTTTGGTTAAGTAGGTAGGGCTGTGCTGCTGGAGGTATAGAGCAGATAGGTAGGAGTGATGAAGAAACAAGGAGGTACATTACAGACAAGAGCTCCCTTTCCAACATTGGGTCAAACTTGGGGCTTGAAATGAATATACAGGGTGAAAACTCTAATCCTTAGTGCTTTTATATCATGATAAATGTTTTCCAGCTAGTTTTGTTCTGCCAAGTAAGCCATGATTCCACATTATTGCTTATTATTTGTCATCATCAAAAAGGGCACTGGTTGCTCAGTGTTAGGTTTCTCACCTATCATGCAGAAGTTCCAGGTTCGATTTCCAGCCGGTGCCCAAACCCCAGCCGCTGGACGCAGTGCCGGTCCCAAGCCCGGATAAAATGGGAGGGTTGCGTCAGGAGGTGCATCCGGTGTAAAACCTGTGCCAAGTTGTTGTGTAGACTAGTTGGTCCGCTGTGTTGACCCCTCACACCTGTATGGAGCAGCTGAAAGATCACCAACAATTGTCATCATCAAAGACATACAATTTTGGAAGAGGTAACATCTTCATAAATGTTTAAAGGATTGACATACAGACATCTAACAACAATTTGAACAAGACATTAAAAATAATAATGTACTAATCACCCACCATACAGGAACACATGTATAAAGACTCCTCTCTGTCCTGGCATCCACGTGGTAAAATGATCTGACCATCACTGGATGTCTTCAGACAGAATCTTATCATAAAAATATGACTATAATTAATGTAAGAAAATATTACTGAGGTACTCTACTAACTCATAGTATCTCCTCATTTACAGGGTTTTCTTACTAGTATCCTTTAACCCTGAACTATCAGAGGACTTGTTTCCCCTGGAGCCTATAAGGCACCTGATAAGAGCTGTAGGTGTAAATGTAAATTCATAAATCTGTACAACACGAGGCAGACATGCAGGCAGACACACAAAGGGATGTCAGATGGGCTAGGGGAAGAAAAAAAAAATCCAAAAATGAAAAAACAAAAAAAACAAAACAAAACAAAAACAAAGCAGTTTAAGAAAACAAGCCCAAAAGTGGAGCAGGATGGGTAATGTTCTCATGGTTTGATCTTCTGAATGCTTTTGCCTTCAAAAACGGCCATAAAATAATAAGCAGCAGGACAAACGTCTTCATCTGAACCAGCTGCTTTTTGTTTTTTTAATGTTCTAAGAATCACGTATGGTTTGCATGTTTGATGTTGGTGTCAGAGGCACAGCAAAGGGGCTTATAGTCTGAATTTTGCAGTTTTAGACCAGAGTCTGAGGGTCTAGAGCACGTGTGTGTGCATGTGTGTGTGTGTGTGTGTGTGTCTTACTCCAGCTTTATCACTATTAAAGCACTACCTAAGACTTATAATCAACCACTTATAAGACCTAAATTTATAAAATGCATTTTACCCCAGCACTGTTGAATCTTCAAATCTGATTGGTTAGAAGTTGTTTTTTTAATTTTCTATAACATCAGCTCCAACAGTAGTCCCGACTGTAATTCTAATTATTGTTATATGTCTATATAAAGCTATCTATCTAATCCATTTCAATTATTACTATAGCATTAACATAATCCAAGACGAATAAGAAATAGTAAATAAAAAGATATACAGAAAACTTTTCTAAAAAAAAATAAGAATGTTTAATGAAAAATGACTGTATCTTGGCATGATGAAGAGTTCTGTGAGGACCCGGTTATTTAATATTATTATTAGTGGAAGAAGTGTCTAGAGTCAGGATATTGTAACAGTCAGTAAGAGAGATTTCCGAATAAAGAACTTTGCACTATCCAAGTGCAATATTTACATTTCTAGCATTTGGCATACACCCTTTTCCACTTAATCACAATTTATCTCATTTTACATTTCTGAGCAATTAAGGGTACAGGGCCTTGCTCAGGGGTGCAGCAGGGGAAGTTTGGTAGAAACTGGGATTTGATCTCACAACCTTCTAATCAGGAGTCACTACACTAAGCTCCCACATCCCAGGGGGTCTATAACTACCAGCTTCATTTATTTCATTCAAGAAAGAGAAAATAAAGAGCTTGTGAGTAAATGACTCTGTATAGCTGCTAGAGTGTAAGTGATACCAGGAACTAACTCAGCTCTCAGATGATCCACAAAATAAAGTGAAACTACAAATGGTGGAATGTATGATGTTAATAAATGAATAAATGAAATTGGCATTTTGTCATTAAGTAAGAGGAATAAAAACACTTCAACATGTGCTGTTATACATAATAATACATAAGCTGCATCAAACCACATTATCATGATCTATTTTCCAATAACATCATATCCTATAATGTTTTATTCCCCGGTTGAAATACTCACCCTCATCGGGGTTACAGTGTAATTATAAATCATTTCCCTTTCATAACTGTGTACTATATGATGATCAAAATGTGCACCTTTGTAAGAAGGAAATTCTATAATATTTTGTACAGTCTTGATCATGCAGAATAAACCTTGTATTTAAAGAATGAGTGTGTCTACAACTTTAGCACAGCACTGTAATTCCATAACCTTCAAAGATTTTTAGATTATTTAAAATATTTTAGTATCATTGAATTTAGTACAGCTATTTTCATCTTTGAAATATTTGCTTCGCAGCTGCTTTCAAATACTTGGCACTTGTGAATATAGTAAACAATCTTATATGTGTATTTTTAAGGAATTTCTTGGCTCAAGAGACCCATCTTTTGAAGTGGCATTAAATATGTAGAACTGCAGCAGGCTAAAGATTTTTTACTGCTTTCGTTTTCATGTGCAGTCTGAGAGGTGTTGCTTACGGGCTACCTGTTGTCCTTCTTTTGCTCTCCAAGTGTTTAGTTCATGCACTAAGCTTCTCTATAATATTTCTGTTTAATTGACAGAGAGTAACCTGAGCTCCGGATCAGACTGTGAGGCTGTAATGTTACACTCTGCACCACCGTGTCGCCCTCAAGGTTCGATCCTGAGCTCGAAGCTCTTACTGTCTGAGTGTCTGTGTAAACTGAGTTATAACGGTCTAAGGTGTAACTAAAGTGTGCAATTATCATGTAAGGTTTTTGAGCATGAGGTTGTGATGGAGAGAGAGAGAGAGAGATTATTTAGAAGCAAACCCTGCCACCAAAACTAAAAATACTAGCTAAACTAACTGAAGGATGATAATGCTTTAAAAGATAATCGTGTGACTTTATCTTGCCTGAAATCTTGCAGCCTTGATGTGGAAACCTCTTTCAGTAACAGTACTTAAAAAAAATAAGGCATTAGCTTGGTGTAGGGCTTTGATAGAGTGATTCAAGTTGTATATGTTAAATCCCTCTGTTCTTTTAATTTGACAAAAATCCCTAAAACCTGACCTGTCTCTGTCTATTAACAATGGATGCTTTATGTGAGTGTGAGTGTTCGTTTGTGTCTCCCATCTCACAAACAATAAATCTGTCCGAGAGCAGTGGGGTGTCCTTGAAAACGCACACATTTACGAGCTGCTGATAAGAAATATTTCATCCCTTTAGAATATACTGCTAGGCCATTTTCAATGTTCGTCAATTAAATCCATCACTCCAATTCAGGCCGTGTTGAATTACACATGGAAGTCTCCGGGAGAACTAGGAAGTCTGTATTTTACTTAGATGGGATGTCTGTGTTTTATTTACATGCATCTGTGTCAGAAATGTGTGAGAAATATGAACTTTGGGAGAGACAAGTTTACAAACTTAACACACCAGGGTATAGTACAAAGCTGGATCCATTGAAAGGAGTCTTCAGCTTTAATCAACATCAGTGCAGCTCACTGCTGCTTTAAATTGAAATTTCAACTGAGTTATTGTCCTTTTGTTTTGTGAATATCCCCATGATAAAAGCACACAGTGTGAACTTTTCTTTGATGGTGAAATTGGCTTACTTAATCTGTTCAATTTGAGACCGTAAATCTTATTTCACCGGGGATCAAACTGTGTAGATCCTGCCCTTTTTTTCCAAAATGCACAGCAAGTATGAAGGGCCAGTGTAATGAAGTATCAACCCCATGAGAGACAAAGCCATTCTTAAAAGACCTCTTTGAATCTGTTGAGTGAGAAGCAAAGAGAATACAAATGTATTCAGTTTTGTCTTCTGCTTTTTCTAACAAACACACACACACACACATGCACACACACACACACACACACACTGCAGAAATGGTGCATATTACACAATGTTTTACAGAATACTTGTACAAAAGACTGACACAAACAAAAGATAAAACCACACAAAAACAGATTATCTTTGTAATTCCTTTAGATCGTATGCAGCTGATTATTTCGCTCCCACAAAAAGGCTAGCAATAACACTTTAAAGCCTCAGGAATTTTAAAGGAAGGGATCTGGTAAAACAAGACTGATTATCCAAGACATAACATCCTCACTGAAGTCTTGGTTTAGTAAACTAGATTTGAGTCTATAAAAACGTGTAAAATTGATAGGTGTGATCTAAAGGTGCAACATAAATGGATGGTTGGTGCTTTTCAACTTTAACCCACCAGTTCCAAGGTTTGATATGATGATTAGAAAAGTAAGGTAGTTAATTGGAATATCAGACAAGCAAAAGATGAAACAGGTTCACAAGCACATATGCAACAATCAAGAGTTCTATTAATACTTTGTGTGTGGATCTGCACACACTGCTTGAATTGTCCATAGGTAAATATGGCCCTGTGGAAAAATCTCTAAAAACCTCTTATGCAACAACCTTCCAACTGACCTTCCACACCCAGCCATTAATATATAGAGGGAACCTTCCAGTTATCCAAGCTCATAAAATCACACTTAAATTGGTATCTAGTGACCTCTTCACCTCTTCTAACCACCAGGGGTGGTGAGAATCATCTACATAACATGTCACATCATCATGATGAACATGACATTCCATAAGACTACCCTGAAAGGTTCTCAGAGATGACAAGCATCCAGTCATACAGCCCCTGTTTTTTCCCTATGGCAGAACAGTTGGTCTAAGGATTGGATGAGTACCATTTTGAGTAACTTATTTGGTAATTTTTCAATTTCCACCCACTAGATAGCTGTCCCCTTTCAAATGACAGCTACCAAATGAGGACAGTAATGGCTTGCACATGCTTCCTCTAAGAAGCATGAAGCTGGTTACCGCATCTTTTCAAACTCATTCTATGTCACAGTGCAGCAAATCAGACTCAGATGAAAACTCTAACTGCCCTTTTCTGCAAATATGCACTTACAGACACCCATTATTGAATAGTGTTGCTCTGATTGACAGGAGAGAAAGTAATATCATAGGGTTCAACTCAATAGGTGACAGCATTCACAGAAGAGCTTCCTCTTAAGAGGCTCTTGCATTCAAAAGTGTTTCCTGGACTACTATATCACAGTCCTTAGTTGGTACAAGTGTCCGGTCTGAGAGTACCCAATCTAACCATAAACTGGAACAACAGATTCACTTGGGGAGGAGATAGAAATTAGTGGAAGCAGTAGTGGTACCAAAGTCTTGCTGTCTAACCCATGGTCACAAACAGGAAAAGTGTGGGAATAATCAGTGATGAGGTCAAAGGTTCCTGTTTCCGCTGGATGTTTGGCTCCACTTAGAAGAACATTGGACCTACACACAAAAAAGGTACAGTGAAAAAGAGTGTATTTATTGCTGCGGGTTGCATTGCACCATCCTACCTTACTCTAGCAACCATTCTCTTTAAAGTCGAACCAATGGCTAGTTTAGAATCTCCGAGACATGAGTGTAGACATAGCATCTTTTGGGCTCCACTGATAAGGGACAAGAATGATGGCAGCCATTCAAGCCATTTCAACATTGGTATTGGTGTGCCATCAGTGTATAGGATGTCTGAGTCAGCTACAGTGTCCTTGACATAGTCGGTGCAGAGGCCGTGAGCAGATAGCTGGTTCCCATCTCCAGGTTCCATTGTAGAGATTCAAATACTGGCTGCATGAGCGAAAGCCTTGCAGCATGGATATTTTTGGCTACCACTTGGTAGAGCATGATCTATTGGGCAAATATGACTCAGGTGAATAAAAGAAAAAGGTATGTTGTGTGGAGGGAATTCTGACTCCAAGCACATAGCGGTGGATTAGTGGAAATCCAGTTAATTTAGCAAACTCAGCAATGAACATGTCATGGTCTATTATGTATGACTATCATATTATTATGATAATAAAAGGATAAAATTCTGAAGGAGACCCCTAACCTAGCAGGGAAGAGATGAGAGCATAGTGCAGCTTAACAATGTGTAATATTCCATGGCATAAGTCCCTAGAGACAATGCTGCAAACAGACTGGTGAGTGATTCACTAATGTAGGCTAAACTTAATGAAGGAAAACGGACTCAAAGGTGAGATTGCTACAGTCTTTACTGAGTTTTGCACACAGCACTGGGTGAGGTACAACTTGGAGAGTGAAGCATAAAACAAAACAGGACAGGATGATTATCCCTTGTGAGAACATGTCAGTTTATGCTGTAGTGCAGTTGTTAAATTGGAGTAAATACAGTGAGTTTTAAGAAAGTGTACTTAAAGAATGCTGGTTCTTTATATAAAATGTCTCTTTCTTGTTTATTGTCTATGTATTGGTTGTCACCACTGGAAGAAGTGGCATTTTGTTATATCTTTTCTCATGGTGTTTCAGTTTTATTTACAATTATGGTAAGTGGTTTTGTTTAGGGGGAGTTGCAGATTAATATATCTTATGTGGCCTATGTAAATCCCAGGGAGAATCTGGTATAATATGCAAAAGTTCTAATACAGAGATATGAGAAGAGACACTTTGTAAAATATGATTGATAATTTATTTCTGCAGTTTCGAGATATATTGAACTAATCTGATACTGAGCCTATTTTCATATCTTACCCGAATATAATGGGTGAATTAATGGGTATTTCACAGAGCACCAGTTTTCTTTTTCTATACTAGCCATTAAAATGTATTAATCTAACCAGGTTTCTCCTGAAAGACCTCAATTAACCTGGAACTGTGATAATTGCTGCTATTCAGAAGCTCTTTCATTATAAATTTCAAGCAGTACTTTGTAGATCAATACAGGTAGGTAAGGCCAGGGTTCAGTATAGCAAAGCTGTGTATGTAATTAAAACTACAGCACAATTCGGCCTTTGATGGACTTGTTAAATAGGATGGACTTTGGCTGACAGCAGGTGTTATCATCAGCAGAGATCTGTCTCCATGGTGATGCTGAAGCCATGAGGCGATATAAAATCATTGGATGGTTGAGTCTGAATATCAGTTTGTCACTGGGGGGTTGAATAAACATTCAGATGTTTGTCAGCTCATGGAGTTGCTCAAATGGAAAGAAAGATATTCATTCAAGTATCAAGAGCAGTTTGTGTTCAAATACAAGACAAACATCATTTCATGAACTCCGTCACCATAACTATCTCTAAAACATTCAATAGGCTGATATGTACAATCTGAGGTATTAAAAATCACTGATGCCTTCCCTGATGCATTCATGTGCTCTTCACACCATGCTAGCTGAATGAATGTCAAATCTCAAATGAAAAGAGAGTTGGATGAAAGAAATAAAATTAAATGTAATTTATCAGGAAAGGAGATAAATTGAGGAAGCGCGAATTGTTTATACATATAGATGATAAGCTCATACTGTTTATACACATGAAGTCTATATCTATACTATATATGTCAGCAAGACATTAGCAGCAGATCCTGTAAATTGCGTCGGGGAGCCTCAATGGATCAGACTTGTTTGTCCAGCACATACCACCGAAACTCAATCAGATAGAGGATCTGGGGAATTTAGAGGCCAAATCAACACAGTGAACTCTTGGTCATGTTTCTCAAACAGACAAAAACACCTGTAAAGTGCCCATGTGACCTTCCATCATAAACCCATTAGCTATGATATAAACCAAGACCAGCTGGTACCAAGTAAAACGTGTTACAAATAATTGAAATAAGTTGTGTGAAAACTTACTGTACATGAATGTTTAATGTTAATCTTCATGAATTAATTTCATACATTTTAAATTCCATCATTTGAAATAATCCTATCTTTTGAGTGACCATTAAAAATGTTCCTATTTAGCAGATATAATCTGTAACAAGCGCTAATAGAGGCCCACTGGGGAAGGAATCACACTGCACCATCTTTTCAGTGAATGAGGAGCAGAGGTTAATGAAAGTTAATGATAGAACTGAAAGTGTTGCTTTTTTATGCCAAAGTGGAGTTGTTTTAAATAAATAGTTTAATACCAAAGGTTATGTTGTCATTAATTTCATCCTGCCTCACCAAAATATATGGCCACAAACCACTCCTGACTTACTTTAAATCATTTTCTGACTCTAGGATAGATCTAACTTTAAAGCAGACGATTAGTGTTAATCCAGGAGTAAATCAGGGTTCAAATGAAACCTTCCATGAGGCAGGTTTAACTTTGTCATACAAAAGGTGTGTAATATTTGGACTACCTCAATCTAGACCAAGCGGCACCACCAGCCAGACAAATAAATTTCAATTTTGGAGGACAAACCTTCATCTGATCAGAAGATACAAACCTAGACCATCTTGTCTGTAAGTGTTCATAGTTTTAAGGTCTTTGGCATGTAGCCCCTTTCATCATAAAACTTGTGATTTGTGTGGAGTCAGTGAATCAGCAGTGTTTAAAGGTCTGCAATGCAAGCTGTAAAATAAGGGCCAAACACATTTGGATACCTGATACTCCCAGGCTACAGTACATACCAGGTTATTTTATGAATACGGACACCTTTTGGGAATGCCATGCCGTATAAATGGATACCATATTTCATTCAAATATCCATCTACAGATTCTGATATGTACAAGGAATTGCAAAAACTGGCATTCCATTAATGTTCACGGTGTATGCACTCCATTACAGATTTCAAACACATTGGAAAAGGAGCACTTTTTTTGTTCAAACTCAATTTCTCCCAGCATCCCAGTATGCTATAACATATTTGTTCATATGTGCAACTGGTTTAAATGAGAGCATGTATTGGATTTTGGAAAGGGCAATTATTGAAATCACAGTAAGAAGTGCACTTAAAAAACCCACATTCTCAGACACCACTGAACTCTCATTTGAACTCTCTCAACGTTCAATATCTAGTACGCTCTTTAAAGATTGCTGCCTTTTCAATTACGTTATTTGCAAATCTCCAATCAGCCTGTAATTTCTCCTACTAGGTAGTATTTTTTTAAATTTCCTCCAAAATATTTGCACTCAGCACAAAAAAAATCAATTTAATACTTTCCTAAACTAGTTAAAAAAAATAAATAATGTTCATATATTTATGTGCATGTATGTTGTTTTGTGTGTGTGTGTGTGTGTGTGTGTGTTCACTGTCATTATATTGTTCACAAACTGATTTGCAGGCTTGCGCAGCTTGATGTCTACTGTATAGCTTTAATTTGTAAAGTGTCTTGAATTTATTTGCTCTTACTTGCTGTCCTGCTATTGATTTAGATGAATGTCTCTAGTTGCAGTGAGATTTTTGCTTTACTTTTTGGACTGATTCCTGCTTTTAGAAGCAATCTTTGCCCGAGGCAATCTCACTCATTTCCACAGGTATTTTAAATAGGACTATATAGGCTATTAGATGAATAGTACTAGTATATAATCTTAACTTAGACATGTATTACAGAAAGCCAATTTTAAGACCTTTATATTGCTATCAAGGAATAAGGCCTACTTCTGGTTAAACTGCAAATCCTGTCCTGGAAACAACATCGGTACAATGAATTGTTTGGCAGGATCCAAGTGAGCAACACTATCCAACTTGGTAAACAGTGTTTGGAATCTTAATAAAAATGAAAATATGTAGGAAAGATGAAATATAGAGGCAAATGTAATATAAGCCTTTGCAAGGGCAAAAGGAATCTAAAATGGGAACTATTTTTTGTTAAATTGATCTAATCAGGTGCTGGACAGGAAAAGGAGTACAGGAGTTCAAAAGCAGGCAGAAACCAAAAGCAGCTGTTTTGGCTTCACTTTACAGGTATATAAAAAATGTTCCATGTATCTTTTGATAGCTGGAATATGAAATGTTTACTTTGTCTTAGGTTCACCAGAATGAGGCCTTTGGCAAAAAAATTGGACTGTGTATACAGACCGGTAAGAAATATTACAAAAACTGGAGACTCAGTTATGTGGGCAGGGCAATTTGCAGAGATGGTTTGGGTTCACTTGTCCCTTAGAATGAAGCAGCACTGCAAATAAATACAAATACAGACTGATCATCTTTATTGTTTGATGAAAAGTTCCTATCCTGATGCAAGTGCTCTTGTCCAGGTTCATGGTTCTTTCATCAACATAGCATGGGGACTCACAGAATGGTTTGATGAGTATGAAAATCACATACAGTGAGCAGCTAATCTCATAAACTGAATACTTATACTACAAAACTAATATGTTAGACAGTATTTTCTTCCACCATCATCAAAACAGGGCAGAATGGTGTTCATCTCTCCATTTCATTTCCAGGGACTTGTAGCCTCTGTTCCAAGGTGCTATTGAATATGTTTCGGTGGCTTTTGGTGACCTAAACCAAAATGCATCAGATTTTATTATTTGTTGCCAATATGTACAGTATGCTTACATATATCTGAAACTGTTATGGGCCAAGGGATGCTTTGCAGTGTGTGTGTATATATAATTTTTTTAATATACATATAGCCCATTGTCACAAAACAAATAAACAAATAAGCCTTTTGCCACTTAAACAAAATACTCTGTATAAACCAATTTAATAGTTTTAATGGCAACAAATTATTATTATTACCACTACACACTTCACTGTTCACAAACTTCTGTGACCATTGCGATTGTTGAACTTTTACTTTTGCGGCTGTTATAATCTATTAAATAACAATCTATAAAAATCAATGAAAATAAATTCATAGACAATGAAATTCAGTGGACGTCTCTAGCCGACGGTTCCAACCTGCCCACATCTTTGTTTACTCTTCACTCAGGCGGACAGAATGTGTGTTACCATGGAGACAGCTCTGTCTTGCTAGAGAGAGAGAGAGAGAGAGAGAGAGAGAGAGCAAGCTGAGGGAGATTCATTAAAATTGTTTCTTCTCGTTATTCAGTAATCTAAGCTGATCAGTGTGGTGTCATCTGCAATATTTGAAATTAAGATCACAAATTGTTTCATTGTTAATTAAAATAAATATATCAAGGGTATTTGTGCCATATATATATATACATACATACATACATACATATATATATTGAGAGAGAGAGAGAGAGAGAGAGAGAGAGAGAGAGAGATAGACTAGCTGCCATAATATTCACTGAATATCAAGTCATGTAGTTATTAATGGTAAGGTACACTGATATTGAACCTGAAGACATTCCGTCTAGGGTAAAATATGTCTCAGTGTGTTTCCAGGGCTGTAATGAATGACCTTGTTGGTGCTTGATTCCCTGCATATCGACAGCACAACATCATCTCGCTGTGAACACTGACAGCAATCATTCTCTAGCTGGCACAAACAGCATATACCTCTCACGAACACACACAATGATTAACCCTAATCAAATATGAGGCTATGTCTAAAACTTTCCTATTTGAAATCCATCAGAAAACCCAAATGGGTGAACTAGAAATCATTACAGACAACCACAGCCGGTTTGTCTCTAATTGTAATTCATCTCTTTTGGGATACCGGGGCGAAAGAGACTACAGAGAGAAGCAGCAAGCTTATTTAATTGTTCTACTTGAGCACTGTAATCAGCAGACCATGCCAATGTTGAAGGTGCTAAGGTGTGTGAAGGGGTGGTGGAACAAAGGGCAGAGTGATTAAAGAGAGGAAGTGAGGGCAAGTGAGCAATCCACGGGGAAAGGCTTAATCATCAATCACTGGCCCGTGATGAAGTGAGTGATTTAAGCACTTGTGTATGCATACTCTCTCCTCTCTCATTAGGTACAGGGCACAATCATATTGCCACTCCTCAGAATCATAATCAAACCTCTCACTTGTATCATAAATATGCAACACACAGAGATCTTTCAGCACGTGGCCCATTAACATTAACATTGCCCTCAGCTATAATCTGAAAGGCAGATTTAAAGGCTAAACAGGTCTCCAGTGTGCAATGTTTCCACAAGATCAAATACCTTTGATGAAAAAGCAAAGACTCTAGACCTTCTCAGAGTGTACCTCTATTTCTGTCTCCTTATGTCTCACCATGTGCCATTCAGGGCTGCCCTTATTGCTGAGGATGCTCGTATAATTGACCCATAAATTGCATTTACTGATAGGTCACCATCTGCCATTTTGGATTAAGAGGACAGTAGATGGGTCAGTAAATGTTACCACTGAAAATGGCAGAACTGTGAGAGTATCCAAAGTCCTGGTTTCCCAAAGAAGCCGAAGAAGAAAAGATGGCAACTTCTCATACTCATGGAAAATCTCATTTTTCACATGCTCAACTGCAGATCCTCTAACTTTGAGATTTAACAATCCAATAACGGCAGAGACATATGATCTGTGCACTGAGAGAATGCCGGCTATATCACAATGACAGATTTCATTAAGGGATTGGGGGACCTGTATGTAGTTGGGTCAAAATGTATTTCTGGATACTGTTGAGGAATTAAAGCGCAATCAGAAATTGCACCCTTGAGTAATCAAGCAGCGCATGAGAGGAAGCACAGGAGAAATCCCTGATTGCTGTCACCACTTTTGAATCTCTGCTGCATTTAATGAATATTTTCTACATTAGGTCTTAATTTTTGTACAGGTGAAATGCTCATGTTAATATTAAAATATGGAACCAATAAACAGAACTACACAAAACATTATTCCAAGCTGTGGGGAAAAAAAGAATAAGTATAGGTAAGGTGAAATGAATTTCTGATCCCAGTGAGCATCATATTTGTAATACACACAGATACATACTTGTCTCACAGACCTTGTTATTTTCTTTATTCAGTGAAGAAATTGTTTCAAGTCCCAAGAAATTGAAGCACCCACTTATAGAAGCGAGTTCACCTGAAATTTGCAGAAGAAACAGAAGGTAATTTGTCAGCAAAAATTAGTCAGCAATCCAATGTTATTTTCCATACGGGTTTATATGTTTTAAATATACCAAATAAGTATAATTAAATAAGTTATTTGAAGTGTAGTGTTAACTATAAAGTGTCAGTGTGATCCAGGTGGCTAGACATGGCCACACATAGTGCATCGTTGCAGAGTGTTGTTTTATCAGTTTGTTAGTGAATGTGCTCCTGTGTTTAGTCAAAGCAGCTTGCAGAGAATATGAGTTATTGTCCATGATAACTAGAAATGTGGCTCCATGCTATGTTTGTTTCCATCCTGTGGTGTGCTTGAGCAACCATAGCAACCATACCCCTACTCCTGTCTTGTCCAACCGATTTATTCATGTGTACACAAGGACCATTGCATCGGCTAAAAGTCCACAATCATGCAAAATGCCTCTGATGAATTTATTCCTAATCTAGACTGATATTTATCTGTTTTTGCTCAATAATAATAATAATAATAATAATAATAATAATAATAATAATAATAATAATAATAATAATAATAATAATAATATAATAAAACATATTTTTTGCTTTTTAATATACCTCATATTTCTTTTGTCTTGAAATATGTATATATAAGCATAAATGCTATGCTTGAAATGTTTACAAGTTTAATTAATAGAGGAAAAACTATACAAGCAGTATATATACAATATACTGTATATAATATGTAATAACTGTATGTAAAAAAATCTATTTCTAGATATAAATTCAGTAATTATAAAAGATGTTGCCCCTGGTTTGAGTTCACAGATTTTACACATGCTGAAAGTGTAAGAACCTTCTAAAGTTTACAAGAACAAAATGATTAAACAATGCTTAAATGGAAAAAAAAGTTATGGAGCCACAGCAAAGTCCTTAAACAGCTCTGTCACAATAATTGATTTGATGGTATGCAGGGGGAAAGTTCATGGAACCACAACTAATCGTCCCTGTACAGATGCACCATGCAAGAATTCACAATGTGCTCTCAGACTAATGATAAAGCAGGTAAGAGAGAAGCAAATAATCAAGTAAAAAGAATTGCAGGACAATCTGAAAGCAGGTACACAGGGAATAACAAACTGTGCCACAATCATCTATATTCCAACACACCATGCAAAAAACTCCTGTGCTTAAAAAAAGAAGTATAGAGATGTATCTAATACACTAATTTAGAGAAATCAGAACCTTTGGAAAAAGTATACTCTGGTAATGCTAAAACAATATAGAACTCCATCCATCCATTGTCTATATCTCCTTTATTGGGTTTTATTTATCTGCTGGAGCCTATCCCAGCGCACATTGGGTGAAAGGCAGGGGTACATCCTGGACAGGTCCAATATAGAACTCTTTACCAATAATTCAGCTCATCATGTTTGGAGAAAGAAATGTTATGCATATGATCCCAAGAACATCACAGTTATAGTAAACATGGTGGTGGAAACATCATGATATGAGATTCTCTGCAAACGATACTGGGGCATTCTAAGAGGACATGAATGGAGCGATGTACTGGGATATACATTAGAGGAGAATTTAAACTCAGTGGCCAAGAAACAGAACTGGGGGAAAGATCTAGGGGAAAAAAATAATTTCAACAAGGAAATGACCCCAAACATAGAACCAAATTAACCGAAGAAATCCTTGTACGGTCTAGCCAATCTCCTACCTTGAATCGCATTGAAAATTTATGGAGTGTGAGTCCATCAGATGGACCATCATAACCTTGGGGAATTGAAGGCAATTTGAGAAAAGGAATAGGCCAAAATTGAACCACAGTGCTGCAAAAGCTAATTACTTCTTACCGAATAGATCTCAAAGCTGTACACGGCAACAACAATACTAATCTTGGTCATTTGTTGTGTCTGAATTCTGTTGTTCTCTTTTTCAGCATATCTTTGTTGATGTGTAGATCTTTGTTGAGGAGTACATACTTTGTTCATATTCGTAAGTACAATGTCAAAAGACATAAAGAAATGTCTAACATAAACAAACATGTCCAAATACTTATTTCTCCTCATTGTATATATAATATTCTGCATAATGATCACTTTATGATCATCATATATGCAAGGATTAATAAGAATCTATAGGGTTTTCGTTTTAATCTGGCTCACTGGCGTATTTTCTGATCTTTTCTTCTGTACTGAAGGAACAGGTCAATACTGAAGCCAAAGGATTTTTTGGGGGCAAATGTAAAAGGAAGAATACAGCAAGAAAGTGCCTAGAGAGACACAAGCAGCTCTGAGAATATTTATGTTATTATGTTAAAATGAGATGTCAGCAGATAACTTGCTGAGCACTGAAGGTTTTTATCCCACTCTAACAGACCATCAAGTGACTCAGACTCATGGGACATTAGCTAGTGAGGTTTTGGTTGAACACCCACTGGAACACCCACCACAAATATTTTTAATTATACTGTTTACCAACCATGTAACTCTTCCAGTCCTGTGATTTAGAAGTATGCTACTCCTGGCTACTTTATTTCCTGCTTGAACATTGTAACATTGGACATTAATTAATAAAGTATGAAAATAATTTTGAGTGTATATTCAACACTATAGTTCCAACTAATTTCAGTCAGAGACATATCATACAGTTCATCTGTTGACAGGAATGAATCATTTATCCTGTCCTGGGAAGTTTCCACATTGGCATGTCACTTTCCAAAATAACCAGAATTGTTTATACAGAGCTGACATTTTGCTAACTAGTCTTTCTGTGTGAATGTGATGCATGGCTCTGTGTGGAGATAATGGAAACCTTAAAAGGCATCTCGTATTGGTGCTTGGACAAGAGGAAGATGGGATGAAATGCAGATGAGTAGAAGTCACGTAGATGCAGTTTTCACATCTAAACTTATTTAGATTACCTAATATGATGTATAGGATCAGATGCTCCTGCCCTCTGTGTGACTTGTTGTCTGACTTGATGCTGAGCAATAAATAAGGAATAATACACCATACATGTGAATTGGTGTCTTATTGTTAAGTACAACATGGAAATAAACAAGTTTAATAAAGACACAATCTATTCTAAATGACTGTGTGGTTTAACTTGCCCAGAATGATCAGTATTTATGAACATTTTCAGTACTTCCCATATCTCAGGACATATTAGCTCTGGGAAATTTCATTCCAGGTCCTGAGGAGCATTTTAAGAAGTGTCACTGGCACTCATTCCTTGCTCTTTTCCACCAGTATTGGTCATAATAATAGTCCTACTCCTCCTGCTTGATATTATTTAGACAGCCATTAATATGCCTGTCTTCTCCATTCTTTTCTATGATGTGCACATAATACCTGCCATAACACTGGCAGGTAGAGTGAAAAGAATTGGCCATTTGGCACAAAAAAAATAAACACGTCATTGAAGGGTCTGCATGCAGAGATAATGTCACAAAAACTCACTTGGCAAAGCGTAACCAGTGCCAAACATACCTTCACAAAGGGGCTCTCACATCACAGTGCCCCCTTTCTGTGTGTCACAGCAAAGAGAGGATATGCAATAGACTATTTATTTAAATTCATTCAATTCAGAAGAGCCAGCCAGCTGGACACTATGAAAGCTTAACCTGGGAATGGTTTAAAATGGGCTGAATGCTAGATTTGGGAATTATGGTAAAACAGGCAGGGTTTTATAAAGTAATAGCCATAATTCTGATTGTATATATATATATATCCTTCCTGTGTATTTGCTGCATAGCTGCAGACTCGACAGATTGCCCATGCTGACTCCCATCCACCACAGAGAGCACCTACAATGGGCACATGAGCACCAAAACTGGATCATGGAGTAATAGAAAAATGCTGCCTGGTCTGATGAATCCCATTTTCTTTTACTTCATGTGGAGCCTGAGGATATGTGTGTCGCTTCCCTGGGTAGAAGATGGCACCAGCATGCACTAAGGGAAGAAGCCAAGAAGCCAAACTAGAGGAGGCAGTGTGATACTCTGGGGAATGTTCTGCTGGTAAACCTTATGTCCTGGCACTCATGTGGATGTCACTTTGACATGTCCCACCTACACCTAAACATTACTGCAATATTCCCTAGTGGCAGTGGTCTTTTTCAGCAGGTTAAGGCTCCCTGACACACTGCAAAATGAATGGTTTACGAATGGTTTGAGAAACTCCAGATCGCAAATTCCCCAGATCACAATCTGATTGAGCATCTGTGGGATGTGCTAAATAAGCAAGTCCCCCTACCTCACAACTTACAGGACTTTAAGGATCTGCTGCTAATATATTGAAACCAGATACCACAGCACACCTTCAGAGACCTTGTGTGGAGTTCATGAATCTATGACTCAGAGCAATCAGTCTATTGGAGGAATGAATTCATCTAAAAAATATTCCCTCAGCTGGTGTTTGTGGAAAATGCTAATGTTCAACTAATATGACAGCGGATGACTGTGAAGTCGTTAGTATATGATTTATATCATCTTCACACTCAAACCATCCATTCAGAGAGCTCATGTGCCTGTGGATTAAGAAATTGAAAGAGATCGCTCCCATCCTTTTCCATTATCTTATCACTGGATAAAGGTGATCAGTCAGACTACCATCATATTGATTTGCATTGACGTTTCCCTCTGAGAGAACAACTGGACAAAATGCCTCACACACCATTATGGAGCCATGTTAATGTCTTTTAATTTGTCACTCAACTGTATATAACTAAGTATCAAAGTAGAAGTTTACAGCCGCAGCTTTGAAAATGTTAGAGATGATCAGTTTAATTAGATGAATCAATAACTCTGGGTTTTATTTCTCAGAATTGTAGATATGTAAGCAGTAATGAAATCGTTAAAGCTGCTTTGTGACAATATCTGTTGTTAAACATTCTACAGGCTGTCCACAAAAGTCTTTATACATAAGGGGATTATGCATGCCAGCACCATGTCAGGCATGCCTTCACCAGTGAATGCCCACTTCTCAGTTGGTCTGCAACACTTCCAGTCTTTTAGAAGTTGTTAATAAGTTTGACAACAGTGTGATGTGACCTTGTGACATGTTCTCGATCCAGCTATGGGAATAGTTTCAATATGTTCCTCTTTTGTCTAAGGTATTCTGAAAAACAAGTTTAATATAAAGTACATTTTTGAAGACATTTTGCTAAAAAGTCTTAATTTCCCCTATGTCTGGAGACGTCTGGGACACCCTCTATACAGAGTGAATTGAATTGAATCTAAATTTAGCCTTTGAGACAATAGTGCTCTGTCCTTGAGGTTTATAGACTTATGGAAAAGGTTCCAGTGAGAATGCTTTGTGTTGTAGTACATAACATCTCTTGTATAGACACAAATACACTTGTATATATAAAAGCACACACACACATGTCTCAAAGTCAGATCACAATGGTGAGAACATTTAATGGTAATGAATATCCTCAGCAGACACAAATTTACATTATGGTGGGCTATGAATGATTTAGTTTTAGATGTAAAGGTTAAATGTGCAGAGTTTTCATAAATAAGAAGTAAATGCTTAAACACTTTCTGCATGGGTATTTTTGCTTAGTTGCTACTGCTGCTGCCCTAAACTAGTTGTATATAGAATTTAGTCTGTTGGTTGTAGTGATAAATCATACAGTACATGTTGGCGGACATAAAATATATATATTGATTTGGGAGATGTGCTCTAGTGACAGGTCTAGTGGCGGTATCCAAATAAAACCCATAGCTTCTGTGTGATCACTGTGTCTAGCTATAAAAGAGCAGACAGTATTTTTGTATTTGACAAATACTACTAATGAATATTTAGGTATGTCCAGACAACTAAACAAGTTTGTTTCTTGGTACATAGCCTCAAAATTGTTTCCTCTCATTGTCTGTTTCCTACTGCACATCCTTACAATACAAAGCATTGCACTGACAAGTTTATCTTTACCTAAAAATGTTAATGTCTGTGACGACTCAAAAATCTAGTGTGGTGTCCAAAAATACGCCATTTTCACTATATAGTGCATTAATTTCAGGGTCTCCTGTTTTTTGTACTGATGGTAGATCCTCAAAACATAGTTGAGGATATCCAGTCTCTTGTATCTCTTTCAATCCAGCAATAGACAGACAGTGCACAAAAGATGCACAACAATGGCCACAAAATAAAAATAATTTTTAATCAATAGAAAAACCATTTAGAAGCAGAAGCCTTTATTTGTCATGTATACATCACAGCGCAATGAAAGTCTTTTCTTTGTATATCCCAGTTTGTTAGGAAGTAAGGATCAGCCATGATACAGCACCCTGGAGCAGAGAGAATTAAGGGTAGCTTGTCCATCTGGGGGGTCCCTCACTTCTGTAAGTCTCTCTGGATAAGAGCATCTGCCAAATTACATATATGTAAAGGTAAACCCAAAGCCTTCACCACTGAGCCAACTGTTTGGGTTTTACAACAATGTAGTGTGCATGAATGTATTCGATATACTCTCACAGGCACTTTAACAGGAATACCATTTATATAATCTAATCAGTCACATTAGGTCAATCATACAGACACAGGTCAAGTTAATTTTCACAGCAAATGGTGGTAATCAGGGTGACTTTTTCTGTGGCATGGATGTTAATACCACATGGGCTGGTTTGAGTAATTGTTATAGTTGACCTCCTGGGATTTTCACACACAACAGTCGCTAAACAAAAACATTGACCCAGCAGCAGTTCTGCAGGTGGAAATATCTTGTTCATGAGAGACACCAGACTGTGCGTGCTGACAGGAAGGTTATGTTAACTCAAATAATCACTCTTTACAACC
The DNA here is from genome assembly GCF_019097595.1 of Hemibagrus wyckioides. Classification (NCBI taxonomy): domain Eukaryota; kingdom Metazoa; phylum Chordata; class Actinopteri; order Siluriformes; family Bagridae; genus Hemibagrus; species Hemibagrus wyckioides. The sequence continues at coordinate 6,218,925 of NC_080728.1, forward strand.
ATGATGAGCAGAATAGCATCTAATAATGCAAAACACATCAAACTTTGAGAGGGAGGATCTACAAGAGCAGAAAACCAAATACGGTTCCTCTACTGTCAGCCAAGAACAAGAATCTGAGGCTGTCATGTGCACAGACTTGCACGAGCATTTGAGGCTTGGAGTATTAAATACTGTGGCAAGAGAGCATATTCTCTGAATGGTAATGATAGCACTATATTGCACTATGATCCTGTCAAATCAAACAAAACCTTGGTAGCAATTAGCATGCATCTGTGGGCTCATTGATTTGAACACACTTCAAGTGTGTTCAGCTGCCATGTGACATTGCATGAGCAGCAGTTTAGGAAGATGTAGTGGCTGGCTTTACATGTTTACATGTCTTGAAAAAAGCATGTGTTTCTCTTCACATTGCTTGTGGGTGGGAAATGACAATGACTAAACTGTTACAAAATACAAATACAACTCTTGTTATTTCTGAATAATGGAGGAGGAGCATCCATATATTACAAGACAAATAGCTGTAATGTAAGTCACTGTATAAATGAATATTTCATGCAATACAAATCATACCAAAAACTCCCAGGGCACTATTCAAAAAAAAAAAAAAAAATCAGAATTAATGAATGGCAATGCTTCCTCACCACACAGCCTGGGGTTACAACCGAGGACACAGGAATCCTCAGGGGTGTGGGGAAAAAACAATTAAAAATTCATGAGCAGCTGCAGTTGGGTTGTCTGTCTGCATCCATACCAGCAACCTCTAGATAACCTAAGGTTTCACACTTCTGCCAGACAGTCTGATAGTCTGATAGAGAAACCTCAGCTACATACCAAAATAGCCCATCACGTCTCTCCAGCACCGCTATCACCAGCATTCTCACATACCGTCTTGCTACACTGCCTGTGATGCCACTTCCCAATATCTTCTCCATTTTACAGCTAGCTCCCAAGTGATCCAATCTTCAAAAAGCGTGAATTAAATGATGCTTTTTAATCAAACGACCATGTTTTGATTAAAATAGAACACTTTAAGTCAATTAAAAAAAGACATCAGTATTCCAGTCAGCATTAATCAACACCCAGGCATAAAACTTTGTCAATACAATTGAAGTACCTTCCAATAAAGTCAAGAGTGTGGCTATAAAACTGATGTATTGCTGTTTCAGTACAGCTGACAGGGAGTGTGTTGGTCTCTTAGAGGACATTGTCAATGGTCTGATAAAGATGGAGTGTGGTTTTAAGAAATGTAAGGATTTTTGGCTCATGATGATGATTGGCTTATGAGTCATTTTTAATTCCGTACATGAACCATTTTAGCAACTTGAAGAGATATCAGTGCAAAAAAAAAAATAGTTTGGATTACATTCTGTAAGTCACTTAAAATAAAATGCCTGCCAAAGCAATACATGTAATCTAAAATGGCTGTAAAGTAGCTTTTAACGCTACTGATTACTTTGGTATATATATTTTGTTAGCAGGGATTGGCTCCTCGCCCCTGAACCACATCATGGCAGCTGTATGAGATGGCGCAATATGGATGTAACCCAGATAAGTTTTCTTACACTCAAAGTAAGTAGGCCAACGTCAAAAGGAAATTTGAAGTGACTGTCGATTCTCTAAGCAGCACAGTCAACACTCGTGGAGAATGAATATGCTTTTGTTAATGAAAGCAATTATCACTCCACTAATGTGTAAGATATCTGTGATGTACATTTGATTCTGAATAACAGGGTTGCAAATGGCCTGGATCAATATTCCCTGCTTTTATTGATGGAATGATGAGTGCTCTTATGCCAAATGGTGACTTGTAGAACTGTTGTGGAAGTTCACTACCGGATTTGAGAGTGAAATAAACTTTCCGTCTATCAAACTTCCTGACTTGCAATGACACTATGTCAAACTGTGAGTCTGAGTCTCCACATAATATAAATTCCAGTATGTTCCTGCAAGAAATTGCAATTATATGACTCTGCACCCAATATATTTCAAGGTTGCATGATAACATTTCATGCTTAATATTACGGATTAAGCTAGTCACAGCGACAAGAAGAAGTGCTGTATTACACTTACTGAACAGTATTTGTTAAAACTTTTGAGGAAGTTAGTTTATAGCTAAGAGCAAGCTGGAATAGGGATTTAAGGAGTGATGCCAGGAGCTACTAATACAGCTAGCAGTGGAAGCAATGGAGGAGTTATCCAGGTTAATACATGTAAAGACGGTAATATGAAGGATTAGACAGTATATGCCAATGAATTGTATAAATTATTTGACAATGTATTGTATACACTGTAGTTTACACTACAGTCATTATACTCATTATATTCAAAGCGAACCCATTATTTATAATTGAGTACTAGAATTTTAGAGTAGATAGACACAATAGAGTATTATTGTTTAACACTGATTTCTGCTAAAATAATAATAATAATAAGAAGAAGAAGAAGAAGAAGAAGAAGAAATACAATCAATAACAATTCAGTTCAATATTTGATTTTCCATTTACTAGAATTAATCCAACTGTTCAACTGAATAATAGATTAAAATTGTTTACTTAAACCTTCTGCAAATTATTTAAAAATACTTTTTTTTGTAGCTCAGGTGGGAAAAGACCATATTTGTTAACTATACATGTTGTGTTACTCACAATAACAAGAAACATCATGATGAATAGATCCAATGACAAGACAGGACAAATTTATAATGTCACTTTTCATAAGCGTGAAACCAGGAAGAGATAAAGGGACAATCATGGTCTGGTTGAGTTGTAGAATTTTTTTCTGCTCTCATGAAAAGCAGATGTTTTGGGAAACTGCAGCACTCTGAATATGGTGCACAGAAAAGCCAAGGCTGTTACAGACTGCCTCTAGCTATCCTCAGTCATAGTGATCCCAACCCATCAATAGGATTGTGTGACCCAAGTGATGTGCATTTTGCAAACTATGAAAATTGGAAGCTGAGAAAAATATCTAAAGAACTGGTTATCCTTTTGGCTGAAAATTCATTAGGATTTGGGAAAGGTATAACAATACGAACTGGTCAGGATTCCATTTGATTCACAAACCAAGCTTTCCAATGCAATTCAGCTGGATTCTTAAAATTGTAATGGTAAAAATGTATAATAGAAAAGACTCATTCTTTATTCCTGTGTAATAAACAATGCAAAACAATGTACATTTTTTGTCTGTATAAAACTGAACCAGTAAAATATGGCTACAAACAGGGGTTTAAATATTATATAATATTTTTAAAATAGTTAAAAATATTTAGAAATTCTACCAAAAACTTGACTAAACAAGGTCTGTTCTGAGGACAATGTCTGACTGAAACATAATGTGCTCTGTAGAAACACCTGAGATGTCATTTTAACCAGAACTAAAGCTCCAAAAATTGGCTAAAATGCATGTCTCATTCTCAGGCACTGTGCAGAATCATAAAAGCTACTGAAGATCTCTTTTTAATGGTTATAATGTGGCTGTGTAACCATATACCCTATAATGTATAATGGTCACTGTGGTTTGGACATATTATTCACTTCAAATGAGTCCCAGTAATCGTACAGGCTCTCTGTGACCATCATGTTCTCTGTGGGTTGTGCAGGTTTTCATCTCCGGTGTTCAAAAAGTGCAATCACATTAGAAGAATAAATAATAGAATGATGATTTCCATGATGTGAATCATTATGCATCTTTCTATGCCACTTACATATGGTATTCGAGGTTCTGTACTGCCATTACACTGCAATCATGACATAAATGCATCAAATAAATCAACATTAATATTTAGAGCGAGATCTAGTGAGAATACAAAGATATTTTTGAGTCTCATTTGTGTGAGTTATGTCACATCAGGGTTCGAATGCTCTGCTGTTTGTTTATTTGCGTGAAGTGTATTGAAGTAAATATCATGATAAAAAAAAAAATTGGGAAATCAATGCTTATGAAAGTTAAGCACAGACACAACAGGTACAGCAGTGGGTAATAGACTCTGCAACTCTTGATAAAGAGGGCACTGAAGATAGATGGACTTTATGACAAATCCAAGGCAAGGTTTAGTGTTATACTATTCATCAAAAAGTTCAGCAAGACTGTGAACAATGTAAGTGTCAGGAAAGATTTAGTGTTTTTTTGTTAAGAATTGGCAAGAAGGAGTTTGGGACCTGATTGAATCAGCTGGCTTAACTCCCTGAGCCAGAATTGTCATTCTCATCAACCCACAAGACCAGAAGGTACTTAGTTCACCTTTTGGTATCCGTCTGCTGCCAAGTTTGTTTTAATTATGGCGTTAAACATAGAGATAAGAGCAATGTTCCTTTGTCTGTCATATATACAAGCTCAGAGGTAAGAACCAAACATGGCTCTAACACCTCTCCCTGCTGTTACTCTTTTGATTTCAGAACATTGTTTGAGATTCATCGCTATAAAGATTTTCAAGCCTACATGATCATATGCACCATCTAAGGACATGATCGGAATGATAGCTGAAGACAGACGACACTGATATAAAGTTTCCATACACAATTACTTTTAATTATAGTAACATTAATGTTCTCAGCATGAACGTTTGTAATTCATGCTATACAGTTATATCAGTGGTGGGCCATCAGGGCCAGCAAGGCCTTCTCTGCTGGCCTAAACAGCAGTGATCTGAATCACTGACTTGCGTTTTAATACATTTAATATATTTTTCCATGAATGTGTATTAAATTATTCCCAATAGTCTATTCTCTACATTTCATAGCTTTTGGTTGCGCTGCTTCCAGTAGTGTATATTTATGATAACAGTATTTATCCAATCATATTTCACCCAGTGGCTGACATCATGTGTTGCCAGGGTGAAAGAAATCTGCCTTAAAGTCTTCAGAATCAATAGTGCAGGCGCCCGGAGCTTAAAATAAGTGGCAATGAAATTGTTCCATTAACCAATCAGATTTCGAGGTGGCGTCACTGGGGCCATCTAGCAGGCATACGATTACGTCAGCAATTTCCTGTCCTTTGATTGGATAATTGGAGTAGTCAGAGGCAGCGAACCGCACAAACTAAATAAAATACAGTAATACCTTGACTTACAAGTTTATTTTGTTCTGTGACCGAGCTCGTAACTCAATTTGCTTGTATATCAAATTAAATTTCTCCATTAAAATGAAATGAAATTGAAATGCTATTAATCCGTTCCAGCCCCCCAAAAACCACACCAATTTTTTTTGTTACGTGTTTTTAACTTATTCGCTACACACTTAATGCTACAATTAATTACAATTAATTAAATTTAACTTACACACTATGCTACACTTTATCAGTAAACTTAATTGCTACTTTCTAAAAAAAAAATTTTCACTTCACTTAATCATCTTCTTCACTGACTTTTGCCTTTTTCTCCACACTTTCCTCACTTTCTTGCAGGGCATTTCAATAAAAACCTGTCCAAGGAGGTTTGTTTCTTCCTCCCTTTCAAAATATTTGGAAAATGAGTGAGGAAGTGTCGTTACACAGCGCCAACGCACAACCTGGAGAGATAACCACGTGAACTGACCACTCGCTGGGCTACCAAGTGGCGGGTGGCGTAAGCTTGCTCACTCGTAACTCAGATCTCGGCTCGTATCTTAAAGCAAAAAATCGACCAAGCGATGGCTCGTATCTCGGAAAACTCGTAAGTGGAGTCACTCGTAAGTCAAGGTTTCACTGTATATATATTGTAACTCACAATGGCTGACAAAGGAGAAGAAATTGATTTGGTCACAGACATCCTTACAAATGCATTTTCAAGGTGGATTTTTGACTATTCCTTGTGAGGTGTGAAATACCGTAGCCTGATTTCTTTTTTAATTCAGACCAGGGCAGGGCACATAGTCTTCTTGTCTTGGCTGTAAAACATTTAACATCTCTGCAGCCTGTGGGAGCAACATGCCAAATGCACTGTCCATTCAACAGTTTGTGTTTCTCTGCAGGGACCTTAAAATATTAAAAAGATTAAGTGATTATATAAGTGATGTAAAGCTAAAAAGACCACATAAATAAAATAAAAATAAATAAAGGCTTACAAGATGTATTGATAACTCATGATTGTGCTTGGAGTAAAATAAAAAGTGTGATGGACAGTTTGAGGGCTCAAAAAATATTTTTCAAATGATTATTTATGTTGTGCTCATACACTAAACTCAATACAGCCCCAATAAAAGAAGAACAACAAAAACAAATAATAATAAGTCTTATATAATATATAATAAGTATTTTCTGTTTGGTTTTCTGATACAGGAACGTTAAAGCTGTACTGTCTTGGATTTCTGGGTTAATGTAATTCAGCAGAACTCTATGGGCTTCTCTCAGACTATACCATTCAGCCCAAATGAATGATTATTCACTTTCCATTAGAGCAGGCCCTCTTTCTTAACAAGCAATTTTAGAACGATTGACCCTACAGTCCTGGGAAAGAGTTTTAGAGACTCTTGACATTTTCCCTGCAACAGCTCTGATGGAGCTCTGCGTTACCTATGAACCGATAAAGAGTGCCACAAATTGCCCTATTTTAATAACAGTTCATTTTTTTCTCCCCTGTGCATTTGTCTCACCTTTTTTTTTAGAGAACATTCAGGCAAAGTAAAAGGAAACTAAGAGTTTTTAGAAGGATATTTTGTCAGAGAAAAGGCTTTTCAATCACCAGGCTTTTCAATTACACTGTAATAGTTGGTGCATTAGATTTAGAGAGAAAATTCAAATGTTCTTGATAAAGCACCATTCTGTAGCTTGGCAACTATGCACCTCTTTAAATAACACCATGATTTACAGAAATACTGCATGTCATTACTAAAGCAGACAGCTTCTCTTCCAGCACTGTGGTAATGATACATGTTAGCGAGCTAGTGATCGTCTGTTAAATGTAGTTTTGAGTTTTTTAAAATACATTTTATCTGCTAATTTCTAGTTGTTTTTTTTGTCAGATGATCCATTAAATTAGCAGATATTGTGTTTGATATGTTTTAACACAGTTAAGATTCAGGCTCTGATCAAATTTACTTTTTACAGCCCACATAGATAGATGGTTAGTATTTTGTAATACTGTAATGCCATACACTTGCCATACATTTCCTGGGGTGGTACCTTCAATGGTATACCTTTTGCACTTTTAGCACAGCTTGTACTTTTCACTTAGAAAGGTTCATGCGTTGTAGAGCGAGCTGTATTGTATTGAACATATAAGCGAAAAATCCCACACTTTTTTTTTTACTCTTCCTCCATGATCACAGTCCCTGAAGCTGACAAGTTAAAAAAAGGTCCCTGAGGCTTAAACACCACCAATTTTTCAAGTCTGTATTTGTATTCATTTAGAATGCATTATCTGTTCAATCCAAATGATGTATTCGCCCCTATTTTCTGTGATAATATAACTGTATGTCTTGTCTCCTCTAGCTCCATTGCTCATCCATCCTTCCTTATCCCTGAATAACACACCTTCAGTGGCTGCAAATAAAATAAACATCAAACTGGCTGAAGACAAGAAGAAAGTCAGGCATATGAACCTAGAGAATGAACAGGAACTGGACTGTGTGATGAGAATGGAGAAGAGGAAGTGTACCACAGAGAGTAGTAAATTGGATAGAAATAAAAATCGAGTTTTGAAGATACTGATTATAAACACCATCCTGCTTTATTTGGAAAACAGTAATGGAGCAAGTCGAACTTGGAGGAGGTGATGATGACGATGGTGGTGGTAGTGATGATGATGAATGTAAATTCTGTCTGTATTCAAAAACATTTTCCCAGGATTTATATATTTTGTGACCATGCACCATTCTGTGTAAACACTAGAAACTGTCAGGCATGAAAATCCCAGGTGAAGCTGCGATTCTGGTACCAACATTCACGCCATTATCAAAGTCACTGAGATCAGACATTTTATAAACATATAAAATCAGACATATAAAACTAAACTTCTCTTTTAATGGGTTTACTGAGAATTTTAATTAATGCATGACTTCCCATGTAGTCATCCCCTGATGCTTCTAATGGATATAAATATTTTAATTGGTGTTAAGCTGCATGCGCTCCAATGCTTCTTAAACAAGAAGAATTCGATGAAAAGTGGTAATAAAGTGATTACATAATATAGGAATAAGCAATATAATGGAGCAACACAACCAACATCCCCCTTTTTACATAAACATCATATTTGTCAATCTTAATGGATATGGTTGCAATATTTTCAAATTTGCATGTCATTTCTTTGCAAGTAAATATTTCCCTGTAGCAAAACAGCAGACACGATGCTATTTAGTAGTCGAAAAGACCCACAACTTCAAGAAACTGGTCTTGGTCTTACCCCTTTCCTGAAATAGTACACATGCCCATGGCTATGGGATAGATACATTTGTCATCTGCACATTATTATATAATGCATCTGTGTCTGTTAATGATGCATATAAAACTTCACAACTCCTCTCGTACCAAAACCCAGCAACACGATATGGAACGCTTAAATGGAAAAAGAAACGGTACATTGATTTTCTGCCTTAACTTTACTTTTGTGCATTTCACCTAGGAATCAAATATAATTCAGTTTTATGAGATAAAAACCTCTGCATTTTGCCAGACTGGTGTCTGAGAGTCTGAGTCTCAGTGCACAACAAGGAAAGGGCAAAACAAGTCATGATCACTCTCCGTTTTCAAATACACTGTGTTTCACTTGATAATTTTCTTTTCATTCCATGCCACTAGAGCGATCATGAAAAAAACAATCTTGAATAATAAGCTTACACAGTTAGCACCTTTGACAAGACACACCATCCACTTCAGTACGTGTGCATGATGGGAAGCCTAGGCATGTCTTTCTCTAAACAACAATTTATTTTTCTCCTTCAGCTGACAAACAACATGAAGTCTTAAGCAAGTCTGAATCTGCATCGATGAATAATGCTATGAGAGAAGCTGAAAAAATATTCATCAGTAATCTCAGTATGATTAAAACAACAACAACAACACACTGCTTGGACAAAACATGAATACTACTATAAGCAATGTAGATGATAGAATGCAGTATAAATTCCACATTGCTCATCTCAATCACAAACTGATCATTTAATCTGATTAATGATACCAGAAAGATGACAACCTCTGAGATTTGTAAGCAAATTATGTCCATGCACGATTGAGTCATTTGGCATGCATCCCAGGAAGGTAATTTGTGCAATTTCTGCACAAGGACAAAACAAGAGACAATTAAATGAGGCCCATAATTGGATCTGAACACTAGAAGAAATGAACAATATTGACAATCTTTTTTCATCATATAAATAGCTATGTGTTTCTTATGCAGCAAAGTGCTGCTATCAGTTACATCAGATCTTCTCCACAGAGCTCTACAGACTGCACAGGGCAATTCGAAAACATTTCTCTGGCTTCAGTTTGGGTTCCCTTTTTTACTACTCTCTCCAAGCTCTCTAGGAAGTTTATCTCTATGATATTCAGCAGCTAAGCTAAATTGGTTGTGTCTCTTTGAAAAGGCAGGGAGGGATACATATTGATTCTATACTAGTTCCCTTTTCACTTTAATGACTGATATCGTTTCCAAGATCTCTGCTCATGCAGCGCTTGTGGTGTGAAATTGATCCAAACAAGTAATTCCACTGATTTTATTGACCTCCTCTTTCAGTGGCTGCCAGAAGTCAAATAGACAGGGCCTGAAGGTCACACATGAATACACAGGAGCATAATGCACTAAAGTTATTTGCTCTTAACTTTACACAGTGGTGTTCATTTTAACCCTTAGTCATGAAACAAGGATTGTGCACCAGCACTGGAGGCTCATTAATCATAGTTTGTGCTTAATTAAGGCGAGCGATCATGACATGTCTAAGGTAGCTTTAATGATCCATAACAATTTAGTTAATACCAGAATTTTCAACATGTCTATTTTATCTCACTTAAATTAATGGAAATCACTAACAACTTTTCACAAATAACTGGCACAAATAGAATATCAGACTCTATTTTGTTACCAGCTCGTGACTGGCGTGGTGAAAAAGGACTATATACTTATAATAAGCATAGGATTTGCATGTCACTTCTTCATAGCGGTCCAAACTCAGCCACTTTGATCAGCTCTGTCGAGGAAGCAGAACGAAGTGTACGCTTTTGTTTTTCATGTCTTGCATCAGCAAGAAAAGAAAATCACCACGGCAATAATTATATCATAGGATTCCATGCAAGCATACATCAGTTACTCAAGTCTAACTCTACACTAACTCTACAGGACAGTGGTTCCACAAGACTGATTTTGAAAAACTTGTGGTAAGACTTACAGGATTTATATGTTGATATACAACACGGGAAACTAAAGTTAGGTAGTTTTGTATATAAGCAAAACAATCACTTTCAAAGCAACATAGATGAGGATCAGATAACACTGTGGCACATGCTTTAAGTTTTATTCTCTTTCACCTTTGTATCAACTTCCCCATCATGGATAATAGATTTCAGTCTGAAACACACAAAGCAGAATCCCCCACTGATCTGAGAAGAGATTGGATTTATTCTCTTCTCTTTTTCCCCCCACAAAATGATCATTTCTGTATTTGCCTCAGCCCCTTTCTATCTGCTCAGTTCATCTATGACTTTTCATAAAAGACTTTCTCTAGGGAGGAAATCACCTTTCTAAGCATTTCATCTGCTAACAACCTGATCCCAAAGTCCTGCAGCACACAGCTGCCTCAGTTTATTTTAGTTCTAGAGGGAAGATCTTATATTTATTAATCTGCTCTGTGGTTTTGCATTAATTGACACCTAGCAGAGATTGCACAGAGCCACCGTTACTCCTGATAATACAAAGGCTCAGGAAATCCCTCAGCTTATTTAAATAAATGTTACTCCTATTTGATTTTAAACATAGTTAGAAATGGAGATGGTTGGTTTAGTAGAATGATGTAGACCAGTACACCAAATCATTTTTTTTGCATATACAAAATACAAAACCAAACCATATCCCATGGATGTATGAAGTAATACCCAGATTTGGGGGTAATATGTGTGAAGAGTTATGGGGTTAGTCCAACATAGAAAACATTCTGAAAGACCAGTGAACATAAAGGCTATGAAATGTTTAGATACTGAAACATAAATAAAACATTCAGGTCTGGACTCATTCAAAAACATCAATCTTTTGGTTAAGCCATTCCTTTATTGATTTGGATGTATGCTTTGGGTCATTGTTGTGCTGAAAGGTGAAATTCCTTTTCATCTTCAGCTTGCTAGATGGCCTGAAGGTTTTGCACTAAAATCGAATGTTGTTTGTAGCTATTCATGATTTCCTCCACCTTAATAAATGCCCCAGTTCTAGCTGAATAAAAGCAGCCTTGAAGTACGATGCTGTTGTGCTTTTTTTTTGCATTTTAGAATTATGGAATAATTATAGGTTTTAGAATTGGTCTCCTCAGACTATAAAACATTTTGCCACATGGTTTTAGTGTGAATGTTTTTTGGACGTGAGAAAGGGTTTCTGATTATCCACCCTACCCCACAGCCCAGACCGTTGAGGAATATGAGAGATTGTTGTCACATGCAGAGAGTAATCAGTACTTGTCAGATATTCCTGTAGCCTATTTAATGTGGCCACAGGTCTCTTGACAGCCTCCCAAATAGGTTTTTGTCTTGTCCTTTTATAAATGCTAGAGAGACATCCTGTTTTTGGTGATTTTGCTCCATTTTCTCTATTTGTTGATGATCTTTAGGGGGTTCCATGATACATCATGTTTTGTATGATGTAATAATTACATTTGACCATTCGGTGTTTGGAATAATTTATAATCACACTCTCCGGTGTCACCCAAATGAGAATGGGTTTCCCTTTTGAGTCTGGTTCCTCTCAAGGTTTCTTCCTCATACCATCTAAGGGAGTTTTTCCTTGCCACAGTCACCACAGGCTTGCTCACTAGGGATGATTTTGTCTAAAATCTAGGACTTTTTACACTATGTTTTTTGTTTCCTATGTCCTGTAAAGCTGCTTTGAGACAATGTTCATTGTTAACAGCGCTATACAAATAAAATTGAATTGAATTGAATGACAAGGATCATTCATTCTGAACACAACCACAACCCCAGGGTTATAAAGGATGTATATTCTTATGTAACCAGGCTACAAACTTTTTCCCCCTATTTTTCCATAAAATATTTCTCATTATTTTTTACTTAATTTTTATATGTTGTAATTTTACACTGAGGCTGGAAAAAGTTCTGACATGATTTATCTTGGTTTAATTTATTTATTCTTTTACAAAATTGTTTTATTTTTGCTATTTCTACAGAGGTGTGAAGACTGGTATATACTGTATACAGTATGTAAACAACTCAGGGCCTTTGCTATATTGTGTGGGTTGGACATTTGCTTTATGTAATTGATGGCTCAAGGTTATGTGTATCATTTGGCACTATATTTATAAATTAGTTGTCATTCACACTTGACAACTTGAGCATATAGATAAGATGAGATCGAGCATGTGTCTGACTGTCATGTCTAGCTGACATGATTTTTTTTTATTTTTTTGGTTTCTGATCTGGTGCAAACTTGCAGCACCTTTATCACAGTTTGGATTATATTTTGCCTGTAGGTTGCTGTGAATAAAAGCAGCTGTCATGTGAATTCATGAATAAACACTGATGATGTGTAGATGGTGAGCTGTAGTAACTCAAATCATATTCTTTTTAATTTTGTGGCATGATTTACAAATGACTTCTTATTATATATAAAGTCAATGAAATATTAGAATTGTATGAAGGGAATGAAGGGATGGGAGGCACAACGAATCACGTTAATACACATGCAAACTGGATTATTCTCTGGTCATTGTCCAGATATGTTCTAAATTCTGGACTGCCAGTTAATTAGTAGCCTTGTTTCTTCGTATAATTCTAACTAAATCCACAGGGGTAAAATGGAAATACATCAGGATTTTACAGTTATTATAATATCAGGCCAATAATTCACAACTAATTACACATGTTCATGTATTCACCATTTTTCAAATCCTAGGATTGTGCTTTAAAGGTCACCAGGTGATAGATTATTATAGAGTATACTGAACTGGCTGCAGAGATGAATGCAGAAAAGCCACCAAGCTTATAAGGAACAGTTAAGCTAGTGCAGTTTTACTTCTCACAGTCTACAGACTGGCAAAGATTTGCTTAGGGAATTATGAGGTTTAGTGAGAGCCCTGATTTTTATATATGCATTTTAGCAATCAGTGCGTAGAACGGAAATCAATACAGATCAGTTATATAGTGCGGGGAAACATGGTGAAGATCCAACACCACCATATCTAAACTAGTCTAAATGGCATTATGAAAGTCATACAGTTCCCTAGTGCTCCACACTATACATTACGATTCTCGAGCCGTTTTTCACAGCATATGAATTATGAATCAGATGAATGGGTCTGTTTGTAGTGTGCCATTTTTTTCACAGTGGTGCAGTGATGAACTATATGTGTTGAGGTTCAAGAACAGGTCACTGTGCTTTACAAGGCTGTAAAAAGGATGTGAAATCCTGAGGCATTTGACCTGTTTGGCATTTAATTTCATTTTAGCATGGCTTGCTGACATACTATATATGTCGTGAAAAAAATAGCAGTGCTCTTTCACACCACTGTGAATCAGTAGTACAGTCATGGCAGAATCTTGTGTTGGAGGAAATAGCGCACACCTTACCAAACAGGACACTGGGAATTTTATGAGAGATATTATAACTATGATGAGGATAGATACTGTATACTATACTAAAAACTATTAGAACAAGGACAATCAAGCAATTATGATAAAGTATGAAATTTAGCTAAGCTGTCAACAATGCAAATAAATCACTAGTTTGATGTTTTAATATAATTAAAATATAGTATGAAATCTTCTTCTTCTTCTTTCGGCTTTTCCCTTCAGAGGTCACCACAGCGAATCATCTCTCTCCACCTATCCCTATCTTCTGCATCCTCAACACTTGCACCCACTAGCTTCATATCCTCATTTATTACATCCATATACCTCCTCTTTGGCCTTCCTCTTTGCCTCCTGCCTGGCAGCTCCATGTCCAACATTCTCCTACCAATATACTCACTCTCCCTCCTCTGGACATGTCCAAACCATCTTAATCTGTCCTCTCCCTAACTTTGTCGCCCAGACGTCCAACATGAGTTGTCCCTCTGATGTACTCGTTCCTAATCCTGTCCAGCCATATCACTCCCAAAGAGAACCTCAACATCTTCAGCTCTGCTACCTCCAGCTCTGACTCCTGTCTCTGCCTCAGTGACACTGTCTCTAAACCATACAGCATGGCCGGTCTCACCACTGTCTTGTACACCTTCCCCTTGATTCTCGCTGATAAACGATGAAACGATTCGCATGATTAAATTTAATGTTTTATGCTGGATGCCTTTCCTGTGACCCCCATGGCTAGATTAAAATATAGTATGAAATCTGTTAGGACAAAAAGGAAATAAATTCTGTTATCCATTCTGTAGCATTTGTTTAAAAGTGGTATTGAATTTTTTTTTTTGAGAAACAGCTGATATATTAATTTAATATACTTTTTAGGTGTTCATATTTGTAAAGTTTTTATACAAATATGTTAGTCGGTGTTGTGTGTCTTTTGTTGAGTACAAACTCCATAGACATAGAGGCTGCATATGGACAAATCTGATTTTGGAAAAAAAAATAAAAAAAAAGGATTTTTTGAAGCTTTCACTTATTGTTTGGTTTTCCTTATTTACTAATTTCATTCTTGCCCAATCCATATGATCCTACTCACACCCGGGTCAAATCTGTTAGCGAATTTAAGTGTTAAACATGTTAAAAAAAACTCAAAAATCTGCAGTTAATCAAAATCAGCATCCTCAACATCGATATGAAACATCAAAAATATGGTATGTAGACTGGTAAATTATGAATGAATAACACTAAATAATATTTATAATTACAGTTGTACTTCATAATAACATGTTGTTTAATGCCAACGTGTAATTTCTTGGGCTGTTCAAAGACAGCTGTTTAGGATAAAACAAGCTAAAACCCTGAACTAGTCCAGATGCAATGTTATTAATGCTGGTAGTCCGTTTGTGGTGTTGTTTAGTATTTTGTTTATATGAAATAAGTATTTAGATTATATGTTTATGGTGGGAATTTGGCTCTTCTGTATTTAGAAGCTTTCACTATGTCTGGCCAATTCATTCTGACCTATTTGGACATTTTATTAACAGAATTAATAAAAACAGAATTCATATTTGTCTGAGACAGCTGTTCAGCTGTTCACACTGACCAAAGGCTCCTCTAAATCAGTTTTTTTCTGAAATGCATTGCTTCCCTGTCTGTTTATTTCTCTTCTCTGATCTCAGACAGCTGTTTGCTGCCCAGTGCTTTCCTTTTATTGGTTCACTGTTGCAACACCTGCATAAATTATTGCATGTTGCATGTGAATTAGATGTATATGAGGGAAAATTGGGTCAAGTACACCGATCAGCCATATCATTTATACCACCTGCCTAATATTGTGTAGGTCTCCTTGGGCCTCCAAAACAGCTCTGACCCTTTGAGACTACATGGACACTTTGAAGGTTTGCTGGAGGTGGAGACTCCATGGATCAGGCTTATTTGTCCAGCACATCCCACAGATGCTGAATCAGATTGAGATCTGGGAATTTTGGAGGCCAATCAACACACTGAACTCTTTTTCATGCTCCTCAAACTATTCCTGAACAATTTTTGCAGTGTGGCAGGAAGCATTATCCTGAGAGAGGCCACTGATATTGTAGTGGTGTACATGGTCTGCAAAAATGTATATGGAGGTACTACATATCAAAGTAAAATCCACATGAATGCTAGAACCCAAGGAAGGGAGCAGGTCACATTTGCTAATTAGGGCAGATTTAAAGCGGTGATTATCTTGAGTAATATCAGGATTGCCACTGATAGTTTCAAATGCCTCTAATAACCATACTGAAAATACTACCAGGCTTTTCCCTTTTCTGGTTATCTTAGCTAGTTGACTGACATCATTCCTAAAACTTCAAGTAATGCCTGCTTCTTCACCATTTATTTGCAGTTCTGTGTTTCTCAGTAAGGGCTCCAGACAGAGTATCAGGCAGACACATGCATCACCATCTGTAAACTTGTACATGTCTGAATATTGCTCCAGGATTTTCAAAAAATCTAATGGATTTTGTTTGGGGATCAAATGTTCCAGCATTCTTAATCACAGCTCCTAGTTTATTCAGAAAAAAAACCTCCTGACCATATGGCCCCTCATGCTTCTTGATAAGTATGTATTATAGTAGTGGTGTGAACTGGTGTCATGGGAAATCTAAGTCCAAGTATTGACTACTGTTAAGTGAAGACTTTTTTATTGGTGTTGATCTCCACCGTACCATTTTTTTTAGCAGGAACTGACAAGCAGCTTTTTTGGGTATCCAGATCATGGGACAGTGTTTCAGCAGATGATCTAAGCATTCTATTATTAGTTTTAAGAAGTCTGATCTCATTCTGTATTCTGACCTTTTCCTCTTTCCATATCCTTTCAATTGCCGGGTAATTTTTTGTAGAAATTACCCAGTCACTGAGTCAGGAACGAAGCTGTGCATATTTGCAACTCTTCCTCTTTTATTTCATTTCGGGATCATTTTCAAATCAGGAGATAACCCACTCAGTAACAGCTTATACAGCTTATCAGTAACATTCTCTGTGAGCCACGCTTGGTAATGTATTTAACCGTAAGCTCTTCCATTCTCAAAATCTTATTGAATTATGTATAGTTATTCAATAGTTATTCACATCCTGTTGTTTCAGTGACTGCACATTATTATATATTACTTTGCAGTTTGATATCTTTTAGTCTAACTTCTTCGGACAGCCAGTCGGAAAAACAACACTACTTCGGTTTTTTATTGTTATATACAGTACTTAAAACAAACAAAAAAAAAAATTATACCAGTTTAAAACATGGCCACACTACATTGGTTAAAACCACACTACTCTGGGATAATGTTTTAAATTTCACAGATACTTTCATTACAATTCTGCCACCATGCTGTGTCAGGTAAATTCAATCACTTTAGAATATTAACAGTTCAACAGCAAGTTTTAGTTATCACAGAAACTTATAAACATAAAAACTCAATAATTGTACAGGCTGCTCCTGCTAATGCTCCTGCTCCTCAACATCTCCTGCTAATGCTGAATATACTAAATTACACTATATTGCCAAAAGTATTCGCTCACCCATCCAAATAATCAGAATCAGGTGTTCCAATCACTTCCATGGCCACAGGTGTATAAAATCAAGCACCTAGGCATGCAGACTGTTTTTACAAACATTTGTGAAAGAATGGGTCGCTCTCAGGAGCTCAGTGAATTCCAGCGTGGAACTGTGATAGGATGCCACCTGTGCAACAAATCCAGTCGTGAAATTTCCTCGCTCCTAAATATTCCACAGTCAACTGTCAGCTGTATTATAAGAACGTGGAAGTGTTTGGGAACGACAGCAACTCAGCCACGAAGTGGTAGGCCACGTAAACTGACGGAGCGGGGTCAGCGGATGCTGAGGCGCATAGTGCGAAGAGGTCGCCAACTTTCTGCAGAGGCAATCGCTACAGACCTCCAAACTTCATGTGGCCTTCAGATTAGCTCAAGAACAGTGCGCAGAGACCTTCATGGAATGGGTTTCCATGGCCGAGCAGCTGCATCCAAGCCATACATCACCAAGTGCAATGCAAAGCGTCGGATGCAGTGGTGTAAAGCACGCCGCCACTGGACTCTAGAGCAGTGGAGACGCGTTCTCTGGAGTGACGAATCGCGCTTCTCCAGCTGGCAATCTGATGGACGAGTCTGGGTTTGGTGGTTGCCAGGAGAACGGTACTTGTCTGACTGCATTGTGCCAAGTGTAAAGTTTGGTGGAGGGGGGATTATGGTGTGGGGTTGTTTTTCAGGAGCTGGGCTTGGCCCCTTAGTTCCAGTGAAAGGAACTCTGAATGCTTCAGCATACCAAGACATTTTGGACAATTCCATGCTCCCAACTTTGTGGGAACAGTTTGGAGCTGGCCCCTTCCTCTTCCAACATGACTGTGCACCAGTGCACAAAGCAAGGTCCATAAAGACATGGATGACAGAGACTGGTGTGGATGAACTTGACTGGCCTGCACAGAGTCCTGACCTCAACCCGATAGAACACCTTTGGGATGAAGTAGAGCGGAGACTGAGAGCCAGGCCTTCTCGTCCAACATCAGTGTGTGACCTCACAAATGCGCTTCTGGAAGAATGGTCAGAAATTCCCATAAACACACTCCTAAACCTTGTGGACAGCCTTCCCAGAAGAGTTGAAGCTGTTATAGCTGTAAAGGGTGGACCGACGTCATATTGAACCCTGTGGATTAGGAATGGGATGTCACTTAAGTTCATATGCGAGTCAAGGCAGGTGAGCGAATACTTTTGGCAATATAGTGTATCTCCTGTTCTTAAAGTAGACTTTTCTTGATTTTTTACTAAGGTGTTCCCTGACAAACACAGCAGAAATGCAGAAGAATCCATCTTTCTTAGCTTTCCCTGATTTATTTTTCTTCAGGAATCTCTCCTGGCTGGCTCGCCAATGTAAGAAAAAAAGAAGATCTCAGTGAAGAATGATTAAATAATATAATTGTAGTGCAGCAGTGAAAAAATACATAAAGCACTTCAGATTTACTAAGGTCAGTGTGAACCTTGAACAATATCAGCTCAAATATCCAATTTTGAATTTTTTCCCTGCCCATAAGGTAAATGAAGTTTCTTTCTAAATGTAAATTAATGATACAAATCACATAGTGTCCATTTTTACATTAGTGATACTGTTACAATTGTTGACTGTTACAAAGACTGAAACAATCGTTTATACAGGTGTCTTGTTAAATGCTTAAGGTCATGTTCCTCATTGCTCTGGAATAGTTCTTGATGTCCCACTGCAGCTCCCAAGCTAAAACTGATTGAATGTCACTTCAGTTGGTATTATCCACATATTGCTGAGACAGAGATGATAATAATTATGACTTATGATAATTAAGTGTTTTTGCAGGTGTGGAATCTGCTTAGAGGCAGACTAATATTTCTTTCACAAATTAGTTATATTTTTAATAGCTCACCTCTTATTTTTACACCCAATGTAATGTACAAAAAAAACAGACTTGAATATAATGCAGTAAAAGTACCTATTTACATATTTACTGGACTATGATTAAAAACGAAAAAGTTAACAACCCCTAAAACACCTCTTACGAAATAGAACATTTAAAAAGTAATTATTGCTCTAGACAATTCTACACTAAACCTGGGACTGACATTTTTGGCGCTGAGAAATTAAAGTGGTAATGAAGGCCATTAGTCATTTACATTCTCACTCATTCTCAATATTTTTCCCAAAGCACATCCTAAAAAATCATTTCTCTAATAGTTAATGAAATCCTATTTGGCTGTTCACATTTTGCAGCTCTTGCATGATTGTCTATACATAATTATGAGTTTCAATAAGTCTTGATGGTCTTATATATATATTTTTCCTTTCCTGTTTTTTTTACTATATTCTACATAATGTTCGAAACTGTAAAATGTTTTGGAGAATGGGTTGTAGCCAGAGAACTTCCCAGATTTATATATATATATATATATATATATATATATATATATATATATATATATACATATATCACTTCCCCATTGCTATAATAATCTTATATATCTATCTAATCCACTAGCTCCTCCCCCAGCTGAATTGTGCGAAACAACTTTATATTTCTATTCCATTTATCTCAGTCTAGTCCACTGGTAATTGTTAGGAATGGTAAGGTAGGAAAAGGTTACAGAGAGTTTAGTAAATGGCTTTTTCCAAAATATCAGACATAAATTATGATAAGTGAGAAATGGAGAGGCACTGCAGATGCGTGGAGAGCATTTAAATTGTGGGTGATAAATGATGGATTGAACTGACTGTGCTGTTCCAGGTTCAAAGATGAAGCAGAAAATTAAAAAGGATCTGATTGTTCTGAATAAATAGGTGAATTTTTTTAGGATCAACAGATAGTGACGGTACAACAGTCACTACAACACTCGCTGTCTGTTTTCTAACATTGTCTGTATATTGTCTTTGTTGATTTTATGATTATATAATAAGGACATGGTTGATTACTATGTCAGATGAGTATTACAGATTATTTGGCGATTATAGTCAGTAGCTCTGTACAAGTGTACCATTTTAATGTTTCCTCTGCATTCAGAAGAAGAAAAGTATAACATTTAACCCTAGCTATTTCCTTGCTCTCTACTTTTCTAGAGCTAAAGACCCATCTCAGCACCTTCAGATTGATGAATCCTGGATGAATCCCTGTTACCTTAAGTACTCTCTGCCCTGCTCTCATCCATCCTCTAATGATGTGATGAATTAGGTAATCAGATTTCTGATCATTCTCCTTCATCTCCGTTATCTCTTCTCTTTCTTTCTGTCTCACCACAACTTGGGAGGCTTCAAATTTCTTCTCTGAAAGCTTCCCAGACTAATGGCTGTTATTGAGCCTGGTGCTCCTCAACTAACTTTTTTTTTTACCCCATGATCAATATCCTTGCATAATTTAAAGGAGCTTCTTCGATGCTAGTCTAAGTCACCTTGGTGCATCCAAACTAAATAGGGGTTGCTGAACTATCCTTGGAAAAGTACAACGGTCATTTCTCTAATGGGAAAGAAGAAGATGCGGTACATTTTCTTTCTTTACTAAGAAAAATAAAAGCAGAAAAATGTCAAAAGAATAAAAGGCCTTCAGTGACTCACCAAACTGAAAAAGAAAAGAGAACACAGAGGTCCAGATATCCACCAAACACAAACATAAAAAATACATTGTTTTGTTTCCATTCCTGTAATTCTTGGCATCAATGATGCTTGTTATTTTTTAATGATTGTCATGATAATGGATTTATTAGTATTGTTTAAAGAAGTGCAATTAACATTTAGTTAAATTTCACTTCCAAAGATTCAGTGATTAAGATAGCAGTAATATGATATCTTGCTATGATTGATTTATTTTTCTAACATCATTTTTTATTTCTTTCTTTATTTCTGTTTTTCTCTCTATGCCAACACTGACATGGAGCTGAAACAAAAACAGTCGATGTGGCTGGGAGGTTTTCAGAAGGAATGCCAACTAAATTGATTTCTGAGTTGTAAAATGTTTATTTAAAGTTTTTAAAGTTTATTATGAAGGCCATCACCATAACTAATCTCCATGAAATACACATAAAGTTTGATCTCATGCTTAGACTATGGAAAGTTTAAAGTCTTTTGAAGCCTCCCTTGCATTTTGCTGCACTTAATCCACAATCAGATGGTTTTGATAAGATATTTAAACCAAATGCGATACCTCAGCACAGTCATCTTTAGCCTCGTATTTAGATTAAGAACCACATCTTTAATTACCAGTGTTGAAAAACCAGTGATGCATCTTGTGGTACAAGCATTTGTAAAGAAAATGAAGTCTTTGGACGTTTTCAGGGAATCGGACTCAGCTAAATCCCAACGGTGCTAAAATACTGTGCAACTCTTACACTTCTTGTGTCTGCTGTCAGTGTCTAATAAACCTCCAATGTGGATGATGTATGAGCCTGTCAGAGCAGAAAATCACAGAGCTCTGACCTTTCAGGGTGCAGATGTTGTACTGTAACTCTGCTTGTTTGCCTGTCACTGGTAAAATTGGTCATTGGAACAAAAAAAGGTTTTGCCTCAAAAGAATCAAAATCAGGTGTCATGTATGAAGCCAAAACAAACAATAAACTTATTTGTATTGCAGTATTTATGTTCTTATAAGTGTTAACAGTCCCTAAAGTTTTTTCGTGATTATTGTGGCCAAAAAATGCTTAATTTTGCTGCAGCTTTTCAGTTTTTGTGCTTTTTTAAAATGGAAATCTATTTGAATTGGTGGAATTGCAAGCACGTGATTATTATTTTAAACTCCTACCATTGAAGACACATATGTAATTATTTTCTATATCACATTAACCAAATAAATTCCAAAACATGCTGTTGCACAGATATCTGAAGGAGAAAAGGAGTGGTTGAGAGTTTGAGAGTGTTGTCAGTGGTATGAAGGACCATGTAGGTATTTCACAGTATAGAGGGTGAATAGCCTTATCAGTGGGGATTCTGCACGAAGTGGATGTGGATCCTCTCCCTACTATCCAATATGTCCATCCATTTAGGTAAGAAGCATATTACTGCCTGGTTGATTCACTAATTACATGTGCATGGATAGTGAGAATATAAGACTTGCAGCAATACTCTGTTTATCCAGAATGAGACTATCAACGATACCAGCTGCATAGTATGTTGGATATGTTGCAGTTTTGTCCATAACAATGAGATCAGCTGAAAAGCATGCAGATTTAGCTAATAATAGTGCAAAACCATATTTTCCCCAAACTCTTGTCTTTTTCTTATCCAATCACATTAGACAGACAGTTGTCTGTTGCTTTACAAAATAATGAACCAGAAGTCAGAGACAAGGCTTGGTGTGGCCTGGTAGGTAAGCAATTCTCAGAGACAGAATAGATGCCTCTGCCTTGTTTTCCCACCTCAGCCTTGCGGGTTGATGAAAGAAGCATCAAAGTATTTTCTGTCCACTTGTGACCCCTTTAAAGGTTCATGAAAAGCAATGCTGGGAGGTTTCACAGGAAAACTTCAGTTGATAGTGCAGTTGTGACTGCACTATCAGAATCAATATGGCTAATTTCCTTGTGTCTTGCACCTCTGTGTGGTGAAGCCATGTTCAGCATTGGCCAGTGGCAAAGCTCAACTATATCCTTTGGACAGTGTGTTCAGTAGCCACTGATCTGATGGTATCCAACCTGCCATAGGAATCATGTTTGGGTGATTCAGTCAGTCTTCATCCTGACATGAACCAACATCTGCATCCCAGTCTGCTGGCCCAGTACCAATGTAACACCTGGTGCAATATCCTACTGTTGCATATGCATAGATTGTGTCTCCCTGGCAGGTTTTGTGCGATAAAAACCTGCCAGACACCAGTCTCATGTGGCACATATTGTTTTTTACCAGTTTCTGGCAATGGTGTTTGAACAATCCAAACTTGTCTTATCATTTGTGTCTATATACTCATAGCTTGGAGCACCGCCCGTTAAATTTCCCATTGAGAGTATTATCTTCTTGAGGGCCAAGAGCAAATGCACCAAAGACTTAGCTAACACACACGGCAGAACAGATTTCTCTGCAATGCTTCATCCACTAATTGCAGCATTGGATTTCACTTGTACCTCTACTGCAGGCAATGGATTTCAATCCCCTTTTCTGCATCTACCAGGTGTGCACTCTAAAATACATATAAGTGCTCCTCGATGAAATCTGTGGTAAAGCCTAGCTACTCTTTTAAGCTGATGTAGCACAAACTGGGCCCTGCATTCAATCCATCATCATTAGGTGGTTACACTTTGGGCTAGAAAAAGTAAACTCCACTAGGAAAAACAGAACATACAGAATCAGAGATTTTTACACATAGTATCTGCCATCTCAAAGGAGACCCTGCATTTGTGGGGCTTCACACTGAGAATGAATATGAGTATCAGCTTCAATTATAGGATCAGTTTTTACACGCCAAATCGATGTTCAGATTCTGCAATCACCAACAAAAATGCAGAGCTATTGACAACTCTTACAAAATGCTTCTCAGAGTACACTTTGCCAGATAACATTTAAATCGAAGAGTTCATTTCATTTGCTTCAGCTAGGGAGAGACAATGATGCACAGTCAGGGAGGCGTGTATATCTTAAATGGAGGGGAAAATATTTACTACAGCACAAATCAGAGCTTGTGATCTAACAGCATGCATATGAGAAATTATTGTAATATTAATCATGGACAATGAGTCATTGATAGAGAAACTTCTAGTTATGTGTACACCAAACTCATGCTCACATAAGCAGATTTTTAAGCTATTGCATTAAAATACATTGCAAGTACCCAAACAGCAAGGTTTCTATGAGAGCGGCATATATTTCTAAATCAACAGTAGAAACTTTATTTGAGATTTAACTTAGCAAACTGACTGTATTTTGTTTTTTCTAGCTGTGTGCTTTAATAGCTTTTATGCACACACCACACTCAAGCCACAAATCCCTCAGCCCAGGCTTTACACACCACATGAAATGGGTCTACTAGTGCTGATAATGTATAGCCTCATTACACTCACACACTACCTAATCAGCACTAAAGCAGAATGCGACCAAGCTTGTGATAAATGACTACAGGGTCTTCATGGTGACTCAACAGCAATGCAGAGATCACTGTCAGCCTGTCACTTCACCAATTCCCCAGCATACGCAGTCTTCCAGCCCTGAGCAAGCAAGGATGGATATTGACAAATCACCTTACATTAGTGCATCCTCGGCCGGCAAGTGCACCACTTACATCAGGAATAGCAGCACTTCACTTTCACTAGCAGTAATGGGACCCACTCCACTGCCTTTTCACTGCACAGCCATTAGCGATTACATAAGAGATTTACTACAGAGTGCTTCTGATCTTCACACAACACACGGACTGACCTGATATCTGTTTTTACATTAATGAATGAAGAACCACAAATATCATGAATTGGTGAAGGACATACAATTTCTATTCAAGTCTTGTTATGTGGGGGCAAAAAAATCTGCATTCAGAATGTATTAACCACATGCTTCATAGCTTTCTAGGCCAAATCTAGGTAAATCCTAAAGTACAGAAATCAACCTGAGTGCCAAATTAAATGCCTCAAAATGAGAAATTGTATGAGAAATTATCCATCTGGTATTTTACCAAATTAATTTGTCACCTACAAAAAACAGTTTCACTTTAAGTAGTATTTGGCAAGTTTTAATTCCACCTCTGTTTAATCCAGTGACCTATCATACACATGCACTGGCCACTTTATTAGGAATATTCATGCAGTTATCCAATTAACCAGTCAATTGTGTGGCAGCAGAACAATGCACAAAATCAGATACAGGGCAAGAGCTTCAGCTAATGTGACTTTGAACACATTGTGGTTGTTGGTGCCAGATGGTCTTGTTAGAGTATTTCAGAAACTACTGGGATTTACAAAAAAAAACATTCTCTAGAGATTACACAGAATGTACTGTAGAGTAAAAACAGAAATCCCTTTACAACCATGGAAAGCAGAAAAGCATCTCAGAGCACGCAACATGTCAAAACTTGGGGTCAGATGGGCTACAACAGCAGAAGACTGCATTGTGTATCCCCTTCTTTCAGCCAACAAGAATCTGAGGCTACAGTGGAAAGAGGCTCACAGAAACTGGACAGTTGAAGATTGGATAAATGTATCCTGGCCTGATGAATGACCCTCAATTTCTGCCATGACATGCAGATGGTGAAGACAGAGTTTGGGGTCAACCTCGTGAATTCCAATTGTTAACAGTTCAGGCTAGAGGTTGTGATAGTGTGTGGAAAATGTTTTTTGGCAGATACTACGCCAAGAAATACCAATCAAGCACAGAATGTTACAGCCAATCTGAGCTTCACTGACCACATGCATCCTTAAATGACCACAATTCATAGAAATGACAACAGAGATACATTTCATGCTGTAAATATTTTAAACATCTAATAAACAGTCTTCACAAAGTTGATTAAATCCCACCAAGCCCACCTGAGGCCCTTAATGACATGAAATTGATAGTCAAAACTTTCTAAAAATGTAATAAGGACTACTATAGCAGGCTCAGGTGCAGTCTGTGCCAATTCTGCTAGCACACCTGTGACCAATACGATCAACCTTATAAGCTCACATTGATCCTTTTTAATTGGTTCATCGAGTGCAAACAGCAAACGTAGGCAAAGAGAGTACAGATCCACCTCAAATGTATTGATCATGTATATCCTCTGGATCTCATCTGAAATTCTCATGCTGGCTTTTAATCAAGAGTTGATTTTTTTCTCCTGAGAGAAAAAGCATGGCATGTCTACTCCCAGCCCACTACAACCGAAAGATAAATAGACTGGTTTATGTATATTGTAAACATAATTTAAAAGGAAAAATGGCCAAAGAAGTGCACATAACCCCTCTCGACCTGGAGAAGGAACTCTGTTCGCCAACAAATAGAATCACATTCACTGGGTGACTGAATGCAAATCACAAACAATTTCTTGAAAATAACTAAAACTAGTTACTATATCTTCTGATCCATCCTGCCAAAATAGAGTTTCTACTAACTCTGAAATATTTAATTCAACTCAGAGCAATTTTATTTGTATAGCACTTTTAACAATAGACATTATCACAAAGCTGCTTTACGGAAATATATAAATTCAGGATATAATTATAATTACACCCATAATGAGTAAGTCAGAGGTGATGGTGGTGAGAGAAAAACTTCCTGAGACAATATGAGTAAGAAACCTTGAGAAGAACCAAACTCAAAAGGGAAGCCATCCTCATCTGGGTGACAGCGGAGAGTGTGAATATAAATCACTGTGCACTATTTGATCAAACGTGTAGTTTTATTAATTATAACCAGGAAATTCATTCTAGTTTCTCCAGCCTGTCCATGTGGTTCATCCTCAGTAGCATGAGCAGCCTCTAAGTGATGAGGCTCCAACCAGAAATAGGATATTAGAATGGATCAGGCGGGTCTGGATAGCAGATGGGATCAGAAAAACTTTCTGTTGCAGAAGTTGCATGTGTAGATTTGGGAGGAAAGAGCTAATGTACAGTGTTACTTTGCTGGTCAAAACCATACTTTATGTGCAACAAGTACACTATGTTGTCTAATGTGGTCATGCGTATTACTGTTGCTGTGATAAATGTATTCAGTGAGTAAAGAATAACATTTCAGTTATTAAAAGCATTTATGCAAATCATGCACTGACATTAAACAATGGCTAAATTCCAGATGAAGCTAAAATCTAGTCATCCAAGAGAATATTGGTGCCAGTTACAGCTGTTGTAATATTCTAATATACATTATTTTGCATCTGCATTTACATGCACATGAATATAATATGGAGTCAGTCCAGCCTTTCCAGCTATAACAGCTTCAACTCTTCTGGGAAGTCTTTCCACAAGGTTTAGAAGTGTGTTTATGGGAAGAAGGTCTGGCTCACAGTCTCCGCTCTAATTCATCTCAAAGGTGTTCTATCAGGTTGAGGTCAGGACACAGGAGGTACAGGCCAGTCAAGTTCCTTCACACCAAACACCCTGAACAGGTAGGGGTTGTCTTTCAGTCAGTCAAAAAAAAGACAGATTTTTGGCAGTCATTCACATGTTCAATTCATGGCATGTGAAAAACGTGCGTGGGACAGAATCACTTGTCCACGTGTTCCCTGCATCTCCTACATGCTTGGTCGCGCTACAGATTGAGGTGCATGCAGGCGTTAAGAACATAGTGACGCTCTGAACCACAAGCAGAGAGAGTTAATTGGGTTCACCCTCTCACACAAGGTGAAGAGATTAATCAGAATTGCAAATGAAGAAATACTAACCGAGTCAATTGAGGCTGATGGCTTGCCCTCCCACAGCCATCATGAGCTGTCATTAATGCTGTTCTTAAAAAATCACTTATCTGAGACGCTTTTCAGAGACACTATCATGTCACACATGAACAAATTGTTAGAGGGATTCATTGAAGTGACTATATTTTAAGCAGCATGCAGGTTTCAGGCATTACGCTTTATTCTTTATTGTGAGGATGCATGGCTGATAACATTATATTTTCAGAAGCACATCTGTCTAAAAGAGTTTTGGTACACATCTTATAGTTACTGATAACCATCTATTAAATATCTGAAGAATTTATATGATTTAGGTTTTCTTGAAACACCATGTGTAACTAAGATAAATTAAGATTAATAGTATTTGATATTATTTCAGCATATAAAGACTACGAAAATGTCTAAAATATTTTGAGGTGATGTGCAGCCGGGATGCAGTTTTGCACTACGCTTCAAAAATCCTAAATACCGAAGAAACCAGACTAATTTTTTGTGTTCATGGGGACACCGAGGACCCAATTTTCTTCAGTTTAACCTGTTTTTGTGATTTCCTGCATCGTTAACACAGCCTGTTCCTCATCAAATCTGATGAAGACACTTATTTTCTAGAACATCCAGCCACCCTAGTGATTATGTACTATACAGTAACATGGGAAATGTGTCACTCATCGGAGGGAAAGGGTAAACCATTAAAAACCATACAAGAGTTAATTCTTCATTTTATACTTCACTAATCGGTGGCATTTTGCAGAAAAGTATATTATCATGACATGATGGGGCAGTGCTAGTTCAAGTGGTTAAAGCTCTGGGTTGTTGAATTGGAGGATTGGGGTTCAGGTCCCAGCACCACCAAGCTCCACTGTCCACTGGCAATTGAGCAAGGCCCTTAATCACCCCCTTTTCCAGTGGCGCTGTATCATAGCTGCCCCTGCCCTCTGACCCCAACTTCCTCAGCTGGGATATGTGAAGAAAAGCGTTCCACTGTGCTGTAATGTATGTGTGGCGATAATAAAGGCTTCTGGCTATCAGATATTCATTTTCATGACAAATAAGCTGCAGTTTTGGAATTTTGCTTCCCATGTAAATGTCATGGTGGAATGGAGATTAAAAAAAGACTAAACCAGAGCTTATGATAAAAGTATGCACTATATTCAGCAGTTCATGCCTAAACAAGCATGATCACGGGTTCAAATCCAGCTTATGAAGTGATTTTATATGCTAAGATTGCCCTCTAGTGCAGGCACTGGAAAGGTTTTGTGATTGTTTAATCAGTGTAATCATTGAAAAAAAAATATACTTCATCAGCACCAAAGTCTTAACTTATTAACTTCATTCTAACACGAAGCTACATTTTCAGAATTTTACATTCATTTCATTTTCCTATTATGAATATGTATAATTCAAGTCTGAATCATAGTCCCCAAAGTCCCATGTCAGAGCTGAACCCTGACGGTGATTTTGCTTAAAAACATTCCTTAAATTAAAACCATCTCTTTAGATCATAATCTATTTCCTAGTGATCTTTCTCTTTCTGATACTTGGCCCCCTTCTTCATCAGGAGAATGTGCTCGATGAACTCCCGAAGAGCTCCGCGTCCTGCTGCTCTCTGGCACGGGTATTTAGCCGCATTCAGAACCACCATGGGGACGTCCAAGGGCACTGCGCTAAGACCAGCCAGGTTCAAGCAGTCCACATCTGGCACATCGTTACCTGCAGAGAGGGAACAGCTGAGGAACAGCTGGATTTTGGAGGGATCTTTGTGTTGGATGTTTTATGTTTAGTATAATCACTTAGCGATATACAGTATATGAGTGCTGGTGAACCACAGCCTCATTAAGCATTCTTTTGTGCTTCATGAGCATGTTTTTAATCAACATTACTGAGAATATGTACATAGTTTCGGTGATCCTGAGTTACTAATATTTATCCATCTTAAACAATAAGAACTGAATTTTTATCTGTAACTGCAGCTTTTTTTGGATGCTTTAATATTTTTGTTTCCAGATATTGTAATGTTGTATTGGAAGAATAACTGTTAAACAAAAAAATATTAGCATTGACATTTTAAATTGAGGTAGCAGCATTTTTAGGATTATTTTACAAATGCCAATAATGACTAATGTGTATCCTGTGGAAAATGTTTAATGAATCATTTTTGTCAGCTGAATCCACAGACTTCTTTTTCTAGAAATACTTGTCTGTTCCACTTGATATGTTGCATGCTCACCTATGTAGGCCACCTCTTTCCACACAAGCTCTTTCTCTTTCAGCAGTTTCTCCAGTTCTACTTGCTTTTCCTCTTTCAGATGCCTCACTTCACAACCTGTTTTCTGTGTCAGCTGCTTTGCAAACACATCAGGAACTGGGTTGTCACTGGATGATATGAGGATCACCTGTAGAGACAGGATTTTTTTTAGTGAACACTGGCATATGAGACAGCCCCACACTGAAAATTTCCAGGCGGATTTGCATCTGGAAATACAAGCAGGCTTATATGGACCTGTCCGATGTTTTAATAGTGTACTTGATGTCCTAACTTGGAAGTGTGCATCATCTCCATCATTCGCCTGGTCTTCTTGGGAGCCTTTTTTTTTCCATTACTCATTCATCCTTGCTTACAATAAAAAGGCACACATTTTTTCCCCCACTTTGATGTGTGCAATTATGTCGCTTCACTAAATGCTCATGTAATAAGTAGCTGTTAACATAGAAACCGTGTTTTCCCTGAGTATTTTCTGCAAGTAATAAAATTCCAAGTATAAATCAGCTTTACAAATAAATAAATAAACAATTTAATTAAAAAAAGGCAGTGATGGCTGAAATGCTTAAAGCTCTGTGATGCTGATTAGACGTTTGGGGTTCAAACCCTTAAGAAAGGCCATTAATCTTATTTGCTCCAGGGGCACTGACCCTATATATATATGATATATGTGATATATGGGATATGTAAAGAAAATCATTTCAGTGTGCTGTATATATGCGACATATGTGTACATATGTGGTACATAAAAGCCTTTTCTTCTTCGTCCAAGCTTAATATTCAGCTATATATGTAAAAGCAGATTATTCAGTAACTACTCAGTAATTAATAATTTATTCAATAATTCAATAATTCAGTCACACTAATCTCACTGTGAAACTATGTAGGAGCTACAAGACTGGGGACATGCTCTTGGGACTTCAAATGGGTTGGTTTAGAAGTTTAGTCATTTCCCTAGCGCTTAAAAAAAGCCGTCTGATGCCAAATCCTGACTACACACACACACACACACCAGTGTTTATGTATTTATACATAGACTGGGCTATGGCCATTCCGCAGTTTAGGAGTCATGTCACTAAAGGAGTTGCTACCCATTAAGGAAAGCCTGTTGTGGTTCTGTGGAAATGTAAGCAATCTACTCCCAGAGGATGTGAGGGTGAGAAATGGGATGGATGGAGAACTCAGAACAATAAGCAGAACCCTAACAGTGAAAGGCTTTGAAAGGAGTCGATGAGGCATGAGTAAGAGTTTGGGGATGCACCCTGGGGTTTGGAGGCTGTTGTTTCTCTGGCTTATTCTTCTTGTGCTCAGTGGTACAGACTGGATTGCCATCTAGTGGTAACAAGCTGTATGGCATTAATGCTGAATATGAAAGAGCAGAGATTTTTTTGGATATATTTACCTATTTAATTATGGTTTATATTATTTTTATTGTATAGTTGTTAAGTTTGTGTAATTGGTGTAATTGAATAAAGCAAACCGTGTACCTCTTGCCAAATGAGAAACACAAACTGAATGAGCTCTGCTAGTTTTTCCGGCGCGACTTGAAAAACATTATGTTTTACTATGACAGATCTGTAACGTCCCCATGTACATTTTACGACTGTATCGTGTTAAACTCCATAAAAACAAAAACCTCCAGAAAGTCTACATTCTCAATTTTTTACGGTTACAAACGGGTGTGATGTTGCTAGTCTGGATCTTGAGTCAGTTGTAATTGAAAGTAATCATAACTACTATACTATATAAACCCCTATATGTACTTTGTTGCATCCAAAACAATTATATCCTCAATTCTCCTACCTTAAACAAATAACGGATGTTTAATCAGGTGAGGTTTAGAGTACACTGAGCTCAATTAAAGATTAACAGCAATGTTAAAACACATCAACCTCCACTCCTTCTTGCTGTAGCATGTGGATACTCTATATTTATTTATTTATTGATTTATTAATCATCCTAGCAAAATTAGACATATATAGCTATATTCAAGATATTTTCGCTTGCTAAAATGTGATTTGTTTGCAGTGAGTAACAGGGAGAGTCCATTCCACAGTTTAGGAGTCATGTCACTGAAGGAGCTGCTACCCATTATGGAAAGCCTGCTGTGTGGAAATGTAAGCAATCTGCTGCTAGAGGATGTGAGGGTGTGAAATGGGATAGATGGGAAATCTCCGAATGATAAGCAGAAACATAACAGTGAAAGGCGGAAGGTATATATTAAGTGTAGGAAGAGACTCGTAACCATTGTAATGACCGAGCATGTGTGTGATTTGGTGTGTGTTAGTACACACTGAGGTTCATTCAAGGTTTAACTGTTAGACCAACAAACGACCAATGCATGACAATAACCAATATAATAAAATGTTTTACAGCACCACTGATGTTTAGAAGTAGGTAAAGGTGGGTAATAAAAGTGTACATTTTAAGCACATACTGTATGTATGTATTGTGTGAAACTCTCTTTATAAACAAAAAAAACCCATCCAGAAAATCTACATTCTCAACCGCCCTTCCCACAAAGGGTCACAAAGGGGTGTGGTGTTGCTAAACTGGATTTTGAAGGTACTGAGGAATCTACTAAATGCCCTTTGTTCCATGTTCTTTATACCTTATACAAATAACTGATGTTTAATCAGGTGAGGTTTTGAGTGCACTGATCAAGTCAATTTTAACAGCAACGTTTAAACACACCGACCTCCATTCCTTCTTCCCGTAGCATGCGGATGCCAGTCAGGTCTCTGGTATTGATGGAATGCATCTCCTCTCCAGCTGCTGATAGATAGAATTGGCCATCGGTCAGGCAGCCTGACACGTTGCACAGGAGCAAGCGCACCATCTCCGGATCATCCTTGCCAAAGTAACCAAACCTACATTAACGAATACATACACATATCCCAGCATTTTCAGGGTGATGCCAGCCAAGCCTAGTAGTCACAGAGCAAACACTTCACAGCGTTATACTGAAAATTTGGGTACTATACCTGAGCACCCTCTGTTCTGCTACGGGCCAGTCGATGTCAACGTCGATATCAACGCTATACTCTGGCTGCATCTCGAAGTAGGCAACTTTCCCTCCCTATAAAATGAACCAAAGGAAAAAAATTGGTACAGACCACAGTGAATGGTCTATTCAGAATCATGATTAAATAAAATATCTAACACTATGAAAAGTCCTGGGCTCAACAGATGTGTATCAAGACAGTGTATTAGTACATAAGCTCTCATCAGCATCAATGAATATCAATCAGTAAAGGTCAATAAGATTGTGACTGGCATTAAGCTGATGTTTGAATAGTTATTTTTTGTTTTTTTGTCCCGTTATGCGTCATGGTTAGCAATAGCAGTTAGCACAATTACCGTACGGTACAATTGCCAAAAAGAAGTTATGACTCAAATGATAACTTAAAACCTTTAAAAAAAAAAACACAGAGATTACTGAATGGAAAGCAATAGGTCCGTATAGCCTAAAGCTGGTTTGCAGAATTCATTTAGTGCAAAATAATAATGATAAGAAGATTCTTAATGAACCTCCTAAGACCTGAGCTTGCATTTTAGACGACTTCTAACTATTTGGGGGTAGGAGGAACCAATAAATATAATAACCAGATATTATCTTTGAACATGAAGCCACTTCTTTTGTGTACAACAGGTTCCAGTTACAAAGATTTAAGTATTATGGTGCACACAACCAAAAATGTGATGTCTACGTATGTGAATGCCAGGTTGTAGGAGGTTAGGATGAATATTCATATTTTCTTATTGATTTCTAACTGAGATACCGATAAGTCTTCAGTGTGTAGGTGTATTGTTTCACTGTTGCTCATTAACCTGTGTGTTGGTGATGTCCTGCAGAAGTTAAGATGAAGAACAAGGAAAAGGAGGAGAAGGGGCACATGGAACAGGTGGAATAGAAGAAGAACTATATAAATGAATATTGTTTATTGTCATATATTTACATGAACAAACTGGTTATATCAGGAGTAATATCATTATGTGCAGCACGTTGTTATTCTTAATTCTTCTTGCACACTGTAACTGGCTGGATAACATCTTTGTTTCTTATATTGGAATTTCTCTACACTGTCATCCTGAATCATTCCTAAACTCCAGGATTAGTTGGAATGGTGATGTTGCAATATTGCTGGAAGAAGGTATGCCTTCACTGTTTCCTATATTTAACTAGCAAATGTTAAGAAAACACTTATAGCCATATCCCACCTGCAGGAGTCCTTGGTTTACAAGATCTTTGGTACAAAAGTAGAAGGATCCATTTTCACAGAGTTCTCCATCCCAGTCTTGACGACGGGGTCTGCTGCATGGGTTCAGGTTCAGAGCTCTAGTGCATGTGGCCTCTTAGGATTTATACATAGGGGATAACACATAGGTCAAATAAGTAAATACAAGATGTGCATTAGTTTAGACCTGGGAGAATGTCTGTGTTATAATACTTATTACTGATTGTCTGAAAAGCTGAAGCTGAACCTGCTTGAACATATAGCAATAAAAGCTCACATCATCTATGTATACATATGAATATCTATCTGGTTCTACAAACCTCCTTTTTTTATCTCTTGCCAGCGGAAGTGGTGTCGGCGGACGACTGAGAAGACTGATTCATAGCCTTGCTTGGTCATCATCTCCACAGCCTGTTTCAGGTGGTAAGGGTGAAGGCATGGTGATGTGGCCTGGATGTTACAGATGATATCCACTTCTGCAGGACATCACCAAACACAGGTTAATGAGCAACAGTGAAACAATACACCCACACACTGAACACTTATCAGTATCTCAAAAAGAAATCAATAAGAAAATATGAATCAAAACTGCAGACTTAAGTGAATATGCAGTGACTTTGTCCATTAAGCCTAGGGGCGATAGATAATGTGCCACATTATACAGTATAATGTCAAGAGGAGTGGCCCAAAAATTAAGTTTTAGTCAATCAATAAAAAAAAAAAATAATTTGTTCATATAACAGCATTTATCTGAAAGATACATGCAACATACACTCATAAAGTGTGTTGCATAAGTATAATGGACCCATTTGTGATTATACACTCTATGGCCAAAAGTTTGTGGACACTTAACCATCACCTCCATGTGTGTGTGTTGAACAACGCATTCATGATTCACTCTCCCCTTTGCTGCTATAACGAGCTCCACTCTTCTCTTCTGTGAAGGTTTTCCACTAGATGTTGGAGCGTGTCTGTGGGGATTAGTGATTATTCAGCTACAAGAGCATTAGAGAGATCAGACACTGATGCTGTAAGAGTGAGGAGGTCTGGGGTTCAGTCGGTGTTCCAGTTCATCCCAAAGGTGTTCAGTGGGGTTGAGTCAGAGTCAGGGCTCTGTGCAGGACACTCCAGTTCTTCCACTCCTTAACACCTTAACACACCATGTCTTCAGAGAGCTCAGGGGCTTTGTGCATACTGTCATGCTGGAACAGGGTCTGAGTCTCTTAGTTCCAGTGAAGGGAAACTGTTGCAGCACACAAAGCCATTCTAGACAACTGTGTGTGTGACAACTTTGTGGAAATATTTTGGAGAAGGACTATATAGAGCATGCGTGTGATGGTCAAGTGTCCACAAACTTTTAGCCATAGAGAATAGTAGTAGCTGTGTTTATTGTTCCGTTTTGCTGCCTGGATTAAGAGAGCAATCTATCGATTTAATAATGATCCACATGATATATTTTGCTGAGCAGAATTAGAGTACTGTAACTACAGAAGAGCACAGAGTGAGATGATCTTGCCTGGGTTGAGTCTGGAAAACTCTTGTAGTGTTTCCAGTGATGTCGAGGTGTCCTTGGACACTTCTGTACTCCGTCTGTGTACCTGAGCCCCCCAGTTTCTAGCCACTCTCTCGATCTCATCATGGTCGGTGGACACCCATATACTGTCAAAATGGACCAGAAGAGCTTTAACACAGCACAGGACAAGACAGGACAGCACAACAAGACAGGACAACAAGACAGGACAACAAGACAGGACAGGACAGGACAGCACAGGACAACAAGAAAGGACAGGACAACAAGACAGGACAGGAAGGACAACAGGACAGCACAGCCTAGGACAACAAGACAGGACAGGACAACAGGACAGCACAGCCTAGGACAACAAGAAAGGACAGGACAACAAGACAGGACAGGCCAACAGGACAACACAGCCTAGGACAACAAGAAAGGACAGGACAAGACAGGACAACAAGACAGGACAGCACAGGACAGGACAACAAGACAGGACAGGACAACAAGACAGGACAGGCCAACAGGACAACACAGCCTAGGAAAACAAGAAAGGACAAGACAGGACAACAAGACAGGACAGCACAGGACAGGACAACAAGACAGGACAGGACAACAAGACAGGACAGGACAACAGGACAGCACAGCCTAGGAAAACAAGAAAGGACAAGACAGGACAACAAGACAGGACAGCACAGGACAGGACAACAAGACAGGACAGGACAACAAGACAGGACAGGACAACAGGACAGCACAGCCTAGGACAACAAGAAAGGACAGGACAACAAGACAGGACAGGCCAACAGGACAACACAGCCTAGGACAACAAGAAAGGACAGGACAGGACAACAGGACAGCACAGCCTAGGACAACAAGACAGGACAGGACAACAGGACAGCACAGCCTAGGACAACAAGACAGGACAACAGGACAGCACAGCCTAGGACAACAAGACAGGACAGGACAACAGGACAGGACGCATTCAGTTACCTGTCAAATGTCTCGGAGTCTATAGCAGCTCGTATCACCCAGCCGATCAGCGGAACTCCAGCCAAGAGCTTGATGTTCTTCAGGGGGATCCCTTTACTTCCTCCTCGGGCCAGGATCACAGCAGCGATGTGTTTCTTGTCCTCTAACCTCTGGCATTTGTTGCCTGAGTTACAGTTGCTGTCTGCTGCGCGTTTCCTCGTGGTAGCCATTCCCTTTCTCTCACACACTCATACACACACACACACACACACACACACTGCAGTGCGCTAGAGTGAAAGAGATTTAAGCGAAACAAAATAAATAAATAAGATCAGATTTGATAAGGATTCCGCGCAAGTCAGGATGGGTAACGTAGTGCAACGTCACCCAGTACAACTACCGTAATGGATCTCGGAGGCGCGCGCACTACTCCCGCCCTCAAGGTTTATTTAGGGACGTAAACGATCCCTTTTTTTTCCTTCCTTGTATTATTACATTTAAATACAAAACGAATCTCCAACACTCTATACGTATGCGTGGTCTTATAGAACATTATTTGGGTAAACGTGTAAGTGTTTCTAAACAATCTATTCATAAAATATATCGGCAGACGCATGTACTATAGTGACTACTGATTTTGGCTTGAAAGGGGGCGGGCTCTTATAATTTCTTGATTTTTCTGAAGTGGGTGTGAATGTGAGCGTACTTCCAGGCTGTATTCCTACATTATGCCCAGTGTTCCCGGGATATCCGTTTAAAAAAAAGGTGCATAGGGTAAACTTAGTTGATTTTTTTTTTATCTCTCTCTCAAAGATTAGGTAGGTTTAACATTTTGAATCTGTTTAATCCTTACAGCCGCCCAACCATTTTCACGAATCCCCGCCCCCTCCGGATCTAAAGTGGCCAATAGCGTGTCTGTAAAATGACTGACAGGAGGCGCACCCAATCACAAACAAGCACCCCTGACCTCGTGGCAGTTTTCTAAATGCGTGTCTCCTGCAAAAGAATATATACTTCTACTGAGGTTTAAGCCTTTTTTATTGGGGTGTTATAAATAAAAGACGTATTAATGGTTATTAGAAGACGAAGAAAAAAATATGTTTCTTAGCCATAAAACAATGTAATCGTTCCACACTACACCCATAAAATATTTAAATGCACAGATTAATACGGCTTATGATTACATAAATATTAATATAAATACACTTCTCAACGTAATATCTCGATTAAGACCATTTCATTAAAAAACCAAGGAGTTTTAAATAAGTTGTTATACTTTCTAACACACCGTTCATACAAAACTTTAATCTATTCTTAACCACGTGATCAGTCTCCGTAGAGACCGTCAAAAATTGCCATAGCCGACTATATTTCAAGTCGTCAAGGCGGGGTATTGGGTAAAGTTTTCAACTAGCAATAATCGCGCCTCGGATAAACCTCATAGGCTACGATACTGCCACTGCGCAAAGCTGACGAGACATCCCGAGCAGACGTCAGGCCACTGTACAGCACACACATCACACACACGGTGACTTTTCCACGACACCGACTTTCTACACAATTAACTCTTTAATGTAATGTTAATACACCAGTTACCACTTCTACCTACATTTTAATTCATTTTAAACCTCTGTATATACCGAACTCTTTAAAATGTAACGAAGAATCATGCCGCAAGGCACGATGGGAGTACTACGTCATCGACGTATAACAATAGATTTTCCAAAAAAAAAAAACAAATTAAGTTAAAAATAAGTAACAACGCTGTTATGAAGCACGACCTAAACTGCTTTTGCCATAATGTTTGTTTCATTTGTTTCTTTTTCTGTCTTTCTTTTTCTTTTTTTGTTATATACAACAGCGCTTTGAAACAGATCTTACATCCCATGGCCACTAGGTGGCAGTGTTCACTCGGTTTCAACCCCATATACACACACACAGCTCATATATTCACAGTGTATGAAAAGACGTAACTTAAAAAATATCAAGGAAATAAAGAGAAAATAAAATTCGCCCCGGTCCTGAGCTTCTCCTTGCAGGGAAGAGTGCTTTATAGTCTCTGAGGAATTAGGAAGAGATCCTGGGAAAGAAAATTAAAAGATGAAAAAAAAAAACAGACTTTCCACGCAACTTCTTTGTGTGAATCTGGGTTGTTTGTTTGTTTGTTGTTTGTTTGTTTGTTGCTTGTTTGTTTGTAATTACATGTTAGCGGTACAATATGTAGACCCATAAATACTGGGTCCTTTATTGTTTTGTTTTCTGATAAGTGGCAAAAAGACACTAAATATGAAGGGATGCATAAAGGGTGAACCAGACATTTGTAGGCTCTTTATATTTTAGGAAATTATTTTCCATGAATATTTCTAACTTTGTACATAGAAACAACAACATCAACAACAACAAAACAAAAGAAAAACGAAATAACTAGAATTTACCTTTACCTCCTCTAACACCTCTAAATTGTGTATGTTTTTATGGTCCGAATTTTTTAAATAAATAAATAAATAAATAGAAATGTCTTGAGAATTAGAAATGACTTATTTAAGGACTGAATGTTAAAAATGTTGTAAATTAGATTATTTTTGTATTGTTCCAGACATTCTATTTGAACCATTTTTTTTTTTAGAAAAAATGTTAGATTTATATTTACGCAAAATAAAATAAAGAAGTGATTAAAATGAAGAAGAAGAAGAAGAAGAAATCGAAAGGATCTGGATATGCGTATAATAATTTTATGCGTGACAGGGTAATAAGAAGAATAAGAAATAACAGTAACTCCTCCCTCACAGGAAGTGATATAGGGAGGTAGAAAAGGAAACAAAAAGATTTTTGCTAATTTTTGCTAGCAGTAAAATATTAATATTGTTTTGTGCATTACATGTTAATAACGATGCTCATAAAATGTTAATGTTACATTATAAAAGCGTAGCTGGTTTTATTTACTCAGATTTTATTGTTTACGTTGTAAGCAGGATCAACCAATCAGCATGATGGATTCTCCATGGATCTGTTTCACAACTATTCGCTACAGTTACACCGAGTGTATAAACCCCCTTTAGTGACTTGACACTTTTACTCTGTTAAATATGATCCAATGTTTCTACTCAAACCTCTCTGCATATATACAGTCAACTGAAATTAAATCCTGACGCATATCCTGACTGCTACTCAAATAAATTTCATAAAATTTTAATTCTATAGCGCTTTTAACAATGAGTATTTTCACGAAACAGCTGTACAGAAATATATAAATTTGAAACATAAAATGATCAATTTAGAGGCGATAAAGTCCCTGAGACGACAATGCTCCATTTAAACAAAGCAGCCTAATGGTAGAAAGCCTCGAATCACAGGCCAGAAAGAAGCAACAAACTATTCATTGATTCCCATTAGAGATACAAGTTATAAAAGGCAGTTATAAGCAACAGTGCACATAAAGGAGTGGGCTTTTGGGGATTTGTGGCAAAAGACCACTGGAGATTCTTGTCAAGCTGACATGATTCAGTAGATCCCCAGTACTGTTTATTTAAATAAACTATTTCAATGCTCAGAGGTGAAGAGCAATACTCATTTACTTACTCTGAGGAACCACTTTGTCAATGTAAAACCTCTTTACCATGCCAATAAAGATACATGAATCTGAATAAGAGAGAGAGAGAGAGAGAGAGAGAGAGAGAAAGGTCTATGCTCTGACTCTATACACTTTATTCTGAGGTGTTAGATTGAAGTGTAAATTGGCCCCACCTCCACTCAAAATCACCCCCTCCACATTAGAGAAGGACATGTTGGTTGGGGTTTGATTGTTCAACCAATCCTATCTGTGTCTTTTACAGACTTTTACACAAATTTGCAATAAATGTCCCTAAACTGGTGTATCGTCTACAAGTGAAGTGACTCATTTTTATGAACAGGGCCATGAACTTACTTCCTGCTTATGTATGTAGATGGTTGCAGATCGTAAGAGTGGAGGAAGTTTGGGCCAAATCCAGAAAGCCACAGTCCTCTTTGGTTTCTGTTTAGGTCTTTCAGCTGATAATAGCTCACTACAAGAGCTACAGGAGAACCACCAAGATCACATCCTGTACAGATACAAAACACAGCTTTTTCTGTTTAAGGAAATCTGACCTGTCCAAGGTGCATGTAAGTATGAGAAACTTCATGGATATGTAAGAAGTCTGATGAGCCAGACAATGAAGAGGTAGACCTTGATGTTTTTTGTGTAATCACGCCATCTTTTCTCCATTAAGCTCAGGAAGGAGTGTCTGACTAATGGATAAAAAGTAAATGATCTGAATCCAAACTGTGAGCTTCATCTTCAAGTATTTTATCGCTCATTCTTTTCTAAACCTGCTAAATATAACATTTTTCTTTTTTTTTGTTATTATTTTGAAATGATTTAATTTGTATGTTTATCTAATTATTAAATAAAACATTTTAATCAACATTCTTTTTTTCCGCAATCATTTTTTATTTGGTTTAAATGCATTGCAAGAATATAAAGGTTAAAAGTTCAAATCCCAGTGCTAATGTTGGGATTGCTACCTTGCCTCCTTCATTACTTTAGGGTGTCTATAATGACCACTCTGACCCTTGTCTCCTAATGAAGAACATGCAACAAAAAGGAATCTTCCATAAGCAGGAATCTTCCAGGAATCTTCCATTTTAATATGCTAAGAGACTTTTTAATATAATTTTTTTTACTTGTGTTCCTTTTTGCACATTTGTTTCTCTTAGGAATAAATAAATAAATAAATCAGACAGTGTTGGGACAGTTAGAGATCATTCTGAGATTAAAGGAGCTAAAACATCTTATCAGTCAAAACTTCCTAGCTTTCCAAAATTTCCGAAATGAGTTAGGTAAACGTTTAAAATACATCTATTGTCTATACCCACTTTATTCCTAATTAGGGTCACAGGGATCTGCTGGAGCCTATCCCAGCACACATTGGGCGAAAGGCAGGGGTACACCCTGGACAGGTCACCAGTCCATCACAGGGCCACAAATATAGACAGACAAACACACACACTCACACTCACCATTCAACCTAATGTACATGCTTTTGGACTGTGGGAGGAAACCGGAGTACCCGGAGTAAACCAGCACAAGCACAGGGAGAACATGCAAACTCCACACAGAAAGGCCCCTCGAACCCGGGATTCAAACCCAGGACCTTCTTGCTGTGAGACAACAGTGCTAACCACTAAGGGCTTATATTTTATATTCCTGAATGCAGCTTAACCCAAAAATAAGGCTGCAATAGTTATAAACTCTAATGAATTTGATTAGGAACATAATAAAACTCTGAAGTCTACCTGAATCACGCCAGAGCAATAAGAAATAATAAATCTCAACCAGCTGCAAATATTTTGTGATGTAATGTGTAGCCTAAAACAAAGCATGTACAATCCAGGATTTAAAAGAAACAAGATGTTGGTCATTTCTTTAACGTGATTCCTTTCACCCTTTTGGGCATGTTCTTCTCTCTTCATTTTATCTGAGGATTGTAAATGATTAATCAGCGTTTTCTGCTGCATGCCCATTTGATTAATGTGTAATCAGATTAAACAGCTGTCAAGTTATATTAAAGATATGTTTTAATACTGTTTGAATACTGTTTAAATACCTTATTTGAAAGTGGCCCCAAAACACTAAACATGGCCCAAAAACACTAAACATGACACTAAAACATGTCAAAAGTTTTTTTTTGTTGAAAGTCACACGTGTGAACAAGAAGAAAGATTAGCGGCATTTGCCTGCGGCTGGAACATCCAATTATATTCAGAAATATCATATATCATGTAGTATCATAACACCACTGTTAACTCTGAGCAAATTTTAACATTATAGCTACCACAGAGCTCTAAGATAACTAACAATCCTGTATTTTAAATATCCTTATAAACAAAGGGTTTTTTTTAGTCTGGTTCCTTTCAAGGATTTTTAGAAAAATCATCTTAAGGAGTTTTTCCTCACCACCGTCACATTTACATTTCTGGCATTTGCCAGACACCCTCATACAGAACAACTTACATTTTTTATACAATTGAGGGTTAAGGGCCTTGCTCAGGGGCCCAGCAGTAGCAGCTTTAAAAATTAATATGCTGAATTTATTCATTTCTGTAAAGAAAGCTATAAGAAATCAACAAATGAATTGACAAAGAAATCTATACATTGTTGTTTTTTTAAAAAAAAGCCCTATATATTTAATAATAAATTGAAATTGAAACTGAAAGTTAAACGGTAATCATTTGCTATTTAGAATGATATAAAAAAAAAACCCCACAAAATAAACCGTCTTCGAACCAGAGGCGTGTCAGGTGAGCTGTAATTTTATTGAACAAACAAGAAATTGTGTGTGTCCAAATTTGTGTCCATAAACGTTTGGCCATATGGTGTGCTGTATATGCGGGTTTTTCCTGAAGAAATGAAGGGTGATACAGTTACTCCCCCTAGCGGTAGAATAAAATCTTTACATGTTTAAAATAATAGTTTTTATTAAACAATACTTCTACATAAGTTACGTTGCCTTTATTTGTCACATATACATTACTTCACAGCGAAATTCGTTCTTTGTTATTGAGCGCAGAGTCAGAGCGCAGGGTCAGCCATGATGCAGCACCCCTGAAAGCAGGGTGGGTTGGGGGCCTTGCTCAAGGACCCAACAGTGGCAGCTTGGTGTTGCTGGGTATCGAACCCCAATCTTCTGGTTTAACCACTTGAGCTACCACTGCCCCGGTTTTCACATATTCCAGCTTATTATCAAGCTGGGTGAGAGCGCAGGGTCAAGCCATGGTAGGGTGAAGGGCCATAAAGGCCCAACATTGATAGTGTGGCAGTATGGAGGCTTGAACCCCGACCTTCTGATCAGTGACCCAGCACCTTGACCACTAAGCCACCATGTCCCTGCAAGCTCTTACATTGGGTAATTTCCCTTATTTCCTTTCTAAATTGTTCATTAATAATATCATGCCTTAATAATAACAACATTAACACTAATATACTAAATCAGAACAGTTAAACATAGTATTGAAAACACAACAAGCAGGACAAACTGCTTTATTGAGCATTTTAAAATGTCTCATTAATACACAGAACATTATTTAAATTTCTCAACTAAAGTGTGTACAAGCTTGGTGACAATATTACATGTTCCGATATAACGGTATAATAATACAGGACAGTGAAATAGTGCTCTAATAAAACGAAATAGCCATGTAGGTCGAGAGACAACAAATTCCTCATTCTCACTCTCAATACATAACAATATGTTGTTTTTTAAAAAGTATTTTTTAAATTGATTTGTATAAATCAGGAAAGGAAGAAAGCAGATGAGCAGTTGCTGCTCCTTTACAAAGGAAGTGGTAGAATTTAACAGAACAGTAGAAAGAGGTCCAGTGGAGCAAGACAAGAATACAGCATCACTGAACCTTTTATTATCCCAACTACGGTCTTGTGCGTGTCATGTGACGGCTACATTCTGCCCCCCTTCAGGTGTGAAGAACTGCACTTTGGGTACAGCTAGTGACAGGTTGTTACGCTGCATAGAGTTGCTCTTGCGCATGGAGTTGTTGCGGCGCATAGAGTTTCTCTTGCGTAGAGAGTTCTGGTGCGAAAGCTCGCTCTTCTGCATCGTCTGTATGAGGATGGACGGCTTCTCGTCGAGCTCGCGAGCGCTGCAGCGTGGTGTCGGAACCTTCAAGGTGTTGCCAAACTTAGAGTAGTCCACTGAGTAAACCCCCTCCTCTTCAGTCACGATTGGCACGAATCGGTGGCCCCACTGGATCTCCTCAGTCACATAAGAAGTGCGTGCCTGTGTGGTGATTCCCGTGGTCTCTACAACACCCTCGAGGATGACTATCACCTCCAGGTCACTGCATTGCAGCTCCATGGCTGACAAGTCATAGAGGGGACTGTCTTTATCAATGACATGGCAGATAATGAGTGGAGCC
Source organism: Hemibagrus wyckioides (assembly GCF_019097595.1). Taxonomy (NCBI): domain Eukaryota; kingdom Metazoa; phylum Chordata; class Actinopteri; order Siluriformes; family Bagridae; genus Hemibagrus; species Hemibagrus wyckioides. Next base: position 6,263,376 of record NC_080728.1, read on the forward strand.
AGAAGGAAAATACTGTTGCTAGCCACGGCGCTCTCACTTTGGATGTCGATCTGGTGTATAGGGATGACCTCACCCTCAGGCGTGGTGGTCTTGCGCACCACCTGGAGGCGCACAGCTGCATTGATGATCATGCTCTTGCGCAAGTCACCCACACGGATCATGAAGCACAGACGACTGTTGCGCACGGCGATGCAAGCCTGCCGGCTGAAGATGAGCGTCTCAGCACGTCTGTGCGACTGTGCCGTCTTCATGAAGATGCAGCCCAACATGACAGCATTGATGATGAGCCCAGCGATGTTCTGCATGATCAACACTGTGATGGCCATCGGACACTGCTCGGTAATCATGCGGCCACCGAAGCCTATAGTGACCTGCACCTCGATGGAGAACAGGAAGGCTGAGGTGAAGGACCTGGAAGGGGAAAAACGTTCAGATTTTAGAAGTACCATTCGCAAAAAAAAAAAATCATGAGCCCTCACTCAGTCTCCGCCTTAGCTGTGGGCCTTGTCAAATATTCAGTTGTTTTCCACCTCTTAACCTGTTGATAACGGTGATGTACTCTCAGTAGTTATGCCTTAGTTGGCTCTATTCTAACACATTTTGTGTTCAAATTAGAGATAATTAACAAATCTTAAGCACACTGTGTATTCAATCATCCTCAAAACACACAGTAGACTTCACTGAACTTTCGTTTAACTCTACATGATTACTTTTCTTCTTATTCCTCCTCCTCCTCCTATTATTATTATTATTATTATTATTATTATTATTGCATGAGTTAATGGTTAGTAATTAAGATGCATGAAAATCAGGAACAATAATCTTTGCTCCCAGACTATAATATGTTTTTACCAAATACACATGCTCTGATTTGATCTAATTATGATGCCTGGCATCTTGTGTTAAAAGCTGATTTATTTGTCCTTTTATGTTAGGTAGAACAATCAGTTTTTGGGAGAGTTAAGAGTTCTACGTTTACTAAAAAATTTTCCTTCCAGAGAAATGAAGAACCCTAAGAGTCTAGATGTTTCCATGAGCAACCAGATTGCAGTCTGCATCATGCACCGTGCTTATGCCCAATAAACAAGTTTTAAGTAGCCTGTGTGTTGCTTTTCATTGATGTGCACCATAATGTCATCATGCTTTGTGTGTTGATCAGTAACAGGTATGTCAAGCACGTGGACTTACTTGACGTTGGTGACACACTGCTCGACGCCGGACGGACGGTTGAGATCCAGGTCTCCGTGCCCGAAGGCAACGAGCCACCAGAGCATGGCGAACAGCAGCCAGCTGCACAGGAAGGTCATGGTGAAGATGACAATCGTAAAGCGCCACTTGAGGTCCACCAGCGTGGTGAAGACGTCCTGCAGGAAGCGGCCCTGCTCGCGGATGTTCTTGTGCGCCAGGTTGCACGCGCCGCTCTTGGCAATGAAGCGCGCCTTGTTCACGCGATCCCTGAACACCGGCTTCCGGGGGGCGCGCGAGGCCAGCGCGGGCAGCGCGAACTCCTCGGGAATTATGCTTTTTCTCGCCAGCATCGCTATTCGGCACGTTACCGCCCAGGCGATATACGTGCATTCAGTTCAGGAAAAAAAGAAACTAAAAACACACACATACATACACACACCCGCTCAGCCGCCGTCTTACATCCCAGCTGTTTAACCCGGCAGGTTGTGTTGCAATGTTTTGCATCTGACCGAAAGTTTTTTTTTTTCTCTAAGACGTGACAAGAGATGCGTGCAAAAAGTTTTGCTGCTCGTCACACACTCCAGAGAGGCTGCTCCAAGTCCAGCTCCAGTTGACGTACATCTCGGGGGCGGTCACTACCCTGTGCTCTCCGCACGAGCCTCTACAGCAGAACAGAGAACATCTTCAGCTCACTCTTCTCCTCTAACTAGATGCTCGATTATACCCTGCACAATGACTCTATGATTTCCCCAAACATTTTATAAATCATGCATGTTTCCTGTAATTGCACAAATAAAGTTAAAAATGTCACTGTATAATAATAATACCAATTATACAACAGGCCAAATGTTTTTGTCTAACTGGGTGACAGAAAAGTTGTAATGTAAATCACTTCTTAAATGTGGCCTGCAGGGGGCGACATAAGGCGCTCTTGGCTTTCAAGTCGAATCAAATCAAGAAGCTAGCAGGCTTGGGAAATTTACTCTGGTGTTTTCTAATTGTATCCCAGGACAGAGATGATAGATGAAACTACATAATTGACTCCAGTATCTAGTAGAGTTTCTTTATTAACTGTTTTCTCCTTGATTAAGATCTGGGATGAGGCAGTTCTGTGGTGTGATTCAGGATGGAATATGGTAGTCCATCACATGTATTCACACCTTGAGGTAATTTACCATAACCAGTGCACTTACTGATATAAAGGATGATATATGAGGATAAATTGCACATGCATAGTCATGTAAACAACATGTTTCTCAAGTCTGTAGAATCTTGTGGCCAGTTTGCAATATGCTCTGGAGTCGGTACAGAACCAGAACACCTGTAAGGTGATCTGCTACACAAATATACCACCCAATGTCTGAGAATGTTGCCTGGAAATCAACACATCCATGTAATTTTACATTTCTGGCCTTTTGCAGACACCCTTATTCAGATTAAAACTTACAACTGAGCACTTGTTGGTTAAGGGCCTTGCTCAAGCAGTGGCAGCTTGGCAGACCTGGGTTTTGTATTCACAAGCTTCTGATCAGTAGTCCAACACCTTAACCACTAAAATACGTTAGTGTTCCCTTTGGCACTGCTAAACATCATCAAGGATACAGCTACATGATTCTTCATGAAATAGGAATGAAATGTTTGGTCCAGAACTGAGATCACAATTCTCACTCAAGGTTCCTTTACCAAGTTTGTAAACAAATCTATCATCCAAATTCCTACACAGAATAAGAGTCTTTCACAGAGGTCTCAAACTCCACACACAGGGAGAAGGAATCAAACCCCTAACTCTAGAGGCACAAGGCAAACATGTTAACCACTAGCAGATTTTTGTGGATGCTTAGTGCTACGATCTAGTCCCAAACTGAAAAGGTGACATTTCCCCACCACCTTTTTAAACGTGTTAAATCTGCTAAAGTATGTATCATGACATCAGTTTGTCCCTAGTCAAAGCGAGGGTAAAAAGTACACCAAAATAAACACAATTTCAAATTCGGAAATGCTGCTGCTCCTTTCCTGGCTTTCAACACAACTAACTCATCTCCCAAATCAACAAACCATTCATCAAAACCAGCATTATTCCATTCTGTTATTAAGATACCCACTAAGTCTCATTTCTGACATGTAAAGCTCTTAACGGTTCAGCTCTGACATATTGTGTAGTATTAGCATTACGCAGATTTACTACTAATCCCTTCATCACATAACAGGAGATCATCTTAGACAGATGCGGGATACCTCACAAATAGTCAGCACATGTATGCAGATCTCCTTGAGGGATTCACCTCGTCTCCCAAAATTATTATTATTGCTATATATATATATATATATATATATATATATATATATATATATATATATATATATACACATACATATATATATATATATATAGAAAGAGGAGGGACTGAAGAAACCTTTATTAAAAAGATATTGTTTCATGACACCAGTTAACTCTTTTTTTGGCAGAATGTTTGCATTTTCTCTAAGATTTTAGAGAATTTTTTAAATTTTAAGAGATAAGGACTAAATTGCAGCACAAGCATCAAAACTTCCAAGCTACACATCCTCTATCTGGGAACATTATAAATAGCCTTAAAGTATGATTCAGGAAACGTACGTTATTTTTTTTGTCAGCTTGCTCAGATTTCTATATTATATGCTTTTTAGATTTCACAATGAAAAGATACACAAATATACAATGGCCTCACTGCAGATTTTATTCACTTGTACAAAAAAAACAGTAGGCATACAGTATAATGTTAAACGTTTATGCTGTTAACAGTAATTACATATGTACATTTAAGACAATTCAGCACAAAATGCTTGTAAGAAATATTGCATAACATTGTGATTCTGCACAACATGGTGCATCATATGAAAATACATATAAATACACATTAGTAAGGCCAACATCCTTGGTGAGAGCAGTATTCGTCATATGTCTGTGTCTGTTATGATTGGACGCAGTGAGTGTTCAGTGTCCCGGCAGACTTTGGCACGCAGTACCACTGTATGATAAATATTACAGCCAAAGGAGGGGGTGTAATTTGCTTTGTGAAGAAGAAACACTGCTCTATAAAAACTCTGCTGGCTGTAAAAGTATCCAGAGTAGCACTATAAAAGTTCACTTGGCCTAACAAAACAAAATAAAGCGTGGTCCCCACTACAATTCAGGGGAGAAACCATGGTAGGCAAATGGATCACGTTTCGCAGATCCCTTGGCTAGATCAGATTTTGTCAGCAGTAATATAAAAAAAATCAAACATTAAAAAAAAAACTCACACACACACACACACTAGGCCAGAGTTGAGTCTGAAGTTTATGTCTTATGGGAATAAAGCAGAACAGCTGGACTTGCTATAATGATGACGATGGTTCGCTGCTCATCTGTTCTACCGAGTGGTGGGAAAACTTCTGACATTCAAACCTCTTTGGTGATTCACACTTACGATGACATTAAATCTGCTAAACCCTAGACGATTCTGTCAAAGAGGTCCAGGCGTAGACTCTTTCCTCTTGTAATTTCGGACATTTCCCAATGCATCAGTTCCCTAACAGTGACTCAGTAAGTCAGAGTAATAACTGCATATTATTATGCGGTAAAATTATTAAAATGCCCAAGGGGGTTAAGGTCACAGCACAGTTCCTGGAGTATAGAGGTGTGAAATGGTGTGACGCACCTGGGCTAAAGATGTTAGGATGGCTTTGTGAGTAGGTGTTAAGTGGAGTCTTGCTCTGTGATAACTGTTACAGAGTTTTACAGAAGGCCTCTTTCATGTAAGTTCTAAGAGAACACAAGCACTTGCCCAGACATCAATAGCCTGGAGTCTGAAAGAGCAAAACTGGCCTTCCTGTCTGATGGTGTTATACTCGGTAGAGTAGCATTGGCCTAGAATAAGGAGTTAGGAGCTCATATATATATATATATATATATATATATATATATATATATATATATATATATATATATATATATATATATATATATATAGATTAGGGAAGAGAGCATCTCCTCCAAATGCGCTTTGCATGTGATAAGTAAGTAGCAGTCACAAAAGACGTAGTCAGTGAATAGCTGTGTGTGTTTCGTGTGACTAAAAAATTGGAAAAGAAAACAATAAAAAACTCTGCCTTGTAGCTCTCATCTGATCTCAGGCTGCTAACAAATGATTTCTATCCAAAATTTGGATAGGATCAAGAATCATCCTCTCAGTTGAAATGATGAAGCCTTTAGTTTTATATCCAGAATCCAGTTATTTTGACTTTACAGTTTATACTAACAGAAAGAAAAGTGTCAAAGATGTCAGCTAGAAATCACTGTGTGGAACATAAAGGCAAGTTAAAATGTAGAATAAAAGCAAAGACATGAGAGAGGTGAACCAAAATACAAATCTCCAATTACAGTTGCAATTTGGTTTCAGCAATTAGGCAAAAAAAAAAAAGCTCATTAACATACATCTATATATTGTAAATAAAATATTTTCTGTCCCCAGGAAGCACACTCATAATTCATTACAACGGGCCATAATGCAAGTCCTGATTGTTACAGGAAAATGATATAGTGTCTTGATACAATGTTTTGCATAGTAATTTGTGCCTCTGTGGTGCTAAGAAATTTCCCTTTATTATCCAGAGTAATATTCAGCAATGCACATTAGACAGACAGATTGTGTCAGCTCTCAGGTGTGCTGACTACTGCTTACAGTGTTAGTACCAGTTAATAAAGTATACTGTAAATAGCTGCTGTTTCTCACATGAACACACACACATCATTAAATTAATGTAAAAAAAAAAAGAAGCATGAGCCAAAAAAAAAAAAAAGAGTTAAATACTGCAGTTATATAATGTAAGTTGCTAAAAGGTCAAAGGCATTGGCAGACTGGAAAATCTGCCTGTTTATAAAATGAGAAATAACTCCTTCCTTCCTTCCATCCTTCAGCAGTGTGTATGTGTGTGTGAAGGTGTGCACTGATGGATGCGTTTACATGTCTGCTTTGACGAAGGAGGCGAACATGCCGTCCTCCTGCTCCATCAGCGCCTCTGGTTTCCCGTACTCGAGTATGTTCCCTCTCTTCATCACAATCACGAGATCAGCCGTCAGGATAGTGTGAACCCGGTGCTGTGGAGGAACACACACACACAGGCAAACATGAGTGTATGCATATTAACATATATAGACATAAACACACATGCTGTTATGAGCACATGAATTAATTAGAAAGAGTAAAAAGTCTGCAGAGTGGATGTTTCTGTTGAACTGCTGTTATAGTACATCACATGGAGATGGTGACAAATACAACACACATGATTTTTGGCCCCTGGACCGTACAAAAGAATAAGCCAGTAACACTGATCCAGATGGGGCTTGGAGTTAGTCAGGGCTTTCAAACTGAAATGGCACATAGAAGAGTCATAGGATTACCAACCAGGGTGCCTGGACGGGGCTGTGGCCATAGCCAGTGGTGGGGTTACTTGTGTGTGCGCACTAGGGTGCTGAACAGGCTGTCCTCCTGCGCTAACAGGTTTGCAGCGCTGTCACACTCCACCAGAATCCCAGAGGAAAAGACCAGCACCTGCTCCGCCTCCACTATGGAGGAGACCAGATGCTGTGCCACGGAAAGACAGAGAGAAAGAAGAGAAAGAAAAAAGAACATGGGGAGAGCACACAGTGTGTGTTTGAGAGAGAGAGACAGGCAGACATAGAGAGAGCATGAGAGAGAGAGAGAGACAGGCAGAAATGAGATGAGGATAAGAAAAAAGATAAGGAAATGGTAGCAAGGAAAGTCATGGAAATACCATAAAAAGACCATTTTCAGCCCTTTCCTTTTCAGCCTTTCTTTTAAAATTCTTAACATTTTTATTGCACTTGAATTGGTTATTATTTACCCCAGGTTTGGTGCAAACACTCTGGAACTAGGAGAGATAAGTTAATGTTAACACCAAGATGTTTACATGACTTGAACCACTTTTCTGAACCACAGAAGGAGACGTAAACCTTTTACAATCCATTTTTAAACTTCAGGAAACCTGAGGCTTTTATATGGGCCATTTTTAATCAGCATTTTTGTCTCTTTAAAATGTTATTGTTTTTTGATAAGGATGAGTAATCTTACATGAATATTATGAAATAAAATCAAAGATCTTGAATCAACTGTGTTCAGGACAAAAATAGATTAGAGGAAAAACAGAAGGAGAGCCAGACAGGAAAGTGTGAAGCTTGTGAGCATTACACACCTCACCTTCATCTTTTCTGATTCGATTTTGAAGATGTTCGTGGTAATAGATGTGTTTTATATAAAGCAAACTTACTGCTATGGTGACGACTGTGCGGTCAGCAAACGCTGTCATCACGACCTTCTGCAAAATGTTCTCCTGTGAAAGGAAGCATACGCACAAGTCTGTGACTGCCAGCTGAAAATATAATGACTCTGTGTAAACTATTTGATGAAGAACACTCAGTGGGCTATTTAATGTCCAATAAACCCTACACTCAAAAACCAAAGAACAAATGTACGCTCCTTTTAATTGGACCAATAAACTGTTATCAGGAATATAGTCTAGATTTGTATGTTTGGCTCAGTGGAATAAAAGAAACAGAGGAGGGTTTGTTTGTTTTTTTTACCGTGGCCATGTCGATGGATGCTGTGGCCTCATCCATGATGAGGATGCTGCTCTTACGTACGAAGGCTCTGGCGAGGCAGAAGAGTTGCCTCTGACCCACGCTGAAGTTTTCTCCTCCTTCAGTTACTACCGCATCTGTAGAGATTTTAAGGGAAGACTCTAGCATGGCACTGTAATCATATTTGCATAATAAAATCGAGAATATTTACAGCTAATAATAAAAAGGGCCATTTATTAGAACATCAATATAAAAAATATTTTACTTTACAATTCTCATTACAAAATTCTATATCTACAAAATTACCTCAATCATTTTTTCAATATTTATTTATTTTTTTATCTATAACTCTACCGTTCATGGTAAATTTGTTCAATAATAATAAACAGACATTTTCATTCAGTAAATAACTGTTACTAGCTTTTGGATACATTTCATAATAACCAGGTTCCACAGACTAAAGTCTACTGTACAGTATAGAGATATCAGTTAAAGGGTTAAATCGAACCGAACATAGTAGCTTTCATTTTAAACTTTCACTCATACTGAGAAAGGTCATTTAGACATTTCAGAACCCTTCCTATAACTCTGTCAAGCTTTACTGCCATACCCAATCCTCCTGGTAGCGCTTTGACCATATTCTTCAGCTGGGCAATTTCTAAAGCCTCCCAAAGCCTGTCATCGGTGCAGGTGCATTCAGGGTCCAAGTTAAAACTGAGGAGACACACAGGACAAAACAAGGATGAGCAAATAAATATGCTATCCAGCAGTACCAAGGACAAAATGGCAGTATGCATCCACAGTGCTGAAAAGAGGCACACTGCATGACCATAAGAGGCAATGGCAATGAGTCTGGCTTCACTCCACTGACCTCCTGTTCCTGAAGAGCACTAGGGAAAACTCTTTCTACCACGCATTACTCTCTTTATCACTGAACTGCATTTCCCACTGAATGCTTTGTGAAAGTCCTGGCATGGCATCCTGGACTCATCACTTCAGTCTAAATCAGTTCTATGCTATATTAACACGGAGCCTCCAGGGACTGGCAAGATATTGGTGCTTATTAGCTCCGTCTCATGTAAACCATCAGAATCACTTTTCAGATGAATCTAATGATAGAAAGCAGTGATAGTGAGACAGTCTGTGTCTCCCTAAATGACCTTAAATGAACATAATGCTTGGTTGTCTGTGCGTCAATAAAACAAAGTGGAGAGAATGATTATGTGCCGATTGCAGTGTGATAAAGTTCTATGGAGAGTCCAAAAGAAGCGTCCTTTGTTAAAAAGTTAATCTGAAATATAAATTGAATAATAAAGCCTTTAAAGCAGTTTTAAATCTGAATCCTAAAATTTAGATTCTGTCTCCTTGGTACTTACATACTTCCTTGATGTATGATTATCTTCATCAAGTTCATTTTTTTTAAACAAAAACTTTTTATTCCTAGTTAACCTTTCCTCTGACCTTTTCTCCTTATCTGATGAGGAAGTTGGTGTTTATTATTTTTGGTCTCGTGTGGTTGAGTCGAGTAGATCCTTAGCTGACTCCTTCAGGGAGAAGCGGAAAAGGAGAATGAAGTGTGTGTGTGTCTGAATGTGAATGATCTATGTGTGTGTGTGTGTGTGTGTGTGTGTGTTCACACCGGATGGAGCCACTGAACAGCACTGGATCCTGAAGAATGATTGACAACCGGGATCTCAGAGTATGCAGGGGAAGCTTGCAGATATCAATGCCATCAATAATGATCTTTCCTGATTAAAAAAACAAAACAATTTTTATAATTACAAACACATTACAAAATTAGAAATTATTAGAAACATTTATTACACCAGTTACATTTCTCAGAAACAGAAAAAAATAATGAATAAATATTTAACCTATGAATAAATAATAAAATATTTAACCTACGAACATAGATATAATGTGTATATAATCAATGTGTATACTGTTTGAATATTAAACAAGAAGGAAAGCAGTTACTTTTACTAACACGGCGACTCAGACAGTGGACGTGTATTTGACTAATAACTGCCAGAATCTGGAAAGATAATACTGAATCATCATTCTGCTTCTGCAGTGTCCAACATTTGCAATGGAAAGTTGGAAATATGTACTGTTAAATCATTCACACTTCTCATTTTAGCTTTATATGGACACACTGTGAGTGTGTGCTTATTCAATCTCAGAGTTTAAGATATTTCACGGAGCACTGGTCATGCTCAAAAAATTGAATGGGTGCGTATTTTAGGATTTAGCCACATTAAAAGTCTCGACTCACTGACCTGCTGAAAAGGACTGGCCTATGCAAGAATATTAAATGAGCTTTGATGACTTAACACTAAACTTCATAAAGTGTTCCATTATTTCTTAATGTTTAAAATAGTGTTTTATGTTTGTTGGTGTTCTCTTTTATTCTGTTTATTTTTATTCTCAATGATCTTAAAGTGTGGCTGCTTTACAAAAAGAAAAAAAAAATCAAAAAAGAGGGTATAACATGGACTAGTGAAGTCTAAAATGACTGTAAGTCTCAACAAGGCTCAACTGAAGTGCCCGAGTGCTCTAAAAGCTAATGCCTCGACATGGCATCATTGTTGCCTGTCAGAGTGACAGAACCCATAAGCATTGCCGTATAAACATAGGAAAGAGAAAAGAAAGCCGAAATGTTTCTGAGGCTGGGTAAAGAATCTGTGTAAGTCTTAAGAAGAATTAACAATAAGTAACTTAAATGAATCCTTAAACTAACGCTGTCTTTTTCTGGAGATGAGCTGAAAGCACACTAGTGGCTCTCACACTCCACAAATCCTGTCCTACTTATGGAAAGAATTATATCATATTCAAAATGACAGTGCACTTCAATTCCCTACGGAAGAACGCACTACTGGAAGATACTTGGGAAGAAATATGAGGAGGCTTCACCTTCAAAAATGTCCACCATATTGAAAAAAGCCAGAGACAGCGAGGACTTTCCACTGCCTGTCCTCCCACAAATGCCCACCTGGCGGGAAAGAAAGAGCAACAGAGAGAGACAGAGATAGACAAAATAGAGTTACCATGTGCCAGCTTTATCCAGCCACACTCTTTTATTTTCCAGACTGCGGATATAAACCAGAAAGGTCTTTGTGTAAATAATATGCTTGCCTATTGCCTGCACATCAGAACATGTGAGCAGGGTAAGTGTTTTATGCACCTCTCAAGATATATTGTATAACTGGTGCATGGGAGTGATCAAAGTGATGAAAAGGTGAACCTTTGGATGTCAAGGCCATGAGGAAATAAACACTGTTGTGAGAAAACCACCAGCTGGGTGATGAAGTGGAGCCTGTTTCATTAACATGTCACTTTTAATTCCATCTGAACGTGAAAGCTCTTTTCTCAGTTTCAACACTAACACCACATGTTTCTTGATACCTAAGAATTAAATTTGAGTGACTACTGTACATTTATTCAAACACTCTTTGTGAAATCAGAAATGGAAGACATGTAGGTGGGATTTCATAGAAAACCTAAGCCTTAAATATGCTTAAACAAACATACCTTCTCACCAGGATTGATGAAAGCATTGACATGTTTAAGGACAGGTTTCAGTATTTGGTCATATCTCACGCACAAGTCCTGGATCTTAATTTCACCATGCTGAGGCCAGTCCTCTGGAACCTGGGAGATGTCTGTGGCCAAAAAGGGGACACACACGGACAGAGACTTGTAAGGTAAGACCTCTCTTATCTTTTCTCAGATGATCTAGTGTTTATGCTATAAATTTAGGTTTAAATGTATAAGGAGTAGGAACATGTGCTAGATGGTGCCTGTGTAAATGTTTAATCTATTTCACTTTATTCAAGTCTTCTCTTTGAACAGTCTGTTTACAAGAAGATATGGAGGTCTTGTTGTACAGTATGGTCTGCATGAATAAATGTAGTCCAAGTACAAGCTAAGAGCATTATCGGAACATAGATAAAGCCTCTAAGGATGTCAGACTGCTTATGTTAATAGCATAGTTCTAGGTAAGGTTTGCAGTGTTCTTTGGAATAACGCAAACTCAGTCTATTCTCCTGAGGCAAACTGTCTTGACCGCAAGAAACACAGAGTCATGAATCACCACAGTGGACAGGGAAAAATACAACAGATGACAAGTAATTGCTTTTAGAAGTTACAATCATCACGACTTGCTATCTCTGAGCCCAAATTCCAGAGTTTAGTCTCTTTCGCTGCTATCGAGTCTGTCATTTTTCCATTGCGTCACTGAGGAGAGGGGGACGTGGATAGACAAGGACTTTCTTTGGCAGTATAATGGGCTATCACTGAAGATCCAGACATGCTCCTGCTGTAGTGTCTCCCTCTTGCCTCGGCCTCCTTGTCCTCCTGACTCAACCCTCCATCCCTCCCCAGAGTCAAATGTTTACATACGCTGAGAAGGCCGAGTAAACGACATATGTCAACTGGAAATTGCCTGATTGGGAAATGCTTCACACATTCCCACATGCTGATAATATAACAGGAAACAGGAAATCTGGGGTTTTCTGTGCTTGGGGTCAGGATGCCTCATTCCACATCCAGAATTAGGCAACAATTCTCATACTGTAAAATTGTGTTGATTGAGAGTCGGCATTTGCCTTTTATTTGCTACTAGAACTGCCCTTGAGTAACCATCTTTAATTAGAGAATTAATTAGAGACCCTTAATTTGAGAACAAAGCATGACAAGTGGTTTTTATGGTGATATAATGAAATCATTTTCACACTCTGTTCATTCCTGAGATCATAATAAGCACACAAATATGACACTTTCTTACTCACTTCGCTACACTCTTTATAATAAGACTCTTTTACCTATGGAGCCCTCGTAGTTCTCTGACTCTATGCTCAGGAAGCTGTTAACCTTCTTCACTGCTGCCATCTGCACCTCCAGATCTGCCAGGTTCCTCACTACCCAGTTCAGATAATTAGTCACCTGTTCAAAACAAAACAAACACATAAGAAACAAGAACTGTGGGTGAGATAAACACACTAAGGATTTTATAGACTTGTTGATTAATACAGTATAATACTCTACATTTGATACTAAACAGTAGCAAGACAGGTGGTAAAGAAAGCAGGCTAATTTATATTTATATGAAAAATGTAAATAAAGTCCTGGCACTGTAGCACATTTACTTCCGTCATGATCAACAGTGTGAGAAAGAGAGTATCTGACAACTTGGGTTGCAAATCACTGTCCAATCCCATTTAACTAGTTTATAGTCAGATCAGCAGTATATGCTAGCTGACACAGGACATTCCAGGAAATTTTCTGGACGCTACTGAGGCCAGAGCTGAACATGGTGGAAAAACCTCCCAGATACGGCTGCAGACTGAGCATTCTTCTTCCAAGGATGCCCGGTCACTGTGCTATAATTACTTCTATGCTGGTCAGTCTCAGTTACAGAATCAATGATTTCAACTGGAGCCACATCTGCCTTTGCCATAAATAGTGTTGTATCATTAGCAGATTTCATATTTTGCATGTTTATTACACTGATTTATTTGTTCTTTAACATTCTTCAACAATGTAGCTGGAAAAAGAAGCTGAAAATATAATTTGTTCCCTGTGTACTAAAGTGGGGTTTGATGTGCAAGTGGCTGTTGCTTCAGCATAAAACTATTAATTTATAGCCTGCATTGTCTTAACACATGACAAAATCATGGGATAATTCACAAATAACATGGCACAAGTTAATGTTATAATTAGAATAGCGTCTCACCGTAAGAGCATAAGTTAGGCCAAGACCAACCAGACCAGGCTGGACTCCATAAGACGACATCCAGATGGCAGCTACTGCAGCTGTTAGGACAATAACAGCCCCCAAATAGTCCTGAGAGAAAGAAAAAAATTGTGTCTACAATTTCTTATTAAGTCACAGAACACTGATACAACCTTAATGCCTACCTGGTTATACTTTTCAGTGTGTTTATTGTGATGTACTTACTGTTCTGACTTCTAGCCACCGGTTGGCAGCAGAGAGGAAAAGGTAAGCTATGTTGTTGGTGTCAGTCAACTCCAGCATTCTCTGCCTGAAGCGTGCCTCATGCCTAAGGTAAGAACAATAACTGCTTGAAACAGAACTATTGGAAACTTTTCTCATCAAAATCTTAACTCTGGCTTGAAAGCTAGCAAAACTGAGATGATTTCCTTAAGTCTCAAGAGTGCAGTGTTAATGTTTAAGACCATAACCATTAATGGTGAAAATGTGACAAGTGTTACTAATGAAAAGTGTTACAAAAGTGACATGACAATAGCTTGTTTTGACGTTCTCTCCATTTTCTTCCCAATTTGTTCACCTGCCATTTATAACATGATAGCTACTAGCTAGGGAGGCTGAGGACTATCACATGCTTCCTCCAAGACATTTTAAGCAAACCACTGCATCACACAGCAGCATTATGTTCTCAGAAGAAATGATTAACTACCCCCTTCTACATACATGAGCTCAAAGAACCCCATAGTTGTTGCTTTTGTTGCTCTGGGTCACAGGGAAAGAGAGTACGCTAGCATGGTCAATATTGCTCCAGGCCATGAATGGCTGTGGCATCATCAGAAAAAAATGGGCAGACATGATCTTTAATAGAACTGTGTAAACACAAGGCAAGCATCCATATCGGGCTTTATCATTCCTTGCTAATAACCTGTCTCAAATTTATTGGCCATATGGGCACTTAGGTGTCTTAGTGAAGGTCTGAGAAGTCCAAAACTTTAATCTGAAGGGAGATCCCAGAGCACTGACCTGAATGCTCGAATGGTGGTGAGGCCTTCTGCAGTCTCAGAAAAATGGCAGAGTAAAGGAAGCTGAGTAGAGTCATCTAGGTCCTGCAGATCTCTGTGGTAGATTGGAGATAGTTAGCAAGAGAGAGTGGATGATAAAAAAATGGTGCAAAATTTTTAACATTGACTTCTGCCTTCTTGAACAGAACTCACTTTGATGCGACCCGGAAGTACTTCTGGATGAAGTAGAAGGCCACTGCGAGGGGCACCAGGGCAATAAGGAAAGCCGGTGTAACGAAAGCAATGATGCCAATTGCCGAGAGACAGAGAAGAGTGGATCGAGTGAGAGACTCCAGTGTAGGAGGAATGTGCTGTAGAAAGAGCGAGAGTGTGTGTGTGTGTGTGTGTGTGAGAGAGAGAGAGAGAGAGAGAGAGAGACACACACACACACAGAGGGCAAGAAATTAAGATTAGCAGTAGCATGTTACATTTCTGTATGTCATAGCACACTGAGACAGGTATTCTCTTTGAGCTAAAGCCTGTAGTGACATCTCCATGTGACAGTCCTCATACCTCAATAGACAGCATTTCTCTAAATAAATAAAAGAGCTGCTGGATGTTTCTCACCTGATCAATAATGTTGGTATCTGCAGAGAAACGGTTGAGAATTTGGCCAAGTGGGGTAATGTCAAAGAATCTGACAGACAGAAATATGAAGAAAATTCATGATTAATATTCTTACTTAAAAATATCTTATTATTGTAACTTTCTGTATTATTATTCTGAGGAAACACAGCAGACTTCATTCCTCTATTCTACAGTAACATTACCTAGGGTAGCTAACCCTCACCCCAGTTTAACACATGCAGATTTCTCGTGTGAGTGACCCTCAAAGAAATAGTAGCACTTAAACACATGTATGTATGTGTACCTAAGAGGCGCATGGATGATCTTCTTGAGTAAGTTATGGTGCAGATTAGTGGCAGCAGAAAGCCCCAAAAACTCAACAGTCAGAGACGTGATAAGACAGAGGACTATTCCTGCCCCACAGAGAATAACGAACACTGGCACATAGGATTGATGCTGTGGGGAAAAAAACAACACACACACAAAATTCTGACAAATCAAAATGATGCAATTAATGTAGCACAAACATGCATACCTAAAGGTGAACATATGTACTTATTTTTTAATTCATTTCAAGTGTATCCATTTACTTGATTCATGTTGTTCTCCTCACCTCAGCACTTTCCATGGTCATGTGCTCCTGAGTGTAGTTGGTGTTGGCATCTAGGTTGAAATCACTGAAATTATTCGGGCTTGAGGAGGTCCATGCTGCTAGCCAATAATCAATAGCTACCATGACAGAGTGTTTGGCCAGCTTGCAGGCAACCATCATGAAAACCAAGAGAAATCCACCAGAGGACATATAACACCAGCAAACCCTCCATGGGATTTTTGAACGGCGGCTGGTGGTAGTGGACATGTTGTCGTCTTCATCTTCCTCCTCCTGCTCTTCTGTAAAAAAAAAAAAAAAAAAAAATCAAAAATGAAATATGCCATAGGATATGAAATGTCTTTTTTTGATAAGATATATATATA
Source organism: Hemibagrus wyckioides (assembly GCF_019097595.1). Lineage (NCBI taxonomy): Eukaryota > Metazoa > Chordata > Actinopteri > Siluriformes > Bagridae > Hemibagrus > Hemibagrus wyckioides. The sequence goes on from NC_080728.1 coordinate 6,279,517, forward strand.
ACAAAAAAACAAAATTACCTTCATCTTCATCATCAATTTGGTTCTTGGCATCTCTTGAATAGAAAGCTCTTCTCAGTGTTTTCCTCTCAAGAGTAGTCTGACTTTCAAAATCTGTGTCCTAAAATACATCAGGAGGGACATCACATCTTTGAAAGCCCACAATCAGCTAAAAGCATTTAAGCTGCACTCTTTCTGTCCAAGCTACTGGAAGTACACCAAAATAACCATGCTTGAGTTTAAATGGATGTGTGGGATATGAGTAAAGAAGTCTGACCTTCTTCAGTTCCTGGTCCTGCCTATTCATGAGAGTCTTCCAGTGCTCGTAGAGCTCCACATCGTGTGTCTGGATGTCCTTCAGCGTCCCCTCTCTCAACACAGATCCGTCCTTCATTGCTATGATCTGACAAGCAGAAAAGCAACAACAACCCAGCAAAAATACCTTGATGAATAAAGGGTATAAACCAGGATGTTTATAGTCTACATATATGAAGTTTATATGATCCAAGATGTGTTTATTCTTGGAAATGCTTTGATAGATATTGGTTCCTTCTCATTAAACTGCTATTGACCCAGCAGATCCTGAGTAAGCAAGTCACTAAGAAAAAATATTTTCCACAAGCTCCTGACACTGACCCAGTCTGCGTGAATGAGGTACTGCAGCTTGTGTGTAACTAGGACCGTGGTGCGCTTATCATCCTGCAAGAACTTGAGAATGCCCTCCTGCATGAGATGGTCACTTAGATGGATGTCCAGAGCAGAAAATGGGTCGTCCTACGAGGGAAAAGTTGCATTTATCCGTCACTGTTTCTCGATTTATACGAGAGAATGTGCAGCCACTGACAGTCCTTTTCAAACACTTAGCACTTTGTATTGTTTGGTATATTTTATTCCTTACGTCATTACAGATGTCTTATCTGGACATCTTGTCCATTTTATCACAGCAGGTAACAATTCAATTACTTGACAAAGCTTAATATTTGCTCTGAGAATAAATCACATGCTGCTAGCAATGCTTCTTATCCAATCTTATCCACAAACTAGATATTTTTACCACAATATTTGTTAAAATGACTCTGTACTCAGTGAGACCTTTGTAGGAAAATAGCCTAAGCAAGATTAAATGTAACTAAAAACATAAAAGCATTGTATTGTTTTGATTAAATATATTTATTGAATATAAGTTGGGTAGTGAAAGTAAGTTATTGTAAGCCAATTGTGGTCTTTTCATCTAACTTCTGCTGAAATTCATCTATCTGTTTGCTGAAATTCAGCCACAGTGACAGTGGTTTTCCCAGACCACACACATTTGTGTAACATTTGTAATACATTCTTAATAAAGTCCTGAAAGTGAATTTTGATTACCAGTTGCTTATCGGTATCTCACAGATTTCTTACCAGAAAAACAATGTTGGTGTTTTGATACAGAGCTCTGGCCACACAGATCCTCTGTCTCTGTCCTCCACTGAGATTTATTCCCTGAAAAGCATCACACACAAACAAATATTTTAATAGTTAAAATAAATCTTCCAATCTTTATTTTTGATATGCCAGTCTTTCCTTGGTATTTATTAACAGCTTGTGCTCTGCTACAGCATCCGACATCATAGCACAAATCCCAAGTCATTTTAAAAGGTACAGTAAAAATGAACTGAACTGAACTTAGAAAAAAAAATTCAGCTTTGTCAGCTTTTTCTCTTACCCTTTCTCCAATTTCAGTCTGGTCCCCGAAGGGAAGCAGATCAATATCTGGCTGCAGTGAGCAAGCATCAATCACAGCCTTGTATCTGTTAGTTCAAAACATAAGAAAGTAATTATATTTCTGCTAACCAAAGGGTTTTAAACAAATGCACAGGATTCTTTAACATGACTAACACTTGGTCAACAATATGGAGTCAAAATTAATAGAGTATGTCAATAATGTCACTTTGAGTGCATCGATTTAATTGATTTAAATGTTTCCCAGTGACTACCTCACTGTTTTTTCAGGAGGCAGATCTCACCTCTGCTTGTTGAAAGGACTCCCAAATGTGATGTTTTCCTCTACAGTAGCATTTAGCAGCCAAGACTTCTGAGCTGCGTATGCCACAGAGTACCTGTTCTTACTGTGAGGGGAAATGAAGATTACATCAAAGTGAATGATGGCTCTACTATAAAGCAATAAGGACCACAACACACCAAGGGTTAAAAAAAAATGAAGAAATTCACAAGTTAATGATGATTTTAAAAATGCAGGGAGTCAAGTCATTGACAATGACTGAAGAAGACCATGGCTTGTTTTTATTATGTTAAAAATAAGTTGAGTAAGCACTATAGATAACTGTGTGAAGAAGACAAGAATAAGTATGAGTGTTGAAAAAAAGTCTTTCTGTGTTTTTATATCAAAGGCTTTGTCTCTTTATATTTTGTAGCTAGCATTTATAGTTTCAGAAAAACGAAGCCTTTAAGTCTGCAACATCCAATAAAACATCAAAAACATTAATAAAATAATTGAAGAGTTGTCAATTAAACAATTGGAATTAAATGTTTCTATCCATGCTGTATCAGTAAGGGAGTAAAAACATTTTAAAGACAAAATGTAGTGCAAGAAAGACACCGAAAACTGTAATACTGTACACAAAGGAAGTTTTGTTAAGGATAATAACAACAGTTTAAAAAACACTGAATTTGGAGAAGCTGCAAGGTGCAGAAGGATTTGTTCTGGCGAGTCCCATGGGAAGTAACACTAGTTGCAACACTAGGTTCAATGAACACTGGATCGTCACCAGAGGTGGTGTTTAAACACATGTATACCTTCCTGTGTGCATGCACACACAAGACTAAACCTTACTAAAGTCATGGGGTGACTGTATGGTTATAGTATGAGTAGTATTTTACTACCTATTTGTAATAGCAATTGCCAATGGTCATCTGTCCCTGGAATCTTCTTGGAGAATTCTTGCTGGTTCTATGTTGGTTTTAAGTGACAAAAAAGCCTGTCACTATTTTATGACCTAACCACCAGGGTTAGAGTGCCAGACATCCTGGTGTGACACTTCTCTGATTACTGCCCATGAGGAGGAGATGCTTCACTGGCAGTGTCATTTCACAACATGGGCCAGACATCTAGACTGGATGATACCCACCACTCTGTGAGTTAGTCTTTATTTGAACATGTGCCTCCTGTCTTTCTGGTAAAACAGATGAGAAGATCATTTGATGAATTAATTGCCACAATTCAGTCCACATAGTACCACAAGGTACCAACTGGGTATAGCAAGAAGCATTCACCAGGTTCCCCTCTGTGGAATGCTGCAAGGTCATCCAATTAACTTATAAAGGTGGGTGATATGATCTTAGGTAAACATAGGGTTGCAATTGCCTGGCCACAACCATATGCAGGGTGGACTTATTTCCAAAGCCCGGATCTCTCCTACTCTTCTTGCTGAAGTGCTAGCAAGAAAGAATATGTTCTTATTATAAGGGGGGGGCCTTAGGAAGTATAACACATGGGTTAAGTCCCAGGATGAACTCTGGGTAGTGCAATGGGCAGCAATAGACACACACTATACACACTTACAAATACTATCATGGATGAACTTTTGCAACTTATCTATGCGTTACTGTAGAAACGCTAAATCTTTAAGCAAAGGACTGGATCTGTATGGTGGGGTGCACACCAGAATCTGTATGTATCGGAGTCTTTTCCCTGCACTTCTCTCTAAGAGGACAAACCCATAGATGCAAGTACCATGGCCAAGGGTGCCAAAGCATTACATCTGAGATCTTATCCACAAAGGACTAGCACGGCTGCTGCCTTTTCTTCCAACCAAGCAGGAGTCATACCTGATTCCTCTGGTTTAATAAATTCATTCTGGTCTCCAATCCACTATCAAGTGTGCCTCTTATTTGGCAGGAATGAAAGCCTGCAGCCACACTAGCCATCTGAAGACGAGACTGATGATCCCTGCAGTAGATATTGCCGAAGAGAAAGCGGCCAAGGTCAGCTCACTGAGGCCAGCAGGGGAAACTATGGTCTTGCTGACCACTTTGGAATCACAAGCAGGACTGTGTTGCCTGATCAAAATCTGTGAAATGCTGGCAGAATCAGTGATTGTGGACCCTGATTTAATAGACTGTCCTTTCCTATTTTTGCCCTTACAAATCTGGGACACCATATCTGAATGTCATTGGCATTCCTCTGGGTGAATATACAAAGTACAGTGCATCTGCTGCTCCTGTTCTGTAAGCCCACTAGTGTAGTTTTCAAACAAAAAGAATGTTGATATAGTTTGTAGCTGATATATCTGACCACCACCATACTGTCCCAGTTGACTAGAAAGGGGGTTAGAATTTCTAACTTAGGTATTACAACTGAAGTCTCCACATGCCTCCAGTGCCTCTGTGACAACACATTGCACCCCAATCAGTTAGTGATGTGTCTGTGGTGATTAACTCCCTCTGATGGGGTACTGCTCCCAGGTACATCCCTTTTATGTCTTGTTATACCAAAGAGACTGGGTTGGTGTCTCCACTGAGACATGGATACATTTCTGTCTGTGGTTGAGGATTGATTGTAGTCTGTAGACTCTTTTTTTGCCAGTTTTTTAAACTGCAGGAGTCCTAATAGATCAGCTGCTTCAGATGTGGATAATATCCCATGCATTACACAAGCCTCTGCAGTGCAGCACATAAAATGTCTGGAACACACTGGGACATAAAGTGGCGAGCATTCTGAGAAGCACTTCAATGTATGCTGGAGGGTTGGTGTCTCCACTGCCCTGCTTCTTGACAGTGCGGTCACACATGAGCCAAACGTCCAGATACGACTGTATCCTTATATTTAATACCATCAGAGGTCACAGGGCCACCTGCAACTTCTGAATATTATCGGTGATAGAGAGTCTGAACTGCACAGAAATGCCTGCCCACTAGTGGCCTATAGTGTTTCACAGGGTGCTTCACCCTACATACTATACAATACTACAACATGTAGTCACCACATGACTTTGTTGTAAAGTTTTCAATGAGTGAAGACCCTTAAAAATAAGTTATTTAGGAGCTTAACCACACTGGTGGTTGAAAGGGGTGAATCAAACAGTGAATTCCATGGTAAAGATTATTAGTAAAGTTTATTTTTTCTGAATTGTAATGCATGTGTGAAAAACTGGTTCTTTAATGGTGAACTAGAACATTATTTTTGGAATCATTTTATAATGGTAATCCATAGGCATGTGAATATAGATTAACGTATAATTTCTAGCCCTAGCAATTTGTATGCAAAATCTTACGTCTGTTAAAAACCCTGTTTCCGTAACAGACTCCCAACATTTTATGAACACCATCACACATCATATCTCGATGGAACGTTTACACAGCACATCGAAGAATGGATGGTTAGAGACATAGATGTGTAGATGGATGGACCACTGCACTTCTGTTATACAACTGCAAATAAATACCTCCGTCCTTCGTAGGAAAAATCTGTGTCATACTCGCTGTTGACAGGGGTCAAAACATCATTTTGTGAGTCATGGAAATTAGAAGCTTGAGTTAGAAATTGAAATACCACATTCACACATCCTCATGCTCTCTTATTGGAATAGCCTCAGATGTTTTTTAGCTTGATCTTGCTTTTACCGATTATTCTTAGAGCAGGCATAAACTCCCATAAGAACTCACACAAAGACACACAAGTCTTCAAATCATCAAACACCAAAGGATAATTCAGTTCTGTGTAGTGACAGTAAGGACTGTCACCTTGGGTAGGATGATCAGGAAAACTCTTTGTGTGTGTGCTCACATGTGCATAAACCTCTTTATAGAATACCTTATGCAGCCATCATGGAACATCTCACAATCAGGAAGCCTGATTGAGCGTAGCATTGAAGGAGGACACAGAGAAAGACAGAAGACACGTGAAGAGTTAGTTGGCAGCCCATTTGGACAATCTGCAAGTTCAATGACAGTCTCCTCTTATCCATTATAACTATAGGGATATTTTTAGCTCTATGTGGAGAGTGCTGTCACTGTTTTCATCACTCTCCACATACAGCTAAATCATAAAATCATAAAAATAATGTTTAGTGTTCACAAGGACAGCAGAGCATAAGACGCAGAAATTAAGCATAGTCTGAATTTGATCTGAATCAAAACATGCTTCTAAACGAAAAACGTATACAGAAGTTCTAACAAAGAGCATGAACATGGTAAATTACACTTATTGTACTATATGAGATCATAACCTGATTTTTTTGCAGCACCAAAAACAGGCTGTTAGCTGATGTAATGCAGCACAAGAAGAGGATGTTGCAGACTTACTGACTTTGTGTCACACTGTTGAACTTGGCAAATGCTAATCAGAGACCATCTCCAGTATGGACTGAGAGATGGAGGCATGAGCATTTTTACCATTTACAGGAAACAAAAAAGAGAACACCAACAATGTTAGTAATAAGCACTGAATGGGACTGAGTGATGGAAGTGTTGAGGTTAAGTGTTAAGCTGCTATGCTTGGACATAGCACTGGAAATACACAAAAACACAAAATGCATGCAAAGAAAAAAGCAAAAATACCGACCACACCAAAAAAAAATTTATGCACTCACATATATTATACACACATTCTGGTAAAAATGGATGTGTGAAATGTTTATTCCCACAAATAACTTTGATTAGCATTGGATATTAAGACATCTGAGATAACGCGGATAAATCAACTTTAAGATTATCTTACTTGCTCCAATAGACTTTCCCACTGAGACTCTGCATCTCACCCAGCATGGCTAAAAGCAGTGAGGATTTCCCACAACCCACCTGGCCCACAATCATGGTCAGCTGACCTGCAGAAGCCAATCCAGCATAATGCAATCCATCAGAAAATGAAAAACAAGTTTTCCATTATTACATATCACTTCACATTTAGACATTTTTGAGTCATATTAAATAATATTGTATTAATTTTTCTAGCAAACAAAAAGATATTTTTATAACCAATAAACCAAACACTGAACCAGAGATGCTTTCTTTCACCCAACACTGTGGGTCATATTACCTGAAGGAATGCGGATGTTGATGTCAGACAGGGTTGACAAGTTGCTCCCCCACGTGAAGTATCCATTGGTCACCTTAACAAAGCAAAACCACAACACATTAGCTGAGCTTAAAATAACTTCAAATTTTAACCCACTTTTGGCTCTTATCTCCCTTGCTGCAAACTACCTCACTATGATAGATGCTTTTGGGAACAAAATGTTTATTTGCAATGACAATAATGTTCCTATCCATCAAAAAAAAGCCATGCGTGGGTCAAATCCACAGCAGGCCTCAGAGTCAGTGGGAAAAGGGCAAAATGGACAATCGAAAGCAGCTGGGAGCAGTGCTCGAGAAGGAGGAGAAGTGAGCCAATGAGCGGATGTGACATGGGTCAGAGAGTCAGGTCCAGTGCATTATGTGGATTTGTTGTTATTGAGTTCATTAGTTAGGAGGCTAGTTTGGCCCATGGGGAGGCTTCAAGGAAATGGACCCTACAGGGACCTTAAGCCAGAAGAACAACAAAATAAAACAAACTATAAAACAAATGACTATTAAATTCTTCTCACGAGAATTTTAGACATCTTTCTGGCTGTGGTTATAAAGAAAATCAAACCAAACCCAAATTTATCTAAAGCATGTCAGACTAGGCTCAGGATTTTCATAGAATAAGTTTTTTCTTTAGCATCGTTTCCTTGTCTCCTAGTTTCATTTTCTGGCCAACAATATTTTGCCTAAATGTGAGAAAATACATCCCCATTCAACCCTGTACGTGTCAGACGTGACACGTACATGGGACAGAGGTTAAAAGCAGCTGAGATGAGAACAAGCAGACCCTGCGGAGCGCTCTCGTAATTCAGTAGCAGGATGTGCTCTGTGAGTGTGTGAGAAGGGCCTGAGAATCTGAGCTGATGGAGCTCTGTAGAGGCTTGAGATCTCTGACCTTCACTGCGACGTCTTCAGTCTCGGTGGGGCGCAGCTGCCTGCGCATGGGCTGATCGTAGTTATCCATTTGATAACGTAGCGGCTGCTTCCTATTGATCACCTTTGTCTGCAGGGACACGTGAGAGAGAGAGGGAGAGAGAGAGAGAGAGAGAATGTGAGAACATTTATTTTGAATAATATGAAGGAATTACATATATGGAAAATTCAGGGTATGTAAACCCCAAAAGGATGTTGCTAATTGCTAATACAAATAAATACTGGAAAGCTGAAACACAATTTTCCTTGATTTAGGACAGTTAAATATGGTATATATAGCTACAGTCTGTCCTAAAATTATTTTCATGCTTATCCACTGTAATGAGTTGTTATGAGTTAAAATTTAGAAATATTTCTCTGCAAATCGCAGGTTGGAGATTTGACGTCCCCAAATCTACAATAAAAGATCAGCACTATGACAAGAGGCTATTTATAAGGTGTTCTTTTTTCCTCATCATAAATGTAATGCTTTGTTCACACATAAAGTGACTTCCAGCACCCTGAGAGACAGTGACCGTTGGCGACTAGATGTGGGTGTGTCTAGCGATGTGAAAAAAAATGAAACACTTGTACACTGAAATGTGAAAACTTTATACAAACATGAAGTGACGTGGTGCAGCGACTACAAATGTGACTAAAGACAGTAGAGTGCACATGATCAGTGGCAAAGAGCACATGCTGCTTCTGCTTCTTCTCATATGTGATGCATATGAACACTGCTGAATTTTATACACAAACACCAAATCACCCTCCAGAACGTTTCATTATGGCCAAAAGAAAACTGGAATCTAGTTGCACCACCCACTGATGAATGTTATTACTATGGCAACCAGTAGTATGTGTGAATGTAACTTCGGGTGCCTGGACACTATGAGAACTTTGACTGGAGCTTTGCTTCAGACAGAAGACACAAACAGTACATTTTTTTAGCAAATAACGCTCAAAAGTGACTTAAAGACATGCTTTGTAGTCTATAAAAAAGCATATCCTCATGAACTTAGAGTATCATCAGCCTGAAATTCCTCTTCAGGAGGTTAGTACAAATAGTACATGTTAAATAGACTATGACTTGGTCATTAGTTTGTGCTTGGTCTTTAGTTTTTGACTGTCCTAAAGAGAAGAGACCACAAAAGTGGACCCAAGACAAGAGGAGTGCTCTCACATTTGTTCCTCTGTATAAAATCTCATCAAGCATTATGACAGAAAACTCAGTGTTGGCAAAATACTAAACAGAGGGGTCACTAATTGGTTCAGCTGAAGCTTTTCAATTATTGTTTTTCTCAGTATAAATTGACTTCATGTATTCTCTTTCTTGCCCCCACCCTCTCAAATCACCCTGCTTTTTCTCTCCCTCTGACACCGTTTCCTTCTCAGGAACATGTCTGAGCGTCTCCGCTCTCACAAAACAGATGAGTCTGGAGACTTCTTTTACATGTTTATGGGTTCTCCTTCAACTCAGGCGTCACACCCTGACCATCTCCGCTTACATACCCAGTCTCGGGAGAGACACACCACTGCAGCAGGACCAGTAAGTATGCGGGTAGAACAAGTTCATCTGAAATCCTGTGACATCATGTTCGAAACTGACGCAAATGGACTTTCAGAACTACAGTTGATAGTGGGAATGCGATCGTAACTAATACTGCGAATGATATTAATTAAAGCTGAAATCAACTGATTGAATCTAAAATATTTGTTCAGAATATTTCTTGTCTGCAAACTGATAGAACAGCTGTCCTTCATTATGCAAGACTTTCTGAACACCTGCTCATCCATGACATTATCCATTTAACTTTTTAATTTTTTTATTAAATATCATGATGTAGTCTCAGTGACTTTGACCGGTGCTTAGCTGTTGGAGTCAGGCTTGAGTATTTGAAGCTTGGAAAAATGCCAGGCAAGTTCTTCAACGTCTTAATTTCAGTGAGCTTGTGCCTCTGGTAGTCACAGCTTTTCCTGTTCTAGCCTGACAGGAGAGGAGAGGAGAGATGCTTTTCTGCTCACCATGCTAGCAAAGAGAGGTTATTTGAGTTCTGATATTATTATTAGCTTTCTTGTCCAGTCAAATCAGTCTGACCATGCTCCTTTGACCTCTGTCATCAACAAGGCATTTCCACCCACATATCTCCAGCTCATTGGATGTTTTGTTTTTGTTGTTTCTTTTAACGTTAGTGACTGCTGTTCAAAAAAAAATCCCTCGAGATCAGCATTTTCTGACTCAATCCAGCATTCATGCCATGCTCACTGAGTCTGTATCTACAGGATTTTGTGCAAAGCTCTGCTGCCACATGATTAGCTACTGTGAATGATTAAATGAATGAAAGTGCAGGTATTCAGTTAGGTGTAGAGTGAATGTATATCCTGCTAGCCACAAACATGAGGACAAAATGTTTGTTTGGCTGCGTCTTTTGCCATACTGACAATTTGTTTTTTAATTATTAGGAAAATGTTTTTATATATTGTTCCCAAAAACCTGTATCTGACATTGTCAAGTCTGGCTATCCATTCATCCATCCATGACTGAGTATATGTGTGTACTTACACCCCCAGAGGATTTCTTGTAGGGTTCATAAATCATCACCATGTCTCCATTTCTCCAACTGTCATCACCGATCTCTTCGCTCTGTAAGAACTCGCCAAGCTTTTGAACACTATGTAACAAACAAAAAGGACCATCCGTGAGGTCAGAGAGCTAACGATTAAATTGTTGATGTATTTGTGATAATAGCACAATTAGTAAACAATCTAGAATCTTTAATGAACAACTATACATGTGGGTGAAAACTACTGCAAATAATGCAAACAATACTATGTTACATAAATAATATATGTATGTAACAGGATAAGTAGGCTTTAATGAAAATTAATTAAAAATGTCTAATATACTCTGAAACACTATGCGATTTAAAAAGTCCAAGAGACGAGCTGTGTTTCTCAGTGATCCTCAGCAGGCCTGCCTCAGCTGAGCATTATTACAGTCTAGAGGTTATAAAAGAACTGACTATTTCCTCAGCATCATGTAATGTTAGGATATGTATCTTATTTTGGTTATTCTCAAATTTCAACCTTCTCAAATGACATTTTTAGAGATCTTAAAATGACAGAGCAGCATCAAGAGTTACACCAAGGACCTTATCTTTAGCTTCCAATTTTACAGAATAGATGTGAAGCTCTAGGGTGAAATCATCCTCTGTTTGTAGACAGACAGACTTTTAAAAACAGTGTATTTTATCATTAGTCTCAAATTAGTCTAACATCCATAGGGAGTTTCCTTAGCTGATGAAAATTGTGAAAGACTGTTGTGCGATGGACATCACGTACCTGACCAGTGCCTTAACTGCAAATCGGACCACGGTGGAGAGCAGGAAGAGTGGTGTGACCAGGATGTGGAAGAGAGCCAGAGAGGCGAATGCCCTGGCTGGACTCAGCCTGTTCTCAGGGTCGCTGATGTATGCGTGAGTAACAAAGGTCTGCAAGAAAATAATATTTCTTTTAATAAAATACAGTGATATGATATCCATATGAAGGTTATATGGAAATTGTGTAAGAAGACAGATACACTATATGGATATTATGGTGACTGTCTTACCACTAATACAGCAGCAATGGGGATGGCTGCATTCATAAAGACTAAAAAGAGAAAATAAGACAGACTGGTTTGCTGTTTGTCACAAGCATTTTTGTGATTAGAATGAGATTTCAATAATGCTTACTGGACATGGATGTGTAAAAAGCAAACGTCCTAAGGCTGGTGAGTTCCTTGTTCCTGGTCTCCAGGACACTATCACAGAAAATGTTCTCCCAGGCATACAGCTTCAGGAGCTTTATGCCTTTCAGGATCTCTGTTGTTTTTTTCAGGCGGTCTGTGGAGTAGTCCTAACAGAGAGCGAATTCAAGTGTTCACTTAGAAATGAAAGAGCTTGAATTATTTTATCAGTGTGCTTCAGTACAAATGTGTGAATTAGAAACAAGGTGAACAGAACAAACAAGAAGAGTCTACCAGTGTGTTTTTTTGCGTGTCAGCCAGCTTGGTGGCGATGAAGTACTGAATGGGGGCCAGCAGCACGATGACCAGTGCACCAATGAGTGCGCTGAACCCCAACAAGTAATACAGCAGGATCACACCCATAACAATCTGAATAAACGAAGAAAGAGAACATGTTATGATCAGTGAAACGAGTACACACACGAATGTATAACACCACCTCTGTTAAGATCACCTTTGTAACACATGACGTGTTCAAATGAATTTCCATAACCTTGAAGAATAAAAGTCGCTACAGTTGAGCAATTATAACTCAGTGGTCTTTAACCTGCACTCTGTATGTGCTGTATCTGTGTAATGATGGCACATCTGCGGTGCTGTTTGTCTCCCACTTACAAAACTTTCACACGCTCATGTTACCTGAACACATCAACCCTAATGAAATATCTGCTATATTCCACGTAACTTGTTTAACAGGAAGCTACATCATCCAAACTTCTGAAAATCATAAGAAGAAAAGCAATCCTTTCATTATTTTCAATTATATAGACTAAAAAAAACAGAACACACTGTTGCGTTAAATTCTGATTAAGAGTAAATTATTAATTCAATTAAAGGATCAATTTTAAACAAATCATTAGAAAAGAAGTCTATACTAAACAAGTAAAAAGTGACACCAGAGATACCTATGTAAGTGGAAAAGACAAAAAAAAAAAACCCTCAACCTTTATTTTCAACTCACTTAAGAGCAAAATAAATAAAAAATGAGACTTTTGCTTGTGATAAATTTTTTGGAATGGTTAAATACATCTTCCCTTATACACAATGTTGAGACCAAAGGATTTATTTATAAGCCCAATTATAGAAGTACCCTTAGAGATCTTATTAGAATATTGTACGTTTTCTGGAAACCTCAGCAATCTGTTAAAATAAGCCAGGCCATGTGAGTGCTAAATGTGATTCATTCCCAGTTCCAGAAAAGAAGAAAAGATCTTCACCTTTAACTGGTTTACACAAGAAAGCTCTTCATGGAAACAATGAATAATCACACTTCACATTGCCAATGCCCATAGAAAACTGTCTGAATGTTTCTCTTGGTGAAAGTGGATTTATTCATTCTCAAAGAAATGCAACTAGAAGGGCATGATAACAGCTGTAAGGCAGACATAGCAATTTGCTAACCAAATAATAAATCATGTGCATACCCAATTTTGTGTTAATTGTTATGACATTACGGAAGCAAATATTTCAGAGCTTTTAATGCAGTAATCTTAAAAAAGCATATTACATTTTTAATTAATTGAACTGAAGGCTAGTATATGTACCTATTACCAATTAGGCATATAGTGCTTCAAATGCCTTTCTCTTTTATAATGTTGAAAAATTCCATGAGGATATTTTACAGATAGAAACACTTGACCCACCTGCACAGGCATTGCCCACAAGTTAGGGCACAGAAACAGGAACCACATCAGCTGGTTGGTCTCTATAGCCACCAGGTTGTTGATCTGTCCCAGGGTCATCTCTCCCATAGACATGTTGGAGGTGGAGAGACGCAAGATCTTGTTATAGATCATTGCCTGGGAAAATGCAATTAGCTTTAATCTCACGCTAGTAACCGAGTGCTTCAGTGTTTCCATTTCTACGAGGAAGGCTGAGTGGGACAAAATCTCAGACTAATGTTCACTACTATCAGCATGCATGATTCTGTGTCTATTAAGCCATATTTCTGTGAAATATTCCTAAAGTCTTTAACCCACCAACAGTGCTCCTCGTAGGTTGATGCCTGTTTCTATAGTGACGTAGTAGGAGGCTTGTAAAAACGTGCGCTGGAGCACCAGAGCCAGGAAGAGAAGCACAGCCAGGACATACGCCTTTTTGAAGAGCTCCGTGGAGGACATGAAGTAGACGCCAAACGGTAGATCCTCTGTCTTACAGGGAGAAGACAGAAACAAGGTTAAAACAAGAAATAACAATGAACAACCACAGAACAAAGGTCACTGTGGAAATGATGATCTGAAAGTCATAATCTAAAAAAGAAGCAAGTACAAATGATAAACACTGTACAGTGACAAATATTTCAGACACAGGACTAATGGGAGGGTTAGACAGAAAAATCTGTAATTCACAAACACAGTTCACAGACATGCACCACATCTTCAAATATGGAAAGATATTCAGTTTAGGAGACCCATAAAAAAATCTGTCTTTGTGATGTTTTGTTAGTACCGCATCACTGGCAGAAACCAGAGTGTCTGTGAGTGGGTGGGATGCAAATGTAGAATTATCCAGGTCACAAAGACATGCGCATCTGTTCTCTCTCGCTGCATGCTACCTTATAACTTAATCTTTACCTTTAATCAGACACTAAAATGACCTAAACTATGACTATTCATTAAGTAACTGTGTCATCGCTGTCAAATGCAGTGAAGTCATCTTGTCTCGGTTACACACACATTGTTCTCAGCAGAGGTGTCTTTGTTATCTAATAAACCTAATAAAGGCGTTGTCTGATGTGATGGTAACTGGAATGGTGAGAAAATGTCACAGTAGATGTTTTTATGCTTGAGGAAAAAAAAATCTTGTGATAGTGCGGATGTGATGCGTGAGGTGAATCACGGCAGATGACGCTACACCCGAAATGGCAAGACTCCTGACAATACGATCAGCCGATGAAGTCATATGATTTGTTAATTGCTAAAAATGAGGGTGGACCTGACTGAACGATAAGTCTGACAGATACAGAAAGATACATCCCGTTATGTTATTTCATTAAGATCATATCACACCTAACTGGCACAAGGGACAAACTGGAATGTGGAGTATCTCTGAGTTCATCTGGGCTTGGACACATGTCGGGTGTTAAGGCCGCTTGCAGACGTTGTGCATACAGTACATTTTTACATATTTTAGAAAGTAAACTGTATAGTACAATTCTCAAACATGATGACAAAATGATAAAGATTGTGTACTGTACTATGTTAATAATAAATCTAGAAACACATTCAGGACCTGGTGTCTCCATCCTGGCTGATCGATACCATATGCAGCTTGTAAGTACAGTCTGTGTACATATATCTTTCTGTTTAAATCCTAAAACATCTCTCCAATATTACCACTGTAATTCTAAGCAATATTTAAACTTCCCATGATTTCTTCTTTACATGGCTTTTAGTTCCACTTATGTAGCTCCTAGTCGTTTGTGCTTCTTTTCTTATCTGGTTTTCAACTCGACTTAAACTAAATCTAAACTGACTATGAATTCTTCCATGATTTAAAACCAGCATTTTTGAGAAAGCCTATCCCACTGACTCTGGCCCATTCATTTATTTTCTTTCTTACGCTATTATACATGCTTACACAAAGTCATATTCACAACTATAAGCACTACTCAAACTGAGCTACTTCAGACTTAAGTGCTATTCTGAATTTGTGTGAAAGTTACAGCATACAGCTGAATGTAAGCATAATAACATCATGCTGAAATTTAAGTTTTGGTCTACAAATACAAGTGATATTAGATCTATAAATATGGCATAATTAATCAATAGTATTGTCCCTTTACAGCCAAAGAGAAGTTTTTTTTGTTTCTGCATGAAGGGCGTTTGGGGAGATGGTATCTACTGGTATGAATAAATGAATGACAAAAAATAATGCTACAGTATATATAGACATTCTATACAATTGTGTGCTTCTAACATTGTGACAACAGTTTGGAGAAGAACCACATATTTGTGTGACGATCAGGTGTGCAAAAAAATTTGGTCATACACAGTTTCAGCAATATACTTCATTCCTATTGGATGCATATTTCATTGCTTGCCATCATCTCTTTCATATATCAGTTCATTAGTCATTATTATTTTTCATTTTAAAATTGGGGGTTAAAGACAGGTGTTTACAACACTTGTCAGAAAAGCCTATATCAGATGTTTCTACTGTAACTCTGGCATTCTTACAGGTATGAACTTCATGATTATACAAAACAATTAGCCAGATAATTGACTTAAGAAGATGCGCTACTTCGTCCACATAAATATGGATATGACTACTAGACTTAAATCTGTAAACACAGCCCAAACGCACCAAACCAACACACCTTGGTCATGTTGAATACTTCGGTCTTGTTCTCCGGGTTCAGGTTCTCTACAATTCCAGAAATGCAGAGCGGTCCAGCAAAGCCCAGGAGATCGGCCATGTAGCGGAAGGTGCTGCTGAGGAGGATGGGCCGTCCGAATGCACGGTACATGGACCTCCATATGGATGGCGTCTTTCCCATCTCCTCTGCATTCTCCTGTTGTCAAACACACGCAGAAAACATACACACAAAACACACATATTTATGGAAACTATTGGAGATTCTGGATGTCTCTTACAATTAGACTATCAAAGAAATTCAAAGTAATATGACAGAATGGGTATATAATGGGTATTATCTCCATGAAGAACCTCCACACTCGCACTACCCTTTTTAAATAAACAATACTAATGTGAATGGATTTAACTTACATCCTAGGATGCAAAGATCAACTCACTGAATTAGATTTTGCTAGCAATTTACAAAATACTTTGAAAAACCTTACACTTCATTGTTACTGAAATGAGGACATGCCTAAATCATCCTGACTCACCCTCTGCTCTTCATAAGCATCCCTCAGACGCAGGTAGTTGGTCAGAGCCCTCATTGCAATGGGCATCTTGCCGATTTTCTTTAGCTCGATGGGCCTTTTGTGAGCGCCCATAATTAGAGGATTCATCCACCAGTACGTGGCCTTAGAAAGCAGGTTAACAAAAGGCTGGAGGAAGCGCACACCCAGATCCTGCAGGTCCTCTGGTGGTTTCACTCGCTGAGGGTTTGTGAAGAACACGTACTTCTGCAGGGGACGATAACAAACACGGCACTGGGTTTATTGCTCTATTTCTTATTCCAGTATCCGACCCAAACTGTTAAAAGCACAATCTAATTAGTATTTCTTGCTTTAAGTGAAAACTTTAGCTTATGACCCAGAAAGTACCTACCCTGACTCGTATGACGTTGATCTCGACAGCCATAAGCAGGCCGTACAGCACTACAAGCAGAGTCGTGATACAGAAGCGGAGATGCTGTATGCTCACTCCTTCCTCTGCAAACTTCCAGAGCTTGATGATTTTGGTGATGAACGCCAACACCCAATAGATGAACAGTGCTGTGTATTGATTTATATTTTATGTTAAAAAATATTCTCAAGCACAACAATAAAAGATTTTGTTTTAATTAAACATGGTTGCCCTCATTGTTTGTCATTAGAGACAGCTAATATACATCAGTGTAGTGACTTACCGAGGAGTAATTTGGGGAAGTTGGCAGTTTCAATATTGTGGTAATAGACCACTGATGTAGTAGCTGCAATGAAGCCCATTAATGCAGGCAGAAAAAGGTGCAAGTGATTCGACTTCATCTCCCTATTAGGAAATACAGATTCTCAGTGTAAGTATACATATGGAATGCTTCTTTTGGTACAAAGGAATTAGTCTAACTCTCATCTGATTGCTGCTGAAATGCAACCTTAACAAATTAAAGGAAAAAAAAAACATTTACTCAGCATTTATAATTATTTATATGTACAGTATATAAGCCTGTATGAGTGTTTATATGTGTGTCTGTATTAGTGTTTGTGTGCCTGTTGGTGTGTGTGATTGTATGTCTGTATGTATGGTGGGAAGTACGTGTTGGAGACGATTCCCTCTGCGATCTCGCACACGTGCACAAAAAGCAACGTGAAGGTCAAGACCCAGCGTGGATTATGGCCAGGGAAGTGCAGCCAGGTGTTGTGGTGGATTTGCACCTTCGAGCTCTGACTGCCCCAACCTACACACACACACACGAAAAAAAGAACACTCACTGAATGAGTTTCATATTGGTCTTTAAATTCACACACAAAGCTTTTCTTCTTTCTACTAACTGCGACAATGAGACACACATACAGACATGAGACAATTAAGTGACTAATATGATTGCCTGGATAACTGAAGCCACAAATAATTAAAATGTACCCTAATCTGATTACAAGTACTTCACTTTCCTA
This sequence comes from Hemibagrus wyckioides, assembly GCF_019097595.1. NCBI lineage: Eukaryota > Metazoa > Chordata > Actinopteri > Siluriformes > Bagridae > Hemibagrus > Hemibagrus wyckioides. The sequence continues at coordinate 6,297,556 of NC_080728.1, forward strand.
ATTAGATGATGTAATCCAGATAACATACACTCAGAGTTTTGAAAGTAATTAACAAAGTTTCGTCAACTTTCACCAACCCTGTATCTATTACCAGCCAGCTCATGCTTTCTACCTCATGTATTAATCAAATATCACCAAATTCTTCAAATCTAAACATTATTTTGCGGGAGCATGATGGCATGCTAACATACTGTACAGGAAACAGCCCCGGGATCTTTCATAATAAGATATAAAGAACAATTATGCCAAGGGATAATGAATGAGCAGGAAATGAGCAGAAGGCAGGAAAACAATCATTTCCAGCATTTGAGTTTTAAAAAGTGTGTAAGAGGGTATAATAATTTTAATAGGGTTAGGGTTAGGGAACTGATTGCCAATGCTGTGGTTTCTGTTCATGTGCACAAAGGTAATAGAGTATGCATGCTGACTCTGCATATTTACTGGAGGATCTGTTGTTTCTATTGACAAAATACAAGTCAGAAATAGGCTACTGAGCAGAGCAAATCTATACAAAGGAAAGTCAAACTTCAGCACTGGCAAAAAAAAAAACCCACCTATTTAACAACACAGCACATTTAGTTCCTTCTAATCAACATCACCATTAACCTTATTTGTAAAATGCACAACTTGAGCAGTCCTGTAAAATTTCTTCTCTATACTTCTGTAATATCAATCATACTCTAACGCATTCACATCCATTCACTTTGACAGAAAACACAGATGCAATACAAACATGTGAGATGGGAGAAGGAGGCGTGTTTTTTTTTTTTTCCAGGCTGTTCTAGTTAATATCAGAGCATTCAAAACACTTGTGTGATTCATTTCACAGTTATGTCTGTTGCCTTACCAATCATCTTCATGCGTGGGGGGATTGCTCTTACTTCTTTTTAAGGGATAACTTGTACTAGGCTGGTGAATCTGGTCACATAATATAAACATTATTGGATATCATGAAAGTGTAAAATCACCTAGAGATGATAAAAATGCAAAAGCCTGCTGTGTCACCAATAAAAGAAAGTAAATGAGTAGAATGAGCTTTGGATGAAGGATTTGTCATGAGTATGAAGAGCAGTATTACAGACAAGTAACTCTACAACTAACTCCATCTTATACCTTGAATGAAAAGCTGCACATTTTCCCACTCATTTTCATACATTTTTATCAACAGAACACAAATTAATGATCACACTTCACCCAACTTTCAACCTTTTGCTGAATCGATTAAGAAAACACCAGGCTCACACATAAACACGTGCTTCACTGTGTGCTAGTGTGTGTTAGCAGGAGTCGGAAAAAGCAAAACAAATATGGAGGTGCTATGGCTTGCAGCTGTTGTTGTTAATGCTGCTGTATGTGCTGACACACACACAAAAAAGAAACTATCCAAACACGTGTGGGTGGTGGGATGATCCATACAGGCATCAGTGGAAGACAGAAGTGAGTAGATTGCTGATGCTAATGCATGACCAGCTAAAAGAGTGCTGACTTTTTTTGCAAGCTGTTATAGGAAAATAATCCAAAACTGGGATTACTCTTATGGTGTCTAATTTGCAAAAATTAACGGCACATCCAGACATGTTTCATTTCACTTACACCTCAGAAATTTTCTAATGAGTACAGTTTTAATTGATTATAGAAAAAAATTAACACTTTTTACCCACTTATAGTTTCATGTATAATGCTGGGGAATTACATGATCTGCTGATTAGGTTGGAATGAATGAGCAGATGCCTTAGGATTCCTGATAAAGGGATGGCGAGTGTATATTTTGTTTTAGAAACACGTCATGAAACAATACATTTACAGCATTTGGTAGACATCCTTATCTTATCTCGTTTTTATACAACTGAGCAGCTGTGGATTAACAGCCTTGATCAAGGGCCCAGATTGGCAGTGATAAGATTTGAACTCACAACCTTCTGATCGATAGCCCAATGTCAATCCAATGTTAGTCCAACCGTATAGAAATACAAGACACTGTTGAAAATAATGATAGGTTCAATGCTTGGGTTCAATTCATCACGGGTTGAAATGTGTATACTGTAACTGCTCAGAATAAGAGGAACAATAATATATGGATTATAAAAAATTCAACCAATGAAGTTTAATTGCTGGAAGGCATTCAAGGTATGTAAGAAAATATAATCTAAAATTCCCTGACTATATTAACTCATATATATATATATATATATCAAATATTAAGCGGTGCTGCAGGGATGATGTATTTTTGTAAGCCGACCCAGAAGTGATCATCTCTCAGGTTCCCTCAACAAAAAAACAGTAAGATCGACTTTTGGATTATTGCAGAGTCATGATTCTTACATGTTTTATTCATCACTTTACAAATGAGCACAACTTTAATAAATTTGGAAGCCTGAATACAGAAGTGAAAACCTAAAGTTATAAGGTTATAAACGAACTACCCCACGTATAGTCACATGGCTTCACTGTCACCACCTCTGAGCTTAACCTTTTTCAGTCTTTATTTAAAAAACATGCTCCCTGATATGAATGTGAGTGAATGAAAAGGTGTAGTTGGAATAGTCTGTGAGTTTAAACACAATGAGCCTGTAGTAGATGAGTTTTCCTGTTCAGCTTGATGATGTATAATGTCATCGACAACCTCTGTAGTCCCACTTATCCACTTTTTCACATCACATCATATTTTCACATCACAAGGCTTAAAAAATTACGAATGGTGTACTATTGATGTATTTTACAGCTCTGGAAAAAACTAAGAGACCACTGACCAATCTCCAGATTTGAACCCTATTGAAAACCTCTGGAATGTCATCAAGAGAAAGATGGATGGTCACAAACCATCAAGCAAACCTGAGCTGTTTGCTTTTTTGCAAAAAGAGTGGTATAAAGTTACCCAACAGCAATGTGAAAATCGGGGTTATTCCACCAAATACTGATTTCTTAATGTTATTTAGCCAAAGCATTAACACAATTTGTTTACAGATTATTTGCATTTAGTTTTATTGGAGTTATTAAAGCTCTGCAAATACTGCATGATCTTGGGTTATTTTGATGTGTTGTAATTTCCTTTAAATATACACTCTAAATAACAATAGTTATATTATGAATTTAGATTAAATATTGTCAGCAGTTCACAAAAAAATAAAACAAAACTGTTCATCTCACCAATACATGCACCTGTAAGAAAAAAGATATATATTTAACCCTTTAATGAGGTGGTAATGGAAAAATTCTTACTTTGCACTTTTTACTTAATTCGGTCAATAATAACAAAAATATATAAATTTTTTTTATAATTATTTAAATATAGGCCTCTACCAAATGGTTGCCCAATCAGCTTGGGTTAAGTTAAAAAAAAATGTATTAATGAAATATAGTGACTCTACCAAATGGTTGCACAGAACATTAAAGGGATAATAAACATAAGAAACTGATTATTTTGCAGTGGTCTCTTACTTTTTTTCAGAGCTGAATGTCATGGAATCAAATGAGAATATACCTTAAGCTTGTGTTTACCACAAACCTTATTTCAGGCTTTTAACCAAACACCATTTAATTACACAGACCAGTGATGATCTTATTGAGAGTCTGATTAGCTTACTGTAAAATTGAGAATCAATAGGAATTACTCCCATAGGTGTGTTCTGGGAATACCCTGGAGATTGCTTTGACCTTTCATCACATCAAATAAGCAGAACGAAGCCGTCAGCTGCTCTGCTCATAATCGGTTTTGGCAGATAGATTAATAGATGCCAGCTATTCCTGAATGCTACGTTGTAGATGCTTTAATGAAAGCAGCAGAAAAGTGGACTTTAGATGGAAAAGTTCAGATGCCATATACATAGTTGCCATCTCACTTTAAAGGTGTGGGATTTAACCCAAACAAAGGTTTAAGAGCCAAGTGCAAACCCAGGAAAAACACCCTCAGATCTATAAACACACATGGCAAAGCCCTGTGAGCAGGAAGTGACACTTGGTGAAAGGTCTTATTTTTTCAGTTGGGAGAAATGGTGCTAGTTTCCACCCTGTTAATCAGTTGACACTATCCAATCTTTGAGATCCCATATGTGCACTAGAAAAAAAGCTTTATGAATTGACTTCTAATTCTAACGCGTATAAATTGGTTCCGCATGACTGGCTAACATGATTCATTTTCATATATCCAACATGATTTGAGCAGGATGTGGTATTTTAGTGGTTAAGGTGTTGGAATACTGATCCGAAGGTTCAAATCCCAGGTCCACCAAGCTTCCAGTGCTGGGCACTTGAACAAGACCCTTACCCTCAAGTGCTCAGTCATATAAAACGAGATAAAATATAAGTTGCTCTGAATAAGGGTGTCTGCCAAATACCAGAAATGTAAATATATCAAAACCTGATTATTACACCTGAGCTGAGAATATAGCCAGCGACACTGATGTCTTAAAGCAGACATGCTGTTCTATCATGCATGATTTAATCTCTTAAATGTAATACTATAGGTATAGTGTATTTCCCATCAGTGGCAACATCCTAATGAGATTTAACAATGGAACTGGTTTACGTTAATACTACGTGACTTGATCGCAATCTACATCATCGTTCAATCTAGTCATTAGAAACTTGTTTAAATTTACTATAAGCAATGAAACCACATTTTGTTGAGAAGCATACTAATTTTATTTCTTTATTACACATATTTTCTATTCTTAAATCTGACTGACCACATATTCCATTTTTTTCCAGTTTGAAGAATAATAATGTTCTCCTCTGAGTGTGTTCAGCTGCCCTGTGACACAGCTAGTGGTGGCTAACTTCACCCTGGAGGACGTGCTACTCTAGTAGGTGGGCCCTGACATATGGTACATGCCAGAATGGTTTAAGTTCTTAAACACTATAAGGCCAGAAGTTTGTAAAACTGACTATGACACTCATACGTGCTTGTTGAACATCAATTAACAGATGTATTCCCCTTGTGTTTGCTATTATAACACACTCCACTCTTCTAGAAAGGCTTTCCACTAGATGTTGGAGCGTGTCTGGGGGGATTAGTGATCATTCAGCTACAAGAGCATTAGGGAGATCAGACACTGGTGCTGTAAGAGTGAGGAGGTCTGGGGTTCAGTCGGTGTTCCAGTTCATCCCAAAGGTGTTCAGTGGGGTTGAGTCAGAGTCAGGGCTCTGTGCAGGACACTCCATTCTTCCACTCCAACCTTAACACACCATGTCTTCATGGAGCTCAGGGGCTTTGTGCACAGGGGCATTTGAGTTTCTTAAGGTCCTTCATTGCATACTCACGGACTATTATACTCCATTGTGTGGTATAAATAGTGTGAGCAGTGCGTGCGAGACGTGCATTTCAGGTACCCAGTGGATGCACTCATTCAGCTGTATGAAACATGTGGAATGTTGGACACTTCATGCAATCCATGCTTGCAGATTTGTGGCGTCGTATTACATGCCTTTGACGTCATTTACCATCGACATGAAAACAGATTATACTTTAGTAAAAACGTTAGTGTTCTGTTTAAGATGATGCAACCCTTCTAACATCCATAACCTAAACACTCGAGTAGACAGTAGTGTATAATGTAATTGCATAGTGTGTAGTACGTCATTTGGGAGCTTAAGTTCCAGTGAAGGGAAATTTTAGTCATTGTAGACAATTCTGTGCTTCCTGATATTTGGAAACAGTTTGAGGAAGACTTCCATGTTGGTGTTATAGTCAGGTATCTACAAACATTTAGCCATATAGTGTTCTTTCATAGATTTATTTAGTAGTGGTGCAGCTGATGAAGTCACTTATCCTCACATATAAAAGTAGGTTAAACTACTCAAGTGTTTGGCCTTAATTCGACATGCATAACACACAGACATGTTTGCTCTCTCTCTCACACACACACACATTATTTCTATTTCTGTCTCTCTTCCTGGATTCACTCAACACAGTTTCGAGTTTCACTAGAACATTTTAGGAACGAGAACCCTTCTTAAAAATAATATTCTAATCAACCCCAGCTTCAGTTTGCTTGTGACAAATTATGCTAAATCTGGCAACATTTGGTAATATACAATATTTTAGTCGTTGCTTGCTCAGGAGCTGGGAGACTTTTCATTCTCTTCATTCTCATATTGACCTACATTTTCTGTTACTATCATCATAGTTGAATAATGAACAGTGTGACTTAAATCTCCTGGGAACCAGGTTTCAAATATAGAAAAATATCAGTGCATTACACTGCTTTGTTACCTTTCAGCTCGAATAAATCTTTACCTCAAGGATTTCTTTTTTTGTGTGTTTTGAGTTTTTATTTTTGTGAACGTTTTTTCCCCAAATTTGTGATGCAACTTGCACAGTTTTTGTGCCTTTTTTGTGGAATACTACTTGAACTGGCAAAATGCAAGCACAAAAAATTAGTTTAAACTCCTTCCAGTGAAGACACATACTTTCTATGCTAGCTGTGCTCCATTTTTTTGCACACAAATCACAAAGGGCTTTAGCTAAATGTGTGTCGTGATGCTGTCACATGACATATCTTCACCCGAATCTGCCGAAAACCAGAGGAAAAAATCGCAAGCTTCTCTGAATATACTAAAATACTAAAAACTCTGTCTAGAATGCATGAATTTAAGCTCAAGCTTAGACCTAAAGCTTTAAAAGAAACAGACACCATTTTTCTTTCTTTTTAGGCTAAACCACCACTGAAGAAAGCTAATTATAATCATAAACTCATTCAAGAAAAATTGTCCTGAAGCCTGCTGATTTAGGGAAGCGGGAGGGTTTTTTTGTGTTGACACATTATTCATATAAAAATTGTTTATAGTAGATGATAGTAGATGAGTTAATGGCAGCATTGTGTGTTTGGCATGCATTTTTCCTCCAGTAAAACATATAGCAGATGTGGACTAGGAGGCAGTATTACTAATAGTGCATCAATGGTAACCCATTACAAAAAATAATCCACTCTATATACTCTACTGTACACACCTAATACAGTAGATTTGCCTGAGCAAACGCTGAAAAGACCTTTTTCGAAAACAATCCTCTCTATACTATGACCTGGGCGTCCTATGCAGGGTCACCTAGTAAATAATGTAGAGTACATTTCATACCAATGAAGAGGATAGGGAAGGTGATGAAGAGTAAGAAGACATGTGGAACAAGGTTGAGGGCATCCACAAAGCAGCCGTTATTCAGGACTCCCTTGTTGACGCTGTAGGAGTCGTTGAGATCGTTCCCGCAGAATGACAAGGCCATGCTGCCTGATTGGGCAAAAGATCCTGAAGGAGAGGATGCACAACGGTCAGCCATTAGCCAGAATGTAACATATCACTGAAGTTTCATTATATTAAAAAACAGGCAACTAGATTCAGACATCCATATATTTTCTATCACAATAATTACCTACTCTTCTGTAGTTTAAAATACAATCCTGTGGTATTATGGAAGGGATAACACATGATGTGCTGTGCTATTATAATACATTATATTAGTTAAAGGAGAGGTTTGTCTCCTGCCTGCTATTTAGTGACCAGGCAATGGGATATGAGACCACGCAATGGGATATGATAAGGTAGGAATATGCCACTAATGCTGAAGCGGATTGTTTTCCTATAAAAATATTATTTAAATTATTAATGAACAAGTCACATTTTAACATTTTTAACATTTCCATGAGACAAATTAGATCCTCTTATCACTTACATTATAGCAGCTATAAACACACACAAAGATTTCTTTCTCTCTCTTGAAGTTAACAAGATGAAATAAAAGCAACTAAAAGGAACGTACAGTGTTAACATGGATGTCAAAGGTTAAGTGACTTTGAAAGCAACAAGGCACATGGTGTAAATGTTTCAGCTGCAGAAAGTGTTTGGCTAAATACTAAGTGTTAGTGAAAGCCTTACTAATATTGAGCTAAATGAACTAGCTGGATGGCTGTGTATGCTGTGCATGTCAACACACTGAAATTGATGCACACAGAGAGCATAGATGTCCTTCCATTATGTAGAACTGCTTTTGCTTTTAAAGCCTTGTTGTTTTTATATTTAGCTTCTGTAGAGAATTTAACAGCAACTGCGAAAGAGAGTGCCTTCGTTTTTCTGTCCAATTTGTGGTCAGTTTGAGATTGTTTGGCAGATGTCTGTGTAGTGATGTAATGATAACTACTCTGTTTTTTTTTTTACCAGTTTATTATTTTAGTATGCACACTATATTGCCAAAAGTTTTGGGACACCCCTCCAAATCATTGAATTCAGACGTTTTTCTTCAGGGGTTGGGCTTGGCCCCTTAGTTCCAGTGAAAGGAACTCTTAATGCTTCAGCTTCATACCAAGACATTTTGGACAATTTCATGTTCCCAACTCTGTGGGAACAGTTTGAACCCTTCCTGTTCCAACATGACTGCACACCAGTGCACAAAGCAAGGTCCATAAAGACATGGATGAGTGAGTTTGGTGTGGAGGAACTTGACTGGTCTGCACAGAGTCCTGACCTCAACCTGATAGAACACCTTTGGGAGACTGCGAGCCAGGCCTTCTCATCCAACATTAGTTGACTTCACAAATGCACTTCTTGAGGAATGGTCAAAGATTCCCATAAACACACTCCTAAACCTTGTGGAAAGTCTTCCCAGAAGAGTTGAAGCTGTTATAGCTGCAAAGGGGTGGGTCAAATCCATATTACATTCGTGTGCATGTAAAGGTAGACATCCCAAAACTTTTGGCAATATAGTGTAGCTCATATGCGGTAGAATTTCAGCATTTAGTTAGTAGTTAATAGTTCATCGTTTTTAATGGTAATAGGAACAAGATTTTTTTAAAGATAACTTTTTTATAAGATAAATCATGATATAAACCTAGTCATAAAAAACTGAGACACGCTGGTGTCGTCATTTGTTTTTTAAACCTAATTAACACAATTTTAGAATACTCTACTCATATGCGAGCTTCACCAGCACAACTTGTTCAGTTGTTTCACATCTTTCACATTTCTAATCAAGGACAAAATAGGACTAGAATAACTTAACAAATTAGGGATACATGTCTCGAATCGACCACCCTTAAGTGCATGTTCAGTGATAGACTGAAATCACGATGACAACAGTTTAAGTTAAAAATCTGCAGTATAAACAGTCAGTTTGGTGTTTGGTCACTGGTGTTAAAATCAGTGTGTTATGCCATAACCTATAATTAGTAAATACTGTAATTTAAGATGGCCCCGTGGGACAATTGAATTAGAAACAAATTCCAGGACATACAAGGGGGGGAGTTTTATTCAGTAACCTAATATAAGAGAGCTGTGCTCATAAAAATAATATTTGCAATATATAATGTGTACAGATACAGGAATTCACACAACATGGGTTTTCCTCTTCTTCTGCTCCTTCTTAATAATAATAAGAAGAAGAAGAAGAAAAAAAAATAGAAGAAGAAAGGAAAAAGAAGAATGTTCATATATAGACTATTATTGAAACTATAATAAGACCATTTGTAGTAATACTCTAGTAGAAGGAAAGATAGTAATAGTAGTTAACAATACTAGCAATGGGAATTCATTTACATTTGCACACCCTTATCTAAAGCGACTTACAATTTATCTCATTTTATACGAGTGAGCAATTGAGGGTTAAGGGCCTTGCTCAGGGGCCCCAGAGGTGGCAGCTTTAGCCCAACACCTTAACCACTAATCTACCACACCTACAATGGGGACGAAATAGTGGTAGTGATAATAATAGTAACAACAATAATAGTATTAGAAATAGTATATCATAGTACTAGCAGTAGTTGTAGTAGTATCAGACACTGCACAGTATTGTGCTTTGCTTGTGGCATTGTTATGAGCTCTGCATCATTATGGAAGTCTCAGTAGTCTGTGGTATTAAGGCACGCCCTTCACTTCAGTGGTTTACGTTAAATTAATATATTTATGGTAAATATTTGACTACGGAAGGGCAACATCATTTCCAAAAACCTCTCATTGGGTCATATAACGTTTATTCATTATGTAATGACCTGAAGCAACTGAAATACAATAAAAATGTGAGAATTTTCTCAAGAGCAAATAACTCCATCCTTGCACTTTTCTAGTAAATTCCTTCACTCGCCGCTTTAGCGTGCTGTTGAATGAAGTTCAACAAGAAACGAGCAGACAGGATGATAAAACTATAGCATAAATAAATAAATAAATAACTAAATAAATACACGCGTACTTACTGGAAAGATGGTCGTATTAACAGGGTTTCATTCCCAGAGCTCGAGACAGCAGTGTGTAATCGCACGCAGAAGGATAGTGCACGAGGATTATTTTTAGCCGCCGTGCTTCAGCTGACCATAGCGCACAAAGCTCCCTCCTATTGGGTTTCCACACTGAGCAAGTGTACTGGGCAAGCAAACCAACAAACTAGCCTTGCTGCCAATCCCCATGCAAAACAAAACCCCCACAGAAAATGAATCTAGTTCAGGTAACAGTGTGTTTAAACATGTGCACGTGGACACACAGGTGTGTAGTGTCATTGCACTGCGTTACAATGACGCCTTATCTCACTGATGGATATTGTGTAGCTAGATAAGGATAAATGAAGAGCATGATTACAACTCACACCTACAGACACGGATCTGGACATCTTCTACCTTTATTAAATACCTCTGCCTCTATAACCCTGACCACATTGACCATAATTCCCATTTATGAGCAATCCTGACCCCAGTGCTGCTCCAAACCTCTATAATGAATGTGAAACACGCTATCTGACTTATATCTCAAGAATGGCTCGGTATGCCAATTATAAATGTGGCCTATTTTAATAGAAATTAATCCATTTACATACATAACACCTTAACACTCACCTAAATCGTGTCCCAGTGGCGGTTCTAAATCAAAACGGCGCAGATTGTGTGCCCTGTCCTGTAATGTAATACAATATGGATGGCCATTGGGCTCAGAACGGCATAACGTGCATGCGCACATTAGTACAGCTAGTACAGTTCATTAGAATTTTTTTTTTCATGTATGTGCACTGATTATCATAACCAATCTGAGTGTTTTGATCAATTACATGTCCACAAAGCATTCATTCACCTATTTATTTCGTTTTAAAACAAAACCATATACAGCACGACACAGCGAAATGCTGTCCGCTGATATTAAAACAGAATTTACTTGTGTAAAAGTAGAAAAAGGTAAATATAAAAATTATAATATAGATTATGTAAAAGATAGATGGCATGAAAGAAAATGCATGGAGTATATGAAGAATAAAGTGCAGATATGTGTAGTTTGGATTATAATTATATACGGATTAGAGTGGACTTTTCCAAGATGACAGATTTCCCACCCACAATGTATGAAGGCTCACTGAATAATAATGAAAATGACATAATTTACCTTCACAGATGTCAGCTGACTGAACACAAACTTTTGTAAAGCTGCTTTGGGACAATGTCCATTGTTAAAAGCACTATAAATTGAATTGAATTGAATTGAATTTGGCAGATTTTGGATTGAGATTTTGGACAGTGCTCTTCACTTTCTCCAAAACTCTGGTTAAAGGGAATATCTTTTGAAAGAATTGTATCTCTACTAAGACACATTGAAGCTGTTCAACAAGCTGTGGCTTGTAGTTCAATGGTTTCTTCAGATACTTTTGTTTGTTTGTTTGTATCCTTTCATTTATGAGCAGTCTATGTATGTACATAAATAATTTCAAAACATTCTACTTTCTGCATGTAAATTATTTAATTAAAATATAAATAATTCAGTTATATTTTATATATGATTATGTATGCTGGTACTTTATATACATGTCACACTGTAAGACAATGCAAGCAAATATCAAATCAAATTGCTTGTAAGATTCTAAGATTCTAAGGAGTCAGTAAAGGGGTTTGGAGAATTTTTGGCCCTTGAGGCTTTTCATAAAAGACATCGCCTCCTCCTCCTCCTCCTCCTCCATCCCTCCTCCCTCCTCGCCCCTGGTCCTCCGACGCGTTATGGCGACAGCTGAGATGAAGGATACACTGTGAAAGAATGGAGCAAGCTCGTCTCATTAAATGCTGCTCAAATAAAGATTGAATGGAAGAAAAGGCGAATTATTCCCCTGTTTACACTCCAAATTTACACAGTGGTTGCTACTAGCATCTCTGCAATAGCAGAACTGTGTGATGGCTTGAATGGTAACAGATTATAAATCTGTACTCCTGCCTGTACATAAACAGAAAACAACAACATAATAATAATAATAATAATAATAATAATAATAATAATAATAATAATTACTAGGTGTGTCCTAAACAACCCTAAAAAATTAAATTTCATACGTAAGTTAAATTTCATCCATATATATATATAGCATGACAACAAAAAACAATTAAAATATATAAAACTAACACTAATACACAAATTAAAAGCAGTTTGTCTAGTTATTTGAAGATGTTTTTAATGATGGCATAACAATAACTTATTCTGATTTTAGCATGTCTTTATTACGCTGCCACTGTGAGAACTCAGAGCTCCCATGCCCTCATCATGACCCCTGACAAATAACAGACTTGGGAATTATACTTCCACAGTATTTCCTATAGCTCTTTTTTTCCTAGTTTTAGATATAAAGCACATCATGGAACTAGTGTCTGACTCACTCACCCACTCACTTCCTCATTCATTCACCCACTTATTTACTTACCCATTCACTATCTCAGTCACTCACTCTCTCAGTCAATCAGTCAGTCAGTCAGTCACTCACTATCTCTCTCACACACTCACTCACTCAGTCACTTACTTACCCGCTTACAAACTCATACACTCACTCACTCACTCACTCACTCACTCACCCGCTTACAAACTCATACACTCACTCACTCACTCACTCACCCGCTTACAAACTCATACACTCACTCACTCACTTACCCGCTTACCCGCTTACAAACTCATACACTCACTCACTCACTCACTCACTTACCCGCTTACAAACTCATACACTCACTCACTCACTCACTCACTCACTTACCCGCTTACAAACTCATACACTCACTCACTCACTCACTCACTCACTCACTTACCCGCTTACAAACTCATACACTCACTCACTCACTCACTCACTTACCCGCTTACAAACTCATACACTCACTCACTCACTCACTCACTCACTCACTCACTCACTCACTCACTCACTCACTCACCCCCTTACCTACTCACTCACACACTCACTCACTCACTCACTCACTCACTCACTCACTCACTCACTCACTCACCCACTTACCTACTCACTCACTCACTCACTCACTCACCCACTTACCTACTCACTCACTCACTCACTCACTCACTCACTCACTCACCCACTTACCTACTCACTCACTCACTCACTCACTCACCCACTTACCTACTCACTCACACACTCACTCACTCACTCACTCACTCACCCCCTTACCTACTCACTCACACACTCACACACTCACTCACACACACACTCACTCACTCACTCACACACTCACTCACTCACTCACTCACACACTCACTCACTCACTCACTCACACACTCACACACTCACACACACACTCATTCACTCACTCACTCACACACTCACTCACTCACTCACACACTCACTCACTCACTCACTCACACACTCACTCACTCACTCACACACTCACTCACTCACACTCTTACCTGCTTACCTACTCACTCACTCACTCACTCACTGAATATAGGAGTGATAATCACAAAATGACACTGGATTAATGAACAGGCTTTGATCATATACTATACAGTGATAAATAGTCCTAATAATCTGATAAGCATCTAAAAAATCACCAAATAAATATATAATAATTTATAATAATTTATTATTATTATTATTATTATTATTATTATTATTATTATTATATTTTTTTACCTATATATTGTTTTTCAGACATACAGTATTCAGTTTAAACAGGCAAATATGTCTGTATGTTTATTGATCTTCAGCAAGCTCATTTAAAGGTCAGAAGTTCTTCCTTGTTTTTCTGCTCATGCTGTGATGTTGATTTGAAGTCACTTGTTGAACTCATACAGTCGATGTGACCTTATTGATGGTGCCAGATGGGCTGGTTTGAGATAACTGTTGATCTCCTGGGATTTTCACACACACAGCCTCTGTGTGTTTACAGTCTCTGGAGTTTACTCAGAATGGTGTGAAAACAAAAGCAGAAAAATATCAATGAGCAGCAGTTCTGTGGGTGGAAACGCCTTGTTAAAGAGAGAGGACAGAGGAAAATGGCCAGATTGGTTCAAGGCATACAGTCTTTCAATTAATCACTCTTTAAAATTGTGGTGAGTGAAACAACATCTAACATTAAACCTTGACGTGGATGAGCTACAATTGTAGAAGACTACATCGGGTTGTCCTCCTGTCAGTCAAAGACTATGTCAGTTAAAGGCTATGGTGGGGAGTTTGTGCCTATGAAAGCCTCAGATTCCTGTTTTTGGCCTTCAGGAGTACAACCCAATGTTTGCTTCTGAGTTTCATTGCTTTAGTCTTTGTTCTTTATTATTATTTTCATGTTTAGAGACAAAAATGTTTTAAAAGATGTGCACAGTGTATCAGTGCTTAAATTCACAGTAACTGAGTACTGCAAAAACCAATTAGGACAGAACTGATGGAAACTGAGTATGGGAGACACACAGCGGGAATCAGTCCACAGGGACACGGGTCAAAGTTCACCAATCGCCAAGGGACTCCCACTAAAGATGAAATATGGTAGAGCTTTGTGTATACAAAGTGTGTGTATGTGTGTTTGTGTGTGATTAAAGGAAGTGAGGGTGCTTATTGTAGGAGAGAAGGGGTCGTCAGGTCAGTTGGGATTCTGCGTATGGGTTTGTGTGTGTGCAGACATTCACATCCCCTCTTGAGATTGAACTCCAAGACACAGACAGTGAAACAGGAAGCAGAGCATGTGTGAGCCATCAAAGGGGCTTGTGGTGATACCCATACAGGCCCAAACTGGGCTGCAGGGTTCAGGGTTCAAACCCAGAATCTTTGAGAACACTCCAGATTCCCATCAGATGACATGTGTAATATGCGTCATCCTCAGCTCATGGAAATTAAACACATATAAGCTGTTAAGGAGTTTATCTGAGAAAACAAACATATTTCCCTGGATAGATTTAGCAGTGTGATCAGTTTCCTCAGTCACTTTGATTCAATATTCCATTTTTCACATTAGTTAAATTGATGAGTTTTATCTCGGAGCATTACATTATTCCTGGCATTAGATCAGATGTTATTTAATTGGGTCTGATCTTGTTCTGATCCAGGCCTTTTTAAATGTTTATGACTCATAAGTCAAGACTGGATTTGTATTGTATCACGTGTTTTCATATTTCCCTTTTATTTATTTTATCATAATTATATTTTATTATTATACAATTTCTTATGATCTGTTGATGTATATAGATTTTTATACACTATGTTTGTGGACCCCTGTGTATCACACCCATATGTGGTTCTTCCTCAAACTGTTACAGCAAACTTTGAAGCACAAAATTGTCTAGAATGTGTTTGTATGCTGTAGCATTTTTTCCCCTTCACTGGAACTAAACCTGTTCCAGCATGGCAATGCCCCTGTGCACAAAGCCCCTGAGCTCTCTGAAGACATGGTGTGTTAAGGTGTTAAGGAGTGGAAGAACTGGAGTGTCCTGCACAGAGCTCTGACTCTGATTCAACCCCACTGAACACCTTTGGGATGAACTGGAACACAGACTGAACCCCAGACCTCCTCACTCTTACAACATCAGTGTCTGATCTCACTAATGCTCTTGTAGCTGAATGATCTGAATGAAAACCTTACCAGAAGAGTGGAGCACAATATAGCAGCTAACACACAAGGAATAAATATAGAATGAACAAGGTTCAACAAGCACATATGAGCGTGAACATTGGTGTCTACATATCCTTGGCCTTATAATGCATCCTCAGAGGTCCCTTTGCGCTGATGAGAGTAATGTAATGGAGTAACAAATTGTACATAGCAACAGACTGGATACAGTATTAATCTATGAAGTTCAAAAAGCTTATAATATGTGTGTGAAATCTTAGCTATACCTAATTTCTAAACATTAAAAAATATCCATTACTGAGAAATTGTAAAAAAAAAAAAAAAACTTTCCAGGTGCCAAAACACACCACGAGTCCAGTCACCTTACCTAAGTGCTTACCTAAGAGAATGTATAACACTACTCTGACATGCCTGACTGATTCTTTTACAAAATGTTCTTTGACAGCTATGGAAGAGGTGCTGGAAAATGTTTGGGTTTGTCAGAAGAAGCGGGAAACATTTAATTTCTATTGTTCCAAGCGATGACTTGGCTTTCCTCTAAATGTATAATAAATGATCACACCTTCATTTAATGGTTTCAAGTAGTATTTATGTCCCAGACAGCAAACATTCAAAACAGTCCTCTGATGAGTTGTTGTGGCTCTGTGAAGCTTTGTGAACCAGGTGAAGTGCCCGAGTACGTAAAAGTGCATTTCTGTCTCGAGTGTAAATTGATGTTGCTCGACTCTACTAAACATGTCTGTTTCACACTGGAATAGTCCGACCTCTCTGTAACACCGCTGAGTATAATACATGAACTTATATCAGTACACACACACACTTTTTCTTCCGCTTTTATACAGTTTTTACAGTGATTCAACCTGTATATATAAAAAAATAGATAAAAAATATATAGAGCAAAGTTATTAAAAGTTCCTGCCTAAAAACCATGCTGTGTCTGGCAACAAAACATGTAAAATTGAATTTCTTAATACTTCAAACTAGCCTTAATTAGACAAGTGCAAAATATTCATATTTTAAAAAGCATTTGACCAATATAATTAGAAAATTTAGATTAGTTTATTTTTTATTGTTTTAAAACTAATAATAAATTAATAATAATAATAATAATTATTATTATTATTATTATTATTATTATTATTATTATTATTATTATTATTATTGTTGTTGTTGTTGTTGTTGTTGTTGTATTATTATTATTATTAATTCATATTTACTTTCTTTTTTATAATTTTTATTCTTTTCTTGATTTGTCCTTCACATCTTTTTTATGTTTTCATATAAATGTATTATTAAAAATGATTGCATTTATTATTCATTATTTAATATGCATTATTGTTTAATTGTATTAGTGCAATGAATACAACAAATAAAAATTATTATTATTATTGTTATTATTATTATTATTATTATTGTTATTATTATTAAATTATTATATAATTGCAGTTGATGTTATACCACATAGGCCCTTGATTTGCCAAACAGGTGAGAATGGGGAACATTTATAGCATTATTTTTAACTTTAATTAATGATAACTAAGATCTCTTGGTGGGTACAAGTCCTCAAGACTATATGTCAAAGGACAAATGTGAGGCAGCCAATGAGAATGATGGTATAAAGGCAAGATGGATAAGGGTTAATGTGGGGAAAAAAAAGGTTTGGACATACTGTCAAACAAGAAGGAATGAAAGTTCGTTAGACAGCAAGGAATGTCCTATCAGTACCATATGTGGCAACATTCACCATAGACTTATGAAGATAAACACAGACTTCACAGTTTTAGCGTTCACACACATACACACAATCACAGAGCTGTCATGAGATGAACAGTTTATGAACACTTTTATGGAACAGAATTATAGCACAAATGTCAGGGTTAGATATAGAGACACCCTAACAGCTGTAAATCACTGCACTACTGGATCAGAGAGCAGCAGTTCTCAAGGCCCTGTTCTGGAAAATCCTACTGAGCAGTTCTCTGACTAAACACACCGTACTTACACTTAATTCATTATCAAGTCCTTCATGAGTTTGGCCTGGAGAGTTACATTAGGACAAAATAGAAAAGTTACTCTTGTGAGGACGTGTGAGAAAACCAAACGCTCGATTGCAGCGACATCTAGTGGCTAGAAATATGAAGTGTTAGAGCAAAGTGGATCAAAACTCTGTCCAGAAGTTTCCTTTATTCACAATCATTAATGGGCTTCACCACTATCAGTATCACTGTGGAGTCAGAGCTTATCCTGGATCACTACCAGATGGAAAAAAAACTCATTGGACAGGATTCCAAGGGCAATTTAGAGCCATCTATCCATCTACTGGCAGGTTTTTAGGAGCTGGGAGGAGACTAGTGAATCTAGAGAAAACACAAAAAGCACAAACTTTGAGAAAAGCCGCAGCACAATCAAGCCTTTTTGACCAATATCATAATCAATATAATAAACACTACAACTAAGACGATTCAAAAGACTTTCACTATAATGTTCTTCTATCCTAAAAATATACACTATTAATGTGATGAACACATTTTTGTTATGTGATAAAGAAAGAAACCTAACATGCTAAATATCTTTTCGATTTAAAATTGTTTTGTTGTTCTCTTCATTTTGTCTTTATGTTACACAAAACGTTTGTGCTCTCTGTACTGTTAGTGATCTTAAGATTAGAAACTGAAATACCAGAAATCCCTGGATTGCCAGAAGCCACTGCTGATCCCTCGGGCATTAACCCGTAACCCTTAGCTGCTCAGTTACATGCTTGGATCTGTATAAACTTTCAGCTGTAATTGGCTTTAGATAAAGGCATCTGCTAAAATAATAAATAAAAAGTACAAAACCCAAACCTGCCATTAGATTGTAGTACTATTTAAGCACTGAAGAGTTCAAGTATATATGTAAATCACTTACAACTACATATATTACGTTGTTATTTTGTAAAAGAAATGTATTGTGCATCAGAATACACTGAGTATAAGTTTATAATCTATAAACCCCACATAACACAAGGAAAAAGTGCAAAACTGTACATAGAGAGTAGCACAAGATCAAGATGGATGCATCCACTGCAACACTATGCCACTCTTAAGTATGTTCCTTCTGGAGTTTGAGCTTCTACTGAAGTTAAGCAGCTTGAATTCCAGGAAAAGAGGAACATGAAATACATACAGAAATGGGTTGATAAGCAGAAAGTTTTTTTTTTTTTTTCCAAATGATGAACCTAAATTGTTTACAGTATCTGTAGGTCTTGGCCAAAGAGGATGTTGATGTAAGACTCCTCCTAAGCATACCCCTAACATTTCCTAGAATACAAACACAGGCCTACGGTCAGCTATGTTGTATAGCAGGCCTTCAAGGAGAGGTTTGGGAGAGGAGGTGTATGTGGAAACTGAATTTTATACGATCATATAACACAATTATCTGAACATGAGGCAGCAAGTTGTGGTGCATAAAATCATGCAGACACAAGTCAAGGGCTTTTTCACAGATGACCATCAGGCTTTATTCTTGTGAGTCAAGAAGAGGAGTCTGAGAGTCAGTGGGCACAGGATCACTGAAGATTTGAAAAACGTTACCTGGTTTGATTTATATTGATTTTTGCTGTGTCACATGGTGGAGTTTGCTTAAGCAGCATGTAACATGCAGCAGTAAGGCCCACCCTTTGCAGCTATAACAGCTTCAACTCTTCTGGGAAGGCTTTCCACAAGGTTTAGGAGTGTGTTTATGGGAATTTTTTGACCATTTCTCTAGAAGCACATTTGTGAGGTCAGGCACTGATGTTGGGCGAGAAGGCCTGGCTCTCAGTCTCCACTCTAATTCATCTCAAAGGTGTTCTATCAGGTTGAGGTCAGGACTCTGTGCAGGCCAGTCAAGTCCCTCTACACCAAACTCACTCATCCATGTCTTTATGGACCTTGCTTTGTGCACTGGTGTGCAGTCATGTTGGAACAGGAAGGGGTCATCCCCAAACTGTTCCCACAGAGTTGGAGTTGAAATTGTCCAAAATGTCTTGGTATGAAGCTGAAGCATTAAGAGTTCCTTTCACTGGAACTAAGGGGCTGAGCCCAACCCCTGAAAAACAACACCTGAATTCAACTATTTGGAGGGGTGTACCAAAATATTTGGCAATATAGTGTAGCTCAAAGCTAATTAGATTCATGAACATGACAGTGAGTTCAGAGTACTTTACTAGCCTCAACAGTCACCAGATCTAAATCCAGTAAAGCACATTTGGATGTGGAAGAAGAGGAGATTCTCAGTTTGAATGTACAGCTGAAAAAAAAACAAACTGCACTAATTATGTGACACAAGCATGTAAACATGGATCGGAATTTCAAACGAGTGTTTCCAACGTCTTGTGATATCCATACAGCGATGGTATTCCTAATATAGTGACCGGCAAATACTGTGTAATGAAAAAAATGAAACTTTTTATTAGCTAATCTATGTGAGTTTAATTCTTGATAAATATTCTATCATGTCTTAATAGCCTAAAAAAAATTTTTGATATTGGTTCAGTATGAAGAAATTACATTTTATTTTGCCCCTAAAGGTAGGCTAAAAGACAATATTCATACTGATGAAAGATTCATAATGTTTTTATTGGATTTTTTCTGCTCTGCAGAATCTATTATTTGGTCTCAACCAGCTTGAAAAACTCAGCCATCAGTGGAATAACTGGAGAGTAAGCATACTGTGATTTAATAGATTACAAAAGCTAATTTAAAAAATCCATTCGGTAAACAGTGTGGGTATGTGTGTGTGTGTGTGTGTGAGAGAGTGTGTGTGTGTGTGTGTGTGTGTGAGAGAGAGAGAGAGAGAGAGAGAGAGAGAGACTGGGACAATACTAAAATAATTTACCAAAAGAGTACTCCTTACATTCTGATCAGCTGAATGTAACCTCAGAAGCAGAAGTGAATAAATGTATTCAGAACCTGCTGGAAATGTTTTAATAGGCTTTAAACAGGTCATACAATTTTCCCCCACAACATCTCATCCTTTTTTTCTTTCTGATTAGCACGCTAATCAGTCATCTCTCATTTTCTAGCTCTTAAAATCAGGACACTGATGAGGCATGGATATGTGGAAAGTGTCAGACCGAGGGAGAGAGAAATCCTGCTGTGCTCTTGTGCTACAGCTTTTCATATTCTTCTTAAGTATCTGATTAGTGGATATGTCTTTAGGATATAATTACATCACAATCAAAAGCCATAGAACTTTCTGGAGAGTATACAAAAGAATATGTGCCTTGACCTCGTTGACCCAATACTTGTGGACAGCAGGATCGCTTCGGACAAAGAGTCCATTCACTGCAGACAGGGAAGCCTCGGCTTTATAGGCTTCTGAACAGAATAAATTCAGAATAAACCACCAATTTTGTTGGCCCACTAACCAAAAACCGTTTCAGCCTGGAACAGGAAAAAAGAAAAGCTACTCTTACTTAATTGCTAGTTTGTTATCCACAGAGTTTTCCGTAAAGTCCTGTCAATTTGGGGAACCATTAACTTCCAGGCTGGAAGAAACGGTAATGTCCCTGCACCCTAAAATATCTTAACACCCCAGAAAAAATCAAGTTTTGAAGTTTTTCCTTGTGTGTCTAGAGTTTTTGTTCATATATAGCAGGACTGTAACGATTTTCTGCACAGGTAAAAGATATTCTGCAATATCTCATGTTGACAGCAACCAGTTAGCTCACCACTGAAAGAAGGGAAAGAAAATCGGATCATTATGCACGTCTAAAAATAGGCCTTTTATTTTCCTCTCCCACAGCCTTCTCCTCCCTCTTTTCCTTTTATCTGCTGCTTCAAAACATATACAGTCGCTTCCTGGTGCTTGACTGTGCATCTGGTTCACCTCTGTGAGCTCAGGACACAACAGGCATGAGCAAATAGACAGAATAAAGAGCAATACAACTGCAGATGTGGTCAGTACACAATATACAAAGAATTTAGAGATAATATACTTTGTATAGTGTAGGTGTTGTTATATTTTTCGACAGTAGAGGGCAACACGTTTACACAATTTAAATCTGGTCTTTTTTTTCACGTGCATGTTTACTTCATTCCTTCCTTTTTTTCCTAGTATGGAGTTTTGCAGTTAATCCATGGTTGATTAGAAATATTTTGTAAAAACCGGATATCAATATTAATTTCACCTGCATATAATAAACACTTAGTTATGATTCTGTTATGATGCTGTTTTCTTCCATCCAGCCATTTTTCACTATTTGGTGAATAGGAGGGTGACAGCTCCACTGAGAGTGACAGAAGTGCTGAATTATTGCTGTTCCACCCGAACAAAGGGCTCCAATTATAGAATACTCAGCATGTAAAGTGTGCAGGCACAGACCTATTTCACTTTCCATGACAGCCATCATTATTCTTCACCCCCCCCTTCCCCCATGATGCTCTCCACAACACCTCCTCTGTGCTCATGTCTATAGGCTCAGAGCAGGACAGTGTGTGTGCATGTTCGGGTGTGTGTTGGAGGTGCTGGTAGCAGAGAGAGAAACAAATGAGGGGAAAGAAATAATAGAGAGCATCTGTACATGTCCATGGGACAAGGACAACACCTTCACCCTCGGACATGTTAGCATAATCATAAATCATTCAAATCTTTCAGCTGTTTCTCTCTCTCTCCCTCACACACACACACACCCACACCTTTCATTACCACACCTAATTAATGCTATGCCTACACCTACATTCCAAACCTTTTGGGAACCTAAAGGTTCTTTCCCCCAATTTAGTTTCCATGTAGGGACCAAGCAAATGTGCCCACAAGGTCAAACCTGTGAGATATTGGGTTCATTGTGGGGAGTTCATTCTGTCCCCACCAAGCTATCAAGTAAAAAACAATGCCCACACTGACACACACACACACACACACACAGAGTGAGAATCACCACAAATTTCACAGCACGTTTAAGGGTTTAATGCACCTTTAAGTTTTCTCCTACACATGCCCACTTGAGGAAGATTTGAGAAAACCTCTTGGGGGGTTTTATAGGTGGATTAAAACGACGCAACAACAGTGATCATGAGCTTAAGGCAGGAAGGCAAAGGATTGCTTTTGTTCCAGCAGGCGGTAAAAAGCATCGCCACTCTGTGTGTGTGTGAGAGAGAGAGAGAGAGAGAGAGAGAGAGAGAGAAAGGTGAAAGCCTGTTTCCTCCTCTCCTATTTGGAAAAAACTCGTAGGAATTCCAACGAGCGACGTCCATTTTCGTTTAATACTAATTAAGTGGTCCGAGTAGCCACGCCCACTCACTCTTTACCATTCACAACTTTCCCCCCTCCTTCAGTCGACTCGCTGCTTCTCACTCACTTCATTTGCATTCCCTGTTTTGTGTTAGGAGTCCGACACGAAGCAGCTCTGTAGCCTATCAGAGAAGTGCTCGGGGGAGAGGGGAGTTTTCTTGCCCTCCTGTTCTCCTTCTCGCAGGGTCGATGCTGCAGCTACAGTCGAACCAGTTTGGAGAGAAAACTGTTTGTTGCACGGTAGTTTCTTACCCAGGTGCACCATATAACAACATCATATCGGTCTACCTGTGAGTCAGGTCATGTGATCACGGAAAAGCCCAGCTATTTACACTGCTAGTTAGTTCGAGTGTGAGTGTGTGTGAGAGGGAGAGAGAGAGACTCGGACTTCACGGATTTACAGCTGCAGAGTCGCACAGCGCTGTTTTTCTCTCCTCCCGGCATTTTCCAGGGACAAGAAAAGGACATTTTTTCTCTGATCACGGAATTCAAAGGATAATGTGAAGTTGTACTGAGATCAGGATTTGGCTGCACTGTTCCTGAAGATCGACTGCGTGTCTCAACTTCAAAGGTGAGCGCGCGCGCTGTTACTTGTTTGTTTGTTTGTTTGTTTGTTTGTTAGGTTGTTTACTGTTACGCTCTCATTATAAACACGAAGCATTTACAGCACGCAAAAGGTGTTTGCTATTGATCTATCTAATCACTTTTTTATCTTCTCTCACACTTGTTTTCTTGGATGAAATAAAAAACAACGTTTTTAGGGGTTAGTGCATTTAGACCAGACTACACTTAGATCAGACTACACTTAGATCAGACTACACTTAGATCAGACTACACTTAGATCAGACTACACTTGACGCAGTCTGAAGTAGCTGTGCTTTTGTGTGTGTTACTTGTAGTCTATTTAACACGACGGAGCATCAGGATCGGTGTAAAGATTTCAGATAAAAGTGCTAACTAATTGTTCGCAGTGTGTTGAAGTGAGATACAGCTACAGTGTGTGGAAGTTTTGCTATACTAGGTTAAGATGAACCCTGAAAGGAAGACTTTGTGAACATAGCACTAGTTTTCTCTCTAGGCAGGGCTGAGAGAAGAGCTTTGGCTTATAAAGAGTTAAAACAAACACGGCTCAACAAGTTAAACATGTTTTATTTTCATGTGCTCTGCTTTTACCTCGGAAATGTCTGTGTATTTTCCCCCCACATTCCTGTTTATTATTATTATCTCCTAATGCCATTTCCTCCATGAGAATTCCAGGCTGCACTTTAGTTTACCCAAACGACTACATTTAAATGTAATCAATGTGCTTAAAGTAGATAAAGTAATCAGTGAAGAAGATGATCTGAGGAAAACATCCAAAAGATGTGACAAAAATGTAGGCATCATGCTCAATATCTCCATTTCCAGTATTTTTCTCCTTCTTTATTTGCTCTGTCTCTGAAATGTAAAGGGTTTTTTTTATCTGATCTGTGTCTTTCCCTTTAGTGTCATCGTATACAATGGCCTTTACGAAGTAATAAAATTGTCTAATGTGGTTCTAATCACGTTGAGCACTAGAAGATGTTGGTAATGGGTTTGCGAAATTCTCATTGATTATGACTGAGATCTAGGGTTGTTAGATAAGAGAGAGAGAGAGAGCTTTCTGGAGTAAATAAGCTAGAAACCATTTCTAATCATGAGTGAGTTTGATACACTAGAGGAAAGCACTGACATCTCTGAAAATACTGGATAAGTCGGTATCTTTTAGGCCTTTCTCAACATGCTTCACTGTCTGTTTTCACTTTATTTATCTCACATTATTTGTTGTTTTGTACATCATGTTTTCTTCTGTTTCATGTAGTCCTGGATACAGAGCCTATATTTTGGCTTGCATTGCACCGTCATCCTGGATAATTTTTAGATTTGATTATATGTTGATAACGACTAAACATGAACTGAAAGCACCATCCTGCGAGTTTAAGGGCCGTGTTAAACTCGATTTGCATTTTGCTGCTGTTTTGTAAATTAGATACAAGTAATCAATAAAGATGATCTGAAGAAAACATCCAGCTTCTGAGACTGTCCCAAGCACTATAATCAACATCGTCATCATATTTAGACTGTCTGGGTTAACCAACAGCACACAGATGCCACCTTACATTTGGGCAAAACAATTTGTACCACACAAGAGAAAAAGCCAGGGAGCTATATTATCATTCTTCATCTTATCTAATTTTTTGAAATGTTTTGTTGTCGTCTCCTACATGTTGCTTACTGAAATGGAAACTTGGCTATCTGTGATTCCCTTTAATGCTATATTATACTGTTGCATTTAGGTGCTTGTTTAGATACAGCCAAATGATGTTAGCATGTACTTACTTTTTCAGAACTAAACCATGTTTAAGGAAACATTGAAAGGAAGGCTTTATGTGATAGCTTGTAATCTTTAATGTGCAAGATACTGTAATGTAATGATGTCATTTCCCATCTCAGGATATTTAACATGTGAGGGGTGTGTTTTGTTTGCTATGACAGCGCACACAAAGGTCATCAATGGCTACGTTAACTGTACTTTTACGGATACAGGCCTGAGTAGCTATTGGTTTACTTTACACTGTTTACAGTGAGAGCGGCCATGTTGATTTGACGTCACTCTGTAAACTGGGAAGGTACCGGTGGTTAAGAAGACTACCTCAGGTTCATGACTTGAAATCTCAAGTTGAGGAGACGCCTTCCATATTTTCCCCCCTGTTGTAGGCAAGGCATTACAAGCTGTAAGTTCACCTCGAACATAACATTTTATTTTTAGTCTTAACATCAGTGCAGCTCTAACTGGTTTCTGAGCACTATTGATTTTAAAATACTTATTTATGTATATAAAACCCTTTCTAGTCTTGCTCCACAGCACATTATTGACCTCCTTCACCCTGCCTCTCCTACCAGAATGCTAAGATCTTGTAATCATCATCTTCTATCTATCCACTTCTCGTACGAAGACAAAACGGGATCAAGCCATTTTCTGTTGTTTTGTCCTAAACTCTGGAACATTTCTCCCTTTTCACACGGTCTTTAACCATTTGGTCATAAAGCTTCATTTAAAACATTTATTTTTGTTATTCTTTGTCTTATGATATTTGTATGATATTACATTATGGTTTGTAAAGCACTTTGGATCAACCACTGTTATGTTTTATGAATAAAAGTTTGACTCGACTTGACTGGTCTTGACCTGTTGAATGTTGCCCAGATTGTATCAAGGTAACATTTTTAATGTTTTCCAGTCAGTTACCTACTATGCACACTTTCGCTTTCATGTCTCTGCCCTAGTAATGTGTGTTTAAGCACAACCTCATGATGACTCTCCAGATTGTGTACATCCCCGGATAAGAGGTGCAGGGGTTAGGACTGGAAAAAGTCAGAACCGGCTTTGATGTGAAAATGACTTAACGGATCCTGTCATTCAGATTAGTGCTTGTTTGAAGATTTCAAGATTCCACAAAAATGTGTTGGTGGTACGTTGGTTCGTTGTTGTGCAAGAGGAAACGACTTGTTAATAATGCATCACAGAGTGCAAGTTTAGCAGAAGAGAATTTTGTGATAGTGCAGCAAACCAGTAGCAGCAGTAAGGATTGCGTTACATGTGTAGTATTCCTCAACAAATGTTTCTCCCTAATATATAAACATGGCCAATTCCCATTCCCCAGCTCACTCTCCCTCATCATACAACACCAAGGAGGCAGAAGTCCAACAGGAAGGCTATCCTCCCCCATCTGCATGCGTCACAGATGCCCATGATTGGCTAGCCTTGCAGTGACTGATAGGGTCAGACAGAGTACTTCATCTCTTCCACCCAGAGAATATGGTCTGTTTTGTTTTCTTGTATAGTTGTTGTGTAGCTTCCACATAGCACTATTGTTATTATTATAATAGCAGGAGTGTTTTAGAACAATGTCGAGCAAATCTGACTGCAGTACTGCTCACATGCATTGTATAGTCACTGAACACAAAATCTCTTTGAGGGCAGTATAATAGACGATCTGCTGTATATATTAGTGTTAGTTTGTGTGTAGTGATTGTAGCTTTGTCATCTCACAGCTCTGAATTCTCTCATTCGATCTTGAGTTTGTTATTATCACCTCAGAGCACATCCTCCAGTTTCCTGCTTGGCAGATTAACATCTCAGTAAATTGACCTACTAATTGAGTGTGTGAATGGTCCACACTCGTATTCCTGCCTCGCACGCTGGAATAGACTTCGGATCACCCATAATAGTAAACAAATGCAATAAATCTGTATTGCTAGCAAGAAAACTTTCAGAAGAGAAAACACATCTGGCCGTTAAGGGTCAGCATGCAGCGGTCAAATGCAGAGAGAGGGGAAGCTTTTATTATTTGTCTCTTTTTTCTATATATATATATTTCTTTTAATCTGTGGGGAGCGATCATGAGTAATGTCTGTGTTTGTCTTTCAAACCAAGAAACATGACCATACAAAGCCAGCCCTTTCATACACTTCCTGTGGACGCTGGCACACTGCTCACTTCATGATTGTAAATGGATTGCTTACATGTCCGCTGTTTGTGTGTGCTGATTTTAAATGAAGCACAAAATAACAGAAGGGAGTAGTATCATTTATATTATATTTGCTCAGTTCTGCATGTCCCTCTGGCCTCCTAAATCTAAGTGGTGGACACTTCCTCAGTCATCCCCACTTCCAGGGCAGCCTTCTTATCTCAGTGCTCATCAAAATAGCCTTTCTCTGCTTTTTCAGAGCATATATTAGAGCTTGTTACAGTCAGGAGCAGGGCTGATGTGAATTAGTCATTCAGTTGCATCCACTGTTGTATTTCTTCTCATACAGTACCCATTTTTTTTGCCCTAAAAAAAAAAAAACTCGGCCAGAAGCAATCAAGCCTGTTTTATTTTGGATATCTCATGCACGATGGCTTTCTGTTCCAGATAACAACATCGCAAAAAAAAAGAGAACTTTTTGCATTCAGCAGTCTGCTAGCTCTAATTCCAGCCTGTGTCAAGCAATTGCATATTCATTGGTGGGTTGTGCGACACAATGGAAAGCGAACGGAGGTTGGCTTTTGCCGAGGAGACTGAGGATACGGTGCCACGGCACAATGGGAGCGACAAGCAATTTTCTCCTCAAATTAAGTTCATTTACTCCAGCACATAGTTTCTCATTGTTGCTGTTAATTGCCGAGAATGAGATGCTTTTCCGAGGTGTGGGAGTGAAGAGAGGCATGTCTGGACATGAGCTGCACCAGTATGATGTTTAAACCTTTAAGCTGATCTGATCACTAACAGACACTAACTGCCTTACAGAGCGAAAGGTGAGAAGTGATGACATTTCTGCTCAATGGGGGGGGGGTGTTCAGGATCCATCCTGAACATATTAATCATCCTAGATTTTGTCTAGTTGTAACTTTGGTTAATGGTTTTATAACCTTTTCAAGCTCAGCTGTGAAGTGTGAAGAAATCACTAAAGCATGGCATTTATTTTTTATATATATTATTTATTTATATATATTTTTTAAAAGTTTTTTTTCTTTTCTCAAAAGCTAACCATCTAATATTAGTGCTCATCATGTATTTACATTCCCTGTACATTTTCTGTGTTGTAGATTTTACCAACTAATATGTAATTAATCTGAAGTCAGTTCCACTATTAAAGTAATGAAGTGATATTCAACTTTATGCTGATGATGTGAGCCTCCATGTTGACAATGTTCAGATATGCTGACCTTGAACACCTTCCCAACTTACCAGGAAAGAAGGAATTCCAAGAAAGTTAAAGGGTATTGTCTTTGTTTTTTTTACCCCTTAGCCAGAAGTCAGGAAATTACAGTTTCCGACTTTGAGTCATACTAAACGGTATTCCTTGCTTCATCTCTACCTGAAGAGGCAGATGCAGCAGCGCTTTAATCCTTTAGTCCTTCCATTTCATTAGTCAAATCTGGTATATTTGCACGGCATTCTGAGTCCAACTTTTGCTGTTTTCTGTACTTCTTCCTCTAAGACTTTTCATGAATATAACAGAAAATAGCAAGCGAGAAAAGAGCTAGTGGCTGACTATGCCCCTGACAATTTTTTTTCTTCCTGTTAGTATTGAAACTGCGCTAGCAATGCATCCTTGTAACATCCGCATGGCACACAAGCGCTAACTTCTCACAGGATTAAGGAAGTGACACATTAGCGTCCTCAGAACCTTATAAACATTTCAGTACAACCATATTTTTTCTCGAGATTCCTTTAATCCTGTGGCGAAACAGCTGTTTTGCTTCTTTAATCCAGCACACTGAGATTTAAATGAACTGTTGTCTGTTAGGATAAAATGCAAACTATGTCTCTGTAGTCAACCTTGTAGGAAAATTAGTGGCTTTTTAAAAGGCCTGCTCGTTTTAGGCTGCTGCTTTTGTCAACATGAGAATCAAAGAAATGTCAATGCTAGGAAAACGTGTGGTGTTGAGACGGCAAAATCTGTACAAAGTCCACTGACGTGTTGGTTGTGTTTAAGATCAGCTGTTTGGTGCATTGCTGAGAATCAGAGACACGTTGGTGAGAAGTGTGTGAGGAGCATTGGCACACGCACACGTCGAGAACAGAATGGCAACATCTGCTGTTTTGTTTTGCCTTTGGTTTTAGCCTGCTTTCCTTCTGGCAGCCGAAACTTTAAAACTTCAGCACAAGCCACAATAGTCATTTTTCCCTCTCAGACTTTTTCATGCAGCTATTCTGAGAACGCTGTTGGGACTTTGCCCCAGTCTGGATTTTATATCACTGATAAACCTGTTAAACATTTCAGGGAATACACTCGGCTACTTTTCTTTTTACTTTCGGTTTCACAACTTCTGATTTTCCCTCTGATGAAGTTAAGATGACGGGAAATTTCCTCAGACCGAAAAATATTTTCTGAATTACATCATTAACTACTGAGCTCATGTGTGTGTCTATTGTTTGGTCTGTGCCTTGTTGTGTTTTGCTTGATGTTGTTGTATCTGCACTGTGATTAAATGTGTCACTACATAGGCATGACATGGTCAGCTGTTGTTTGTGTTTTACAGTCGCGGTTATGGACAATTCATGAAAACCGTGAACCATTACTAATGTGCAGAAATGACTCTGCTAGTAATGTCTGCGCTTGAGCTGTTTTGGGTATAGCTTTGGCCTGCACTATTCAGTGAATTGAACTGGGATCGTTTTTGGCTTCCGCAAGTAATTAAGCATCATCTACTTTGTTCAGCCTAATCATTCATTCATTAATCCTTAATCTTCACTAACTGCTTTATCTTGGATCATGGAGACCATCCAAGAAACACTTTATACCGGATATATCACAAACCATAACACAAACATTCACATGCTAATTTATTGTAGCCTGCTCACATACTGGAATGTTTTTTTTGGAGTTGGAGAGAAAACTCTGAGGAAACCCACATAGATATGGATAGAACAGATGGAACTCAAACCCTGAGCTCGGGCGCGAACCACGGACCCTGTGAGGCAGCAACACTACCACTGCACCAGCACACTGCCTTGACAAGCTTAGCCCAACTTGGCTAATGTTTGAAATCAGTGTTTATTGGTATATTCTCCTGTGTTCGACTAAAGATCACAACTCCTCCTTCCTTAAGAGAACACTGCTCAGTGTCATGAGTAAACACTACTTATATTTAAATGAGTTCTCCTTTAAGTGTTCAGTTCGGTCTGACATCTGCAACACTGTAAACACGGTTCACTGTTTTGTGAAGGACAATCTGTATCACACTTCACAAACAGAGTCATCCTTTTTGTTTTTTTCCAAGCTTTGTCGCTCAAAAGTGCGAAAAAGGAGATCCGACTTCCCACTTACAGTGTAAATCATGTACAGCATTCCATCACTCACTTCTAATTCATATGTCGAGACCATATAAGCCGTAGTGGCTTATTTATTAAACATATTATTATTATTATTATTATTATTATTATTATTATTATTAGTTACTGGTGAGTATATTGAGCAATTAAAGGATATTTGCTTAATAGGGTCATGTTTTAAAATCATATTGTAATCATGACAGGCCCTAACAGCATGCAATCTCTTTCACGCGAACACAACCGTGTCAGCACTCTTGTTCATGTGTAGACTTGTTTAAAGCATGTCATACATCCTGCTGCCACACTGCATGCCTGATCGTGTCACATGGGCAACTCCATCTCGTCCCATCAATCATTAACCTCGTGGGTAGATAAACGTTATCATGCACCTAGATTAAAGAGAATTTCCTCAGTGACCTATCCAGCATGTGAGGACTTTCTGCTGACTGTTGACTCGATTAGTGTGCCGTCTCTAAAGAGTGCGATGAGAGGTAGAGCGTGATAAAGCATCCCAGGCCAACTGTGTGTGTGTGTGTGTGTGTGTGTGTGTGTGTGTGTGAGAGTGAGGCATAAGCTTGTGGATGGTGCCAGCAGGGAGAGCAATGTTCTCACTCAGTCATGTTCAAGCTTATACTTATTCTCCCGTGCATGAGCGACTGCTATTTCTTCCCCCTCAATCTTCTCAATCTGTGATTTTTTTTTTTTTTTTTTTTTTACTCTTTAACAGTTCTACAAAGGTGAGGGCAAAAAAGGTATTGGACTACATCTGCTATAGCTGGGTGTTAATGGGTCCCTAAGGAGTATTCATTTGTCTGAAATTACATATCACAGTACATATTAATAAGTAATAACTTGTTTGTAATTGAATTGTATAACCTTGGATGGAACAGAGTGCAGAGACTGGCATGATAGAGCTGTACGGTGCATTAAAGGGCTTTACTCAGTGGTACAGTGTTAGAGAGTGTTTGGGAATTGAACTTGTAATTGGTACTGAGCCTTAACCAATAAACCGCTGGCCTCCAGAATACAAATGCAACCAAAAGTTGTCCTAAAAAGCAAACAGAACTACACTCACTGACCTCTTTATTATCTTCCTGCTTATTCATGTGATTGGTCAGTAAGCAGAGCCACACTATACTTAAAGTCATGAACTGGACACAGGAGCAGGAGGTTTATTCTAATCTTCTCCTGTTGAGTTGTAGCTTGAGGTGGTTTTCACACTGGGCTCATTTGCAGTGGTCTGAATTTGAGTGGGATTGTTTCCTGTGCTCCACTGCTTTGTTGGTCAACTTTCAGACTCCATTAAATGGAGAACACAACCATTTTGACTCCCTATATATATATTTGTATTATTTTGGTGCTATTATGCGCAGTCACCTCTTCTGTGTCCCACAACGTTCTGTAACTGTGTGTTACGGAAATTAATGATGTTGCCATCGGCTAAAACACACATGCAGATTACTTTACTTCCTGAACAAGTGCAGACCCGAGTACGAGTTGCGTTCACATTCACGGGAATCGTGGCACACTTCCAGTGCTTCCGGACTCGCACTACCTCATGCAGGTAGTCTCAGGTTTGGTACTGTGCTGCACTTCCAGCTCCATGTAACAGCATTCACATTATCATTTTATCATGTGAACGATGCTCTGTTTAAGACTTAAACCTCCAGTGTGAACATCTCCTCAGATTCTTGCTCTTGGTCGATGGAGTGAAACTCGTATGGTCTTCTGCTGTCGTAGCACATTTCTTTTCTGGGTTTTGACGTGCGTTTTTTTCCCCTGACATGGTTATAAAGAGTGGTTATTCGAGTTACTGTAGACTTCCTGTCAGTTCAAACCAGTCTAACTATTGCCTTCTAACCACCCCCATCAAAATGTTGGCACTCACTGAATGTTTTTTTTTCCATCTTTGGCACCACCGAGTGTCATTGAGATGTTTGATGTGAACTGAAAGCTGTTGAGAAGTTCCTGCATGATCTTCTGCATTGTGCTGCTGTCACGTGATTGGCTGATTAGGAGAATTGCATAAATGAGCAGGTGTACAGGTGGAACCTTCTAGTTTTGTGCTACTTATCTGAGAAATAATTCAAATTCTTCACATTTAGTGAAGGACCTGCTCATTTTGGTGTCTGTCAGGGAAGCAGGAAGAGTATCAGC
The DNA here is from genome assembly GCF_019097595.1 of Hemibagrus wyckioides. Classification (NCBI taxonomy): domain Eukaryota; kingdom Metazoa; phylum Chordata; class Actinopteri; order Siluriformes; family Bagridae; genus Hemibagrus; species Hemibagrus wyckioides. Next base: position 6,330,584 of record NC_080728.1, read on the forward strand.
ATGTCTGTGCAAAAGCAGCAGCTATGCGATATGTCTTTTTGACAGGCTATGCCTAACTTGTTTTAGAGCCTTCGCCACTCGCACAAAGGCACAAAGAGCCGCTTCTACAGTGTGTACAGATCTGTTACAAATCACTGCTTACAGATGGAGCATAAATCAGGGAATTTCATTAAAACCTTGCTCCTGTATAGAGCCTCAGATAGGGTTCAGAAAAGATTTTCTTCTCTCCATGCTTCTATGGAGACCAGAGCTAGGAAATTGACTTCCCTGAAAATAATACATGCCATACTGCCCTTAAAGGCACCTTATTTTAAGTGTGTTCATTTCGACACTGACCACAACAATGTAATCATATGTTTGTCGTTCTGAGCCTACACAGTTCCTGTACAGACGGCCTGGAGAGCTGGAGGAAGTTATAGAGTCGCTAGACTGAAGTCAGTCAAGTTCTTCTGGTTTCGCAAAGCTTCAGCAGAGCAGAGTTCACGTCGCTGAGTCTGAGAGGACTCTGATTGGAGCTTTCTTCACTTCAGCCAATATGTTATCGTGCATAAACGCAGCTCTGGGTCCCTATAGAATAACTCTTTGTGCAGTGTTTTTATTAAGGCCCACAGCTTTCCCTAGCACAAAGGTCCCTTTTTAAGAGTGGTAAGAAAAGGAAAACTATGGGCTACATTCATTATTTAGTGCTCAGTGGTTTTGTGGAGAATTCAGGACTTACTTTGCCCCTGGCATGCTGTTATTGTAGCACATTGCTGTGGTGTGCAGTAATATCAAACCTCTAACCATGCAACAGCTGCTGACCTAACACACTAATATTCTATATTTCCCACGGTTCTGTCCCACTAAATATACTAGCAGAGATGAAACTTGACATTTTATATCATAATTCTTGTTTAAATTTCATTATTGTTATCCAGCAGGGTGCTGGGATGTAAGTGATTAATAACAGTTTGATTTTAGCATGGTATAAATATCCATCCATCCATTTTCTGGACCATTTCTGTAGCTCCTACACAGGGTCATGGCGAGGATCCCGTGAGGACTCGGGGCATAAGGTGGGGGAAACCCTGAGAAGGGTGCCAACGCATTGCAGGGCACAATCTTGCACACATTCACACACTATAGACACTATATAAGAGATGCCATTCAACCTACAACATGTGGTTGGACTGAAGGAGGAAACCCCCAAAGCATGAGGAGAACATGCAAACTCCACTCACACATGGCAGAAGCAGGACTCAAACCCCCAACCATATAGGTGTGAGAGAACTTTCTAACCACTGAAACAAACAAATGTCTAATATCTTTGACTTGGTGTCTGTATTTTGATGATCTGCTCATCTCTCTGGTAGACTCAGCCTTACATCTAAAACCTTTTGGCACTTTTTTGGCAGTGAACTTTGGTCTTGAAGGTGACAATCTGATTGACTCTCCACCAGCTCTGTACTGGTTTGTTAAGATTTTGTTTTAAACAAATGAACCAGAAACCCCTCAACACAATGAGCAGTTTTGCTTAAAGAGTTAGAGAAATTTGTTTAAAAGAAAGAAAATGAGACATTACATTTGCTGATGTTTTGGGTTATGGGCAGTACTTTTTGGGCACTTCTCATTTTTGTGAGGAAATGTATCAGACTTGCTGGTAAAAAGCTGTAGATCTGGCTTGTTAACACCTTGCTAGATAGCTAACACCAACATCCGTATGTGCCATGAGTTTAGGTTTAGTCTTTTTATCCTGTCAGCCTAGATAGATAAGCTACAAGCCACACATTTATACTTTGACACAGATATAAAGTTGACCTGTCTTATTGAGCCACATATTCCCTGTAATGTGGATTGTATGCTTAGCTGCTAATTAATCCTAGATTCAGAAGGGCTTTCTTTTTAAGACAAAGTGCTGCACTGTTCTTACATGTACTTAAGTACAGCAAGAAGAGTTAAGATCCTCAGAGAGCCGCCTGTCTCAGTGAGTGAGTCGTTTCTTTAAGATGATCCTCCTGTGTAGCAATCGACTCTGTGAGAACGATGAACTAATTTTATAAAGGATGTCAGGATTTCCCAGTTACTTCGCTCCATTTGTATTCCTGGCAGTGTTTAACGTTACATATGGAGGATAGTCATCTCCTGTATGAACACATGGTGCGTTCTCTCCAAACAGTCTGTCACAAATACATTAACAGATGGCTGAATGGATCAGTGACATGGCTGTTGTTGTTTCTTTTTCTTTTTTGGGGGGTTATACAGGATTATCAAAAGCAGCTTAAGGTGTCTGATGGGCAGCTGGTTGTGTTTGGGATAGGTAAAGGCTCATCACTTAAGCTACATTCAAGCAGGAGATTTTATTAATTTGAGTGCAATCCTCAAAGAACCCCATTTTCAGTTATTCCCTATACGTTTGTTATTGGTTTTTTTGCGGATAAAATACACAGAACTTTACTGTTTAGCACTCATCTGGAATTAATTACAACGAGACGTGCTTTTGGAGGAAAACGCCGACATCAGCAGCATGCATGCACTTGTTGTGCATCACGTCTTCTGAAAAGCTTAATAGCTTTTCACAGCTTCTTTGCTGTCGTTTAATTACATACTTTATGTTAATGCACTTCCTTTCGAATCAGGAAGTCCGAGTGATGTCACGCTGAACTGCTTGACTGACCATCACGCCATCCAGTAAGAGACGTCACTCCCCTCACAGAATCTGAAGCAAGCTGACTGTAGCTTAGTGAGTTTGGAAAGAGATTAATATGAGCCTTTTACTTGCTTTCAATGACATCAGGAGGTGTATGATGACCGAATCCTGTTCTCCCTCAGACTGAGGAAGTGACAAGCTGGTAAAACACTGCATACAGTGACATTGTACAAATCCCACTCTATTCAAAATAAGTAAACTATTGTTCAAGTGAATAGAAGAAAGAAGAAGAAAAAAGCCTTAATTTTGTCACGTATAGCACAGTCAATTTTTTTTTTGCATATCCCAGCTTAGGAAGTTGGGGGTCAAAGTACAGGGTCAACCATGATACAGCATCCTGGAGCAGATAGGGTTTAAGGGCCTTGCTCAAGGGCTCGAATGTGGCAGCTTGAACCCTGATAACCCAACAGGTTTGTCAACAACCCAGAGCCTTATGTTTGACCACTACGCACAGGCAAGCCATGTTTACTGCTGACAAGCTACCACAGTAAAGCAAGACACCCCTGCAGGGGCAGGATATTTTCATTACTATTGCGCATTGATCACAAAGTTGTGCCTAGACACGAATCATCAAAACTATGTTTCCATAACCTTAAGGTTAGAGCTCTGCAACACCAGATCTGATTTCAGACCCAGTTAATGTAAAGGCAACTAATATAATATGTGCAATGCTGCACTTATGCAAAAACGCCACTTTGAGGTCTGAGTTATTTGAACTCCAGAAAGGAAAGCAGACTGCTGTTCCCACAGTGCTTTCTTTTTAATGCTAATCACTGGAACTCATCTAATCTTGACCTTTTATATGCCAGAGGTAGTAAGGGGATTTTCCAAATGAAATATTAACTATAGCTATGTCAATATAGAGTGTGTGTTTGTGTGTAGGGGTGGGTGGGAGGATGTGTGGTTGTGTTTTATGGGAATTTTCCTGCTGATTAAACATTTAAGGAAAATTCACAATTGTCAGAGAATGTAGGCCAAGGCTCCGGCAGGACAGGACAGGACATGTTATCTTGATCTTGACCTTCAAGATCTGTTTTCCCATAACAACTAAAGCCACATTAAGCTAGCTCATTAGCTACTGAATTTTACAATGCGCTCAGAGATTTGGAACAAATGCATGATGGACAGAGTAACTGGCAGAGCAGATGTGTGTATTTTGGTAGGATTAGCTCTCTGAGGTTGCACTGCAGTGACTAATACATGTCTGGTGTAAGCTGGGAGATTAATGTGATGTCAGGTATCAGTTTCTTCTTAAAGGCTTTTAGTAAATGTTGAATTAAGAATGCATATAATTATGGGCTTGTAGCTTTTCATAACAGTACAAGCTTCACTGTCCTGATGGCCGTTTGTTAGAAAGACTGTGTGTATGGTGACACAGTGTGCTTGTTAAAGGAGACTCAAGCTGTTTTTGATGTATTTGCCACATTGCTCTTGCTCATGCCCAACCTGAAAGAGCAGGGCTTCAGGTTTAGCTCTGGGACCGAGCTGAAATAATTGGCGATTTTGAAGAAACTCAGGAAACAGAAAGAGCAGAGGGAGTAAGTGAATGTGTGTGCAGTTTTTCCCCCCTTCAGTGGTATTTTTAGGATTTTCAATGTTTGCTCATTATGTGCTGTTTTGATTTTCACATTTGCTTACGCTGCTGCCACAGCACTCACTCTGCTGATCATTCTGTTCAAGTGTGTGTGTGTGGGTGTATATGTGTGTAAGAGATAAGAGCGGTGACTTTGGTTAGCGTTTTCTGTCTTGATCAGTATTAACATGAAGATTATATTTTTCCCAGATGCTGCATGTCTGCATACTTTACTCGACTGCTGGATTTCATTTCCTGTTTCTCATCTCTCTCTCTCTCTCTTCCTCCCTCTTCCTCTTCCCAGTATTTAAAGAGACTGATATTTAAACACAAGCAAAATAAGAGTTTTTTGGTATAGAGAATTGCCAGCTCACATGTTTTAGGTGTGAGATTTGTGCTTTCAGGCCGTTTCACTCCCACATGCCAGAGATTTAGAGAAAATGCAATATCAAGTCTAACCTATGATTCAGATAAACTACAGTCAAACCACAAACCAACAATTTTCTTAAAAAAATACTTGGTAGGCTTTGAAGATGTTAACCGGAATCTGTTTCTTTATTTTTATTTCCAGAAAAAATATTGCAGCGTAATGCATGCTTATTTTGTCTACTTACCTTTATTTTACACGTATCCTACTTAATACTATATATATATATATATATATATATATATATATATATATATATATATATATATATATATATATATATATATATATATAGTATTAAGTAGGATACGTGTAAAATAAAGGTAAGTATATATATATATATATATATATATATATATATATATATATATATATATATATATATATATATATATATATATATGAGAGAGAGAAAGACACAGGCCAGGAAATAAAACTGCATCTAAGACCTAAAGGTGACCTGACAAAGAGACCTTTTGAGAGACAGATACAGAGAGAGAAAGAGACCGCGATGGACGGACAGACAGACAGATATGACACACAGACAAAAACACAAACTGATGCAAAATCCTGAGATAGACAGTTACTGAGAGAATGGGTGAGTGAGTGGTAGAAAGGCTGAGTGAGAGGAAGAGATAAACAAACAGACTGAGAGATATAAACAGAGAGACTATATTTGTGATTTCATCCAATGTATATTTTAAGATACAGAAGACGTAAAACACATTGTGTCCATCCATATTCTGTAGTGATGACCTTACACAGGGTTGCAGGAAGCCTGGAGTCTGTCCCAGGAGGCTCTGGGCACAAGTGGGGGACACCCTGGAAGGAGTGCCAACTCATCATAAAGCACAATCTCTCTCTTTCTCTCTCTCTCTCTCTCTCTCTCTCTCACACATACACACACACAGAGGAAAGGCTGTAATTTAACCCCTCTAGTTGGGTAAATGTACTTTATCCATCTCTGAGGGAAAATTTGGCTGCTGTCTAGATAGAGTGATGCTGCTTTATAGCTTGATACTTTATTATTCTGCCCGAGAAAAGCTGAAAATGATTTTATTGGGACATATCTAAGCAACAAATAACAGCACAAGTAGCAATCAACAGGCTGAAATAAAGCCTGTGGTGAAACTATGCTGTTTCAGTCTATAGTCAGGGGAAAGAAATGTCCAGGCAGTGGAACAGTTTCTCCACATAAGGACTATGACCGAAAGTGACGTGCTGTGAATTTCAGTTAGTTCACCTGGAGCTCAATTCTCCAACCTGTTAAAACAGACTTGCGCGGAAAATCATGCTTCCTGATCTGACCGTGCACAGGCTCCACTGATTACAGCCCGCTCTACAGCAGAGCCTCCTCTCGGGAACCATTCCACAGGCACAAAGGACACGCCCGTGTTATTGCCATTTAAGAGATTGTGTCAAGGATTTGAATCACTTGGCTGACACCAGCGGATCTGGCTGTGTCTGTGCAAATACTGTTAACATTCCTGTTTTCTTTCACTTGTGTAACATACAAGGATATTTTTGTTATTCTGCTCCCACTATCATATCCAGACATGTCTGACATGTAGCAGTGATATATTTCCCTCAGCGTGGCATTTCCTTTACCACTTCAATCCCTCAGGGGAATAAAAATCGTTCGTTTCTCGCCTCTCGCCGGACTCTTTCACTGCATCCATACGGTGCAGGAGATCACTTTCCTTGCCTGGGATTTTACCAGCTGAACTGCGAGGCATCCACTCTATTATAATCCTAGTCAGCACTTCACGACTTAAAATGATAATAAAAAATATCTTGCTTTATCTTTTTCTTTTTAAGCATAAATTGTAGTGATCTTGTTTTCCTTAGGCCCCGCCTCATAAACGGCTTACTATGGCTTTTTTTTTTTTTTTTTTTTTTTTTTAAATTGTAAGTCAGGAAACTGCTAACACAGGCATTGTGCCCAAAGTTGCACTTTTATAGGAATTGGAAAGTTATTTCCTGCTAATCCAAAAGTAAATCTTGATTAATGCTTGCTTTAGACAGTTTATGCAGATGTATTAAATCATGGGCATAATTTTGTCCCCGAACTTGAAGATTGCGTGTTAGAAAATTTTTTGGGAGAAAATAGCAGAGAGTGCTATCTGTCAGAAATGTATACAGTGGTGTAAACAACCCCGGGAGATAAAGTTAGTTTATTTTAGAATCTCTCATCCAGAGCTAACACCTCTGCTATATTCAGCCTTCAGTGAAACTCCCAGTAGCTGCTATCAGCATGCTGTGTGTGTGTGTGTGTGTGTGTGTGTGTGTGTGTGTGTGTATGGAAATCAGTTACTGACTTAGCAGTGGACCCTGTGACACACACTCAGCACACACTCTGGCTCTCCTGTGGCCACAAGTCAAATCAAAGCACAAGTGTCTCTCTCTCGGTCTGTCTGTCTCTGTCTGTCTCTCTTTCTCTCTCACCCCCCTCTCTCTCTTGCTGCCCCTCTCTCTGTCTCTTATTTGCCTGCTTGTTCTCTCTCGCCCCCCTCTGTCTGTCTGTCTCTTATTTGCCTGCTTGTTCTCTCTCTCTCGCCCCCTCTCTCTGTCTGTCTGTCTTATTTGCTTGCTTGTTCTCTCTCTCTCTGTCTCTCATATCTCACATGCACTCATCAGTGGATCTGATAATTGCAAAAAATCTGATTTGTTCAATAACCCAATCAACTAGTAATCTGCAGGGTCTTTTGAAATCCTTGCCTATTAGTGTAACATTATTTGAGTGGTTTGTGGCAACAGCAGAGGAAGCTTTGTTGTTAATGTTCGCTCGTTAGTTAAAACACGGACTCTTCCAACCAAAGGTCTTGCTCTTTCACCTGCTATTTGGTAACTGCATTGCTCACATTTATTGTGAAAAACAAATTCACATAGCACCATGGTAACAGTGATTTGGGCCGAACATGATGTCCTCTGAATCCCAAAGACTTCTCAAAGGCCTGCGTTTTAAACGTTAGGTGCTAGCGTTATTAGTAGTCACGCTAACTATGGTCATTATTTTCTTGAGCCTGTTTTTATTCAGGCTGTGTGCATGTTGCTCTGAAGACAACAACGAGCTGTTCAATTTATTCTGTTTTGTGGGAATAAGAAAGAAAGAAAGAAAAAAAAAACAGGTTAACAAGGTTCATTTGCTGATTTACTTTTATAAATTCCATCCATGAAAACCTGGATGATGTGTTCCAGATAATTGTTTGTATCATTAGTGTGCATGTAAGCATATTCTCAGTTTTTCTCCATCTTTTTGACACACACACTGTCCTGGCAGTGAAATTTGGTAATACTGACACCCCATGAATCCTTCATAACCCTATCTGTAGTCTGATCAATAATGTAATTCTGTGTGAGCGAGTACAGAGTCTGTATCCAATCTCACCTGCCTCAGCCTCCACTAACAAGGGTGTGTGTGTGTGTGTGTGTGTGAGAGAGAGAGAGAAAGAGAGAGAGAGATCCCTTGTATATGGCAGAATATCATTAGCAGTGGAACGGAGCTTGTGGATTCAGGGATATGTTGATAGTCACAGCTTTTGAATTATAAGGATGCTGATTCTGTGCCACCCGGCCGTAGACACACACACACACACCCTCCCTTGGAAAATCCCTTGAATTACCCAAGGACATGATGTATCCCTCTAAAAAGAACCTTAGCATGAATAATGTCTAGTAGCTTTAGGTTATTCAGGGTGTGACTGACCGCTGGGTGTGACATTATGTACACTCTTACACTTGGAGGTTGTGTTAGCGAGTGTTTATCCCATGTGTAATTGAAAATATTTTATAGTCAGTGTTCCTATATTGGCAACTTGGCTAAAAATAACCAAGTAGCTGCACTATATGAGCATCACACCCATCTTTGCGTGATCCATTCTCCTGGGAAGGTTTTCCGCTGGATGTTGGAGCATGTCTGTGGGGATTAGTGATCATTCAGCTACAAGAGCATTAGTGAGATCAGACACTGATGTTGTAAGAGTGAGGAGGTCTGGGGTTCAGTCGGTGTTCCAGTTCATCCTAAAGGTGTTCATTGGGGTTGAGTCAGGGCTCTGTGCAGGACACTCCACCACTTCTTCTCCAACCTTAACACACCATGGAGCTCAGGGGCTTTGTGCACAGGTGCACCGTCATGCTGGAACAGGGTTTGAGTCTCTTGGTTACAGTGAAGGGAAATTGTAATGTTACAGCATACAAAGTCATCCTTAACAATTGTGTGTTCCAACTTTAAGTTTGGAAAAGAAGCACTGGCATGTGTTATGGTCAGGTGGGTACAAATTCTTTTGATTTCGTTCTCCAACCCTACAGTGAATTTAAACTTTATTATTACTGTTAATAATTCTTATAGATGGTAAATTAGGTTAGTTATTGTTATGGAATATTTGTGAGAAAAGTGATGGAGCATCCCAAGAGTGCAGGCTTTGAGGATAAATGTGTGACGCATGCAGGCATAAGTCTGTAAACTGGCATCATGGCAGTACATCTATGACTCATTCTCCCAGTCAGTTTATTTTGCTTTTTTCTCGACTATATTTAAAGGATACCTGGTGCGTTAATCCCTTTTGTTTCTGTGCATCTACTCTCAGCAATGTGTACCGAGAGTCGAGCCCATCCATGTGAAAGCCGCAGCTGTGAATTGACTACTCTGAATGCAACTTCTGTGGGCGTCCGTATGACAGATATCCATTTTCAAGCTTCCTGAATGGGTCTGGTTCCACCCCCTCCACTCTGCGGGGTGACTTTTGCTCCCTCATGCCCTCACTATCACCTTCCCAGCTTTGGCTGCTGTTCCTTCCTGTAATTGCAGGGCCCCTAAAAGCTCACAGAGGATGAGGGGAAAGGAGGCGGTGAAGGAGAATAACTGGAGACACTGATTGTGTGTAAACTACATGAAGTGGAGCTGTGTGTGTTAGAAAGAGAGTGAGACAGACAGACAGACAGTGTCGTTTGGCTGCAATTGCACATGTTTCCAGAGCTTTATGGAATTTCCTCTTTGTCTGTTTGCATAGTAGGAATTCTGGTCCAATGCTTCGAGCTGGAAGAACTATTTGGATATTAGAGTAGAATGTGGTAACGTGATGGATTTTTGGTTTATAGAAATGATTGATTTTTGTAAGGGACATTCTTTGTGCGGTCTTTTTCTGTCCTCAATAAGGCACACAGACAATGTTCGATCGCTGACAGTCCTGCCTATTTAAACTAAAGAAGTTAATTTGGGTTTTTAAGGAAAAGTAACTGAGAAAAAAAACCTTAGGAAGTAATAAAAATTGGTTTATTTTCCAATTATGCTTTTTTTCTTCTTTTTTTTGTAATTTTCTAGTATTAGCCTATTTGTGTTGTATTTAACCATGTTACCATGGCAGCATGCTCCCATAATAGAGAAAATCTTGGTTTAAGTATTAATTTCTTTTTCTCCCACTCATGTCTCAGTAACACCATGTGATTATCTTACCACAAACATTTAAATTGTTCCTAAAGGTTAATTTCATGCAGTTAAACCATTAAAGTATAAACTCCCGAAATGTGACACTTGTGTTAAAACATAATCATGCTCTCAGAGGGCGCACATTCCAGCCTCGACAACAGGGACGTGTGCAGAACAGTTTCCAACACGTTATATAAACGCACCAAATAAAGTGCAGGCAGCGTGAATTACTAAACAGTAACTAGCTCGCTAACAATATTATTATCTTGTGGTATGCATCTTTAACACACAGTTTAAAAAAAAGAAGAAAAAGGCTACATTTAAAGCACAAAATGGCTGCAAAATGGCAGAAGAGCTTTACAGGGAGTCAACCATAAGTTCTGTGATACAGAAATGGCTGTAATGGGGAACTTAGATAATGTATGTTAGTCATTTTGTGTTACAGTCACACCTCCAAGAATGACAGGATAACTATACTGATCAGGCATAACATTATGAGCAGTGAGAGGTGAATAACACTGATTATTTCCACCTTAGTGGGTGGGATATATTAGGCAGCAAGTGAACATTTTGTCCTCAAAGTTGATGTGTTAGAAGCAGGAAAAATGGACAAGCGTAAGGATTTGAGCGAGTTTGACAAGGACCAAATTGTGATGGCTAGACCACTGGATCAGAGCATCTCCAAAACTGCAGCTCTTGTGGTGTGTTCCCGGTCTGCAGTGGTCAGTGTCTATCAAAAGTTGTACAAGGAAGGAACAGTAGTGACAACAGGGTCATGGGCGGTCAAGGCTCATTGATGGACATGGGGAGCAAAGGCTGGTCCGTATGGTCTGATCCGACAGACGAGCTACCGTTGCTCGAATTGTTGAAGTTATTGCTGGTTCTGATAGAAAGGTGGTAGAATACACAGTGCATGATGGGTCAAAAGGGGGACCAACACAATATTAGGCAGGTGGTCATAATGTAATGGAGTGTAACTTTTGGTTCATCCAGTGCTAAAGGGGAAAAACTGAGCAGAAAAACAGTACATTATAATCCAAAGTTTCTCTGCATGAGACTTTTTATAGATTTTTTTAAACATTAACGTGTCATGACTAAGCATGCTACCTTCTTCTACATCCCTTCATACACAACACAATCTTCATGATGTCGCTGTAGTTCAAGGCTGCACCCATTATGCGCACTGATGCAAGCAAAGATCATTTCGAAATGCTGTGTCCTGTGCCCTGTATTTAGGACGACATCTACGTCATTAGACGGCGTGACTCTGTGCAAAGCACATGGTTCTAAAACTGCCTGAGTGGTGCATGAGGCTCTGCTCTGATACACATATAATTATCTTTGATTGATGCATTCAAACATGGTTTTGTGGCGCGTGTGTGCCAGTGTGTATCTAGTGTAAATAGGGACATGATTAGAAGCCATTAGTCAGCACACAGGCATTGCTTTAGTGTATTGTGTTATTCCTAACCCCAGAACACACACTTATTCGACTACATCTGCTTTAAACATTGACTCTTATCGAATATATGCAGGGATCTGATGCAGGGAAGAGCAAGGATTATATTTTAGACACTGGAGAAACAAACACAGAAGCAGAGTAGAAGCGGAGGGCCTGAGAGGTTATTTCTGAGATGAATGGGGCAGGAGTCAGGGTGATTATTCCGGCTTCTGTAGTTACTCGCCGTTAAAGCTAAAATAATTGTGCCCATTACTGTCAAGCTGTTAAAGATTTATCTGCCCAGGCTTTATCTGCCAATGTATGAGAAGGACACGACACCTCGTCTAATTTAGTCAGAATCAGTGGTTCGTTGTCCGCAATATTTGAAAGTGTTTTATTGTCTGCAATCAAAAAAAAAAAATTAATAATATAGGTTGATGTACGAGACTCTGCTTTAAACTGCTAACTCGTCAACAGCTGGTCCAAGATATTTTTTGCAAAATTACCAGCAAAGTGGATGCACAGAATTTATGAATCTCTGACTCGGCAATGGAGAGGAATAAGGAATCGCTTTTTCTGGAGAAAGATCGAATAATTTTCATATCCATTTAATGATTAACTAAATTCCACTGATGGTAGCAATGTCAAGTATGTCATGTATATTACTTATGAGCTGATATGTAACAGGTTCTTCCTTCCATCCATCCGTCCGTCCGTCCATACTTATTTCCTTCAGTCCATACTTCCTTCTCTCCCCCAGAGTAGACCTGCATCTCTTCATGGGCATTGCTTTTCTGTCGACTCACATCCCTGATAAAATGGCCAGAGATTTGATCCATGGCTAATGCGCCATTTGTTATCTTCTATCTGTGGATGTACTAGTCTCTCCTGAATATAATAGAGTCCTTGAGAAGAAATGCTGAAAACTGCTCCATAAAATCTCAGCAGGTTTGATCTTGAAAGCACACACACACACTACTTTGCCTCATACAGGGCAAAAATGCACTGGCTCTGTATAAGAGGTTCTCTTGTGTTTTTTCTTGTATCGGAAAATAACGGGCCCATGCACAGTTAAATGTCAGATGTGGATCGGCACTGCTAAGAGTAGCAATTTTACCCAAGGTCTTGCTGTGGCCATGACTGTGAGGACAGCGGAAGTCCACTGTCATGCTGTCATGCACGTGTGCACATGCATTTGTCTCCAATTCCAGCATTAAAGCTTGTGTTTTCTATTTCCCAGTTTTCTATTTTTTGGTTGTTCTGTATTTCTGTAAAAGGTTTGTATGTTCCCATGCAGTAATCGCTCTGACCTCTTCAGAAGGGAGAAATTACATGACCTACAGAGTTGTATAGAAATGTAACACGTTGCAGGAAATTTCTGTCAGAGGCAGTAAGGGCAAGTGACTCTTTGTGGCCAATGTAATTCAATGTAAAAAATCTGAACTCCTCTCTCCTGCTGTTATGGTGGGTTATTAACGTACAGCTGACCAATGGCGACATCACCTTGTATATCCTGCCCTCTTCAATGATTGATGAATGTGTCCAGCTAGTGTGAAGGGTGTGTGTGTGTGGATGCAGAAAACTTTTATATAATTTTACTATTTGTGAGAAACATGAGATGGAGCAGTAGAAAACTAGTTGGTTCGGGATTTTGTCACGCCATAGCAACATTACTATTGACAACGTCTCAAAAAAAATAATAAAGGTGAGAGAATATCACAACTGACTATATGCTGTAGGCTAGTATCTAGGGAGTAAACAAACTACCAGGTTTCAACAAGAAAACTGACAGATGTAGTGCACATCTTAGACTGACAGAACACTCACTTTATCTTGTAGGTCAAACAACAGGTTTTTGGTCACTTGAAAGTTCATCAGTATTTTAACAGAATTCAAGCTGACTCTTATGATGATTCACATTTCTTAAATGGCTAATACATGGTTGGGCTCTGCCTCACCTGCCCCTGTGGCTCTGCCTCACCTGCCCCTGTGGATAAGCTAAATTTTAAACTAGTCAATGTTTAATATTAATGAGTTAAAAAGCAGAAACCTGGTCAGTTTGCCTACTGAAAGTGTGGATTTTTTTTATATATTGCAAGTGTGTGTGTGTGTGTGTGTGGAAACACTCCGCTCTCGCTTTGACCTTAATCAGCGCTCATCTGAGCAGTGTGAAAGAAAGTGAACTATTTCAGGAGCAAACAATAGAAACACTTCTGCTTGACGGCCGAATTATTCAGCGTGATCATGTAAGTGACCTCTGTGAGGTGATTCTGTGAGGATTTCTATGTGAATAAAGGAACTTTATGTGGAACATAAAGAAAGATCTCACCTTCTTGTACACAATCCCAAGCATTTCTAGAGCCACTACATTGACTCCACTCAGCATTATAGAAATGAACTTTGAGGTTGTGTGTGTGTGTGAAGCGAACTAAAAATGAACAATCTGACCTGTTCATACATAATAACTGTAATTTCACAGTCCAACACGTTGAATTCACATTCTTCTGTCCTGGTACGCTTGTAATATTGTAGGTCCTCAGCACACTCTTTCCACACAGATGTCTCTTTTGCTCTCATTGGAATTTTTGAATATGACACAGAGATATCTTCTCTTATGCAAATGAGGAGCTGCAAAAGGTCAGTGACAGTTTAATGACAGCATTTTGCTTTCATAAATTACACATTGAAATCTCATGAAAGCAATTTTTTGCATCCGCAGGTAACGCTTTTTATAAAACCCCCTTTCACAAATTCACTTTGACAGCAATTAAATGAGAAGCTTATGGAACCATGTTTGAAAACTCAAGGCTGATTGATTCTGGCAATTCCGAGGTAGCTCATGTGCAATCAGAGGCTGATACATTACAGGATAAGATGCATGACTGAGCGGTTTCTCAGAAAGAGGCAGTCCTGTATTTATTTATTTATTTTATTTTATTTTATTTTCCAGTGCTGTGGAAATGAAAGCCTTTACAGTTTGTAATAAATTCCTCAAAGGCTTAATAAGGAAAAGGCTTCAAAGTTCAGGCACATTGCTAGAACAGGAAATGCACTAAAGGCTAAAATAAAAGAATAACCGAATTAATATTTGTTTCTGGATTAATGAATAAAAAGCCAGCTCTTTCAGGATCTTTTGGTTTCAGTTTTCGTAAGAATTAGAATTAGAAGTAATTTTAGTAAGAATCTCCTTTAAGGCGTATGTTTTTAGATTCCATAACGCCTCGATATTGCTTAGCAAGCATGAGTCATGTACGCCGATTCGGATGAGTCTTCACACTCATCCTTTGCCAAATTTTGGTATCTTATCTCTTATCTGCTAACAGACGCCATGCTTGCTTGTACAGTAAAACATCTGTTCAGTTGTGTGCACTGTCTGTTCTTGTGTGGTCTCTATGTTCATGTTTAACCACCACTGATGCCAGGTTTGTGTCAGTGAACTGGCTGAGAGTTAGGGTTGGTTTTAAACTGATATAAATGACACTTGCCTGATGGCTGCACTATAAACCCAGTTCTTGCTTGTCGCTCTGGTTCATGTTGTTTGGTAATGGAAGGGGAAAAAATCTCTCCACACAGCCTGTGGGCCAGTTCAGGTTTATAGCATTTGAGTGTGTCTGCGATTCAAATGTGTGTTTTTGTTGCATTATTTCTGTTCATATTGGATTCTGTTCCGGGTCGCACTCGGGTCTAGAGTCTCAGATTTCTTATATGGAGTAGAAAATATTTCAGTTTGACATTTATATAATTGAAGCCAGGTGGTTATAGAGCACCCCGGCACAGGAGTCATGGTCAGATGGAAAATTATGCGTAAAGACAGAGAATGATGGACTTTCCTTGCTGTAGACTGTGTGTGTTAGTGCACAGGACACACTATTCCCTTTGGCAAGAAGATAGCAGGGAAGAAAATATGGGACAGTGTGTAGAGATTCTTATCGATTCCATTGTCTTCTCGGTCCAGAAAACAGAACCGATTGCTTTGGTGTACGAAAGTACACAGACCGGAAATAACTTTTGCACCGTATGTGGGGTTTTTTTTTTTTTTTGGATAACTTTTTGATAAATTGTCTCACAATTTGGTCTGTTAACTTGTAGAGATATATAGAGCATGGTATGGTGGTTCAGCTCATCAACTCATGTAGATGACCCTGCCTAATTTTCTTATGCTGTGCATTCTGAGGTGCTTTCCTGCTCACCACACATGTGCACAGTTAGCCTTCCTGTCAGCTTGAAGTGGTATGACTGTTCTCCTCTGACTTCTGTCATTAACAAGGCATTTCAGCCAGCAGAACTGGATTTTTTATTTTTTTTTTTAATACACTATTCTGTAGAAACTCTAGAGAAATGTTGCGTGTGAAAATTCCAGGAAATCTTCATTATCACCATGGGCATCTCTAGGCCATTTTAACATTTCTGCTCAACCCTCCTAAAAA
This sequence comes from Hemibagrus wyckioides, assembly GCF_019097595.1. NCBI lineage: Eukaryota > Metazoa > Chordata > Actinopteri > Siluriformes > Bagridae > Hemibagrus > Hemibagrus wyckioides. The sequence goes on from NC_080728.1 coordinate 6,346,563, forward strand.
TTTGGCGATTCTCCATAAACTGTACACAAATCCGTGATCGCCTCAGTCCCTTTTAAATTTCATATGAAAACGGCGGCAGACTCCAGCTCCTCCCCGTCTTTCAGCACGTCCTTCAATCAGCAGACCGTGGCGCAGAGCGAGGATCAGAGGGTGTGTGTGTGTGTGTGTGTGTGTGTGTGTGAGATCAGGAAGTATTTGGCTTGTTCAGTACTCAAATGTTATACACATCTATGAAATACAGTGGAATGCTGCAATATGTTTACCATCCTACCCTGTTTATTTTATTTATTTATTTTTATTTTTTACTATTCTACCCTCATTGGGGGCTGACCCCACTTAAATGAAAATCCTAGAATCGTGGCCGATTTTCACTGAGATCACATTCTGATGTTTGGTGCGATTTATTAAATGAAGCTCATGTATTTAATGCTTGCTGGCATGTGATTGGATGAATGATTTGATGCATCAGTACGTAATTGACCACTGACGGGTGAAGTGAAATACACTCAGTCTCATGGTTTCCACATCATGGCACCTGTTAGTGGGTGTGATATATTTGGCAGCAAGTGAACATTTTGTCCTCAAAGTTGATGTTAGAAGCAGGAAAAATGGGCAAGCGTAAGGATTTGAGCGAGTCTGATGAAGGGCCAAATTGTGATGGCTAGACCACTGGATCAGAGCATCTCCAAAACTGCAGCTCTTGTGGGGTGTTCCCGGTCTGCAGTGGTCAGTATCTATCAAAAGTGTCCTTTAAATCCTGTAAGTATCCTTTAAGCCCATGGAGGCCCCACATTGCAACTTGCAGGACTTAAAGGATTTGCTGCTAACATCTTGGTGCCAGATACCACAGCACATCTTCAGGGATCTAGTGGAGTCCATGTTTTCATGGGTCAGGTGTGTTGGCAGGAAAAGGGGACCGACACAATATTAGGCAGGTGGTCATAATTTTGTGCCTGATCGGTGTACAAAAAATAGACTCAGGAGGGCTGTCTTAAAGCATATTTTTCTCTTTAAATGCAGTCCACATGCACAGACACACACACCTGCCTTTCTTTTTGTTCCAGTCCAATGGATTCTGAGTTCACAATCCTCCACCCCACCCGTTTACCCCAAACTGCCCAATATAATTGCTACCTGTAGACCACATCTAATCTGATTGCCTAGGAGTAAGTTGAGTCTGAGATTGAGTGACAGGTGGAGCATATTTCAATGATCACTGGACCCCTGGGCTTTAGGGAACTCAGAACACAGAAAGAGAGAGCATGGAGGATTAAAGAAACATGGGAAAGAGCAGGGAAAGGGTGTGTAGGTGTGTGAGAGATGCATATAGAGAGTGTGAGAGAGAGAAATACATATGATAGAAAACTTCCATGTTTGAGTGACACCTAAGAATAGAGAGAGCTTATCAGACCTCAGAATTGACGGAGCGGCACTCTTTTTTTCTCTTATGTCACAGCTCTCGGGCCTGCTGGGATACGAGTATGTTATGGAAGTCGCAAATGCTGTGTGTGAATTGAAATATGACTTGGAGTAAAGTTAATGCATTTGCATTACATCCATAATTAATTAAAGAATCAGTCACATGTATAATGATCAAAGGCAAACTACACCCTGAAACATGTCAGGTATATTTATATTTGTGTTTGCTGTGTGCTGAAATATTTGGGATGTTTCTGAGAAATATTAATGGTTTTCTGCAATCCTAGCACTTAAAAGAAAAGGAGAAGAAACTGCACCGAACAAAAAGCAAAAGTCAGAGCTGTTTTTATTTTCACTCACCGTGTTAGCGTGGAAGCTTTGAAACCAGATCTGTTTGAGCAGAGCGTACAGGTCAGAGATCTGGACAGACTAGGGGAGGGATGAGTTCCCAACATGTGCAGTCAACTCGTGATGCGTTTCTGCCACGTACCTAGTGCTACGTGCTACTGGGATTGACTCCAGACTCAGTTTTTCACCCAGAACAGGATAAGCACTTACAGAAGATGAAAGATTGAACCTGTGGAAAATTGTGTTGATAGTTGTTAAAGAGAGAGAGCAAGTGGTATGAAATGTGTTTTATTTCCTTCTTCAACTCCATGATGGAGCCTTTGATTAGGTTTTGTGTGTGTGTATGTGTGTGTGTATGCGCTCGTTGGTGTCAGAGTTTGATTAGGCGACCATGCAGATAAACCCTTCAGAGTGATTGCAGTCCCTTTCATTTGATTTCATCACATCGCTGCTTCTCATTCTTTTTTTTTTCTCTCCTCTCCATGTCTCTGTGAAGGTCCTCCCTTGTTCCTCTTTGTCTCTGCTTGGATGATTAATCACAGAGTAATGGGAAGTGAAAGCTGGCAGAGGGAACAGAGGAGCTGATTGCTTTGATTCAGGTGTGTTGACTGTGAGAAGACGACCATGACAGGTGTTCGGGACATAACTGCTAGTGTTTTGGTAATTGGGTGAAGGTGTTTGTTCTGTGTCACTGCCCTGAGCCGTGCACTTAGAGATTTTATGCACGTTTACACACTTGTATAAAGGCCAGGTCTTTCCATATACAAGAGGGAATTTGACTGAAAAGAAGCAGAACCAGTTCTTGGGAAACATAATAGACATTTCACGCTGCCGACACTCCTCAGAACAACTTTAGTTAATCACCGCGGTGAAGCTGAGCTGAAAGGTGAGACCTTTAGCATTTACAGAAGTAGATATAATAATAAGAACTCGGCAGGGGTTCCTCCAGTGTGACACTTTTAATTGCATTTGCGACTGAAGTGTGTGAGGAAGGATAAGGAAAAAGGGGGTGCTTGTGGAAGTTAACTGTTCTAGTGCTGTTCTGTTAGGAAAAATTTTCTTTTTCTCCCTCGACACGGTTCAAGAATGCGCACGTGTGCTGATGTTGCTTAAGGGTTTGTAAGAAAGGAGTTTGGTGGCATCAAACAACTCTGAAATATCAGAAAGAGAGCGGAGTTTGCTTCGGTTCCAGGTGACACTGAAGTGAGAAATGTGTGCTTGGTCTGATGTCAGTTGTCAAAGTGTAAGCGTGCTTTGCGTTTTGCACAGCATGCATCAGGCTTTGAAAAGTTTTGCATAGCTGTGTGTCACCGCAAAATGGGGGTATGGTAAATGAGCGCAGTTCGTACTGATACCGGTTGGCATCTAAAATCTAATAAATGTAATGATAAAAATTGTGTGTGTTTTTATACACTATATTGGCAAAAGTTTTGGGACACCCCTCAATCGTTGAGTTTAGGTTTTCCAATCACTTCCATGGCCTGACCTCAACCCGATGGAACACCTTTGGGATGAATTAGAGTGGAGACTGAGAGCCAGACCTTCTCATCCAACATCAATGCCTGACCTCACAAATTCACCTCTAGAGGAATGGTCAAAAATTCCCATAAACCTTGTGGAAAGCCTTCCCAGATGAGTTGAAGCTGTTATAGCTGCAAAGGGTGGGACAACTCCATATTACACCCTACAGATTAAGAATGGGATGTAATTAAAGCTCATGTGCATATAAAGACAGACGTCCCAAAACTTTTGGCAATATAGTGTGTGTGTGTGTGTGTGTGTGTGTGTGTGTGTGTGTGTGTGTGTGTGTATATATATAAAATATGGGACACAACTTAAATAATACATGAGTCTCGGTTGCTCTGGAAATGCTGTGGTACTTGAACAATTTGAGGAAAGAAACTTTCTCGCTTAAAAAAATCAAATCAATGTATTTAATGTCTTTGAAAAGCAGGTTACTGTGTTACCTGCATTATTAACCTTTTTTCAGATCTGAGGTCACTAATGTAGGTTTAACTAGTTGCACTCAGCTGTTACTAACAAAGAAAAAAAATAAGTCTATGCTAAATAGGGAGCATTCATAAACATTTCATGCAAATGTCTGTCCTAACCACTACACTGTACACACACATTTAACCACTATGTACACTGAACACTCTGGCATTTAGAATTATCTTTGCCACTACAATTACAGTAGAACTATGTGCTGAAATGAAGCCCATGTGCTGCTGGGATTAAGAGCCTAGACTTGTCAGTGTTACTGCATTTAATATTCTGTTCAGCTTGAACACATCTTTTTTTGATCTGCCCAGAACAATCGTTTTGCCACCGGCATGATTGCTGTTGATCGATGCTTATTCATTGGAAACCATGACTGTGTAGATCCTGCATAACGCACACAACCAACATTAGATAAAGTATCAGTTTCACCAAACCGAGCACTGTTCTGTAAATTTCGAGATTTAGAACTAAGATTAATTCTATTTAAATGATTCATCTTGGCTCTAAAATCATTTCTTGAATTTTTTTCTTTCGATAATCTACGATACCGCGACAGATGGTTGTTGAGCTGTCCGGTAATTGATATTAGAGGTTGGTGAAGGAGGGAAATAAGAAGAGTTTTGGAGCTGCACAGCCAACTGTCAACTAAATGTCATCTCCTTAACAAGATACTGTTTGAAAATGTTACATGAAGATTCACCAAGCAGCTTTATACCTGTAATTGACACTGTGTGGTGTTCACGTCAGGTCTTATCTATGTTCCCATGGTTGACAAAAGAAAAGGAGAGGACTCCATGGTTTTATTCTTTCCAGAGTAGGTGACCTAAAATAATGATGGGCTGATATTTGGAATTCATTTTTTAGCAGGTACATCACAAATAAAAGAAGCAAAACAGTGCCTTAAAAAATTATATTTGAATAAAAATGTTTTGAAATATCACTCATTTCATTTGCTTTGATTATTTCCATATATTTTGCAGATGTCTTTTTCCATCTGTTAGTACCAGTATGAGAACAAAAAAATTCCAACTCCCTAGTTTTAAAAGAAATGGCTGATGTTTTCACTATTGTCCCAGATATACAGCACATATTTCGATTCGGATTACAGATTTTGCATCTACAGCTTACAAAATTCATCTTCATAACATACTTTGTGATTATTAAGGGACATGTGTTTGAAAAGTGGGTGTGGCACACCACAAAGTGCACCTTGGGCCAATTTTTTAAAAAATGGCAGCCATTTCAGCTATTTCTCAACAAGCTAGAATTTTGCTTTTCTGTTCTCCTTTAATTTTTTTTCCCCTCTAATTATGCATCTATTAACAAGTGCTGGGGAAAAAAAATGCTGAGATGCTGTGGTTGAAGCAACATCTGCCACTGCTGTTTCATGGACATGAAATCACCCATGTTCATTTTTGATTATTTATCTGATGGGTGCCAATAACTCTGCAGAGCACTTTATATAGCTGTACGGTGGTGGTGGTGATTTCATTACAACACAATCCACCGGGATCGTGTGATTTCTGTGTGATTTAGCATGGAATGAAATATAATCAACAGAAATGTCAAACAGCTCTGCGCTCTGTTTGTGTGTGACCTCATCTGGTTTGGGTTTCAGAAGTCTGCAGTGCTGCTAAATGAAATCAATACATTTTTTTTGTTATATGGTGTAACGTTGCACCCGGAGTCAGCAAGACTAATTAGTTCTGTCATAGCCATATGTGTTATAGCTTAAGTGTTCTCCCAGGAACCATATTGTGTGTGTGTGTGTGTGTGTGTGTGTGTGTGTGTGTGTGTTGTCAGTCTGGCAGTGGATTGAGCTTGTGGATTGTTATTGCAGGGCTTGGTCAGTCTCTTGGGCTAAGGTGGAGACATTTTGTCTTTGCTGCTGCATTTCGTTTTCATACCAGATTCCTTACTTTAGGATGCACTTGATAATTCACATTCAAATTTTATTCCTCACATAGGCAGTGTGTCACATAGTGAATGCTTTTCAAAGGTCTGTATCATTAAAAAATCGAATAGAAATAGAATGCATCCAAAGGGAATAATAAAGTATAGGGGGAAAAAAATATATAATGTACATGAATATAGATTGATGGCAGTATATTGTGGCAACACTCTGAGAGGAACAAGGACATTTAAACACTACACTCATAGGAGTTTTAATGGGAAAAAGTCTGTCTACATAAGTAAGAATTAAAAATAAATACACTGGCAAATATATACCAGATTGCACGCGAATGCATTGCCTTTTTCCTTTCTCCGCGTATACAGTTCAGGATTAAAGCTTTTTCTTGAAGGTTCTTTGGTAGCTCTTGGAATTCAGCTCGCAGTCTAGCATTCATTCGAACACTGAGCGACCACATGCACAGACTGAGATCGGCATAGTGCAGAAACCTCAGATGAACATGGCACATCTAACATCCTTCTACAGACGGTTTGGTCTTCTCTGCCATCCTCCAAATATGTAAACACACAGATGAGCAAGGTGGGAACAAAGCGTGAGAGACATCAGACAACTTTAATGTGGCTCTCCCACTCCCTCCTGTGACTGTCTTTGAGGTCTGCTAGATTAGACCACACACACACACACACACAAACAGAACCAAATTGCCCCATGTTCTTTGTACACCTAGCTGACAGGTAAAGCATCTCCCAGTGCTGGTGCATTAGATAAAGCTATTTGTATTCATTTATGCCATAATAAAACCTCTATTATGGAAAATGTTCACTGTTTGACAGCTGTCTAGTCTGCCTATGACACAACCCAGACAGCTTCATTAATCTGTCTCCGCTACACAGACCTTCACTGATTTGACAAGATGAATCTCTCATTTAACTCGTCCTGCTTGGTAAGGTGTAGATATACAGCCAGCCAGGAATCCAGACAGTAATCCAACTATGGCTCCGGTATCCAATTCCCATGAGACTTGGAGCGCTTTGGAGACGCTGTAAAAGCAATTGAGTTGCGTGTGAAAGTAGGAGAAAGTCTGTAAAGTCTCTAAAGTGCCTTTAGACAGAGATGGGAGATTTAGCTAGTTTGGTATTCATGTATTTTGTTTTGATCCAATCAGTTTATAATATTGCATTTTTGAAAATAAAAGGTGTTGCATGACTACTTACTGTTACTAGTAGACCAAAGATTAAACAAAGTAGTCAATTACTTGTATTTTCCATAGTGCAGTGCAGAGGCTAAATTACATTTCCAACCTCGGTGCTTTTTTTTTTTTTTTTTTTTTAGTTTACACTGAAAGTAAATAAATGAGTGCAACGAATTTGCGTCACTGTTTACATATCAATTCCAATGGCAATAAAATGCACTCGCGGGCGAGTTAGCGGCTCAGCTGAACCCATCGATTCTGAAACCGAGAATGCCCAGTGCAGAAGCTCCTAATAGCTTAATGAGTCATAGAGAATGTGATGTCTACACGGAGCATCTGGACCATTTTTCTGTCATTTTCAACTCGGTTGGCCTTTGAAACGGTAAGTGCTGCTTCAAGCTGGCTAGAAAGTGACGCGCAAGCCGAGGCTCTGGTAGCACTCTTCAATTCCGCACTGGTCCCTGTGGGATTTGCGTGCGGATTTCATTTAAATTGTGCGAGCTTTAAAGGACTGCAAAATTAACTGGCAGGCATTCTTTTAGAAGCAAGTGGAAGTGGTACATCTCACACACGCACACACACACCTCTGTCTACTTGATACAAAGTGATAACAGATAAAGCAGAAAAATGGGGTCTTGTTCTGTTTAGATTGATTTCTTTGCTGTCAGACTTGCTGTATTTTTTCCCTCTTCCCTCAGCCTGATTAGTGGACAACTCCCCTCAGTGGCTAGTGACTAGTCAGTGGGTTGGTGGAACCCAAATCTTAGTGTTTTCATTCTTTTCCCATTAGGAAGTTTTGCAGTGCAAATAATACCCTCGACGCTGTGTAATTTATGTTTGCTCATAAAGCCGTGTCAATAGTATTATGTCTCTGATACTATCTCTGGTCTCTAAAGAGCTGGGAGGCCAGTCTGAAGAAGACTCTTTGTGGAAGAGAACTCCTCTGTCCTTACTATAACTGAGTCAGCATGCTCAAACAGAGCCAGGCTTGACGTTCCTGCTGCCTGAGGTTTAAGCTCTGCTGCTAGACCTGAACTTTAGGGACAGGGAACATGGCTTGGCATCGTAAACTCAGTGGGTGTTCTGTAGTTCATGACCTGTGACTCAGCTCGAGTTCCTCAAGTCTTGAATAAAAAAGTGACAAAGCAGCTCGATTCTACGACAAACATATTACTGTTCATCACATCACCTTTATATTATAGATAAATTATGCTTTACCACTTTTTGAGTCTCTTCCCAGATTTATCATCTTTATTAAACATAGTTGACATTTACAGAATTAGTATAGTCTGAAAAAGCACTCTGCTTGCTAACATGGGCAAACATTCATAAAGAGAAACCAATTTGCTCCGACTCGTGGAGTTTTAAATCCTTCATGCTGCTCAGCTTATGAAATGATTTGCGTTCTCCTGGAACAGTTTGCCATGGCACAAAGACTCAGAACAGCCAACCAAGGAATCCCAAACATCCTGAACACAACCAGATGTGAAGCCTTGGAGGCCTGTTTGTCCTCCATCTCCTCCTCCTCCTCCTCCCCTTTCTGCTTCTCCCTACGTTCTCTAATGTGGTCTCGTTCTTCATTCTCTGTGCAATCCAGCGCTGTCCTGGCTTCTGTTATTAAGTGCTGATTCTTGAGTCACAATTTATTTAAATTAATCTGGGTATAATTATGTAACTTGGTCTAAACAATTGTAAGAGATTTGAGGTTATTGTGGAAATAGTTGCTCAGTTTTATTTGCTTGTTGGAATAAAACCTTTATTTGTTTTGCCTTATTATTTAAAGAGATGTGAGAAACGTTCATTAAATTCATTGTCCATTCTCTCTCACACACACACACACACACACACACACACACACACACACACACACACACACACACACACACACACAGTTTTATGAACATTACAGCTTTTGAATAATCTTTTCCCACAGTCTTCAAATCTCCTCCTTCCCTCCCCCTCCTTCCTTTTTACACTCGTTCTCTCTTCCTCTCATGTCAGGAATGTTTGCGTTGTCCCCTCTGGCTTTTTCCCCCATTCCCTCTGCTTGAAGTCTGTCGGTTTCCTTCTGTTTTCCCCCTCTCCCCCACACAACTCCATCCCTCCTTCCCCTGCTTTCTTTCACTCTAATCGTCCGAATGTGGACACTGTTTGTCTTTCAGGATATTTGATTACTGGAGGTCAGTGGTATTCAGTAGTGTGGCAGCATGTTTCCATCAATTTTATCAACATTACAGAAAGCAGTTGTTTATAGAGCAGATAATATGTTTACATTTCAACTTTGCTTTTGGTGATTGACATCTGGTAGGGTTTGGCTACCCCATGTTCAGCTCCACCAGAAACAAGTGGCCATGCTTTTTTACATTTATCCTGCAACATTAAGTCTAAATAATAATTTTAAGTATAGAAGATACAGATTTTCACCTGAAGTCTGTGTTGGTTTGTCAGATTGTGTGGTGGCTGTATTGATTTGTTAAAGTCACGAATCAGGGACTTCAGTGCTGCTTCGAGCGTGTAACTGGATTAAGAAGCTACACAGATTGTAATAGGAACAGACTAGTTACCTAGACTCCTAGCCTCTACAGCAGTCCAGACCCTCTGCTAATTTATGTTTAGTAGCTTAAAGAACATAATGTTAAAATACTTCCTGGCTTAGTTGAAATATTGCAGTGTTCAACTCAAGGTCGCAGTTTGTAATTCCCAAAATTCAAACAGGAAAAGCCAAAGAAGAAAAAACCCTCGACTTGAAATTCTTATCGCTCAGTTTGGGGGTAATCTTCCCATTTATCTTCCAAAAATAGCAAGAGTTCAACAAGTGACATTAAATCAGAATGTCTTTGTAGAGCATTCGAAGTGAACACTTTATCTGTTATGATGTGTATATACAATTTCTTTTCTCTGTGCTTCATATATTGAATGCGACTATGATTTACTGTGATAAAGCAAGTCCAATGCAGCATATTAGTCCTCTTTGCTGAGACACAAACAGGCCATGAAGGAAAGACGTGTCTGTTGTTTCTGTAGGTGGATTGATTGGAGTAGCTCTCATGAGCATATTCTAATTCATCAACATTACCAAAGGTCAGACACTCCCAGTATAATTCTGTTCTCCTGAAACTGGTGTTGATCGTTTTACAAAGAAGTTCGCCATTAATGCTCTAAGAATCTTAGTGAAATATGTCGGTGTCTTGTGTCGGGGAAAGTCCCACCCTCAAACTAGGGGAAAAATATGGACTTCTGAGTGGGAAGATCCAAGTAATGTAATTTTTGGAGCTTTCCCACAAACAAACCTCTATTTCAGGAAAATGACCAAATTTTAATTAATAAAATTTTTTAGTTTTATTTCTATTAATGATATACAGGAACTGGTGTGTTAATGCTTAGCATGAACACAGCTATATGACACCGCTAGCTTTAAATATAACAATTCCATCATATCCTTGTTTAAACCACATGCACTATTCTAAGAGAATTAAAATAAACATTGTTAATTGAATTCATGCTTGGGCTCGGGTGAGCAGTGCTCAGCTCTGCTCAGTGCAACAGATATGATGAATGTTCAGCTTTATATCTTTTGAGAGATGCCTCCTGCGATCTGTACGCTGGCATCCATTCAGGCATTTGTTTAGCCAAATTCTTTCTTCTCACTGTGTACCATTAATCACAGAAACGCTGAAGGAGTAGGGCCAAGTGTGTTGGTGACAGCTCCTCTTAGAGCCAAGCTCGGCGGTGCGTTTCATTTTCATTTACTGCCGAAGCCATACAGATGACCAGACGCTCGACCTGCTGCTTTGCCAACAACCTTGCAGGGTGTGTGTGTGTGTGTACATGTACACTATGTATATTTATGCTCCAAATATATGTGTATAATATGTTGTAGAAGTAAGATTCAGATTTTGTCGGTTACTTCTGGAAACTCGGGAAACTACCCAGTGCTAGAAATGCACCTTATAGCTATACCTTAGTTTTACCTTAATTTTGTGAACGCAGAAATGAACATAAAAGCAAACAATCTCTGTTATTTGTAGGAGTTTTTCAGAATTACGGCAGATTTTCCACAGATTTACGCCAAGTTGCGTTGTATGATGTCATCGCAACAGACATTCAGGCAAAACCCTCTTCCATCACATGTGTATGAAATAAGAGTACAGCTCTCATAGAGAGTCATTACATACATGTCTTCACGTGTAGAGGTTTAAAAGAAGAATCCTGTGCTGGAGGTTTCACCAATTCGAGTAGTTTTTCACACAAAAACTGCAAGTTGCATCACAAATGTAAAAAAAATAAAATAAATAAATAAATAAATAAAAAATTCAGACATTTTCTGCCCATAATTATAAACACAATCATGGAGGGTCTGATTAAAAACTTTAATCCTACTCACTCAGTTTAATCCGTCTGTATAATATTATCCAATTAACATAGCTTTCCCAAAATCAAAATAAACTAGTTAGTACTGGTAGTAAATTAGTAGCCTAATGTAAATCACCACAAACCTGTCCAGGCAGTTAAGACAGATAAGGCGGTCATATATGACCACTCACTCACATGACAGTGAAAAGCTCCCACAATTTTCTCCCACTTTTCCTGTAATTACACAGTCTATTTTGTTGCATTCTGAGATTCCAGTCTCAATGCCTCATGAACCTTACTAACAAGCTGGAAAATAATAATAATAATAATAATAATGCACCTCCTATTTCTTTCTCTCTCTTTGTGTGTGTGTGGTTGGAGAGGCTGATTTTTGGAAATAGCAAGTTATTTTAAGTTGGGAACAGGCCTTTGTTGATTTAATGCCTGAGGGGAATAAAGTTATCCAGCTGTGATGGTAACCAGGCCATCCTCATGTCTTAGACAATCTGTCAGATTGAGTGGTAGAAAGAGTAGTAATGGTCTCACTGCACAAACACTTCTCTGTGTCTCTTTTTAGTGTTGCGCCTGCATTCCTGCTTTATTCTCTACACTCACCATAACAGTATTTTAGTCTGTCTGAAAGAACTCCTGACAACAAACAACAGTGATGTGTATCAGAGATGTAAGAAGGATCTTTGCAAGTATTCTAGCACGCTGAGAACGGCTTCAAAATTTATGCTTCACACAACTATCATCCATAGCCGTCATCTCCATATGTGATCCTTCCAACATTCTAGATTTAGTCCCCTTTTGTTGCTTATTCTTGGAAGGCTTTCCACTAGATGTTGGAGTGTGGCTGTGGGGATTAGTGATCATTTAGCTACAAGAGCATTAGTGAGATCAGACACTGATGTTGTAAGAGTGAGGAGGTCTGGGGTTCAGTCGGTGTCCCAGTTCATCCCAAAGGTGTTCAGTGGGGTCGAGTCAGAGTCAGGGCTCTGTGCAGGACACTCCAGTTCTTCCATTCTAACCACCATGTCTTCATGGAGCTCAGGGGCTTTGTGCACAGGGGCATTGTCATGCTGGGACAGGGTTCCTCTTAGTTCAAGTAAAGGGAAATTGTAATATTATAGCATATGAAGACATTCTAGACATTTCTACTCTACCTTTGTGAAATCAGTTTAGGGAAGAACCACATATGAGTATGAAGGTCATGAGTCCATGTAGTGTAGCAGCTGTATGTCAAGTTGCTGTGTCATTGTACTGGCGAGAGAGTCCGTCATTTCTTACACAAAAGTTAAATTATAAATGCTCATTTCAGTTCATCATTTCAGTGAATAGGTAAGCATTCAGTAACAGCAGGAGGTTTAGCTGGCCAGGTGGTGGAGGCTTCATCAGAGCCATGTGATGAATACAATGGTGGCATCAGTCGGCCTGCGCCAAGCCTCCTGGGCTCCAAGCAGGTGCTGTTGGCATTTTCTATCAAATATCCTCCATCTTGCTCTCGAGGTAGGGGGCAAGCGAGACAGATCTGGCAAGCAGTGTTAACCATACTTCAGCTCAACTCAAAGCCAAGTACTACGGAAAGTTTTCTTTTAGACACTTTTAAAGCCGACATCTGATTTTCTAACAGGTTGCATGTTTCCAAAGTTTTGTGTTGTTTTTTCTGGAGATGATGGCGCTTTAATGTCAGCAGTCTAGAAGTGTATTTGTTTAACAGCAGACTATAAAGTTTTCTCGTGTGATGCTTGTTGGAAGAAACGGTCTGTTGTGAAAAATACAGAAGTTGATGATTGTTGGCCAGACTCTGTGTGTGTGTCCCTTCTTTTTCATGCTCTGAAGTTCTTTCATGTCTGGAACAGAAAAGTAGGACGGAGATTAAGTGGGCTTGCTTCAACAGTGCAGGCAGGCATGCGCATTCACTACACTACAGCCTTTCATCTTTAATCAGATTGGCTGTAGACTTTGTGTACACAAGAGTTTATTCTTTATATGTTCACTTAGAGCTGGACACCACAGTGGCAGTGCTTAGATCTGTTTCGGCATGACTGGCCTTCATGCTCCTTCTGTATAGATCATGGCGACTGGAGACAGAAGCAGATTCACACTTTCTCCTCTTTCTCTTCCTCCTCCTCCTCCTCCTCTTCACTCATTGAGACCAATTAGGCTTGCATGTGTGAATCTGATGATTCATGTGGCATCTCTGCTTCCATCCTCATCCTGTTTTTGCTCACCTGCTTCTTCCTGTGTCTTTCTTGCCCACAGTGCACTAATTACCATTTTTGTCCACCGTCGTTGGCAGGAAAAGGAGTGTGTGTATTACTGGGTGAATCCATGATTCAGGAGATTGCTGTGAGGACCACTGAGGGTTTTTGGCTTGTAGAGTAGTGTGTGTGTGTTTGTGTGTGTATTGTGCACATAATATGTCCCACTGAGGTGGATCAGCCCATCATACAGAGCCGAAGTCTACTGGGGTTTTTCCCATTGACGTTTTTCATGCCTTGTTCCAGCACTAGGGTGTAAGCTCAAACTGCTGGATACTTTCTCCTGTGGAAATGTTCTGAAAACTTGGAGGGTGCTGTTATTTTATTTAATATTACTCTGTGTGAAACTCCCATGTCTGTTCATCGGCTATCATACCAGTAAAAATGCAGATCAGATTTTACAACATTGACTCCAGCACCATCACTAGTACCATGTCAAGTGTGTGTGTGTGTGTGTGTCTGTCTCTTGAGTGTGTGTCTGAGTTTGTGTCTGATTAATCCCCATCGAACTATAAAGACATGATAAAGCTGCTGATATTTCTGGTAAATAAAACCGCAGCAGTACTTAGAGGAGAATATTGAGCACATTAAGTGCTTCAGCTGAAGCTGCCTCACAATTCACTCAGCAATGAAAGCGAAGCCGTCTCTCCTCCAAAGTGCCTTCGTGCAGCTAGTAAAATATTGACACGCTGCAAATATTGGCGAATATAGCCGCAGCTTAGAACACACACACATCATCTGGCTTTTGACTTTATGATTAAACCTGTTCTTTGTCCTGTAGGGGGCTTCCTTTAATTACTTCCATAATCTGTTTATAATATAAGATGTAGTTTTCGGGAGTTCTGGTTGAGAGGGGTGGTGTAGGTAGGTGACCTCAGATAAACTCTTATATGAATCATATTTAGTAATATCTTACAACAGCAACATGCTTTAACCCCAATCACAGATTGCTTTCTTCCTTTTAGCATTCACTCATCTTTTCTTTTGCCAAAAAAAATAGAGCAGAGCAGTTGAACGACAATAAAATGACCCCAATCACAGTTCCCAGAAATTGCCCATAGACTAGGACCTTACTTTTTTTTTTTTTTTTTTTTTGTTGCTGCTTTCTGTGAGAACTGTGCAAAATACACAAACGCACTGCTAAACTGTTTCTGACCCGTAGCGTCATGATTTTTCCATTCCTACTTTTTAGGCACAAACTTGGCAAACTAGCTATATATGGAAAACGTTGAGCTGTTTGAGGATAAACAATACGTTTTTGCTCTCAACCAAAGGAAAAAGAAGTGTGAGGGGGGGGGGGAACATGTCCGCTGCTAACATGTCTGCCGCTAGTGTAAAGCATGACGCCCCCTGTGGGCTGGGCTTGGATGCGCTAGAAAGGGTTTAATTAGATGAGCGCAAGACTTAATGAGAATATTGCTGAGACATTTTTTTAATGAATTGATTAATACGTTTATATGGACTGTACAGTAGCACAAAGCAACAAAACAAAAAAAGCATCAGTGTTTATTTATATATTTATTTTATTTCAGTGGCAGGTTAAGTGCAGATTTTCTCAGCAGATCTATTGCAAGAAAAAACGGCATTCCTTTTTTAAAATAAGAAACCAAAAAAACAACAATAATTGTACATGCCTTCCCAGTGTTTTAATAGAATTTGTGTGTATGCTTTGCTCTAATAATAAATAGCAGTTCTGGAGCTCAGGCTGAGGTATTTCTGACCTGAAGCCAGGTTTCTCCAAATGTCTGTGAGGCAAATAATCCAAGACATACCAGTCTGTAAACTCTGGCACTGTGTGTGAGGCCCTGCTTATGAAGTGATGCGAGAGAAAAGATCAAAACCACCCGAAACACTCTTTAACATGTCTTCTCTATAAATTACAAAACACTTATCCAGTGAGACGTGTGTGCTTTATGAATATACACTCTTGAAAATCTTCTGTAATTCTGTGTTTTAATAAGAAAAAGGATTGATCAAGCCTGTATATCATGATACACAGGAAATTACATAGGATAGGATTACATAGATACATAGGAAAGGTTTCGGGTGTTGAGATGTTTTTGTCATATCGCCTAACCCAAGTGGCCATCTGATCAGTTTTCTGACTAAATATATATGTGTAATATAAAATTAAAGGATGGATGAGGAACAGTTTATATATTGCAGTAATGTAGTTCCTCTTATTCAGTGGTACACAATGTAAAGATCCTCAAATTAACGAGAAACCTCATGTTTATTTTTATACTGAGTAGTGGAGACATAATATTTTTAAGTTGTTCGTTGCTCTGGAATCATTTTTTAGCAGAGAATGAGTGGTTATATGTTTTGGGGATTTATACATTTTATTGTAATCATCAGATGAATGGATTATATAATGGAGTTGATCCAGACAGGGTCAAGGTCACAGCAAGGTCAACTGTGTGAAACCGGTTTTCACACATTTGAGCTTCCTTCATGTTTGAAATATATATTAATGGTGTTCCCGGCACACATTAGTAGCACAAAGGAGTAGATGTGTTGGTGGCGGGGGCCATGGTCATCAGGTTCGGCTTGTAGCTATTGAAACATGGGTTAGATAACATGAAGGATTTCAGGCTCTTTTGGGACATTTTTATGGCAATGGTGGATGTTTGGAAACAAACCTAAAGTGGTGGCACAAATTAGGATCGAGTCCAGCTCGTTTAAGCCAGGCTGCATATCTGCTAATGGAGGTACAGCATAGGTCTAGCTCTTTTGTACTAAATGGGTCCATAACCAAAATGGGGGGAATTTTTTTTAATGTAAACCCATAATTTTCCTTCAAAATGCCTGCTATTGTGTCTGATCACGATTTTTCAGTGTTGTTGGAACACAGGATCAAAAAACAAAAATGCACTCCAGCAGCCCAATGAGCCTCCAAACACGCACTCAGTATATATCCATTATAAACAGACCAAAGCAGATCTAAAAATATATACTCATCAGTCTTTCCCCTGCTGGATAGAAGCTCCTGGGAAAGAGGGTTGCTCTGTTGTTTTTGAGCAGCTCTCAGACTCTGTGTGTATGGGTGTGTCTTTTTGTTTCTCTGCGTGTGTTTGCACGTGTGCGCATTTGTGCGTGCATGTGTGTCTGTGTGCTAGTGTGTGTGGGAGTGATGTTAGGTGGTTAGTGTGTAGAATGGAGTGTGTGCGAGTTAAGCAGAGCTCAGACAGTTCAGCTCGTCTCTTGGCCCTCATCATTGTGCAAGAGTGGAGTGTGTGAGGGAGAGAGTGAGCGAGCGAGTGTTTTATGAGAAATGAGCAGTGAAATGGTTTTATGAGTCTGCACTCTTATAGGCCTTGTCCCATTTCTCGCTCTCTAACCCTCGCAGCTTGTGATGAGAAGTGAAATTGCTTTCTCTCTGAAGCATTTCCTTCGTCTCACTTAACTTTTTATGCTAGTTTCTGAAATTCCTCCCTCCTTCACCGTGCCACTGGATACATCAGTGGTCAGTACTCAGTAGTGTAGCTGACCTCAGCTTTGGTTAGTTACTGAGCACTTCTCTTTTTCCCTTTTTATGTGTGTGTTTTTTCTTTTTGGTAAACTGAGATTTTATATTCAAGTGTATTTCTGCCTCCTACTGTTTCTCATACAGCAATTGTCTGTCCCATACACTGTGTCTGACTTTTGGATATTCTTGGCTGTCTCCCTTTTCTGTACTATTTTCTTTCTTTTTCCCCCCATATGTCTTTCTTGTTGCCATTTCTTTGAGCTTTATTCTATCGGCTCTTTGTAATATGTTTGTCCTTGCTCTAGCTTACTCCTATTTTTGAACAGCTGTGCTCTTTAAAACTTTTAAATGTTAAAAAAGTCACAAAATCCAAACAATATTATGGATTACTGCACTGAAAAGCAGTGAGTCTTATCAGTTCGTTTTTGCCCAGTCAGGGGAAACTTGATGTTTATTAAAGGAAAACGGCAATATAAAAACTTTCGTTTTCCTTTTCATCTCCCAGATCTTCTCAGTGTGTGTGCAGCACCTCTGTATGTACGGCTCTCACACACACCTGTAAAAACAAGAATTTGTAGTGTATGTAGTAGCGCCATGCTTCATAAGACCTTCATGTAGTTAGATGCCCCATTTGCTTGAACGCCTGCGGCTCCGAGTTGCTCTCTCTGACCGTCCAGATGCCCTGCGGCTAAGCTGAAAGGGAGAGCAGGAAGCTGGGGGTCATGCGAGATAGGAGGATTGCAGGAGATGAAGGTTTGGAAATGTGCAACCTTCTGTAGGAAAAGAGAAAGAGGGTTGATTGATCCATCTCTGGATGATGGTTTCACACAGAGAGGCAGAAGGCATTCTGGTATGGACCTCATCAACTAGAATAAAAAAGGTCAGAAAGTTAACCATAGGGGTTCCAACTTTACTCACATGCAGATTTTCCAGAATTTTAACTTTTAGATGTTCATGCACGGTTGAGCGACAGAGCAGTTGTGTCAGAGGTGAGAAAAGAAATACGAGACCATTACTCTCTGCCCTGCATGCTAACCTCACATGACCCTTACTGCATGTGTGGGAAAGATAGAGTGTGGAAGCTCTAGCAGGAAAGTCTATGGGTTCCTGAGTCTGAGTGTGTGTGCACGAATGCACATTTGGGTAATCACAGTTTCCAGTAGAACTCAGTGGTCTCCCAGTCTTACACCATGGACTCAGGGATGAAAGTTCAGAGACCTCACTCAACCACATCGTCCATAACTGGGCTTTTATTGTGGTGCAGCTTTATAATTCATTTAGCTCTTTGCTCAGTTGCTTAGACGGATGACGGCTGAGGCTCATGATCGAGGGAAGGGCCTTGCTTTATGAGTCTCGAACCTGTCTTGCATCTCAAGCTATATCCATTTTCAGTTGGCAGACAGACAGGTCTGTAATGTGTAATATGGGTGTTCCATGAGCAGAGACTGTAGTTTTGATGTCCCTGCCAGTTTGCCTGATGGTTTTTTCTTTTTTTTTTCTCTCCTTTTCATTGGTTTTGTGCTGTATGCCAAACCATACTGAGTTGCGCTCTGAGTCACGTTAATGGAACAGCCATGTGCATCCCCCTGTAGAAAGCTTTAAAGCTGATTTGAGTCATGCAAAATCATGAAACACTGACTGTACACTGTACAGGCCACTGACGGGTGAAACGTCACATCTTTCTGAGCGAAAACACTGATTTTACTGTATATTACACTGTGTGTGTGCATGCGTTTGGAAACGCATACGTGGATACCCACCTAGGCTTCTCAATTCAAAATATTATGATAAATGATCGAAATGATTGTCCAAAGCTGCCTCATTTATAGATAGGAGGAGAACTGCACAATTATCAGCGCTTTATTTTTCTTAAATATTTACAGTACTTAATATTCATAATGCAGTGCAGATAAGCACAAAAACTGTGTACACCATTTATTTTGCAGTGCTCATAGACAAAATGCCTAACAGCTGGTCTACTATAATATCTACTGCAGTCTACTATAAACATCAATGGATGTAGTGTAGGGACGACTGTGTTTTATCTCCTAAATGTTTCTGCTAATAGTGAGTGTGCAGGAAGAAAAGAATCGAAATGTCCTTTTATGACTGTACCAGAAGCATGGTTAAGCTCTAGGAGAAGCAGAGAATGGAAAAGCAAAAAGATCAGAATTCAGGAACATGACTACAAACATCTGGTTCTCATCGCTGGGGGAAAATGGGTTCTCGGATCTGGCAACACATTTAATATTTATGAACGGATACTGTAGCTAGATATATTAATTGTGTTGCCAGATCCCAGAACCCTTGTCTGTCTGCCTGTGTCTGTCTATTGATCAGTCGATGGATAGATGCATACAGATGCAGAAATAGACACAAAGTGCATTCAGATTGATAAAAGACAATGTGAGATTTAATTCTTCGTACCTCCAGCACCGAGCCAGTGACCTCACCCAGGCCACAGCGGTGCCTCCATATGCGAAATATGCATGCAATAAAACAAAGCACATGCTAGTTAGATTTTCTGTGTCGTAGAGAGGGCTGTGTGAGAAGATTTAGCTGTGTGCCGAAACACACCCATTCATAACGTTCTGCCAGAGATGCTAGCCAAGGAAGAGGACCATGCTCTTATAAGAGACATGTGTAGCGTCTCATCCAGCTCCACACGGAAGGAGTCGCTGGATGGGTTCCAGTGAGCGAGGCTTTGTCTGACAGGAGCGACGTCCCTAAAATAATCATGATTTTCCACTTCTAATCATGATCATCCTGGGCTTCATTAGGAACCCCACAGCCAGGCTTTCATCTGCATGCTGTGCTTCCGCCGCTCACTGTTTTTATCTGTGTCACTTTCAGAAGTAGGCCGTAATCAGAACTCCAGACAAGTGTGGAAATGCAGCCCAAATTGAAGTTTCCCCTAGATACAAAGCCCCTCAGAAATGTAGGAGATAGAGATATATATAGGTAGAAAGACTCAGCAATAGGTGGAAAACATGTTCTCAGGCAGAATTATAAATGAGTAGAACCATGGCTTTTTATCTAACAACATTTTTTCCCACCTATTACTACGAGTCGTTCATCATTATATCAATAATTATTATTTTTTAACTCTTTTTTTTTTTTTTTTTCTTATTTTTTATCAGAATAGAATTTCTGGCTCTTTTTTGGTTGTGTTCATGTTCAGCACAGAATTTCCTTGCCCTCTCTCTCTGCAGTGTTTAATGGCCCGTTTAAAAGTAGACACTCAGGGCTTTAAGTATTTTTACATAAGCAATTTTTTTTACCTAACTTACAAGGGGCAATATACTAATAATTAATAAAGGTTCCCCAAAAACCTTTTTCTTTTTTTTTGGCTTTACATCTCACCCATTTCTGCTCTCTGAGATGTAAGAGCTTTTTAAGCATCTAAAATTTGAAGGCCTTATCTTCAATCATTAAAATTCTATGTAAGGTTAACCCAACAGAGGTAAAAACATCTCACACTGAAAGCCAAAAGTGTCCTGAAGAATTCTATGCCAGACTTGTGGCCATAAAGTAATTCATTTGTTTATACTGCTTGATACAATGGAGTGCCTGTGTACTGGTAAAAAAATAACAATAATTCTGTATATTAAACTTGGATATTGTTAAACAATGTCATATTAGAATGAGCGTATTAATATAAACCTGTGCTTAGCTGGCACTACTCCCAGAGCCGTGTAGCTGTATTCAATTAGCAAGCTGCGGCAAGCTTCTTTGGCTCGTCTGTTCTCACAAATTTATTTCCCCACAGCATTCACTCAAACACAACATGCTTAGTAATGACTTGTACCATGCCTCTAAGGGTCATGTATGTTTGTCCAAGCAAGACACTTTCTTTCCCCCCCCATGTATCTATTTATGAATGCACAGAGAATAATGTGCTCAGTTGTGAGTGCTGAGTGCTGTGCTGCTCGTGTAAACGCCTCTCCTGCCCTAGCCTGCCTGTGAACGTTTGGAAATCTACCTTTTTTAATTGAAAACTGATGCTAGGTACGGTGTAGAAGTCTCAACAGCCTTGATGTATAGCCTCCGAAGGAATGGCTGAGCCAAAATGATGTCCCAAATCCTCATGAACTAAGGAAAAAGCTGTGCAGTAAGAGGTCAGAAACTGATAAGTGGTCATCCTCAGCGACAGCGCCAGATTATTCCTGCCAAAGCCCACAGATGTACAAGAAGTACAAGTGGATACCTCTGTGTCAATATTTATGTTCTTTTATTTATTACAAGCTAAGATCGTGCAAAATGAAGACGTCAGACATTTTCAAACGTGATCGTACGAGTGTTTGTATCTTCTTATTCATGATTTTTCTTTCCCTCTTTTTTTATTCTCTCTCTCAGTGTGTCTGCTGTCCTGTTGAAGAGCACCATCAGAGGGAGTGAGTGAGGAAGAACACAAGTAAGTAAAGAATACGGCTCGAGGTGATTGTGTGATATAAATAAATACGGATGGATTTTTCTGTTTGTCAGAGAGAAAGAAAGGACGGTACAAAGACCTAGCGGGGTAATTACTCACAGGATTCCCTTAAACGGTGTTCTTTATTTTCCGAGCACTCCCTGCTTTTGTGCATTTCATTAAGTGCTCAGTTGGCTGCCAGAGCTTCTGTTGTCTGAGCGCGCACACACACACACACACACACACACGCATGCACACATGCACGAACAGGATTGGTGGAATGCTTTTGTTTCCTCCACGTCAATGAAATATGAACCGTGCCCCCTCGGTTAAAAAATGCATAATCTTTTCTAGCACAAACATATTATCAGTATCTGTCTCTTACCCTCCTTGTGCTCCCTTCATTATCCTTGCACTGTGTTTGTCTTGGCGGCTTGCCACTGCCTCATCACTTTTCATAAAGCTGTGGAGCTGAGCTGTTAAGGAAATGATGATTGAAAGGCAGATTAAAAAACAGCCAGTGTTCCAGTGACTGATCTAATTTTGCTCTGCAATCAAACCTTCCACTTTCTGATTTATATTTCGGAGGTGGCAGGAGTTGAAGGCTGCGTGACATTTACACCATTTTCCTTTTTCTCCCGTATCAAAACTGACAGAATGAGATAAAGACCTGGATGCGGTGGTATTATTTTTGCAGAAATCACACCGGTTTTCAAATGATTGCATCCTGGACTTGACTCTGTCATGTAGCTCCCGTCATTCACCGAACATCCCAGGAGTGTGTGTTTGTGTCTGTCTGTCTGTCGCTGGATCTGTGTATGTGTGTGGGTGGTATATTGGGAAGCTGCAGTCCATCTTTGTGGGTTATGTGAATAGCAGATGTGCATTTCCCAGCTGATTTCCACTCTGGGATTTATTAAACTGTAAGGGCAGAGCAGTCGACCTGCCAGAATAACCACCACATAAGGAAAGACACTTCATACTGGCCTGGATTGTGTCAAGAGAATATTTGTGTCAACATTCTCTCTCTCTCTGTCTCTCTGTCTCTCTCTCTCTCTCTCTCTCTCTCTCTCTCTCTCTCTCTGTCATATACACACACTCTCAAAGGTATTCAAAATTCAAAGGTAAATAATAAATATTAACATTTCTTTTGGCAAAGCTTAGTTACAGCCTTTGGGAATAGATAAAACAAATGTACATTCAACAATTCAGTCAAAAAGAAACACTAGTGATGAGACTAACAGATCCCTGAGAATAAAATGAACAAAAGACAAAGTAGAATTTGTGTGTGTGTGTGTGTGTGTGTGTGTGTGTGTGTGTGTGTGTGTGTGTGTGTGTGTATTTGATAAGCTGGTCACTCACTGTCCCTCCTCTCACTTTCTATTGTATTTAGTATACACTGCTTGTCTCTTCTCTTAGGCCAGCAGACTGGCCGTTCCTGTCTGTCTCACTAGCCATGCCATGTTCGCTGGGTCTGTGCTTTGTCTAGGTGTTTCTCAGTTTTGGATTAGTCTTCATGCTCAGATAATCTGCTATGCTTGTATGTTTATGAACAGATTTTTTCCCCCAATAGGCCAAATAGTTTACTTTCTGTGTTTGTGTAATGCTTGGTTCATTCAGATTGGGTTTGGAAATTTTTTCTGTTCCTGAGTATTGTGTTAGTGGGATAGGTCTCTCTCTCTCTCTCTCTCTCTCTCTCTCTCTCTCACTCACTCACTCACTCACTCACTCACTCACTCACTTTCTACATGTCCTGCAAGTACAACGAGAAATATGTAAAATTTGGATTTATGTGCATGCAGAGCATCAAGGCCAAAACCCTTTCCTCTGGGTGTGATGTTTAAAGCAGCTTTCTAACAAAGGCGTTCGGAAACAGAACATAAAAAGCTGACCATAAAACCGTACAAGGAAAGGTCGTATGAATTAAAATAGCAACGAAAGCTGTAACTTTTTCAATAACTTAAATTTAGCTTGATGTCTCTGGGATTATGTGAGACACATGAATTAAAGTGAAGGGGTTCAGCTGACTCAAGAAGCTGGTGGAGGAAGATCTTAAACAATGGGAAGTTGGTCGGTTGGGCTTTCAGAGATGCATGAAGGTGCTGATAAGTGATTAAATATGTATATAAAGAAGTAGCATGGTCATGTAGCTACACACAGCAAAAAAATAAACATTTTTGCAAGCACAGGCAGCAAAGTGTTTCTCTTTTATTTCATGCTTAAAAATTCTCTCATTCTATCAGCAGATATTTTTGTTCATTCCAAGGATTTATTTCTGGAAAGATGAAAATAATCTACTAATAGAATTACAAGCTAGAAATTGATCACTTTGACTAGAAATAGGATAAATAGTTTTAAATTTCCTTTATTCAAGATCTTATCCCTTGCTGAAATATATTTTTTGCTCTGCACAGAATATATTTGTTGAGGGTTTTTTTGACGTGTGTGTTCAGACATGCAGAATGTGTGCTTTCACTGGTTTGAAGCTTTGTTCCTGTTGTCTGCTGGATCTCAGTTCCTTTTCCGGGCAGCTGTAAACCTCAGGTCAGCATTTAGGGAAGATGTGGATGACAGGTTTTGTCTGGTTGATGAACAAGCACACACGTTTTGTGGTTTGGGAAACACCACCACGCTGCTTTAAACGCTTCAGTCGTTAGATCTGTCCAGACAGGGTGATGACTTTGTTTGGATTAATGAAGTGGTGGAGAGAGAAGGAGAAAACTGCAGTACAGCAGCTTTCAGCACTTTACAGCTATAGAGAAGCTCATTTGAATAATGTCCCGCTGTTTCTGGAGTGTGTGGCACCCCGGAGGCAAGTAATGATCAATTTACATGAAATTAAACCCACTGCTTAGGAGAATGCCTCTCCCTTACTCCCTGGACACACACACAACACAACACGATATGTATGTAGGTGTGATCGCTTTGTGTCCTTCAGGTTCAGAATGGTGCTCTGTTTTCTGTAATTTGTGCTGTTCTCTATGGTGTGAGCGCTTTCTCTTACAGAATCAGATCAGACCTAGCTGAAGCCATCAACCCAGAAATATTGGGCCATTTTTGCTTGTCCACTCAACCCAGAATTTGCAGCATGCAGAGAGACAGAAAATCAGATAGCCTCGGTGCTTCAAATCTAATTGCAAAGCCTGTGGGAGAGCCAGAAGAAATGGCCAGTGTCAGAAAAGAGACGTGTCTTGCTCTCTTCTCTGCTCTGTGGGAAGGTGAGGGATGTGCATGCTGGCTCAGACGTAATGGCTGCCCCGCTGCTGTAATCTGTCCCTCGCTCTAATATAGCATCATGTGTTACTGTGTTACGCATCATTATCAACATGATTTATTAGTTCGCTTTCCTGTAAAGACTGCAGGCTGGGGGATCGTCCTCGTCTCTGCCGTGCCGTAAGGTTCCGATATTTATTTTGAGACGAGAGGAACGCGTACATGACACAACAAAACATCCGATGGAAAACATCTGGGAGGAAGCAAGCTACGAGGGAGATGGGAAGCCGTGACGGGGATAAAGTGAAACGAGTCTGTGTTGCAGTTAGCCTCAGTAGGGAATAGATAAAGCTCGCAAGTACTACTGTGTCTCTTTTTATAATTAGATGAAGTGTAAGTGGACCAGGGTTTACACTGATGAACAAGAAAATCATTTCTGGCACACTTAAACTTTTTTCTTTCTTTCCTTTTTTTTTTTAAAGGCTCATTATTAAGCAGGTGTGTGTTCTTCCATCGTGGTCAAGTTGTCGCTTATTAAGTTTGGTTTCCATGGTTACTTTTCTGAGCATATGGACTTCAAGGAGGTAGGAGTTGTGGTCTTGAGTGACTTGTATCCTTAGACTCGTCTCATGCAGTCATCGGCAGCAGCAGAAGAAGCCTTTATCTTTGTCACATATATATTGGATCACAGTCAAATCCTTTCTTTGCACTTTTCAGCTTTAGAAGTTAGGGTCAGAGCACAGGGTCAGCCCCTGGAGCAGAGAGGGTTTTAAGGGCCTTGCTCAGGGGCCCAACAGTGGCAGCTTGGCAGTGATGAGGCTTGAACCTTGACTTTCCAATCAACAGCCCAGAGTCATAGCCACTTGAACCTTAACCGCTTGAGCCACCACTGACCCCAGTGTTGCATTTGTTGATGGTACGTTTAGAGCCACGCTATTCGGAGGTTGAGGTTAATTAAGTAATTAATTTATTCTCATATATTCCTCGTAAGGGTCATGGTGGATCCAGAGGAACTCTGAGTATGAGGCAGGAATTCTTATAAAACGGACACTAGCATTATTCACGTCAGTCACAAGACAACGTGTTAATGAGAAAATTCAGTTGTATTAATACATTTAAATGAAATGCAGTTTCCTGCAGTGCTGTTAACTTAAGTTAAGCTGCTTCAATTATTTGTTTGAAGTATCTTCTAAACATTAGAATATACTGGATAAATCTGTTGACCTGTATATGCAGATTATTAGCTGCAGTTACTTGTCAATGCAAAGTAGCCCATTTGTCAGTTTCTGGGGTCATGGTGAGAAGGTAAGTATTATATTTTGAAGGGTAGTGCTTTCCTGCCTGCTAACTAGATCAAATAAAATCTCTCTCTCTCTCTCTGTGCCACTCACACTCTCTCAGGAATACTCTGAGGTCAGAGGTCATGAGAGCGGGCCTCTGTAAGGAGCTGTTTCAGTGTGAGCACTGCACTTGGACAAAGAGCACACGCTCACTACAAGCCTTTAATTGACTCGTAAAACTCCTCCACTGCTTGTTCACAGCCATTTCTGTGGTCACTTCAAGCCTCAGTGTTATGACATGCACTCCTCTCTCGCTCCCCCTCTCTCTCCCTGATCCTCTCCTCCTCGTCACTTTTCCCTTTCTCCGCACTCTGTTTGTCACACTCTTTTCGGACACAGACAGGTATGACACATAACAATTCCACTGACCTTTCGGCATGCCATTCGCCGTTTCGATGATAATACGCCATTGTGACAGTCTCTGCCAAGGGTTTGAGAAACAATTAGCTGTCAGCCTGTGGCAGAGCGGCTGCAGGCAGAGGTGTTTCGACTCTGACAGCCCATTGATTTTTCCACACGCCTTCCTCCTCCTGCCAGCCGTGTCCATTTATTTTGCAGACCCACAAGTCAGTGCAAACGCACTCAAGAAACAGCATGCACATAAAAATAAAAGGGTTCGATAGAAACGCACTAATGACTTTTTGTGTTGTATTTGTCTTATTCAGCTAAAAGATATCCACATATTTTCTCTGGCTCTTTTATTTTCTTGCCATGGGTCACTTTGTCAGTTCCCAAGGCAGGATAGGACAAATGAGTAGCCTGGGTGCTGAGAAAGTAGAGTGCCCGGTCTGTTATTTATTTATTTATTTATTTATTTAGTAGTTTCAAAACAAATATGTTGGAAAACACCCACCCAAAGCAAATATAGATTATTTTTAGGGTGTGTTTTTTTAAATTTATGACTTTCCTGCTACACAACACACATCAGCTGAGGTACAGTGTGTATCTCCTGTAGTGTGGTGGATTAATTAGCAGGCATGGATGACGGATAATCTTTTCAGAAACACCATCCATGACTACTCTTTGGAGCGGTCAGTGATTTTAAATGTGACCGATATAAGCTGACATTACATTAATTTTGCTCGACACAGTCATGGGGTAGAACACTTTCTGCCCCATTAAGCACCATCGAGTCATTATTGCACCTAGTGGTCAAAAATGGAAACTGCATCATTTTCATCATCATCATGATCTTAATCATCATCTTGTTTAAGAATGCTGCTGCACAGACTCTAAGCATTTGCCATGTGAGACTGTTGATGCCAGTGTGCCATTTATTTCAAAACTAACAATGTTATCTGATTTTCAGGCAGCAAACAGCACACTGCCGGAATAGGGTAAAGAGATCCTCGCGAGCACACACACACAAATGGTTAGATATTATATACACTGGTGTAAATTTCCGCGTATTGACTGCATCTGAGAAATTATATCGTGTTGAAGCAGTTTTAGAGAATTCCTTCTGAATCTGATTTGCTGTTCGTTTAGTGAAGGAGCTGAATCTTATTTTTACAGACTGACACAATGGATGTTTTATATCAGGGGTTCTCCAGATGTTCTGTCAGCATGTGATTGTGTGTCCACTTGTGTACAGCCCCACACAATGCTTCAGCAAACGTGTTCACTCGGCTAGTAAATCTGCAAATTGGTAGCAGTGGATAAAACACACACACACACGACTGATTCAAGTTTGCAAGATTTCATTTTAAAAATAGAAAGTTATTAGTGTATGACGCACATTTTTGTGGATGTTCAGCCTTTTCTCTTGGGTCTGCCTGGCATGGTTCATTTTTCCTAAATTGGTTGTTCTTTGTATTCCAAATGGAAGCTGTTATTTCGGTAGTGTTTATTTCGAGTTATATCGGGTCAGGATCATGGGTCTGGTACACGTTCGGAATAAAGCCATAATGCAACACAAATGCATTTTCTGTATAAAAGACACACAGTTGTGTGCGAGTGGGTGAGAGCAGACGAGGCAGCGCTCTGGTTTTGATAATATAATGATGATTGCTGTACTGAAAGGGAACAGTGGGCAGCACGCCACCTCTGACCGGTGTGAACTTTAGAAGTTTTAACCAGCTGTTATCTCTATGGTAACATTCAGCCGTGTCTTTCTCAGGTCTTTTGAGGAGGTGTGACAATTTGAGCCATCAAAGCTGAAGTAAAGCTTAATGCTTTTCTTTATTGTCCTTCCACAAATCAAATGAGATGAAATGAGAAACGTGCAGTCCACGTTAATATTGTGGGTAATAATGGTTAATGATGTTTGCCCCTCACATTATTCGTAACGCACATCTCTCATGCAGGAAAATCGAGGAGAGATTACTAATGTGAGACGAGGTGAAGCAGACACAGCTTCAGGGTGTCGGTTAATATCACAGACATCAAAACACCTGTGAAACTGTCAATCTTTCTAGATTTATCTTATATTTTATTTATTGAAGGCAAAAAAATGCTGCTTCCTTTTTTTTCTCCTGCTCACAATGACAAAATGTGATGTGTTTACGTGCAATATGTACACGGTGCAAATGCAATGGAGTTTGAATTATTCATCATTAACCATCATTTTGGAAAAAATGTTAGATTATAATAAAAATATTGTGTGTGAAAAATTGAGTACTGAGAGGATTATTGGAGCATTTACTCAAAAGAGCGCATGATGCTCTTAAAGTTACGCCTGTAATGTTCAGATTAATTATTCAGTTCAATTCAGTTTTATTTGTGAATAGATTTCTTTTGTTGCAAAGGAGGTTTACAGGATTATAAAAATTCTGAAAAGTGTTTACAATTAAAATTTAAATCTAACCTGAATGAGTAAGGCAGAGATGAGGGTGGTGAGGAAGAACTTCCTGAGACTATTTGAGGAAGAAACCTTGAGAGGAACCAGACTCAAAAGGGAAGCCATCCTCATCCCACACCAGAGTGTGATTATAAATCATTTCCCTTCTATAACTGTGCACTGTATAGTCAAGAGCAATTGTGTAACAAAGAAGTTATGAGCAACTTTATGAATATAATTGGATTTAGTCTAAAAGCCTGCTACCTAACTGAGTAGAATCACCACAGGAACCACAAAAACAAACATTAAAAGGCTTTGACATCACACTGTAAACCTTTACAGCGATAGCATTGGTGATCATTTCAGAAAAAAATTTCTTCAACTTTTTTTGGGACCTCAGGATTCCACACTAGTGGAATTATTTATTTATCACTTGCCACTGTTTTATAGCTTTACTCTAGTTGCTATGCTTCTAATTTAAGGAACTGAAGTTGTCCCTTAATGTTCTGCTTCCACATCTCCAATATAGAACCAGCTGGTGGTGTGAGTTTACATGTAGAACAACACAAAATGATCAGTTTGTGTCTAAAAGTTGCTCAATGTTTTAATAAATAAATAATGTTTCTTGGTTGAGATCGCCAGCAGTTAAAATGGAAATGTAGGCTAATTGGGTAAAAGTATGGATATTATGTCAAAACCGTGCTCCAAGCACGTAACAGTAAACTTGTGTACATTTAAACATACTTGGGTTTTAGAAAGCAAAACTAATAACTACATTAATCAATCAAACGAGCTGAACTAGTTAATCGTGAGGAAAATATTCTGCTTATATAAACCAAGAATTTGACTTGCTCCTTAGCGAATGCTTAATAACCCTGTTGGAATAAAGTAATGAATACAAATATAAGCAGCTATCAGCTTTATCACACATATTTACAGCTATCAGCTTTACCACACATATTTACAGCTATCAGCTTTACCACACATATTTACAGCTATCAGCTTTACCACACATATTTACAGCTATCAGCTTTACCACACATATTTACAGCTATCAGCTTTACCACACATATTTGCAGCTATCAGCTTTACCACACATATTTACAGCTATCAGCTTTACCACACATATTTACAGCTATCAGCTTTACCACACATATTTACAGCTATCAGCTTTACCACACATATTTACAGCTATCAGCTTTACCACACATATTTACAGCTATCAGCTTTACCACACATATTTACAGCTATCAGCTTTACCACACATATTTACAGCTATCAGCTTTACCACACATATTTACAGCTATCAGCTTTACCACACATATTTACAGCTATCAGCTTTACCACACATACATACAGCTATCAGCTTTACCACACATACATACAGCTATCAGCTTTACCACACATACATACAGCTATCAGCTTTACCACACATACATACAGCTATCAGCTTTACCGAACATATTTACAGCTATCAGCTTTACCGAACATATTTACAGCTATCAGCTTTACCGAACATATTTACAGCTATCAGCTTTACCACACATACATACAGCTATCAGCTTTACCACACATACATACAGCTATCAGCTTTACCGAACATATTTACAGCTATCAGCTTTACCGAACATATTTACAGCTATCAGCTTTACCGAACATATTTACAGCTATCAGCTTTACCACACATATTTACAGCTATCAGCTTTACCGAACATATGCTGTCATATATCAGCATACTAACAATGCTGATATTTCAGTTTTATATCTGAGGCAAAGGAGACATTTCTCCCTTCCTTCCCCATTAAAGTATGGGCCAGAATGCTCATCATGCCGATTTCAGACGCCGCTCAAGTGCGACTCCATGCTGGTCCTTTATTTGTAGGAGGTGTAATTAAACCTAGGTGATGCAGGTGGGGTGTGCTGCGTCAACTGATGGGTGGTGCTGATCTTTTGCTCAAAGACTAATTATCCCAGCTTGAACTTCATTTAACACTGATATGATGATATGATTGGATTTCCAAAAAAATCCTCTCGACATTGTAGCCAGTATTTTGAAGGTCAAAATAAAATGCAAGGCGTATGACTCATGTTTGTTTCCTTTGGAAATTTGCTTGAGGAAGATTATTCAGGTTCAGTAATATTCAATCACATCGGACATCTTCCAGTGAAGTACAGTGACGCAGAAAAATTGCTCGAGTATTATCGCATCTGACCGCTGTTATTGTTTATGTAGCATTAACACTGATTGATTGCTAAATGAACTGATTTCTTATATCTATGTGTGTATCACATCAGCCCTCCTAGTAAGATCATTTAAAGCCACATGTACATTTTTAGCTTGTTTTCTAAGGTTCACATCAGACGGAAAGATTAGTGTGAAGGTTAAGGAGCATTACTGTGAGCTATGAACTTAATACAGATAGCCAATGGAGACTTTTGACCAGTTGTGCATTGGGTCTGTTCTGTGCTTTATTGCAATTCGATTATTAACATAAATATCTTGCAAGTATCATTTAAAAAAAAAACAAACAAACGTTAGCGCTCAGGCCAAACTTTGTCATTTTAATGGGAATAACTCCCCTGGGAATGTGGGTTTTATTTGCTGGTGTTTGGTTTTTTCCTCCAGAAGTCATTTTCTTTTATTGCGGCTCATTTTGGCCTGATCAGTGGAGATGTGTATAGTGTGTCTCTTATAGTCTGTAGGAAATATAGAACGCTGGCTGTGTTTATCAGACTTGAGCAACACCGAAACCCACAAAAAATGAGTAAGCTTTCTCCTTCTTACTATTTTAGATCTAGGATAGCTTGCTGTGTCTGGGGGAGGACTGTATCAGTTTGGTTCCGTTTTTCTATTTCTGGTTTGGATTTATATAGAAAACACTGATGTCAGGAATTGGATGGTGTTGACTCAGCCGCTCATGACTGTGGCAAACCAAAAACTGTTCAAGCTGTTGTTGTTTGACAAGGGTGTAAAAGGTCAGGAAGAAATAGACTGCTTGAAATGCCGGTGCTTGAGTACTGATAGTATTATTTGTTTAAATGACGTTTCGATTATTTAAACATTGGTGCGTTGTTTTATATCGTCATCACGAGCTGTAAAGTTTCCTGATGTGCAGTAGATCTGGTGTGGGGCAAGTACCCATGAACTTACACACCTCCCAAGGTGTGATGTTTAAACCAGTCCCGGAAATTGCTGATTGATGGTTCTTAAGGCATCAGCTAAACCTGTCTAGCTACTCGAGAGTTCCCATGAATGATCAGCTACTGCAGAATTTCAGGTGTGACACTCTTCAGTGTTAACATTTCAAAGAACAGAGGCAGGGTCGATGAGTCATTTTTATTCCTTTAAGCATGTGTTTACTTCCACTGCTATAGAATATTAAACAAGCGCAAATCTCTAGCATGAATGAAGTATGATAAAAACAGGAAATGATTTAAAACGGTGCATAAACACCAAGGCTACATTTAGTCAGTGCTAAGAGGAAATCTTGGCTAATCTTATCTGAGGGAGTGTAATCTCCTGCTCTCTTTGTTTTTGAACAAACTTGTGCCACATTTAGATTAGCCCTTAGTCATGCGCTCGTTTATTTCTTTGGGAAATTGGGCTGTCAGAAAATCTCATACCATTGTCACTGAGAGCAGTGTGGGATGAGCCATCGGGGGTTAGACATATGTGACTCAAAAACAGAAAATAATAATGGTAATAATAAAAAATAATAATGCCTTACACACACACACACACATGCACGCACACACACGGACAGGGAGTGGCTGTGCATTCCTGTGGTTTATGCTAATCACAGAAACTGACTTATTCATACTCAGTAACAAACTATACACAAAAAACTACACGCACTTTCTAATAGTTACTCTGTAGTGAGTAAATCAATGCTGTTAGACTTTAACACAGTCTAGGCTTTGTGCCTAAAAAGCTCAGATTTCCACTTTGTCATTTTTCATTCTGTCGTTTTATTAAAGCTTCAACCACAGAGTGATTAGATAGAGTTTAAAAAAAAAAAAAAAAGAAAAGAAAAAAAAAAGGCGCTACCAAACACGTGTTTTTTTGCAGCCGGCATCCTTTACAAATCCCTCATGAGTTATCCTGTCAGCAGAGCATTGGATGGAGTTGGAGTGTGTGTTACTTTCTAAGATCTGTAAATATGGCCCCGGGACTCCGTCATACTCGACGCATGACTTTGCATTTGTGTGTGGAAGCCGCGGCGACGTTCTTGCTTTTCTTCTGAACCAGCAGCATCCACTAAATAACACATCAGAGCCAAAACATTCATGTGAAATTAACTGGTAAATGCTTAGCAATTTCATGCACAGCAATTTCAGAAGACTGCTACACAACAGATGGTTTGATAAGTCACACACTGACCATAATAGCAAAACAGGTTAGTGTTAGTAGCGAATAACTGTGTAGAATGGTACACAACTATGCAATTTCAGACACAGTGGTACTTTTAGTCGGTTGCAGCCATTTTTGTGTGTGTTTATGTAGATAAAATCAGATGCATTTCAACTTTTAGGCCGAACACGTTTGAGAAACACTGTTTTAATCTGGTACTTTAATAAAATTAGACTGTCTTACCATTTAAACAGCTCATGTCTTGTTTTTTAATCTTCATTAACATAAAAGGTTTATAATACTAGATACAGAAGTAATAAGTATTCATATAACATACAGTTAAATCAGTTAAAAAGCATGTTTTGATACCATTTTTCTAGACTGTGAATATGTTTCTGCTTCTCGTTGATCTCGAGATCGATACGGAGTCTGAAACGTATTTAGTATTGATATTTTATTTATCTCGGTTTATTTTTCTCTAGTTAAACTCACAGGTACCTTTTCACACACTTAGGTTAGAAGGCTCATGCATTATAAGTCTATCTATCTTGATGATATTGCTGAGCACAGTCTTCAGTCTGCTTTGCTTTTGATTGCTTTCATTATTCCTGAAATATGTTGAGGCTTCTGTTCATTAACACTGCAGTGTACAGGTCACTTCCTATCACCTGGACACTGGCATCAGTGTATTTAGGACTGATAACAGTGCTGGTATTGATGCATCCCTGAGTATTATTACGAGCTTTATGCTCTACGTACTCTTTTTGTTAATTTGCTTAATTTTTTTGCATGTCTTTGTGTGTGAACAAAAACTCAGCAATCTGTCCGTGCCCTTTGAATCTGGATGTGTGATTCACATCATGTCTCATGGCCAGGACATTTGTCAGGGTTGTTTGTGAAGGAGGAAAGAAATTGTGGAATGAATTTGAGAGATAAGACCCAAAAAGCAAATGACACATAGGGGGAAAGAGCAAGAGTCTGTAACTCCTCTCAGGATGATGAAACGAGCATGTCATCCTGTGTGTGTGTGTGTGTGTGTGTGTGTGTGTGTGTGTGTGTGTGTGTGTGTGTGTGTGTGAGAGACACAGGAACCTTTGTGTCTTTCTGCCATAGGAAGGGAAAAAACAAATACACAGCTATGTGCTGTGGGGACTAGGTACGCTAAGACAAGATAATACCAAGATATAATTCTTAGCCAGGAAACACACACACACACACTCTAACCATTTCACAACACAAACATGCCTTCTCATCTCAGCAGGAGATACAGCACTGGCTGCAGTCGTAGCAAACAAAAGTTTCAAATTTCCATCACACTGTTAATCTACAGTCTGTCAGAGTGAAATACCGAGTAAATACGAACTATTTAAATCGATTAGTACCTAAACATAGCTGTCATAGAGGCCTTATGTCTATTTTGGCATTGTAAGTGTTGCCATGGAAACCGCGAAACTCTCCAAGTCTAAAAAAAAAAAAAATCAACGGGGCTGAGTGGATAATTGCCATCATCCTGATGGAGGTGAAGACGATAATGTTTGGAGATATGTACTCAATGCACCATGCATACACACACACACACACACACACACACACACACACACACACACACTATCCAACATTATATGAGCATAAAGGGGAAGTGAAAAAGCTGTACCAGAGGTTTCACACATCTGTATTAAGCCTTCACAATTCTGCCACTTGGCAAATGATGGATACATCAGATTTATTTTAGTTGTTATGGTCAACAT
Source organism: Hemibagrus wyckioides (assembly GCF_019097595.1). Lineage (NCBI taxonomy): Eukaryota > Metazoa > Chordata > Actinopteri > Siluriformes > Bagridae > Hemibagrus > Hemibagrus wyckioides. The sequence goes on from NC_080728.1 coordinate 6,381,363, forward strand.
CACATGCTTTGTGTTTTTACTGGGTGTATTTCAGAGCTAAAAGGAAAGTGTGTGATCCTTAAAGTGAATTGCCTTATTTTATTGCCCTTCATAGTTTTTATTATCTTCATCACGTTCACGTTGTGTAGTTCTAACACAAATATGAAACACAAAAAAAGAAATGTAACAGTAATTCGCTTCTGCTGGTAATCTCTACCACATAGTAGAGAAAATGAGGCATTCTGGTGGAAATCCCAGCTGTTAGGATTAACATGCTTTTGGGTTTGAGCGAACTTGACAGATCACGTGATCACTTGGTATACATACTACTGAATAAAGTCAGAACAGAGGAACATTAGAACAGTAGAATTGTAACACAATGCCACTCTGTCTATTTAGTGCTCTGAATGTTTGCGTATTTAATATTGTGAGGATAAAATTCAGCACTTTGGAGTTAAACAACAAAAAAGAAAGAATGAATGAAATGTGATGCATGCAGAGACAACACTATCTGAATGGACCTGAACTAACAGTTTCCCAGTCTATGAATAGTGTTTGTAGAATAACTCACTTTTAAATTTAATTCTGTTTTAAATGCAGATTCATTAAAAGTGACCGTTCAGTCCAGGTCCTTTGTTTGTGTTCTGTGTAGCACCTCTGGTCAAGGAGGAACGTTGTTTCACTTCACTGTGTACTCCATCAGCTAGATATGGTTGAAGTGACAATAAAGCTTCTTTGACTTTGACTTTGCTCATGGGTTCAGTAGGATATAGTAATCCAGGTTTAGAGGGAGTGTACACACACACACACACACACACACACAGACACACACACAAACATGCATACACACATGCACATATACACATGCACATAAATATACACAAATGCATGTATACAAAAATACAAACGCATACGTGTGTGTGTATATCTGTGTGTGTATATCTGTATATATATATATATATATATATATATATATATATATATATATATATATATATATATATATATATATATATATATATATATATATATATATATATATATATATATATATATATATATATATATATATATATATATATATATATATATATATATATATATATACACTATATTGCCAAAAGTATTCGCTCACCTGCCTTGACTCGCATATGAACTTAAGTGACATCCCATTCCTAATCCATAGGGTTCAATATGATGTCGGTCCACCCTTTGCAGCTATAACAGCTTCAACTCTTCTGGGAAGGCTGTCCACAAGGTTTAGGAGTGTGTTTATGGGAATTTTTGACCATTCTTCCAGAAGTGCATTTGTGAGGTCACACACTGATGTTGGATGAGAAGGCCTGGCTCTCAGTCTCCACTCTAATTCATCCCAAAGGTGTTCTATCGGGTTGAGGTCAGGACTCTGTGCAGGCCAGTCAAGTTCCTCCACACCAGACTCTGTCATCCATGTCTTTATGGACCTTGCTTTGTGCACTGGTGCACAGTCATGTTGGAAGAGGAAGGGGCCAGCTCCAAACTGTTCCCACAAAGTTGGGAGCATGGAATTGTCCAAAATGTCTTGGTATGCTGAAGCATTCAGAGTTCCGTTCACTAGAACTAAGGGGCCAAGCCCAGCTCCTGAAAAACAACCCCACACCATAATCCCCCCTCCACCAAACTTTACACTTGGCACAATGCAGTCAGACAAGTACCGTTCTCCTGGCAACCGCCAAACCCAGACTCGTCCATCAGATTGCCAGATGGAGAAGCGCGATTCGTCACTCCAGAGAACGCGTCTCCACTGCTCTAGAGTCCAGTGGCGGCGTGCTTTACACCACTGCATCCGACGCTTTGCATTGCACTTGGTGATGTATGGCTTGGATGCAGCTGCTCGGCCATGGAAACCCATTCCATGAAGCTCTCTGCGCACTGTTCTTGAGCTAATCTGAAGGCCACATGAAGTTTGGAGGTCTGTAGCGATTGACTCTGCAGAAAGTTGGCGACCTCTTCGCACTATGCGCCTCAGCATCCGCTGACCCCGCTCCGTCAGTTTACGTGGCCTTCCACTTCGTGGCTGAGTTGCTGTCGTTCCCAAACACTTCCACGTTCTTATAATACAGCTGACAGTTGACTGTGGAATATTTAGGAGCGAGGAAATTTCACGACTGGATTTGTTGCACAGGTGGCATCCTATCACAGTTCCACGCTGGAATTCACTGAGCTCCTGAGAGCGACCCATTCTTTCACAAATGTTTGTAAAAACAGTCTGCATGCCTAGGTGCTTGATTTTATACACCTGTGGCCATGGAAGTGATTGGAACACCTGATTCTGATTATTTGGATGGGTGAGCGAATACTTTTGGCAATATAGGACTGTTTAAATACCAATTCTAATTGAACCAGAAAATTTATTGGTCAATTCATGGATCAAACACCAGTTGTGAATTTTGCCGTTAAGCACCTTGTTAGAGAACTGCAAAAACTACTGAAACACTGAACAGTTGGACATGTGCATTCAGAAGTGTAGAGAAGGTCAAATTAAGTTCACCTTTAAAGGTTATAGTGCATTTTAGGTGCATCCTGAAATTTCACCCGAAAGCCCAATATCCTTAACTTTTTGTGAGTAGTGTACACATACATACACACACACACACACACATTCTTACACACTCACTCAGTAAGACAGAACATGAACAGTAGCACATTAGGAGGATTTATTCCCTCTAGTCTTTTCTCTAATTAAACAGGTCATGCAGGACGCCGGCCCTCGCAGCTTTCTCTTAAAACCTAAAATAGCAATTAGACCATTTTGTTCATCTGTTTTATATCACTCTAATTAATTCCCAGTGTAATATTTAGTGTAAGAAGGAGTGCTGTAAGCCGGGAAAGCTGTTGATTTTGTTTTTAAGCAGTGACACGTTTTCCAATTTTTCCATTGCTGGAGCTGTTTAAATTATCCCTCATAATCCATAATTTTCCGAATCCTGATCTGAGTCTCACTCACGATTCGGACACTGTACACACATTGGGAATGTAATATTCAGCACATAATGTTCGACATTAGGACGAATGTGTGTGTTCTCACTACAAGGGTACATTTGGGTCATTTTAAAAATTCACTTGTTTCTCTCTCTCCTTTTTCTTGTGAGAAATTTCTGTGCTGCAAGTTGTGTCTGCAAGGTCATGTTCACCTTCTGTAGTCAGTGGTCTTGGTGAATATTACATAATGGAGGTGCTCTGTTTTATTCAGTTGTTGCTGAAGTGGAAACGCTGCGGATACATTGAGTTAAACTGGGTTGAGGATGTAGCTCAGGTGTATATGTAGAAATTTTGACACTTTGAGAGAGAGAGAGAGAGAAAAATCATAATTAATTTCAATCAGGTATTCTGTAGCCATGGATAATCTGTTGTAAGTCTTTCACACAGTCTGTTTTCTGCTTGTTCAGTCTCTCCAGCACATCCAGAAGTTAATATTAAAAGCATGAAAAATGAAAAGTATTAGTTTCGGCACCGGTGGGATTTGTGAGACACTCCTAAGATGTAATTGTTATAGTATAGCTCTTTGTTATACTTTATAAAGAACTTCCTTTGACTTTGAACATGGTTGTCAGTTTGGGTCTTTAGGAATCTGCTGATCTTTGAGATTTTTAATACACAGCAGTGTCCAGTGTTTATGCAGAATGGTGCAAAGGAAAGGAAAGAAAAGACATGCATCAAATGATGAAAGAGAAGAATGACCAGACTGATTTAAAGGAGAAATTCACTTCCAGAACAAAAATCTACAAATAATTTACTCAGCCCCTTGTCATCCAAGATGTTCATGTCTTTCTTTCTTCAGTCATAAAGAAATTATGTTTTTTGACGAAAACATTTTGGGATTTTTCTCTATGTAGTGGACTTCAATGGTGCCCACGAGTTTGAACTTCCATAATGCAGTTTCAATGCAACTTCAGTTTTTTTTTTTTTTTGTTTTTTTTTTAATGATATGTTTAACTCGGTGGTGATCTGTAGCAGCAGGAGAATTATATGAACAATATATGTGCTTTTTCACATCACCTTCTTTAATGATGTGTCATGGTGGGAGACATGGTGTCTTCCTAACTGATCCATATTGTAATAATCTCTGTGTCTGGTGCGTCATGCTTACAGCTTAGAGGTTAAGTGTATTAAGTATAAACACATATACCATATGAAAATATCAGAAAAAAAATCTATAAGGAGATAGAGAATTTCTTTCTTTTTCTGGTTGATTTTTTCTTTTTTCTTTTCTGCTTTTCTTTTTTCTTTTTCTGGTTGAGTTTCTTCTTTTTCTGATTGATTTTTGTTTTTCTGGTTAATTTTTTTTTTCTTTTATGGTTGATTTTTTTTTTCCTTTTTCTGGCTGATGTTGTTTTCCTTTTTCTGGTTAAATTTTATTTTCTTTTTCTGGTTAATTTTTTTGTTTCTTTTTTCTGATTGATTTTTTTTGTTCTTTTTCTGGTTGATTTGTAAAAAATTTTTTTTTGGTTGTTAAACTATCTTGCATGGAGGACAGCTATGAATAACCAAAAAACTATGGCCTAGAAATGTGCCTCTCCTGGTGGTAGGTCAATCTCTCAGGTTTAAAAAGTGTCTTGTTTGACCCCTCCGACTACATATTAAAAAATTTCTCATGCCTCATTCATTCGTTCTCCAGTTCAGGCTTGTGTTTGCCTCAGACTGAAATACTGCAGCACTGCACTGCTACTCTGTGCCCTTGTTCTTCACAACACAGCAGTTTGCTGCTCACTGAGTACTGTACAAAGAGAAGAGGGCTGTAGTAGTGGGCTGGAGTGGTCGTGTTGTTGTTCACCCTCGCTACACAGCACAATCACTTCACTACACGTGCACAAAGGCCGCCTTGTTAGCACTGTGCCGAGCCGTGCCTGGCTCCCTTTCTTTTTATTATCCATTTCCTCTCTCTCTCTCTCTCTCTCTCTCGCGCGCTCTGTTTTACACGCCCACTCTCTCTCTCTTACTTAATCATTGTGCTTCCTGAGCACTGGATATAAAGAAAAAAAAAAAAAAAAAATATATATATATATATATATATATATATATATATATATATATATATATATATATATATATATATATATATATATATATATATATATATATATAATATAAAATGTATGGAGACTGAATATAAATTGAAATAGCCTTTATTAGTGAAATTCTTTTTTCGCATATCCCATCCTTGGAGGTTGGGGTCAGAGCGCAGGGTCAGCCATGATACAGCGCCCCCTGGAGCAGAGAGGGGTAAGGGCCTTGCTCAAGGGCCCCAACAGTGGCAACTTGCCGGTGCTAGAGCTTGAATCCCAGATCTTCTGGTCCACGACCCAGAGCCTTAACCACTTGATCCCCCCCCCCTTTTTATTTTTGCGTGAATGCGAAGTACATTATTACAGATTAAATCTCAGTTGTTCTTAAAAAAGAACAGCATGGGAAGCATACATCAAAGTTTTGCTCTCAATAGTGCAATAGAATGTGCCACGGCTGGCTTTATTTTATGCCCTGTAAGCTGTTCATGTGATCACGACAGACCACAAGCAGGAAGCGAGATGCAAAAGAGGAATTAAGAAAATATAAATTCAGTTCATTCATGCAGGCTGAAGTGAGGATTATCTGGCAGAATTTAGAATTTATTTATTTATTTATTTATTTATTTATTTATTTATTGTTTGTGGTCCTGTGCTCTTTAATCAGCGAGCCCCTTTAAAGCAGTGAGTATGCATATGGCTTCTTTGCTTTTTATTTATTTTCTTCTTATTTATTAAATAATTTCTTATTTATATGCTTCTGTATGTCCAGGACTGTTAGTTTTAACGAAATTCTTATTTATATCCCAGGTTTAGTTCCAGTAACAATGTCCCCAGAATAATTCTCACAGATTCTCATAAACTTTCTTGGCTGAGCGAGCTTTAATAATAATAATAAAAAAGCTCCACAGCAAATCACAAATAAATAGGCAGACTGTAACCAGCTAAAAGTCTAATAAAATCCCAGTTGAAGTTCAGCCTCTTAAACAAGAATCCTGCCCCTGAGGATCTCCAGCGGTGTTCATACTTGTCCCATTCTCTTGTACTCTATAACTAGAAATTCCTGCTTTACTGTTAGTATTTGTTAACTGGAATAACAGCAGAATGATTGTTTTTTGCCTACTGGTATTTTCTTGGTATTTTATAAACCTGTTCTGACAGGAAGTAGTAACTGCTTGCATGTTGCCCTGACCCGTTAAAGCTGCTCCTGGATATTCAGGGAACAGGAAAGTGTTTAACACGAGCTTAGTTTCCATCTGTGTAAGCACTGCTAACTCTAACCTGGTTAGTGGTCACTTTTGATGCTAGAGGACAGGAGAAAGTGAGCTCTCAGGGACAGAGCAGTGATTGGAAAAGCAGAGCATCTGGCACAGACTGTTGTCACAATGAGTGTGTGTGAGGGCAAGTGTGTGTGTGTGTGCGAGTGAGAGTGAGCATCACCACATCTCTTTCTGTTGCTCTCTCTTTGTGTCTCTGACCTCTCCACACTTAAATGTGTGTTTGTGTGTGAGAAAGAGAGTGAGTGAGTGTGTGACTGTGTGAGAGAGTGAGTGTGTGCGAGTGTGTGTGTCTCTTTGGTTCCAGTCAATGGACTTGGTGAAGTTCTCTGTATTCCAGCTCCGTGTGAAGCACTGAAGCAGTGAGCAAATTATGAGCTCAGCACAATAACGGGTCAAATTCAATAAGCACGCCTGCTGTTCCCCACATCCCACTGAGAGCTGTGTGTGTGTGTGTGTGTGTGTCCTTTGTGAGAACCAAATGTGTCTATAATGATAAAGTAGGACATTGTGGTGACATTTGGTTGTTCACAAAAAATAGCTTTTGTTCTAAAAGTGTATATTTATTTGGAAAATGTATAGAGCCCTTTGGACAGTGGTGGGGTGGCATGAAGCAAAAACTGTGTGTGTGGGAGGGGGTGAGTGAACATGTGTTTGTTAGTTTATTGGTATGCTAGTGTTTAGCATATCATTATTTAGCAACATCATACATCATACTCGCCGCTAGGTGTGCGTGTGTGAGAGAGAGAGAGAGATGACTAAGCTGAATCGTCAGCCCACAGGCGTTATATTCCCCTCTTAATGAACTGGCCTTGTACTTAATGAGGAGAGAACACAGCTTTTAAAAACAAATGTGAACCATTACAGATGGAACGATCTCAGAATGTTTAAAACTTTTGCACGCTAGTTACAAAGCCGTTGCTTCAGCTTTACATTTCAGTTACTTTTGAATAGTTGGATGTTTTGTGTATTGATGTAGCACAATACTGCTGTGTGTTAAACATCTCTCACGCACTTTCCCTACAACCTCACAATGCAGCTCACATTCCTGTCCCCGTGGGGATTAATACACTCTCAGACACGTGAACACATACAGGCTAGTATAGAATTTATTACAGCTGCTGGATTTAAGATGTTTTTGTCCGTCAATTCTCATCAGCACTTCCTGCGTATACAAAGACTAATTACTTTAACCTTCGTCCTCATCCGCCCCATGACTGCAACCAGCTGGAATGTGTATTTACACACACACAAACACACACACGCACGCACAGAGAAGGGGGCACTAGAGCCACTAACCTCTACCAATAAGTATAGTTTTTAGCCTTCCTCTGTATGTCAGTTCCTCTCTTGGACTCTGAGCAGAGTTTGTGGTGTTTTGTGACGTCACGTGTGTCGAAACATTCACCGCTCTCATCCCATCATATCCTTAAATATCTCTGTCCCTCAGTCCTGTCAGTCATTATAAGCTCTTGTCCAAAAAAGCCTCGTAATTAGAGGATAGAGATCGCTATTGAGAGCAGGAGCTCAGAGCCACTGCGTCTCTGCAGCAGCGTTAAAGCAGCTTATCACATTTCAGCACTCCAAACATGACGGACAATACAGCTGTAAAAGACTAGATGTGAGAAGGAAACATGCTGGGGGGGTGGGGGTGTGTGTGTGTGTGTGTGTGAGAGAGAGAGAGCCAGAGAGAGAGACCGAGTGAGAGAGACAGTAACCCTAACCCTAGAGCATCACTGTGCATGTTCATCACACACACACACACACGCACAACAGAGTTGTGTTAGCTGACCTGGCTTTGGCATAATACAGGGTATGACTGAAAGTCACACAAAAACACAGAAAAGTGCAGTAACTGCTCCACTCCAGTGACACTTCCCTCACACACACATCTGTCTCTCTATACTCCATTCATCTCTATACACACACACACACACACACACACACACACACACTGTCCCAATCTCACACACACAGCTTTCCTCTCCACCACATTCTTTCTGCAAGACCTTCTCGTGCAACACACAAAAACATGCACATACAAGCCAGAAACGGCCAAGAGTGTTAAGGGCGTTGCTTTAAACCGTTTGTGTGAGGAATGTTTCACCTGCACTCTCCTTTTACACACACACACACACCCACACCCACACACTGTGTTTCATTTCCCTTATGGGTAATGCAGCAAATCCTCATAAGGATTAAAAAAAACACTCAAAAGATATTTTCATTTGGAACAAAAGTCTACACCGATAGTCTGGGAAGCGCTGACCTGAAGTCAGTCATTCTTCTTGAGTTAGTGCCTTATGGAGGTTGAATTGAAAGTGCATGTAAAAGCCAGAGGCCTGAAACCCATTTGTGATTATTATAAATCCAAAAGAAACGACAGAGCAGAAAGTAATCAACACTTCTAACGCAGCAATCAGCCTCACACCGACTCCCAGAATTCCTCTTAGCAGGGGGCAGATCCTGCTTTTACAATCTGCACTAAGGCAATATGTTGATCCTGTCTAAAACAGGAGAAGGTGCGTGTGTGTGAGAGCATGTGTGTGTGTGTATGTGGGATTGTGCGTGTGTATGAAGGAGTGTGCATGTGTGTAGGAGAAGATGTGTGAGCATGTACAAGAGTGTGTGTGAGGGAGAGAGAGCGAGAGAGTGTGTATGAGGGTGTGTGTGAGAGAGAGAGAGAGAGAGAGAATACGTGTGAATGTGTGCGCTTGTGTGAGCATGCAAGTGTGTGTGAGAGAGAGAGAGATTATAGTACCAGTCCTTTATAAGGAATGTAGTAGTTTATGACTGGGTTGTGCCCAAAAGTATGACATTGACCACATTCATCATCAGTGATGTGTCACTGCCCTTTGCTCAGTGGGTGAGGGGAAAATACATCCACTAATCTCACCCAGTGTACTTTGTACATTCCGACACGCCTTCTTTAAAGAAACCATTTCAGATGAGGATTTCTAACAGTGTGTGTCCTTGAATGCTAATCAAAGCATCCCAGAAGTGTTAAATGGTTTCCTCACACTCGACTTCATCAGTTCTTCTTCTCTGAAATTTCTACCTCACCCTCCTTCTACACTGTGCATAATATACTGCACAATCCAGGGGTTTGTAATATGTCCATTAAGATTTCGGAAGAAAATTGCTGCAGCCCAGTGAATTTGGTGAACAATTATTTAGTAAACAGGGACAAGCTTGTGTTTAAGACATGTACAGAACATAATGGGTCCATTATTGGTGAATAAATTGCAGTTTAGACTGCACATTAATTTTTCAGCAGATTCTAACATAAATGTAAATGTACATAACCTGACACCTGCTACTAGTGGCTCTCTCTGTTTAAAAGATTTTAAGAGAAATGTCCCATATTTTCCAGTTTATCTCTCCTTGTCTCATGTTTTCAGCCATTTTTTTCCCCTCTTTCTTTTAGAAATGGCATGGTGGTGTGTGGCAGCGCTCCTGATGCTGCTGGGTGTTGCCCGCTTTCACTGCGATCAGCCTCGCGCCCAGTTTTCCTCTCTCACCACCATCAACACAGTGGTCCAGGACCCCCGGACAGGCCGGATCTACCTGGGTGCCGTTGACGCTATCTACCAGCTGGACTCTAATCTACAGAAGGAGAGTATGGCTCAGACCGGCCCCAAGAAGGACAACCCGTCCTGCACTCCGCCCATCACCGTCCAGTGCGTCGATGCTGTGGAAACGAACAACATCAACAAGCTTTTGCTGGTGAACTCTGCTAACGGCACGCTGGTGGTGTGCGGCAGCATCTTTCGTGGCATCTGCTCCCTGCTCAATCTGAGTAACGTGGAGCAGCAAGTGTATTACAGTGACACCAAGGGGGAGAAGACGTATGTGGTCACTCCAGACAGGTCAGTCTCAGTAGTGGGCGTCATCTCCACTTTTACCAAGGATCAGAGCAATAAGCTGAGCGTTTTCCTGGTGGGTCAAGGCTACGGCAGTTTAGACAGCGTGAAGCTTGTGAGCACTCGTCTGTTACAGACAAACGGTGACATGGATATATTTGAGAACATCGTGGAGACCTCCACGGTGCAGGCAGGACCATACACGCAACGCTACCAGCATGACTTCCGCTACGCTTTCAAACACAAAGGCCATGTCTACTTTCTGTTCTCACGCATGGCGGACCTCAACGGTAACCGCAAGCTCACCTACGTGGCTCGACTGTGCGAAAACGACCAGAATTACTACTCCTACCTGGAGCTTCAGCTCAACTGCAGTATTGGCACAGACAACGTCTACAACAAGGTGCAAGCAGCATACCTGACATCTCCAGGGCAAATTCTCGCCCAAAACCTCAGCTCCAGCGGCAGTTTACCAGAAGACGATAAGGTGCTGTTTGCCGTGTTCAGCAAAGCGGATAGACAGGACTCGGCCCTCTGCATGTTTCCTCTTAGCAGCATCAACCGCAGGCTCAAAGAGGCCTTAGAATCCTGTTATAACGAAGAATATGTCAATGACAAGCCAAAAGCTGTCTTCTCCCCTTACACCTCCAAAACAGAAGAGGTTTGCAAACCCAAGAGAAATGTGAGTAGAAGAGCTTGTCCTGTATATATTCATTTAAAATTTTTCATATGCCAAAGAAAACATTCGTACATTTTGTGAATTTCTAAATAGTGTACAGGTATGTGGGATTGACCATGCTGCTTGGGTGACATGACATAACAGAGAAACACGAATCAATCGTTTGCATCTGTGAGCTAATGTGTGTAGAAGAAGGTAGAGCTTACATTTGAGATGCAGTGGCTGGGTTTCAGCAGAGGCATGGTGAAAATGATCAAGTTGGAGGAAATTTGGGAAAAGTTAAAAAAAAAAATTATGACGTAAATTATAATTGTGTGTTTGTGTTTTCAGTATTCAGTTATATTTAACCAATACGCATGTGGAGCCGAGTTCTTGCCATCATCTTTGGCTACTACAGTTGAATACGCTTTAAGCGCCACCCCTGTGTACACAAGGAAAAGCATGCTGACGTCTGTGGCCGTGTCCGTGGTGAACAACAACACTGTGGCTTTCGTGGGCACCAACATGGGAGAAGTGCTTAAGGTGATGTTTTGTTTTTTTGGGGTTTTTTTTTTTACAAACTGTGTAGTTTGCAGGCTAATCTGAATCCTGATCGATCCCTTCAGCCCAGTGTTATGTATTATATACTCTATTTGCTCAATGAATCTTGACTTTGCAGATTCATCTGACCGGCCACGCTGATGTGTACGGCAAATTTCCAGGAGACAGTGCCGACGGTCCGGCTAACAAATCCATGTTCTTCGATTCCAGCATGGATCATCTGTACTTCACCACTCTGAAGAAGGTTGCTAAATAATACCTGCTTATGATTAGACATATAGTGTATATTTGAAACCACTTTCTTGCTCTTTTACACACTGTACTTCTATTTTCCGTTCAGATCACTAAAGTTCCAGTGCAGGCATGTGAACAGAAGAGAGACTGCCACTCGTGTGTGAGTCAGAGGGATCCATACTGTGGCTGGTGTGTACTGGAGGGCCGGTAAGTGACCAGTAAACACCGTACCATTTGATAGCATGCATCATTGGTGAAAAATCTTTGATAGATAGTGTTTTGTTAGTGATGAAACAAAACAAAAGAACATCACATTCACCTGGAAACCTTTTCGTTTTAGGACCTATTTAATGATAAACAAAACAATTGTGATTGTTTTGGAAATTTTGTCAGGTTTGACTGTTAAATAAGCCACTCAGAATTTGCTGATGCAAATGGAGACTTTTTAAATCCCATTCACATCTGCAAGCTAGTTAGAGTTTTGAGATCAGTTAGCTAGGTAGTTAGAGATTTGGGATTGCAGAAGTCAATAGGGATGGTAAGCAATTATATGTATTGTGTATGTTTATGAATCCTGGATTAAAATGACATTTATCCTCATATCCCAGTGATCTGGAACAGGAATACTCGTTTGGCTTCAGACAACTCACCATAATGATGTTGATTTTTATTTATTTATTTATTTGTATTGCAGATGCACCAGGAAAAAAGAGTGTAGTCGTGGCGAGGAGAAGGACGCATGGCTGTGGAGCCCCAACCAGAAATGCATAGCCATTCAGAGTTTCGATCCTCCCAGCTTCAGCTGCAAGAAGACCAAAGAGGTCAGATACGATACAATTATCTTTAAATAATTTGTATTCCACTTCTGGGTAGCACTTACAAATCAGACCTTTCTGGTACAGTGCTCAAGTCCTAATTCCTTTGAAAGAAAGTCATTGTATTAATCTCCTGAGACGTCTTTTTTTTTGGTCTTTTACGACAATTGTACATGACTTATACCACACATGTGGTACACAGCCTTTACACCTTGAAATGTCACACCAGCTATACTTATGAGTGGGGTTGCTTGTGTCCTTCAAATAACTCATTGCGTGAGCTCTTTTAAATGATATTCACATATCCATACCTCTTTTGATTGCTTTTTAATTTATTTGCCTTTCACTTACATTCGTTTTTTATAATACTATTTGTTTAGTCCTGAAGAGCCTGTTGATGCCAGTATATTCACCACTGTGACAGTAAACAAGTCGGGGCGCTGTGAGTCAATGCATCTTTGTCTTGCGTTAACTGTCCCATGCAGGTGAAGATTAATGTTGCGCCGCTCCCCAGCATTGTGAACGATGAGCTGAGGTGCGAGTTCGGTGATTTTAAAAGCAAGGCTGTGATGAACAACCGTCAAATTGTCTGCGCTTTACCAAATCCAGTGGACATTCCACCTACCCCTGAGACACAAGGTGAGACGTATCTCAGGCAAAGCTCTCCGACCCCTCTCCTTTGGCATATCCTCTATCTCTGTTACCTCGGGCAGGTTTAATATGCTCAGGTCTTTCATTTACGAGCAGGTTGATTTTGCAGGTAGCAGGTTGTCAGATCACACATGTAGTTAGCTAGCGTAATTCAGGCAACTCTCCGTACAGCCTGTGTTTTGGAGAGCGGTCCGTGCCATCCTTATGCTGTCTTCTTAATTTGCCTCCATTCATCTTTGGAGTGTTTAATTGACATCCTAAAATTCTGTATAACAGCTGCTTCCTGGCAGACACACAGTATCAGTGACAACAAGATCAGTACTGTGTAGTTTGGTGGGTTTTTTTTTTTTAAGCTACAGCATAAGTGCAGGACAAACAAGGCAGTCAGTGATGCTTTATTTATAATGCAGTGAGGTAGCAATTAACAGTTGATAATGTTTGTCAGTAAGCTGTGTCTAATCTGTCTGATTTGTTCTGCCTCTATAGATTTCGTAGCGGTTTCTGTGAAGATCATGATGAACAGTAACATTGAGGTAACACACGGTGAATACAAGTTCTACAACTGTGCTGCGGTCGTGAAGAACGCAATAAATACACCGTAAGTGAAAAACGGCACCATGTTCCTGCACCATTGTAAATCTACTAACAAGTAAACATCTATGGTAATGCACAGAAACACACAGATCTGTCTTTAACCCCGATGTTGTCCTGCAGGTGTATAGCATGTGTGATGAGTCAGTGGGGCTGCCAGTGGAACACACAGGATCACACATGCAGTGACCAGGACGACTCCGCAGACGACAGCATCATTAAACAAAATGAGGTACAATGAGGCTCAGAGCTGAGAAAAGATACGACTTGTCATTTTGAGGGTTAAAGGTACAGTACTGCCCCAGAGTGTCAGCTTGGGGAATGCTGGATTTTAAGCTTCCTAATCACTTCTTTAAAGCCTTGTGCCACCACATTTTCATCATGCTCACTTGTATACAGGACCAGTGGTTTAGATATTTTGGTTAAATCTGTATATAAAAGCCGTTACATGGCAAGAACTAGAAATAGACTCTTGTAATAGACTCTACTACATCGATACATCTATACATGTAGCATAAGTATTGCAAAAACTGTATTTAATATTTGACTTGATCTGGTTCTCTGGTTCTTACAGAGTGACAAGTGTCCACAGTTTCAGACCCTAAAGCCATCACTCATTCCTGTGGGCTTCAAAACACGCATCACCTTTGAAGGCAAAAATTTGGACAAGTACAAGGTAATAACACTTGTGTGTGTATTTTTCTGTTTCTAATGTAAAGAATGTAAGGAAGTATAACCCACTGAGGTAACCTATACGTCTCATTTCCTGCTTCTTCCAGGGGAAAACGTTTCAGATCGGCACCGAGCTCATGAAGCAGGTGGGCGAGGTGACTACCTCAGGTTCAGAGTTCAGCTTCGCTGGTTATGAGGTCAGTATGTCAAAAGACGTAGGCTTTAGATAGTCATGCATATGAAATCTGTTTCACTTCAGTCTGTGGTGTTCTCAAAAAGCAATCACACATCCAGTCTCGTAACACCCTTCCTTTCATTCATCCAGCACTGCAGTATGTTGAGTTACAGAGCTATAAAAATGCCACAGGACAGCATTTATGTCAACTTGTCTCCTCCTTTAGGACATGCACAAGCTATAAATGTTGCAGTTTTGTATTCAGATAACAATGGATGTGGAAGATTGTGGAAATGTTACTGTCATGTAAATGCCAAGGATGGTGAAATAATGAAACTAATCAAATGAAATTATTAAAACATCTGGCATATTTTGTTTTTCTGTTCACTGGGTTAGATATTCATTCTAAATGAATAACATTTTTTGCAGCACTTCAGCTCTGTGCTCTCTCTTACTCAGTTCGCACCTCTCTGGTCAGTTTGGGGGGAAAAAAAACAACCCAAAACATGCTGCACACAACACCATAATGCACAACGTTTGGTTTACTTCCTACAGTTGGGTCGATTTTAGAGTCAAATTACTTTCATGGTCGAGCGCTCTTGGACACACTCAGGTTTGGAGTTAAATTTAAACAGATTACACACTGCATATGTGAAAGTAACTTCAAAGAGCTGGTCCTATCGATAAAAGAGACAAAGCACAAATCTTCTTACACTTACAGAAATGACTGTGTGATTAAATGCATCACTCCGCTTTACACAGTGCCCCAAGTGTGTATGTGTATGTATGTATGTATGTGTGGGTGGGTGTATGTGTGTGTATATATATATATATATATATATATATATATATATATATATATATATATATATATATATATATATATATATATATATATATATATATATATATATATATATATAAAGAGCAAAACCAGAGGTGAAACTCCCTGAGATGATATAAGGAAGAGACCTTAAGAGGAACCATAACTGTACTATATGGTCAAAAAGTGGACAGGAAATTCATTCTAGTTTTAACACAAAGTCTATTTTGTTGCCGTTATCAGCTGTTCACTGATATAGTCTTTGTGGCAATTACAGTCTAAAAACTGTGTTCATGGTTTCTAACTGCTCCTATCTACAGCAATCCCATGCATCTCCAGGAAATTCCATATTTATTTTAACTCTTATTTTAAGCGTCAGTATCAGTTAAATGAATGTAGAATATTCCTACTGCGTACACTGAACAGAATAACGTACTGCAAATAGTTTATTTTATCATATGAAAGAAATAATAGATTTTAGATTTTTGTTATAGAATTAATAGATTTTTTCCTCTGGTTTTCTGTCTAGTTTGCTTATGACAAGCATCCTGAGGTGAATGTCTCGTTCTATGTGAAAGAGACGGAGACGGAGAAGAGGATTGACAGCACACTCCAGGGTAAGTGTAGTCTTATGGACATCTCCAATTTTCACTCTGTCTGCTTGTCTGCTACTTGGATTGACTGGAAATTTAGAAATCTGCAGCTTTGTTATTAGGTATCATGTGTTCTAGCCCAAGCAGTGTTTGTGTTTTGAGGGCGTTGCTATATTTTATTTATTTACTTATTCAAATTTTGATCGATTATCTACTGTTTACCGCTGCCATGGAGTATTTTCTTCTCTTTTTAGTTTTGCATGTATGGCAAAAGCATAGAATTTAAAGCTTGCTGCAAGGCGCTTTGTACATATCAAGAGCTTTTGCAGTCTGTAGACAGACGGTAAAATACCACTATTGTAAGTGTCATGAATGAATTGGGAACACAGGAGCAGTATTAACAACGCGGAAACGATTGTGCATTGAACCCATTCCCGCTCCTAGCATGAAGTGATTTCAGATGGACTGAAAAATATATGGCACCCCTGGCTTTTTCTCCTCATCATATATTTACAGAAAATACAAAGAGTATTACCTCACTGAGCTCTCTGTTCACTTCTGTTCTCTTCCTCTGTGTCTCAGTGGTGCTGTACAACTGTTCAGTGGGCCGTGAGGACTGCAGTCTGTGTAAAAACGCAGATACAAAGTACAATTGCGTGTGGTGCGACACCACGCAGTCCTGCATTTATTCTAAACTTTGTTCGAAAGAGCTTGAGCAGTGTCCTGCTCCCACCATCACAGATGTAAGATACACTCACTTATTTTAGTTTTCCTTATAGAAAATGTAATTATTTATAATCGAATCATACTGTTGCATGTCTTCGTGTTTTATTCCATTTTTAAATGTCGATCAAAGGTTTTTGAACATGTGGAACACCTTTTTTTTAATTAATTAATTTATTTATTTATATATTTATTTATTTATTTATTTATTTATTTAAATTACATATGCCTGTTCTAAACTTCTTCTTACCCATGCTTTCACTCCAGATCGTTCCACGGTTCGGGCCCAAGAAGGGACAGATCTCTGTTACTATAAAGGGATCCAATCTAGGGATTAAAAAAGAAGACATCAAGAGGATCACTGTGGCAGACGTGCCGTGTGAGCACCAGGCAGACAGATACACAGTTTCTACTAGGTACTGCTTTACTGATGGGAGAGAAAAGATGTGGATTTGTGAAATCAGCTTGGCTGTTGGATGGAATCTGTTATTTGGCCATGCTACCATTTCTAGAAAGCACTTTTTCATTATGTGTCTACATCTTTCCCTCTGTCAGTATCGTGTGTAAGATCGGACCACTGTCTGACCCTCCGACGGATCTGCCTAGTCCCAAGAGCCCGAATGGGCCAGTAAGAGTGGAGGTAGAGGGGAAGAAACCCAGCGTTTCCACAGTTCTCTTCACATACAGGGTACTGATCATCTCTTTCAATCAGAAAAATTGATATGAGCTGGAAAGAAGTCTGACGACTTTGTGTTTCTCAAAGCATATAATCTGAAAGCAGTACCTTCTCACCCAAGCAAAAGAATCAGCAAAACAAAGTGGTTATATTGTTTTGCAGAACCATGATCATGCATTTGTGGAAGTAGCACCATGTTAACTACCCAGATGAAACACATCAGACTTTTTTTTTTCTCTCTCAGAGCATCTTGATGACCTAGACCAGGGATGTGAAATCTCATCCACAAAGGGCCAGTGCAGGTGTTCATTCCAACCAAGCAAAGCCATACCTGAGCCTACTGAAAGCCAACAGGTGGAATAAAGTCTGGCTCCTACTTGATTGGAATAAAAACCTGCACGCACATCAGCCCATTGCGGATAAGATTGGACACCCCTGACCTAGACTTTTTTACATTCAGTTGGAGTGTTAACAGAAACTATTTTATATTCAATCAGTCAATGAGAACATTTACACCAGATTAAAACAATCACCTAAAATTATAATGGATGGTGCATGTCATATATTGAAGTTTTTAGACTGTTATTTATGTGTTTTAATCTGTACATCCAATAAATAATACTGCCTGGATAACAACCAAAATATTACAAAGACAGTAAACCTATAATGAAGCACTATGCAATTTTTAGACAGTCCAAAGGGGTTACATGCACCATGGACTCTTCTGAACTAGCACTCATCCAACAAACAAGCTCTGTCGTCTATTAGCTTTGAAAAAAGTCTCCCATAATGAGCAAATGCTTCATACCCTGTAGCTAGTCTCGGGTCCAATGGGGCTCCTTCAGCTAAACAATTTACATAAATGCAATTAATTGGATGAGCTCTAACAGAGGACCTGGTCATTTTGATAAAACTAAAGTTGCTGGACAAACCCTGATCTAGGCAATTTGTCCACCTTGTCTCCTCCAGGACCCTGTGCCTATGTCGGTGTACCCTACAAAAGGTCCACAAGACGGTGGGACAGTCATCACTATTTCAGGTCAAGACCTGTTCACGGCTTCTAAAGATGACATAAGCGTCACTGTGGGAGATGTGCCCTGTGAAGTGTGAGTAACAGACTGACTCATGAGCTTATGAGTTCAGTTTCTACCTGCTTTTTAATGCGTACGGCAATAAATCTTCAGCAATATATCTCTTTCAGCGTTTCTCTGTATTGTGGCACGCTTACATCTTATGCTACATATGTCAATTTTTCTCTCTTTCTCCATGCCCATACTTCAGCCTTGACTTTGGAGAGCAAATCACATGCAAGACAGGTCCATATAAAACCCACCAGGTTCCGTCCGGGCCGCTCAGAGTCACGGTGAAATACGGCGAGAGCACCTCCGTCGTCGTGAGCGAGAACACCTTCACCTACGCCACCAATCCCAAGATCATAAGCTACTCTCCTCCAGGAAGCTTCGTATGGTCAGTCTGACTCTATAACATGCAGAACATTTTGATTTGTTTTATTATGAGTTTTTGATGCAGTTTATTGGCCCATGCAGATTTTCTTTTTACGGCCATAGTGCTTTGCATTGTGCCAGGATAGTACCGATATTGTGATACACTGGTGTAAATACTTTG
The DNA here is from genome assembly GCF_019097595.1 of Hemibagrus wyckioides. Classification (NCBI taxonomy): domain Eukaryota; kingdom Metazoa; phylum Chordata; class Actinopteri; order Siluriformes; family Bagridae; genus Hemibagrus; species Hemibagrus wyckioides. The sequence goes on from NC_080728.1 coordinate 6,400,322, forward strand.
AGTCATTGCTACAGAATCAGTGAAGTAGTGAATCAGGTATCTGTTTTTGTTACTGAATGTTTCATTTCCTTACAGTTTACACGTTAAAATGCTTTTGTATGCCGTTCGATTTCTTTTAAATACATCAATAAAAATAAATAATCTGTAAAGCAGAAATTCCAAAGATGAATAATTGAGTTATCTGGATTTCTTTTATTTAAAAGATTCTGCTAGAAAGATGAATTATTCTCTTGGAAAAATGCGAGATAACACAGCTGCACAGAATGCGGTGTGACAACTAAATACGCTAATGTTGTTTAGTGACTTTCTTAAAAATTCCTTCTCGTGCAACAAAGATTACATTCCTGAGCGATATTGCTTTGTCAGAACTAAACATATTTTTTACTGAATGAAAAATTGCCAGACTGGAAAAAAAAATGCAAGACTACAGGAAATGTAAATACAGCAGCATAGTAGGACAAGACTGATGAAGAGTGCAGTTCAGTAGAATGACAAGGGCAGCACTGTGAATAAGCATGCGCACACACACACACACACGCACACACACACACACAAATGAAAAGCTGGTCTGGCTACATTATCGTGCTTGTGTTGATTTCAGCGGAGGCCGGAGGATCACGGTGGTGGGAACAGGATTCGATCTGGTACAGAGAGCCATTATGAGAGTGCTGCCCTCTGCTGATGAGTTCAACTTGAATCCCAGCAATGCTGAGGTGATTTTAACATTTCCAAAAAAATTACCTGTATAATTTTTATAGACTGTTTGTTTTTCTATTTCCTGAATCAGTTTAGATTAGTACATCTGAAGCCATTATTAAAAAATCATTGGAATCCAGTACCTATATTTTTTAAGTGTTCTCTCCTCTTGTCATCCTCGTCTCTCTCAGTACGTGCAGGAGTTTGAGAGTAAGAACGAAACGACCCTAGAGTTCCTCTCTCCAACCGTGAACAATACTCTTGAGGATCTGTCCTTCAGGACCGTCCTCGAGCTCGACAACATCCAGGTGAACCTGACCGAGTTCGAGTACCACTCCAACCCTACATTCACCGAGATGAAAGATAAAACCATCAGTGCAGGGGTCATCGTTATTGTCTATGTAAGCATCTCTCTGTGCCATCGTGTGTCATCTGTGAGCTATCTTATAAAAAGAAAAACTCGATTCATATACGAGTATATTCATGATATTTTCATTGCTATGATTTTTTAAAATGTTTCTCTTTTGCATGTTTCTCTATCCTCTCAGTTTTGGTTAGAAACATATTTTGTCATTTTTCTTTTCTTTTTTTTGCCCCTCAAAATCCATTAAGTTGCATTAGTAGTGAGTTAGTGCTTTGATTTATTGTGGTGAGTGGTGCCGTGTTGACGCTGTGTGTGTGTGTAAAATACAGGGTCAAGGTCTCACCAAGGCCATGACTGCTCAAGAGGCACAAGCATTTGTCGGAGACACGCCGTGTGCAGTGACCTTCCTGCATGAGGACAGACTGTTCTTCGTGGCCCCGGCCACGCCTCCTAAAGCTCCCAGACGCCACCGCAGAGACACCAGCTCAGAGACCCTGGACCTAGTGGTGAGCTCTGGATTTCATTCAAATATACCTAGTTTTATACTTTTTTTTCGTTCATGTCTCAGCGCTTTCTCTCCCTCTCTTTTTCCTTCTCAGATTAAGTTTGGCCATGGAGTGTTCAACGTGGGCACCGTGCGCTACGAGAAGAAGGCCGAGGTTCCACTCTACATCATCATCCCAGCGGTTATCCTTCCCATGCTGCTGTTCATCGCGGTGTCTGTCTACTGCTATAGGTAAATAATTCTGCATCTCTTTATCCTGCTAGTGGAATCTTTTTAAATGGTAAGCATTCGGTTCTCTTACAATCCATGTGTGCTTTATTTTTTTTGTAGGAGAAAGAGCCAACAAGCTGAGAGGGAATATGAAAAGGTGAAGCACCAGCTGGAGAGTCTGGAGGAAAGCGTCCGGGATCGCTGTAAAAAAGAGTTCACAGGTGGGCAGAATTTTGGGAGTTGTTCCCAAGCATGCACCTGGAATCAGGAAGCTATGGATCGTGAGACAGATGTGGCTCTTAATTCTTTTGCCCCAAGTCTAGAAAATTAAGCGAGATGTTATAGATGGAGCTAACAAGATGGAGGTGGAAATGTTTAGCAATAATGGCTGACATTCTGAAAATGTACTCAACATGCTAGGACGGAAACGGAGAAAACTTGCATTATATCAATGTTGAGAACTAAATATAAACATAAAAGGTGCGCTTTGCTGCACTAATGGGAAAACTAAACAGAGCTCCGGCACACATTAAAGTCCTACACACACACACACACACACACACACACACACACACACACACACAGACACACACACAGACACAGACACTAAGGGTACATGTTTAGTGGTGTGTGTTTGGACATTGAAGGCTTTTCCTCAATATTACCTTGTTTATAGAGTTTGTGAGAGTTATCCCCTTAGGTAATATTATTTTGGCACAATCATATTAAAAAATAAAATAAAATAAAATAAATGAAAAATATAGCAGCCACCAATATTTTGCAGGCAGTAAGTGTGATTGTGGGCTAGGCTTAGTACACACATTTTTCTTGTTTATTATCTGAGTGGATATTATACTGTAGGTGCCCTTGGATGATGAAGGATGGAATGTCTGATGAAGGACCTCCTAGTGTTAAGAGGAAAACAAAATTGTCTTTCCAGCCACATCATCTCAGCACGTTATTTATAGTCTGATCACTTTTTAATAAAGGATTTATTTTAGTTTTTAAATATCTTGGCAAAATGATATTAGTATGAAATAATAGAGATGAAATTGAGATATAACCTTATTTTTTTTTATTTTGTTCACAAAGTTTTATTCTTGCCCACAGTAGAGATGATGAGAAAAACCTGCACTTTTGGAAGAACTTTTTTAAGCAGTGTTTCTCAAGTAATATAGGTAGTAAAAGTTGCTCTCTCTCTCTCGCCCCCCCCTCTCTCTCTCTTTCTCTCTTGCTCTCTTTCTTGCTCTCTCTCGTTCTCCCTCTCTCTCTTGCGCTCTCTCTCTCTCTCGCCCCCCCCTTACGTTCTCTTTCTCTCTCTTGCACTCTCTCTCTCTACCTCTCTCTCTCTCTCTCTCTCTCTCTCTCTCTCTCTCCCTCGTGCTCTCTCTCTCTCTGTCCCTCTCTACCTCTGTCTCTCTCTCTCTCTCTCTCTCTCTCTGTGTCTCTCTCTCTCTCTCCCTCTCCCCCTTTCTCTCCTTCTTGTGCGCTCTCTCTCTCTCTCTCTCTCTCTCTCTCTCTCTCTCTCTCCGTCTCTCTCTCCCTCCCTTTCTCTCTCTCTCTCTCTCTCTCCGTCTCTTTCTCTCCCTCCCTTTCTCTCTCTCTCTCTCTCTCTCTCAGATCTGATGATTGAGATGGAAGACCACACCAGTGATCTAAGCGAGGCCCGGATTCCCTTCCTGGACTATAAGAATTACACGAACCGAGTCTTTTTCCTTCCCTCTAAAGATGGGGCCAATGATGTCATGATCACTGGCAAGCTGGACATCCCAGAAAACCGCAGGACCATCGTGGACCAGGCCCTAAATCAGTTCTCCAATCTGCTCAACAGCAAGACCTTCCTCATCAATGTACATGTCCTTTCCTAATTTATTAAATGTTCTCTTCTGTTTCCTGATCAAACACATGCTTTTAGCTTTGTAGACTGAAACCATGGTGAGCATGGAAACTATGAGTCACTTTCAGCCTTTTAGCGTCCGGCACATAAATGACTTAATTACATAGAACTTCTACACAAAGAGGCTTTTTAAAGTCTGCACAAAAGGTTAAATTACGTATTACAGAAAAAGAGAATACTACCTGAGTCTCGGCAAAGCTAGAATGATTATCGGTTGATTACATTTAAAAGGCTTTTGTATGATTTCAATTCTGAAACAGACTTTCATAAGGACCAACACTGTGAGAACTCAACTAATAATTAAATTTTGCATGAATATATTACCTCATGGCACTTTTACACCTATTAAACCCATCGAGGAGTCTGAATCAGAGCATATATTGATGGTGTGGATTTTGTTAGCTCTATGGGGTTTTTTGGAAGCTCTGTGGTTTGGCATGGTTTCACACTGAAGATAAATCAGTGGACCAAAAAGATTGGCTAAAGTTTGTGTGATTGCTGTGTCCTAAACTAAACACACAGACAAGGAAAATACACCAGGCTTTGATTCACATGGACTAAATGCTTCATATGCTATAGTATTCCAAGGCCTCATCTCACCTTGTATTAACAAAAAATCTCTCAATTTTTTTAAATGTTTGAATAGACTGTACAGTTTGTTTTCCCCCCTTTTTTAACAAAAATGTTTACTTCCTTTGATTATTCTACAGTTCATCCGTACTCTGGAGAGCCGGCAAGAGTTCAATGCCAGAAATAAGGTGTACTTTGCCTCGTTGCTGACGGTGGCACTTCACGGGAAGCTGGAGTACTACACCGACATCATGAGGACACTCCTGCTGGAGCTGATGGAGGAGCATGTGCAAAGTAAAAACCCCAAACTGATGCTCCGCAGGTGAGACGCCACCTCTTTCAGCAAGAGCTGAGTGAAAACCTGGACCATGTTTTCTAAATCATCCATGTTTCTGTATCCTGTCTGTAGATCAGAGACTGTAGTTGAGAGGATGCTGTGTAATTGGATGTCCATTTGCCTCTACCAGTTCCTCAAGGTAAGCTACATTTAGCGACCATCTCAGTCTGTCTGGACTTCAACAACAGTCCACAATAGCTGACTTACGTGTACTTACTTATTTGTGTTGTCAGGACTCAGCTGGTGAGCCACTTTACAAGCTTTTTAAAGCTATAAAACACCAGGTAGAAAAAGGCCCAGTGGATGCTAAGCTGAAGAGGGCCAAGTACACTCTAAATGACACAGGGCTGCTGGGAGATGATGTGGAGTACTGCGTCCTGGTGAGTTGGCCCACCTCAGACCACTTTTGCTAATCCACAGGACTGCCATGATTATCTATCTATCTATCTATCTATCTATCTATCTATCTATCTATCTATCTATCTATCTATCTATCTATCTATCTATCTATCTATCTATCTTGTCTGTGTGTTAAGAGAGAGAGAGAGTGATGGAAGTTTACTATTAAAAATATAGATTGGATTTTGGTGTGATGATGCATAACAAAAAACTATTTCTATATCTTCCTTGTGTGTGATCTCTCTCTCTCTCTCTCTCTCTCTCTCTCTCTCTCTCAAAGGGTTTTGTTTGACTCTCCTTTTAGAACTAAAAAGTACCAGCTCTTAGTCATTAATGCTGTGTCACTTGCAGGATGGACGCATCACTAGTGGCAGATTTGTGTTTGTGTATCATGTAGCATTCACACACATTTGCTTGTGTTAAGTTACAGCCATATTACTGTGTTGATTTCTGTTCAATCTTCTCAGACTCTACAGGTGCTGGTCCATGGAGAGGGTCCTGATGTAACCCCGGTGAAAGTTTTGAACTGTGACACCATCTCCCAGGTGAAAGAGAAAATCATTGAACAGGTTTACCGGAACCTTCCCTATTCCCAGAGACCGACTGTAGAGAGTGTTGCCTTGGGTAGGTTTGCACACAATTTCTCACGTATTACATATTCAAGGATGCGGAAGTGTGATGTCATGTATTTTTGGTCTTTTTTGCAGAATGGCGTCCCGGCTCAACGGGGCAGATTCTGTCCGATATCGATTTAACATCTCAGAAGGAGGGCAGGTGGAAACGTCTCAACACTCTGGCACATTACAATGTGGGTGCTAAATGAAAACTCTCCTATACATGAACTGATATGAAACATACATTCACTAAACAACTCCTTCAACTAGAACTTTTCTTTTTTCAGGGGGGTTAGACATTTAATAATGAACATAATGTAATAACTAAATTCTTGAGTAGTTATATGGTTGTTATAACTAATTATTGCAGTTAACAATAGCAATAAAGCCAAATTCAGACCTGAAACATGGGACAGCATCATTATATTGCTTGCAGTGCTTTCTTATAGTCGTTTACACCCACTGTTGAGGATTATATACCGGGGAATGACACGGTTGAACAGGATTAGGAACGAGTACATCAAAGAGACAGCTCATGTTGGACGTTTGGGGGACAAAGTTAGGGAGGCCAGATTAAGATGGTTTGGACGTGTTCAGAGGAGGGAGAGTGAGTATATTGGTAGGAGAATGTTGGACATGGAGCTGCCAGGCAGGAGGCAAAGAGGAGGTATATAGATGTAATAAATGAGGATATGAAGCTAGTGGGTGCAAGTGTTGAGGATGCAGAAGATAGGGATAGGTGGAGAGAGATGATTCGCTGTGGCCACCCCCGAAGGGGAAAGCCTGAAGAAGAAAGTTGATTATATATTGTTTTTTTTAAATTGGTTTGTGTGTGTTTTTTTTTTTTTAATTAGGTAAGAGACAATGCCACACTCGTTCTGTCAAGAGTTCTTCACACTCAGCAGTCTTTCGACCAGAACCAGGAAAGCCATGAAGAAAGTGGGTTTGCTTTTTTTTTTTTTTTTTTTTTTATTTAATTTAAAAATGTTATTTTTGTGGAATCACAGAGTGCATATACCAATATTATGTTTTCAGCACACAGTATCAAAATAAATAACAGAGTACAGCATCCCATATATGCTTTGCTGCAGTATCGGTCATTTAAATGGAATATGTAATCTTCATTCATACTGAAGTGTAAGCAGCTCCCTGGACTTGCATCCAGTAAAAGAAGAATTTATTGTACAGTATCAGTTGGAGTCGCACCTGGCCGTATGTAACTTTAATGTAACCGGATCGTTTGTTGCTGGCCGCTGTTTTTGTTTATTATCCAAGCAGGATATGTTACAAACACTCCCACATTTCAGGAATGATACCTATGGTGCACTGTGCCAAATTTTACCAAAATAAAAGCAGAATGAACATTTACTCATCCATCTTCAGGAATCCACTCTGGATGAGACCCTCATTCACACCTAAGAACAATTTGTCAAAGCTGGTCACCGTACTGGCTTGTTTTTTGTAAGGCTGGAGGAAAGCACAGAACGTGGAAGAAGCCCAAGCGGACATTGGGAGAATGCGTAAAACTTCTCTTTAGTCATCTTCAGGATCATCTGAACTTTTGAAAATTGGGGTGGGCGATGTTTGAACCCTTCAGGTGTCCTTATAATGACCTGCCATTCCATGCAGCTATATTTCCATCTCAGTGTTCTCGGTACAGTTTGTGGATCCACTGGGAATCAGCATTTAATCTACTTATTTTGTCCAGGGAGCTTATTAAGTGTGTATTCCTGTGTATGTATTAGTTTGCGTAGGCTGCCATACTGTAAGTGATTGGTGTGTGTAAATCATGTGCTCATGAGCTTCTTGGCTTTTCAGGAAGTGCTCTGCTGGAGGATGATAAAGTGTTCCATCTGGTGAGGCCAGCAGAAGAGCTGGATGAAGTGAAGTCCAAGAGGGGCAGCATGAAGGACAAGGCTCCCATTAAAACCATCACTGAAATCTACCTGACCAGGCTGCTGTCCATGAAGGTAAAAATACAGCATATATGATTATAACATGCTGAAAATGAACCAAAGATTTACTGGTTGTCAGTCTTTTCTCATATTTTCTTGGTGCAGAAATAGTAAATGCAGCGAGTCAGACTGCTGAAAGGATGTGAAGAATATAAGTGTGTGTGTGTGTGTGACACAGGGCACGTTGCAGCAGTTCGTCGACGATTTCTTCCGCAGCGTCTTGTGTTCTGGAGCCACAGTCCCTCCGGCCATCAAGTACTTCTTCGACTTCCTGGATGAGCAAGCACACAAACATGACAACGTAGACGAGGAAACCATCCACATATGGAAGACTAACAGGTCCATACAGCAATCACAATGTCACTGACCATAAATCCAGTCCACAACACACTGTTCCAGTCATTCTCTGACCCTCTCTCTAAAAACAAGTGCTGTTCAAAACATTACACCCCCTTCCCTCTCTGATGGCCCTAACAGCCATCTTTTTGTGGAAGTTCCCTGGCTTAAGCCCAGGCTAGTTTAATCGTACAGACTCTGTTGAGACGGAATTAAATATTTATGCCACGCTGTGCCACTGAGCCCATTAAGATCGACAGATGAAGACTGTGTCAAAATTCCTCTTGCGTCCATTTGTCCTCTCTCACTGTGGAAGCAGGTGTAGTCAATTTATTAAGTCTGGCTGCTTTAGTGATGACTGAGAACAACAAAACTGAGATAATTGCATTCTTTTTAATGAAGTTTGTGTGAAATGAACTAGAAAATAGAATCGATACTTTATTGGGCGTGTTAAAGTTATATATAGTTTATAATATCATAGAGGTCCATAATAACACAGCTAAATTAATACATTAATCCTCTTAACTGGGATGTTTTAACTGGAAAAGACAATGTCAAGGATTTAATTCTAATTTTTAGTTTGTAAAATGTTTAGATATCTGATTATAATGCCTTGGCATGTAATGAAGGGGGAATGAGAAAATGGAATGTTTCTAAACGAAGTTTACTTTTTGTGATCGCTTTTAAGTGCTTTGCTTAGCGAACTGAATTGACTCCTAAAAATATACCCTAAAATTAAAAAGTTCATTATCTGGTCATGATCATAGTTAAAGTGATGGTCAGATATGTGTGTGTGTGTGTCATAAACACTCACTGCCACACAAAGAGCATCTAAATAGACTTTAATTTTAACCACTCAGAGGTGTAACCACTCATTATTCTCATTATGTGTCATTACTCATTCTCTGCAGCTCCTTCTTCCATCCACGGACTGCATATTTGCAATCGCTTCCACACAGATCAATCGCTTAAATATATTCTGTTATTTTAACCCTAAAAGCAAAGTATACATTTTTGGTTCACTAATTATCTGGGTGAAATTTCTCTGATGCAGGTATTAATACTATTTGTATTATACTATGATGCTCATATGGTGTCTTTGGTCTGATTTGTGAAGTAGAGAGGATTCCTGGAGTAGACATGACTCTCCGTCATGGTAAAGTCATCTATTACAAGCAGTAGTGTTTCTCTGTCAACAGACAGCAAGAGGTTTATCTATTGTTTTGGATTTCTCTTTGCTTATGATGGAGAAGAGATTACATTGTGAATCTGAAACAAAGGCACAAACGACACATGCTTGTGGAGTCATCTAATCACTAGCAGAGCTAATATAAAATTAGAGCTTGTGCTAGTTCTGTATGCAGTTTTTAAAGCTTTTTTTTTTTTTAAGACAGCAGTTTTACACAAAGCCAGATGTAGGTTTCGATGCTTAATGAGCAAGCCAGAGGCAAGAGAGCACTCGGGTGGGGTGGGGTGGTGGGGGGAACGGCATCCTGACACTGCACCATCAGGTGTGATGTACTGTATGTAATGGAGGGGATGGGGGGTGTGTGTGTGTGTGCTTGCAGTTTGCCCCTGAGATTCTGGGTTAACATCCTGAAAAACCCTCACTTCATCTTCGACGTGCACGTCACTGAGGTAGTAGATGCCTCGCTGTCCGTTATCGCCCAGACCTTCATGGATGCCTGCACTAAGACTGATCACAAGCTGACCCCAGTGAGTATCAGAAACGGGGACTTGTTCACTTAAAAAGTGGAGCTGAACACTATCATGCTTAAGAATTTAATGTATCCCATTTTCTCTCTCTTTTTTACCACTTAGGAGTCTCCAAGCAACAAACTTCTCTACGCGAAAGAGATTCCTACATATAAGAAGATGGTTGAGGAGTGAGTATATTTCTTGATTTTATTCTTAAGTGTTCGTTTCATAAACATCCAAAATACAATCTGTATATCTGATAGGCTGTACAATATACCAATATCAGTATAAATTGGTCCTCATCTGTCTTGCCTGTCCTTCCTGCAGTTATTACAAAGGCATCCGTCAGATGGTGCCAGTGAGTGACCAAGACATGAACACACACCTGGCTGAGATCTCGCGGGTAAGTGTGTGGAAGGGTGTGTATTTCTGTCTGTGTGTATCTGCATGAGCGTGTGAGTGAGCGAGTACAAGGATAAATCCGTATACATATTGCAGACAGACTATATCTACTCTGTCTCTAACCCGTCTTTCTTCTGCTCAGTCCCACACAGACAAATTGAACACCCAGGTTGCCCTGCACCAGCTGTATCAGTATGCCAGCAAGTACTACGATGGAGTAAGTTTCACTCTGGTTCTTTTCAGAGCTGCTTTTTCTTTTAAAGTAAGGAATAAAACACAATGGGGCATGCTGTTACTGAAAAATAATCAAGACTGACTTGGGATCATGCACTACAGCAAATGAATCTTTTTATTTTAGTCGCACTGACTATTCACACGTGTTTCGTTCCACAGATCATCTCGTCGCTAGAGGTCGACCCCGCAGCTCAGAGCAAGCAGCTGACCCTTCGATTGCAGCAGATCGCAGCTGCACTGGAGAACAAAGTCACTGATCTTTAGTGTGGAGTCTCTGAGGTCAGAGCATAGCAGACCCATGCCAAACATCACAGGGTCCTAGACATCATGAACTGCTTTGAATGAAAAGATACAGAGGACTTGCGCGGCCTATCACGTTATCATCACAAGCTTGTTTCTTTTCTTCGGTATGTGACAGGATCAGTACAGCCTGAATGAGCCGGGCCACGCAGTAAAAAAAACAAAAAAACAAAGTTTGTTTAAGGCTGAAATCCTGCTCCTTTATGGTACGGTTGCGTCACGGCTCTTTACTGACCACTATGGTAATTAGTGTCCGTTTTGCAGTTCCAGTAATAATCAGATTATTCTTTCCTGTGCAGATGAAATTAAAATAATAGTATTATATGTATATATATTTTTTACACAGAATGGATTTATTGTCATTTCGGTTTTCATAGCCACTATGTTTCCAGCTTGAGGCAAGGTCAGTGAGGTCACTTTCCAGAGTAATGGCTTCACAGCTAGCGCACCTTGCTTCTACCTTTTCATGGCATCTGTTACGTGTTTTCCACGTCCATGTCCACTTTTGCCCTACTGGGAATGCAGAGTTAGGCTAGGATTGTTGCTAAGAGACGTTAGTCAAGGGTTGTTTTATACAGCAAGCGGTGCTCTTAGTCATGTATTTATGTTTTGCTATAACACAAGCTCCTCCCATATAGCAAACACTTACCACCATACAGCAATCAGCCAGCAAATGACCGTTTCTTCTGAACTGACGGACATCTCGGTCTTCAACAGTCATTTTCCATAGCCATTCGAAAGTATTCCTTTTTTTGGTTTTTTTTTTTTTTAAATATTCCAGCTTTTCATCGAGATTTTCCTATGTTTTATAGCAACATTGCTTTTTATTCATGTGTTGCAGCACATGGCTTCCCTTACCTGTTTTTTGGCACATTTTATATTTTTGATCCATATGACAAATTAGACAGGAAAAAAAAAAAACTTTTGTGTCTTTAAAATTTAGTGATTTTGAACATTGTTGACCGTAGATTGTGTCTGGGACGTTTTGAATGTTATCTGTTTTTACAATCTAGAGGTTTTTTTTCTCCAAAGTGGTTTATTCTGACTAGCTCTGATTTAAGAATGATTCATGAATAATTTTCTTAACAAGGCCTTGGTGACCATCGTGAAAACTGTGCAATTCTCAGAACTGTAACTGTGGCGTTTTAGGTTTTTAGAGATGACCAAAGTTTAAAAACTGTCTTGTGCTCCTTATGCTTACGTTCCTTTTAAAGTGATATCAAGCCCCAGACGCCAGAAAGGCAGGACTCGTGTCGTGTTCTTAAGGTCTGAGTGAAGGTAGTTGTTAATTAAACTCATTATAAATGAGCTCCCCCTTAATAGATGGTACTATGTTTTGCTTGTGATTTTTTTTTTTTTGCCCTGACTCAAACATGCCATGCACTACACAGCTGAGATAATTGCATTATCCCATCATGTCACCAATCTAAATGTATTTTAGTACAGGATAACATCCTTTCAACAGATTTAAACGTTTTTTTCCCCCTCACTTCCTCTTTCCAATTCCTGTTACATTCCTAATCTGAAACTTTCCCCAGCGTGTTGCCATGTTGTGAAGCTTCTTTTCTGCCTTTCTTGACCAGAATGTGCCTTAATGAAAAGTGAGTAATAATAATCATGTGTGTGGTGATTTGAGCTGAATTAAAAACCGCAATAGTGACTAGCTCTATTATTATTTTTTTTGTACAATAGCCCGTTTTATGTTCTGTGTCATTTATGAGAACAGATGTGCCACTATGGTTTACTCAATGCTGGTAAATGTGTTTATGATGGTGAAGAAAAAAATGTATTAAAAGTATGTTTTTGGTCTTAAATGTGTGCGTTTGTGTTGGTTTGTGTGTGTGTGTGTGTGTGTGTGTGTGTGTGTTATCCAGAACAGATTCACGTCCCTTTAGGAGTTTGGAAAGAATGTTAGGAAACACGTGGGAAAATATAAGCAAAAGGCCCAAAATAGGCTAAGTGGACTGTTCATATCTAAATAACACTGACCTTAACTCTGAGTAGAATCTGATATTCCTGTTTGGTCTATATGCAATGCTGTTCAAGAAACTCTGCACCCAGTGCATTGGTTTTTGTTGATGAAGTCAAGATAAAATCTTAGAACTTTTAGGTCAGTTCTCAGTATTCAGCAAATATACTTATATTGCCAAAAGTTTTGGGGCACCCCTCCAAATCTTGGCTAGGCTTGGCCCCTTAGTTCCAGTGAAAGGAACTCTTAATGCTTCAGCTTCATACCAAGACATTTTGGACAGTTTCATGCTCCCAACTTTGTGGGAACAGTTTGGGGATGACCCCTTCCTGTTCCAACATGACTGCACACCAGTGCACAAAGCAAGGTCCATAAAGACATGGATGAGACAATTTGCTGTGGAGGAATTTGACTGGCCTGCACAGAGTTCTCCCAAAGGTCAGCACTCATTAAGAGTTCCTTTCACTGGAACTAAGGGGCCGAGCCCAACCCCTGAAAAGCAACACCTGAATTCAATGATTTGGAGGGGTGTCCCAAAACTTTTGGCAATATAGTGTATGTAAAAATTCACATGGAGAATGACCTTTCTGAGTCTAAACCACATCTTCCACTAAGAGCGATTAATAGGGAGAAATCATTAAAAAAAAAAAAAAATCTGAGAGGCTTCAGCTTTTGTGCAGTAAATCCAGGCTCCACCTACTGAACACTTGTAGCAGAGAGAAAATAGGAACTTGGTGGCAAGTAAGTATAGGGTAAATTATAGGTGGGAGGTGGAACAAGAGGAATTTCTAAGAAGTTTGAGGATAATTTGCACTCACATGCCACTTTAATAGGAACACCTGTACACCCGCTGATTCATACAGTACAAATATCCAGTCAGCCAATCACGTGGCGGCAGCATAATGCCAAAAAAAATCATGCAGATTCAGGTCAAGAGCTTTTATTAATGCACACATCAAACTCAAAACTGGGTGACTTTGACTATGGCATTGCTGTTAGTGCCAGACGGGCTGATTGGAGTATTTCAGGAACAGCAGTATGTTGAGGAAAACTTCCAGTGAGCAGCAGTTCTGATTTCTGATTGAAATGTCAGAGAAGGGCTGAGATGGCCAGACTGGTTTAAGCTGTAATAATCATCTTATAATCACTTGTTACATTTGTGGTGAGCAGATCAACCATGAACAGGAATCTGAGGCTACAGGAAGAATAGATCTAGTGATTTTTATTTATACATATATATATATATATATATATATATATATATATATATATATATATATATATCAGTGAATTCAGTAGTATGAGCCTCATCACAATGATTACAGAGGGCTCATACTTTTTAAATCTGATAAAAATAAACATTTCTCTCATTTCCTGTTTCCTGATCACAGGAAAAAAACATCACAGACGTTTCCCTCTCTCTCCCAAAATAAATAAAAATTCAGGAAACAGGCGGGGGAAAAAAGTACACCCCATAATTCAGTAACGCATAGAATCACCATGAGTAACAACAATTTGCTTGGTGAGGAATAAACCCTGGACCAAACATACGTGGGCTAATTTTGAGTAGCAAAACCATCAAGTGATATTTTTGGAAGGTTATAGGACAAAAACTGTTGAACAAAAATGGCAGGAACATCTGTGAAGTGACCACAGAACAGCTGGCTGGTTGAGAATGTAGTGAGTAAATGGATTGTTTTTGACAGCACGTTCATGTTCCTCTTGAAGTTGAACTCTAGAAGCATATGACACATAAAGTGTCCTGACCTGAGATCTGCTCTCCGCTGTCCAAAGATTTTTAGTAATTAATGTAGGAATGACAAACACTGGTTAGCAGAAGCACTTTGCATCACAGTCCAGGTGAGACACTTGGATACCTAGATATTTATTACTTAAATGTGTATGTTAAGTAGAGGGCAAGGGTTCTAAGGGGGCGTGTTTTTAAATCTTACTCTCAGTATCTGCTATCACCTTGTAGTGACCTGCGACCTGCAAAAACTCTCTCCATGTCATATTTCAAAATATGAAGGAAAAATGAGGTCAGCGTAACAGCTTCTTATATAAGTGTAATAAGTTGGTCTCTCTCTCTCTCTCTTTTTGTCTCCATCTCTCTTTTCACTCTGTCTTCTCTCTCTTTCTCTTTGCCTCCATCTCTCTCTCTTTCTCTTTGTCTCCATCTCTCTCTCTCCCATTCTCTTTCTTTTTGTCTCCATCTCTCTTTTCACTGTCTTCTCTCTCTTTCTCTTTGCCTCCATCTCTCTCTCTCACACAGTCTCTCTCTCTCTCTCTCTCTCTCTCTCTCTTTTATCTCCATCTCTCTCTCTTTCTCTGTCTCCATCTCTCTCTAACTCTCACAGTCTCTCTCTCTCTCTCTTTCTTTTTGTCTCCATCTCTCTTCTCTCTCTCTCTCTTTTTCTCCATCTCTCTCTCTCTTTCTCTTTGTCTCCATCTCTCTCTAACTCTCAGTCTCTCTCTCTCTCTTTCTTTTTGTCTCCATCTCTCTCTCTTCTCTCTCTCTCTTTCTTTTTGTCTCCATCTCTCTCTCTCTTTCTCTTTGTCTCCATCTCTCTCTTCTCTCTCTCTCTCTCTCTCTCTCTCTTTCTTTTTATCTCCATCTCTCTCTCTTTCTTTTTGTCTCCATCTCTCTCTTCTCTCTCCTCTCTCTCTCTCTTTCTTTTTATCTCCATCTCTCTCTCTCAGTCTCTCTCTCTCTCTCTCTCTCTCTCTCTCACACTCACACACACACTTGCTATTTTTCTTAAGCTCTTAAGGTTTACTAGGAAACTGTAGATGGATTTCAGGGAAATAGATGAGAAGCTTCAGTGTACCTACATTTATTTTCTTTCTGAAGTATAACTGTTTTCTTGTTATCAAGGAGATTATTTCCTCCAAACTATCAGGCTGCTACTGCGTTCAGTGTGATAACCATTAATCAAAAACTTTTTTTCCAGTCCTGTAATATAAGGATGTGCAGACTGTAAGTCTTTTTTTTTTTTTAATGCAATGACTGCCTGTAAAATTATAGCTTATTAAAATCTACCTCCAACAGCTCAGACAATGAATCTGAAATTTGGTTACCTGGGCAACGCTGACAAGGTGGAGCAATACCTCTTCCACCTACATCTCTATTTCCCGTCGTTATCACACTCTCCTTTCTCTCTCTCGCTCTCTCTCTCTCTCTCTCTCTCTCTCTCTCTCTCTCTCTCTCTCTCTCTCTCTCTCTCTCTCTCTCTGGAGGGAATTGTAATAGTCACAGCAGCACAGAGGCAGTCTCTGCTACATTGTCCTTCTCTGTCCTCTCCTCCTCCTTCCTCTCTTCACGTCCCTCCGTCCGTGCCTGTGTATTTCCTTTGTATCTTGTTTTATCCTCTTACAGTCTCCCGCTTTTTGCTCTCTGCCTTTGATATTCATATCTCTGTTCATTCTGCACGTTCTGAGAGAAGATGGGTTGTGGAAATTCTTCTGCAGCCAGTACAGCTGGAGGTAAGTGTACCTCGGTGACTTTAAATTAGTGTGTATGCCATGTGTGTGAGATCTGGTTTTATGAATGAGGATTTCCCGTGCGTCTCTCAGCTCCGTGTAAGAGGATAAATGCTGTGATTGTGAATGTGAATGGTCTAAAAATATGCCAAGAATGCACTGATTTATAGAACCCAGCTTCACATGGCTTGTTTTCAGGAGATAAAAGTTCTCTCTTTACAGGCTGCTTTATCTAATTCAGGCTGAGCGGTAATTGCATTGAGACGCGTGAAACACAGCGTGTGTGTTTGTCTGCACGTATTTCTACGTGTGTGGTGGAAGACTGGGGACCACTTCCTCATGAGAAACACTGGAAGAGTTTGACAGCAATCTGAGCAGTGCTTCAGTATGACTCATCCTGTTAAACACACACACACACACACACACACACAACATGAAACATTATAAGTATGAATGAGTCTGTGCTCTAATTCTGTTGTCCAGTGTCTCCTACTACTGCAGACTACATTATTCACTTTCTGTTTATTCAGACATTAGCACTGATGTGGAGGTTATGATGAGGTTCTCTTTACTGTCTAATCTCAACCCTTATTGTATTAAGGTCATGGTGTGACACTGCATGTGAAGTGATGAAGGTTATCATGACAGGACAGGTTTGATTAACAGTGTTTGCGGTTGACACAGCAATCACTGTGTTTACCTCACCCTGGAGTCACCTCACAGGGTTAAACACACACACACACACACACACAGTCTTCTCTCTCACTCTCTCCTTTTATCTTAGATTTCTTTAACTCTTCTCAGATCAACTCTTCTCTTCTCTTTTCTTCTCTTCTCTTCTCAATATGAATTTTAATCTGGTTCATTTATCTCAAGTGTAAACTTTTTGCATTTAACTGTGTTTGGCCTAAAATGGTTTGCTTAATCTACTTAGCTGTAAACTAGTTAATTATACTTGGTTGGTTTAAAACTGGTTCACATAAACTGGCAAGTTTTAAACTAGTTCTTTTAGCCCGGTTGGCTGTTTACTACTTAATTGCACTTGGTTGGCGTTAAACTGGTTCATATCACCTTGTTAGCTGTGAACCAGTTAATTTAACTTGGTTAGTTTTAAACCAGTTCATTTGACCTCGTTAGTTTTCCAGAATCTGACTTTGCTAATTACCTATGAAAACTCTTTTTTATGATTATAGTGTGACAGCAAAAAATAAATAAATGAATAAAAACTCTCCAGGGCAGCATGGTGGTTAGCACTGTTGCCTCACTGCAAGAAGGTCCTGGGTTCAAATTTTGGGTTCGAACAGGCAGGGGCCTTTCTGTGTGGAGTTTGCATGTTCTCCTTGTGCTTGCATGTGGGTTTACTCCAGGTACTCTGGTTTCCTCCCACAGTACAAAAACATGTACATTAGGTTGATTGGTAATTCTAAATTGCCCATAGGAGTGAGTGTGAGTGCATATGGCTATCTGTCTATATGTGTGGCCCTGTGATGGAATGGCAGCCTGCCCAGTGTGTGCTGGGATAGGCTCCAGCAGATCCCTGTGACCCTAATTACGAATAAAGTGGGTATAGAAAATGGATGGATGGAAAAAAAATCTCCAGCCAGTTTAGACCCAGATTTCTTACTTGCTGAGTTTATTAACTTCCTCATTTACATACCTCAAGTGTTCAGTGATTTAAATTACAGAAGTGCTTTAAAGGCTAAATCATGCACAGGAATATATATTAAACAGTATTATATTCATTTCACGCTCTTGCTGAAATGCAGACTCTCACACAAGCTCACATGCTGAGGGTCTCCTTGATGACTCACTGTCAGGTTCATATAAAATGAACTGGTGGAGTGAGGAGCCAAATCTGCCTGACAACACATCAAATCATGATGCTGAACACACTGTAGATCAGTCAGGATGTTTCTGTAAAGTCTAGTGTTAGTCCTTCATGCACTCTTTCATGACACTCTCAAACTTTTTTTTATTGTAACGTGAATAAAAGTGACGTCTTGTTTTTTTTCTCCGCAGGTCAACCCGAAGCTGCCAAAGGCGAGTGAGTATACGCTAAACCCACAAATGTGTCCAGGTTGTAGTCAAAGTTCACTTTGGCTTCGCTGTCATTCCACCCTCACACTTCATAGGAAATGTTGAAGGAGGTATGCAGAGGAGGTGGGAGAATGTTCTAGAAATGTGCCCTTGTGTGGCTCAGTTGGTCCTGAGGCTACCTGGAACTGCATGCCAATCAACTCTTCAGCTCTAAGCAGTAGGGGGGAATGGAGCCCAGGTTGTTATTCTCTAAACAGTTCCAAGAAACAGGCCTACACACACACACACACACACACACACTCATCACTTTGCTTCTCTCCAGGCTTGATAGGGCCCTTAGAGTTCATGGCGTGCAGAGCTTGCAGACACGCCAGACAACAGCCAATCACACTTCTCAGTGGGGGGGTAGAAAGCTT
Source organism: Hemibagrus wyckioides (assembly GCF_019097595.1). NCBI lineage: Eukaryota > Metazoa > Chordata > Actinopteri > Siluriformes > Bagridae > Hemibagrus > Hemibagrus wyckioides. Next base: position 6,418,741 of record NC_080728.1, read on the forward strand.
TTAACGAAGTGACTTTCAAAACAAGTTCTATCAAATCAACAGCCACTTGCCCTGAGTGATCTCGGTAATCACCAGGTGAAGGAGGCCAATCTCACTATTGTGTCCACCAGACATTATTTGCACGGTTTATATAATTGTCTGCAATTTGCACAGGATGTCTGATTGTTTCTTTGCCAAATTATTCCTCTCTGTTGGGGGGGAAAAGAAGACAAAACAGAGCAACAAGTCATTTGCATAATAACACGTCACGTATTATTGCATATGACATACACAGGATGTACAGTCTGATCCAGAAAGGGCTGTGAAGGTCTAATCAACCAGGAGCTACACCCGATTTTACCTGTTTAATCAGCTGATCATGGCTTTCAATAGATTTAGGTGTGGCTTCTGCTTGGTTGGGATGAAAACCTGCACTCACACCAGAACATTCCAGATCAGACTGTACACCCCGGTCTTATACACTCACCCCAAGCATCTAAAACCAACACTGAAATACTGCGAGTTTTATCTTTTTACTTCAAAGTAGCGGGAATAATCTGAAATTTTTACATTCCTAATTCCTAACATTCATAATTGCTTTTTTTTGTACAAAATGAGTCAATAAGGGACTTGAACTGAAGGTTCATTATTAAAGCAAAATATTCTATACATCCACTTTGTGTATTAATTATCCTACATATTGTCATGGATAGCCTGGAGTCTATCCCAGGGGATTCAGAGCATAAGGCAGGGGACACACCAACCTATTACAGAGCACAATCAAACATAATCTCACACACACACACACCCTTTCAGACACTGTGGACAATTTAGAGATGTCAATCAGCCTATAACACATTTATCTGGACTGGAGGAGGAAATCAGAGGCAACCCCTGAAGCTCAGGGGAAGAACATGCAAATTACACACACACACACACACACAGAGCAAAGGCAGGACTCCCAACCATCAGACATGCGAGTCGAAACATGCTGACCACTAAGCCCTTTTTATTCCTAAAGTTATTTCTAACAGAAAGATTCTGAATGTCGAATTAGAAATCTGTCACTTGTGCTCTCAGACATTTAGACCTCATTGTATATAAAGTAAAAATCCACAAAAGAACTGAAGTATATTTCATTAATAGTATTAGATATATTTAAAAATAATAATAATAATAATAATAAAAAGCTTGCGACTTTTTCCCAAAATATCCTTCTCTGTGGAAACTTTATCTGCATTTAAATTGTCTTCTGATGGGTTACATTATTAAACCTTCAACATTTCAATGGATAATGACCAATCAGTGCTATATTTTCTTTTTTTCCCCAGTGTACACTGTGTTATATAACTGTACATGTTTTCTATAATGGACATAATGTAATGTTTTGTCCACACGTTATCTGAATTCACTGTGTCCCTGCCATTAGGATTGAGGACGCTTCTCCAGAGGATGAGAAGAGGAAGAACTATGGAGGAGTGTACGTTGGATTACCTGCTGACCTCAGCAATGTAAATACAGCCCCAACCCCGTCCACACACAAAGGTCTGATTTCCACCACATCGTTTAAACTGGTCTGGTAAAAAAACAAAAAAACAAAAAACCATCATAAATAATGTCTGGAAAGTTTTGTGTTAGAAATATTTCAACAATGTTTTCACAAAAGCTTATCTTTTATATCTTGATGGAGACCAAATGTCTCCACAGGAACATTTCCCACGTATGAGGTTTCTCTTGGGTTACTGAGGAAGCGGTTAGGGTTCGATTTGGAAGATTTTGTATTAATTAGCTGCATTAATAATTCTGTCAGTGTCCACAGAATGATAATGGGAAAATTTTCTTTCCTATGCGTTTTATTTTAGAATATTTCATTAAGCACTTTTATTTTGGGGTTGTCTCTTTATCGACAGAATTGTGGGTAGTTAAGGAAGAAGGGTGTGAAGAAAAAAGAGTGTGAAGACCAAGTGGTGTTCCCTAGTGCTTTCCCTAGTTTTTTGTTCTGAGAAGCATAAAAAGTTCAGTATTTCAAAAATTTCACGTCCATCATCATTATTGTAATTGTGGAGTTGTAACAGAACCTCTGAAAATTCAGGATATAGTAACATGACAAATGTGTGTGTGTGTGTGTGTGTGTTTTGTTTACTTGGATTTGTCTCAGTATGTAATGCTGAACATTTTTAGTCCCTTTTCTACAACAGATTGATGATGATATCATCAATGGCACATGTGCAGGTTAGTTTATAGTATTAATCAGTTCATTAAGTAAGCAAGTCATTTATTCCTATTCTTATTAATTAACAGAATATCTCGATGTGTATACAGGGCAGGTTGATCATGACTAGAGACATGTCGTGATGTCACCAAGAAAGACAATCACTCCTGACTGACTGAACAGTAGAGAAACTGTGAGACGTCCAGTCGTCTCTCTGGAGCAAACTGGGATCAAGCCAAGTGAGACACTTAGATGAGATGAAGCTGACTGGAAACCTTTTTTACAGTGATTTAAGATGATTTGCCTCAGGGACAGATCAGTAACTGCTCTCAGATCAGTGGCATAATGTGCAAACACCATCTCAGGACATACAGCAGGTCTGAAAAGCAAGACGTATGCCATGTTGGAAGTTTGGAGGACACATGACCGTTGGAAACCAGAACGTTCTGCCTACCTGTGATGAGTAACTGTAAACTCAAGGACTCCAGCACTAACATTATTCTTGCCACTGCTCTGTAAGTAGGACACTGCTGACTCACTTCAGCTTCACAGCAACCAGTCCACTTAGAGACTCTTGTGAAACTCTTGACCATGTGTGTTTAGGGGTGAGAGAAAGAAAAGGGTTTAGAGTGCTCAGAGAAGGAGAGATGAGGTGATAAAATAGGTGCAGAGAGTATAATTGGATTTCATGGGTGCTCTTTATCAGCAAATCTCAGCTAGCCTCTGCTCCGAGGTGACTCTGTGTTCTTTAACATCCTGGTGTTTAGGTTTCTCTGTGTTCTCTCTGCGCTCTCACTGTTATGATCAAACCTGTGTACAGTCTGAACTGGAACATACAGACCCTCTCAGGTTCTCCAGTCACCGAGCATTATCTAGCATTAGCATTACTGATAAATGTTTGTGTCTGTATTTTGGTTGTGATAATATAGCTGGGGTCTATACTGATTTTCAAGAGCAAGCCAGAATGTTTTATTTCTACTAAAATGTCACTTTGGGCTGTTTTAGTGTCAGAATCAAAATAATTTCACATTCGGTTTTATTGTGCACCTTTTCATGTCAGTAGTTACAGGTCATTAGGAGCAATAATTAGTTAGTAATGGAATTAGTTAATAATTAACCAGCACTCATTTCGCTTCAGCTAAGCATCATAGAGATGCTGTACTAATGAAGACGTGAACAGGTTTAGCTTGTTAGTTATCTAACATGGCTAATTTATATACTGCTTTAACAAGCTTAAATTCTGCCTCACTGAAAAAATAATGCTAGATATCTGGTCCACGCTCTTACTGAGGACATGTTTAGCTAGCTAGCTTACCAAGGGGTCTGTTTGGGCAGTACTTCAAGACTCTCTCTCAAGAGAATATCTGCTATGAGACACGCATACATATCCTGTTAGCCACCGTCAGGACACCAAAGCCATGAAGATCTGCCAGAGATCCACTATTTAAAAATGCCACTTTAGCCAAAAGCTAAAGACCTTCAGTGATAATCCATGATAATAAATGGACAACATTGTAGCTAACGTCAATCCAGTTCTTGATACAGTAGATATGATCAGATAATTACCAAATAACATCAGGTTGCTAGGCTACGTAGATTTTTTTTTTTTTGCAACCAGGTCACGTATGAATGAATATCATTTTGTTTACAAACACCAGAGGGTTCTATATCTGTAAAAAAAAAATTTGCCAGGAACCTGCATTCCTTTTTACACTTAATAGAAAAACAAAAAACAAAACAGAACAAAAAAACAAACAAATAAAATGGCTATTGCTACTATGGCTAGTATACTTTAGATTGTTTTATACACAATTTTTTACGTTTATCGATGAAACAAGCAAAGAAAACAAACAAACAATCAAATAAAACGTCTATTGCTACAATGGCTACTAGACACTGGGGGTGGGGTTCTATATAATTTTACACTAAGTGATGATAAACAAACAAACAAACAAAAGTTAAATACATAAAATGGCTACAATGGCTATTAGACCTTGGGGAGTTTTCTATATAATTTATTACATTTCTTGGTGATAAACAAACGTCTAAATAAAATGGCTATTGGTATGATGGCTGTTAGACTTTGGGAAGTGTTCTTGAGGATTGTATTGTTTAATTTGCAAATAATGTTTTGAAAAGGAATAAAGGCAGCAAATATCCATGTTTATATACAGATTATTGTGTAATATATTTCGCTCTTACAGTTCAACTGCTACTTTTTTCCTCTGTTTATATGTAAAAAAAAAAAAATCAAAACCAAACTAGAAGCTAGCTACTGAACTCACTGAAGATGCTGGTCTGACCGTAACACCTGGAACCAGTGGTCAGACCAGGATGGTGATGTAACTTCAAGTTTCAGATACACATCCGATGATGTGAGTGAGAATCTTGTGTTTTGTGAGATACTGTTGATCAGCGTCAGCATTTCAATATAACGAATGCTCTTTTTTTTTATCCACGCTGACATTTGTGTGTCATTTGCGTGCAGTACAATCTCATCCAATCACAATCCTCCCTGTTCCTACAGATCACACAGCATGTATTTTGACACATTTCACAGCTGTGGCTGTTCTGGAGGTTTGAATGTACAGTATATGAATACTTTACAGTTAAAAGCCTTTCACAATGTATTGTACTCACAACTTGTTTACAATCGCAGGAAATGCATAAATACATAAAGCTTGCAGAAAGTGGTTATGTAAATTATTAATATTTGACCTCAACACACTGAACTCTAAAGCTTTAAACTGGACTGGACTGTCAGTATTTCTTTCACGTGATCAATTTCCAATAGCATTTGTGACTGTTTTGTGGTCTTTAGAAATAAAATAAATGTATTTTATGTAAACAAGCTCCAATTATTTCTTGTTTTATTGCATTACACTGGTTGCCAGATAGGGGTTATTTCACCCTGATATATCTACAATATACTGTACCTGGAGGATTCACAACTCCCCTACTGACTAATTATTTAATAATTAGATGATCCTGGACCTGAAACTATAGCAGTGTCATGTTACTCAATATGAAAGACTGCTTTTCAAAATGAAAATGCAAAGTACAGTGCTTTGCATAAGTATTCACCCCCGTGATCTGTTCTACATTTATGAAGTGTTACATGAAACTGAAATTGCCTTTGTTGGGATTTCTACAATTTCATTCACACATATATTGTTTATCAATAATAATAATAATAATAATAATAATAATAATAATAATAATAATAATGTTTTTCCGTCCCACTTCAGTATATATTATTGAGTATTTTATTCATTTATTCATAACATACTGTATAATCCCAATTCATTTTAGCTCCAGGTTGTAACACCATAAAATGTGGAGAAATTCTTTAATTATTACATGGTCTCAGGGATTTGGTTCCTCAAAGCATTTTGACAAAATGGACATTATTTAATAAAGCTAAGCCAATTTGTGAAGCATTCACAGTGGTAACTAAATCTTATTTTCACACAGAGTACAGAGTTCACTTCTCATCAACAGAGGTTTGAGAGGACATTGTTATGACTATAGCAGCACGGTAGACTGAAACAAGAGGAAGATACAACAATCAGCCATAACATTAAAACCACCTGCTATAATATAGTGCAAGTCTCTCTTGTGCTGCCAAAACAGCTGTGACCTGTCGAGGCATGGACTCCACAAGACCTCTGAAGGTGTGCTGTGGAATCTGACACCAAGACTTTAGCAGTCCTTTAACTTCTGCAAGATGTGAGGTAGAACCTCCTAAGACCAGATTTGTTTGTTCAGCACATCCCACAGATGCCCAATCAGATTTAGAGTCCAAGTCAACAATTCTTGCAGTGTCACAGGACGTATTATCCTGCTGAACAAGGCCACTGATATTAGTGAAGATCGTTGCCGTGAAGGCGTGTACTTGGTCTGTAACAGTGTTTAGGTAGGTGGTACGTGTCAAAGTAACATTCACTTCAATGCCAGGACACAAGGTTTCCCAGCAGAACATTGCCTAGGGCATCACACTGCCTTTGACTTCACTTAGTGCATCCTGGTGCCATCTCTTCCTCAGGTTAGTGATACACACTCACCTCACCCTCCACATGATGTAAAAGAAAACAGGATTGATCAGACCAGGCCACCTTCTACCTCTGCTTCAGGGTCCAGTTATGATGCTCATGTGCCCATTGTAGGTGCTCTCTGTGGTAGACAGGAGAAAGCATAGGCACTCTGACCAGTCTGCAGCTAGCCTTCACTCTTCATATGCACATCAGTGAGCCTTGAGTGTCCATGACCTTGTCACTGGTTCACCGTTTTTCCTTCCTTGGAACACTTTTGACAGGTACAAACATCTGCATACCAGAAACACCCCACAAGACCTGCTGTTTTGGACATGCACTGACCCAGTTGTCTAGTCATTGTCGCTTGGACCCTTTCACTTGCCTATTTTCCCTGCTTTCAACACATCAACCTTGAAAACTGACTGATAATTTACTATTGTAAGAAGGTAATCAATATTATTCACTTCACCTGTCAGTGGTTTTGATGGTATGGCTAATCAGTGTACATGATTTAGCCAATTACATGAAACAACAGGAAGTCTCATTACAAAATGTAAGAGCATTACAAAATGTAGCCACCAGATGGGACTATTGTTCCTTTTTTGCTCCACACCGTACAGCTGCATTCTTATACAGTACTTTATATTAATTCTATCTGCAGGTTTATCACTACAGTCTATTCATAAATAAATAAATACAGGAGTATGTAAAGATTAATTTTAGTTTTATATTAATTCGCTTTTTCTATTAACCTAATTCTTTTGGCATTTAGTCCCTACATTTAGGAATTTGGTCTAAATTCCTAACAAATCTAACCAAACCTGAATTAATACCTTTCCAGATCTTCATCCTGGATGTGTATTGATATCTCCTCAGTTTTTCTGATGTTTTCTAACAAACTCTGGATCTTTCCAGGAACTGGTGTGTTTTTTAATGAGATCTCTAACATGATCCTTTAATAGCACACAAGTAGACTCCATAGAAAGAATAACGTGATTGTTTTTAGAGGCTTCAAAGCAAAGGTGGGTACATACTTATGCAATAACAATTTTGAAAATTTTTGTTTCAAAATAATTTAAAACTATATAGAGTTTCTTTTGCCCCAGTGTTATTTATTTATTTATTTATTTATTTATTTATTTATTTATGTATGTATGTATGTATGTATGTATGTATGTATGTATGTATGTATGTATGTATGTATGTATTTATGTATTTATGTATTTATGTATGTATTCTCTCATTTGACGTCAATTCACTTCCAGGTTATAACATGTTGAAAAGTTCAAGTCAGAGAATATCTCACTTATATATCTAAACTAGCAAGGTGCTTACATTAAACATATAGACAAGAACACAAATAGCTCATTCCATCACAGTCTCTTCTGCTGTGGTTCTTGCAATGAGCCCTACAGATCCTCTGCATAATCCGTCTGACTGGACGCAAAACAAGGACACAGGCCAAAATCAGATGCGATCGTTGGCCTATTTTATCTGGTAACCTACATAGACACAGTAACACCACTGGGACAGGCAAGAGGTAGAGCAACGTCCTCCTCCGAATAGACATGTATAAGATAATTTTAGTTTCCAGGCTACCCAGCCCTCTAGAGAACATACCTCTGAAGACATTGACGAAAATGGACAGCTAGATAAAAGTGGCCTATTAAATCAAATTTAGGAGCATGGTGTAGGCTATCCTGTTTCATTTAATCACAGTCTTAGGAGTGTATTAAGAATGCATTCTAGTAATTTAACAGTATTAGGATTGACTGGAGCTCAACAGTCTCAACAGTATCTCATTACAAATAGTAAACTTTCATATACAGAGCTGCTTTAAATGATTCGAGGTAATCCTCCTGTTATGTTGGAACTGAGCTGAAATGACCCATTAAAAAGTTTGAGGTTGACATGCATTTACTGGTATGCATCAGGTAAACTGAATAACCCCAAATTAGATATAGTACCCTATTGGCTGGGGTATTATTTATGCTATGTTTATATATATAAATACTCCCCCTGGGTGGTGGACAGTAAATCAAGAGAAACTGAAATGATTTTGCCTCAGTTTGGGAAAATTGGTTGAATTCATACTATGTAGCTAGATAAGTACAAATCGTGTGTGATATGCCTTCGTTAGCAGACATAATATTCATAAAATGTTCATCCGCCACCTTATACAACTCTATAGGTTAACTGTCTCCTGAATATTTTGTCATTTCTAAATGCCTGCTACACATTTCATACCATCATTCTCAACAACTCCTTCAATTTCTACAGCCACCACAAGAACAAACTGTACTTGTATTGCTTTATTACTTTCCAACTTAGTTCATTTAAAACCATTGAGTCAGACAAGACTTTGCAAAAGAGACTTTACTTCAGGATTGGAATGAAATAAGTATAAATGAACAATATTTCTTGCTATATATTTCATCTGCTTAATTACTTTCTCAGTGTTACATTGACATGTCAGATTGAAAGCTACAAAAAAACTTGTGTTCAGTAACACTTGTATTTATTTAACTATACAGTCTAAACTATTAAAAAAGTGTGCTGGTGAAGTGGGTATTGTTGCTGTCCCACAGCTCTGGTCTTCATGGTTTGATTCTGAGCTTTAGGTTCTGTCTGTTTGGAGTTCCACATGTTCTTTCTCTCTGTGTCTCCAGGTTCTTTGGTTTCCTCCCTCCACACAAAAACATGCTGGTACTTGGATTGTCTGTACTCTAAATAGCCCCTAGATGTGAATGAGTGTGTGTTTATATGCATGGTGCCCTGAGTCCGTTCCATAGTGTTTTCCTGTCTTACGCTTAGTCCCTGAAACTGAACAGTTGACAGTTCACAGTCTGTTCCACAAATCTTCCACAAGGTTTGACATGCCCGTAGATGCTTTTCTGCTCACCAAGCTTATCTGTGTCACTGTAGCCTTCCTGTCCGCTTGAACCAGTCTGTCGTCTCTATTCATCACAGCATGTCTGTCTGCAACTGTCTTTAACTGGATGTTTTTGTTTTCTTCACCAGGCAGTGTAAACTCTGGAGACTGATGTGTGTGAATCTCCGAGGAGAAGCTCTTGATCTGTATCTGCATGATTTTATTAATTGCACTACTACCAGATGATTGGCTATGAGGATGAGGTTCCCTTCTGAGCCTGGTTTCTCTCAAGGTTTCTTCCTCATTTCATCTCAGGGAGTTTTTCCTTGCCACCTTCACCTCAGGCTTATTCAACTTAACTTAACTACAAACTTAATATTTTTTCTATCTTTCTGTGAAGCTGCTTTGCGACAATGTCCATCGTCAAATGCGCTATAGAAATAAATTGAATTGAATTGAATTATTGCATGAATGTGAGAATGTACAGGAAACAATGTGGTAAAGTGGTCTGGTGAGGTGTAGATGCTAGTTCGCACAGTTAGTAGGAATAGCAAGCATTTCTTAAACCCTGCACAGGAACTCAGCAGACAACATTAAACTATTATGGGCCATTAGGATTCTTTTCCTGAGTCATTACCCTAACTCCTGCAACTTATTCACATCCAAATGTGTTAGTGTTTCACTGCGTGACTTAAATAACGTATTCAATCTAACATAAATCAGCAGTGTTCATAATAATCTTGGAAAATAAACTTTTCTGACTAGACTGAGAAAGTGAAAGGAACAGAGTCTAATGAACATGAAGTTGCCAGCTGTACGATGTAGCGCTAAAACACTATGTGAATGAACAAAGTCATTTGCTCAGTCCGCAGGCAAATGGTGGTTATACATGCAAAATCCTGCTGACAGCCTGCATTGTTCTCCCTCGAGACACAGGCTCTTAATATCACTGTGCTAAACTCTATGCAAATCTCTAAGTGAATACTCAGAGTTCCGCACTATGAACCATGACATGGCAGAGCTGAAGGATCCCTGATACAATCTCTGGGGATGTTGACTTAGCCCTAAAGGGTTCTGGGGTCAAATGTCCTTCCTCTAACCACTACCCTTGTGCCCATGAGCAAGACACCTAACTCCAAGCATTCCCAGCATTCCTGTCTCACTATACTATGCTTACAAATGATAATATTTCTATAGCGCATTTCCTGGTCCAAATAAAGCTTTTTTTAAAAAAAAACAAGCAGACAGATAGCTCTCTTGGCTCCTGCATGTCTGTCAGCTTTCAGAGGGACCGTGTTTGTCTCACTGATAAATCTCCACCAGCAGAACCGGCTCTAGGAAATGCAAATTCTGTTGATGTTGAAATGATGTCTGTTATTAACACAATGAAAACTATTCATTAAATTCTACAGAGAATTAAATATTTACTATTAATCTTTAAGTCTTTGTCTTGTTTGATACTGGATATTTATAAATCGGATAAATAATTTGGATTAAACTATTGCCTTATTGGATAAAATATACACTATTGGCTAATTACACTAGTTCTTACACTTGAATAATCCTGCACTAATACCTGAATTAATTCTTACTTAAATTGTTGATCTTTCGCCTGCTCCCTACGTGTGTGAGGGGTCACCACAGCGGACCAACTGTTCCACACAACAACTTGGCACAGGTTTTACGAAGGATGCCTTCCTGACGCAACCCTCCCATTTTATTCGGGCTTGGGACCGGCACTGCATCCATCCACTGCCTGGGCCTTCCGCATGGTAGGCGAGAAACCTACCACTGAGCCACCAGTGCCCTGTTCTTACTTAAATACGAAATAATGATGAGTTCAGTCACGTACTAATCCCCAACTAATGAAGCGCTAACCTTAACCATGACATACGTCTTATGAATTCATTTATAAATAACAAGTACATGGCATAAACTCAATCAAACCTGCTCTATAAGAAATAATAGGAATTAAACAAGCATCACTTCAAACTGTTTATATCGTTTCCTATATGCAGTACATTCTAGTTCACTACATATATGCTCAAAAATATAGGGCTTATTATTCACTATATACGCTCCATACTTAGGGTTTCCTATTCACTATATATGCTTAAAATCTGGGGCTTCATATTCACTATACATTATCACTACTTAGGGCTACTTGTTTACGGTATATGCTCACTACATAGCGCTTCCTATTCACTTTACATGCTCACTACTTAGGGCTTCTTATTCATTATATATGCTCACTATATAGGGATTTGCATTCACTATACAAGCTCACTATTTAGGGATTCTTTATTATACATGCTCACTACTTAGGGCTTCTTATTCACTATATATGCTCACTATTTAGGGATTCTTTATTATACATTCTCACTACTTAGGGCTTCTTATTCACTATATATGCTCACTATTTAGGGATTCTTTATTATACATTCTCACTACTTAGGGCTTCTTATTCACTATATATGCTCACTACTTGGGGCTTCTTATTCATTATATATGCTCACTACTTAGGGATTCTTTATTATACATGCTCACTACTTAGGGCTTCTTATTCACTATATATGCTCACTACTTGGGGCTTCTTATTCACTATATATGCTCACTATTTAGGGATTCTTTATTATACATGCTCACTACATAGGGTTTTTTATTCACTATAGATGCTCACTACTTGGGGCTTCTTATTCATTATATATGCTCACTACTTAGGGCTTCTTAGAGCAACATCATTCACTGACCACTGATCCTCCTTACTGAATGTAGAAGGACGCACTAATAAACTAATAAACACCAATCATTTCACTTCAATTTGTTTTCCATCATTCTCCAATCCTCTCTTTTATGAGTACTTGGACATGCTCTGGCTGTCACGAGCTCAAGGCTCTACTCCTTTAAGAGTGAAAATACAGTAGCATTTATCCATTTAGGAGACACTTCCAACTATTAACATTTAAAACCATTCTCTACCATTCTATAAGGTTATTTTCTGACATGAACAAGAGCACAGAAAAGATAGAATCGACTGTTCATAACCATTTAAAGCCAGGAGACTTGTTTGACACGGATGAAGTAAAGCAGTCAAAATAAACACAGTGACATTTAATACCAAAATCACAGGGGAAATAATCATATACTACAGTGAGATTAGAAGAGAAATGGCCGGAGAATGACGCAAAAGGGTTGAGAAAGAAATATTGGTGCTTATTATTAGTGTGTCCTGAATTTTGAAAGTAATCCAGTGCAATTCAATGAGGTTTGTGTGCACAGCTGTACTGCATATGGCAACGAATATAAATCCTAATATTCTAATAGAGCAGGTTTACTCCGACGTGTTAATTAATGCAACTAACAAGCATGTACTTAAGGTATGAATTCATAAGACATTGTTATGGTTAGTTGGTGATTAGTACATGCCTTAACTCACCATTAGTTCATATTTAAGTAAGAATTAATTTAGTGATTAGTGCCAGATTATTCGTGTACTTTTGTTGGAAAGTGTTTCCAGTGTTCCTGCTTTCCTTATAATATTATCAAATTGTCAGGCGTCAAAAGTTTGAATGTTAAAAAGCCCTCAACTCTCTTTATACAAGTATTGAACCAAACAATTTCAAGCTTGCAGTAAAAACCTTGAAATAATACTCTGATTAAATCATATGGTTGTTTTATTTTAATCCTACAACAGAAAATGTGAGATAAATTTAACTATATTCAAGATATTTTCCCTTTGCAAAGACTGGAGTTTTAAAGAACATTCCTGTTATATATTACACATATTAATCCTCCTGAGGAGTTTGAGACTTGCTGAGCTCTGGGTAATGTCTGGCCTTTTGATTACTGTAACTGACCACACTTTGACCTTGGGCACGATTTTACGTCATAGACAGTATTTACGATTGGAATTACATAGTGGTCTCTTCTCTAGTCTGCCAGTGCAGTTTGACCTTTTGTAACAGAGCACACACTCTTCCAGTGCTTGTGGATTCACCACACTACAGTCAGATGCGTATGTGTGCCTGTGTGCAGAAGCGTGTGTATATACACGAGCTTGTCACTGACGTAAATGTGCCTTCTTGCGCTCAGGGTCGTGGTGAGCGGAGAGGACAGGACGTTTCACACCAGAGTGAATATCTGCTGATTTCCTGACTCTGGCGCATGCAAGGATTTCCTTACAACTTTGGTGAGGGATAGAGGATGCTGCGAGGAACTGCCCTTTTGCACTAATACCCACCTGAGATTAGGTTTTATAGCTTCTTGTACTGTGTGAATGTGGTCAGGAACTGATGCTGTCATGATTCAGAAATAAAAATCTTACCATTTTTTTTTAAATCTCACAGAGCACATCTAGTACAAATGAGAAGGTTTTATAAACAGTTTTCACTGGGTTCATGAATTTTACTTTTGATTTTATAGTTTTCAGATGTAGCACATGTTGATCTGACACTTTGTACAGACATATTTATTCATTTACTGTAAGAAGTACTGAAATAAGCGTCATTCTCAATGAAGAAATAAATCTTGCACAATAAATGAAAATTACGACTCCATTACAGGAACTCCATAATTATCATTATTTTTGTTTCCACTGGATTTCAAATCCAAGTCCTGCTGCTAAATGCATATTCTTCTAGGTCACAGCCACCATTTATATTTACATTTCTACCATTTGGCCGACTCCCTTTTTTCTGAGGTCAAAATATATTTAATATATGTGCCATTCCACCGAATGGGTGCCATTTGGGTTGTTGTAACTCTTCAAAATTAAATTTCATTTTTGATATATTTTCAGCCCTGAATCTAATAACACACATATTTAACTAATCAGAATGTCTATTGGTCCATCTCAGGCAACCTTGTTTTGTTTTGTTTTATTTATTTATTTATTTATTTATTTACGTTTTTTAATCCGATGATGGTTGCATTTTTCTCAGTCCTGTTACCAAAACTCATGTGCCATTTAAAAAGTATGTGTAAAAGTATATCAACTAATTATTTTTGTTTTCCCTTCACGAAAGTGCCACTTTTCAAGAGATAGTTGGTTACACATTTAAGTAATTGATATTTGTGACTAAAATATCACTATATATGCATGCAAGCTGTATTTTTCTGAATATGCAAAGCCATTTTTTTTCATTTTAAAGAAAACCCAGACCTCAAGTTTATCATCTTTTTATTGTGTAATTTCCTAAACAATTGGATAAATGATGGGCCAAAAAAATATCTTATCTAGTATATCTTTATTTTTTGGAAAAAAAAACAAAAAAAACAATTTAGTAACAGGAATGAACATTGGGTAACAGGAACGCATGGCAATATGTGAATATGTACATCTAAGAGTGTGTGCTTTTGTGTGGCTGGGCATGCATGTTCTTCACAGGGAAGGGAGTGGAGAGAACAAGGGAAAGATAGAGGGGAAGGAAGGGAGAATAAAAAGAGGAAAAGGGTTTACAGATAGAGAACCTAACCTGATAGAGAACCTAACCTAACCTGTAGTTCTTTAATTTGTCTGTTTTTTTTTATTGTTTTCTGGCTTCTCCTCTGCCGTTTATGATGTTGCCTAAAACAGACATGTGCATCACAATAAATGACACATAATAGTGCAATAGGTATTACAATGTACCGTTACGTTAACTTCTCTGACTTGATGAGTAGAATTTGGTTACTTTCGTACTGTAATGCAGTCATGTACTTTTTTAGATACTCTCTGTACACTGTACTATTTAGTTATTACACAGCACTTTATTATATTGTAATAAACACACACATATGCCCTATTGCCCCCCTTTGTACACCTCTGACACCTGATCCAATTCATAAACTTAAACTAGACCTGGAAGTGCTTGACTGTGGATCTATAGCTTGCATTGGTGATAGCTCAGGGCTGTGTGGAGGGGTGATGAGACGTTGCAGAACATCTTTCCTGTCCTTGATCCTATGGTAAGTCTCCCTCCATTTTCTGCGACGTCTGCGCTTTTCTCTCTCGCTGAGGTTTTCTTCCTGCCTGACTCTAGGTCGTTCCTGTATTTTTCACGTCCTTTTCTAAATATTTCTCTCTCCTTTCTGGGTCAGCATTGGGTTGAGCACGATACCGCCGCTGCTTTTCTGCAGCACTCAGTAGTGGATTGGTTCCCTGAAAGTAAGTAAGGTATTCACACATAAAACTGAACCTAAATTTCAACAACTTTAGTCATTTCAAATGAAATCAGGTTAATAGTGTTATATTGACGAATATTCAGTCAAACAAATCAGTAAAGTAGAGGACCTTACTCACTCCTGTTAATGTTACTTAGTCCTGTTACTTTTTATATGAGTAACAGGACTGAGTTTTTAGCACAGAATTAGCAAATACATGAAAATTAGTCACATGGCATCTATGCTAATAGCATGAGGAAACTGAGCACATTCTACTCATTTACCAAAAATGTGTATTATTAAAAGTAACAAGTAGCTTCAAGAAATAATTTGAGTAACAGGACAGTACGTTGAGATTGACCCACTAAGTCTTAGTTACAATATTATTAAATGTACAGAAAAGAAAATGACAGAACTTACTTTTGGTCTTCCCGTGGTCTTCAGGAGATCTGGATGATGTGCCTTCCTACTGAACATGTGGAATGCTCCAAATTTTTCAGAGAGGGAAATGTGTTAGGGTAACAGGACTGAGTGGAAACCTGGGGACATGACTAAAATGTGTATTTTAACAATAATATCATGGACTTATTATAAAAGAAAGTATTTGAAAGCTGAGATAGATGAGAGATGGATTCATACAACAATGTAGAAGATTTCTGAAAGATTTCAATCATTATATTCCATGGTAAAGTGTAGTGTTAGAGAGCGGGGACAAGTAACAAATGCTATTTTTTCAGTGTTCTAGATCATGTTTATCAGTGTTTTAAATTATATATTCTACATCTGCAATGAGATCAATTTGCAGAACACTATGCTTAATTATAAAATGTATTTTACAGTTAATTTTCATGCATATTTATACATATAATGTCCTGGGGAAAACAATGGCACCCATTCGGCAGAATGGCTCATATAAACTAAACTCTGTTAGGAAGGCAATACAGCAAGAAATAACACACATAAGATAAACGCATGAGATGCCTTGGTAATTATTAATCTTATTTTAGAAGCTGCAAGGTTTCCCTTAGCAGCAGAACTGACAAAGCTGTATTGGTTCTGGAATGTGTTATAAAGTGAACGCAACCTATGTGTATTTACAGTGTATATGGATCACCATCAAGCGATCAGCCCCAAGCTGGTATTGATTTACCAGGTTACAAACACGTTCCTACTCTATATTTGTCAAGTTGACAGATTCTGTAAATGAAAAAGAGAGAGC
Organism: Hemibagrus wyckioides; assembly: GCF_019097595.1. Lineage (NCBI taxonomy): Eukaryota > Metazoa > Chordata > Actinopteri > Siluriformes > Bagridae > Hemibagrus > Hemibagrus wyckioides. The sequence continues at coordinate 6,435,198 of NC_080728.1, forward strand.
GAGTGAGAGAGATACGGAGAAAAGGAGAATGTGTAACAGAGAGAGTAAAGTGAGAGCCAAGGTTTCCTGTCATGCAGGAGGTTGTTCCAGCTGAGTTGTGCAAAGCTCTGTCACTGAGGGAGGCCTGCTACCTGGGAGGTCTGAAGAACCACTCATATAACCCAGACAACAGATCATTTACAGAGCACAGAAGCAGAAGGAGAGTTAATGGATGGAAGCAAAAAAAAGAGTAAGATTGTAAGAGCTGAGCATTGTGGGAAAGTAAGTCCATGAAATGTTCTGTGTGTTCCATTGCTTAGACATGTCTCAGCTGTCATTCATCAGCTCAGCTATTTTTTATGATAAATGATTCTAGGTATGTTTATCTGTATACGGACCTTTAGGTGCAGTATGTGTGATTATTCAGTCAGCTATCTTTTATAAGACCATATTTAAGGCTACACTTTGTAAGAGCCCTGGTTTTTACCTCTCATTTGTCCCAAAGCTGACAGATATTATTCAAATATTGACCATAGTATTCAATAAGTAGTTAGGATTATCCAGTAATTACTAGACAGAGTAACTGGAACAGTGTACAGTTTTGTGGCTATTGAATATAAGCCTGGAGAAAAAGCCCAAAGCCCTACAGTGCATATCTGTTACATTACACTAAGATGTACAGTGTGGGTATTTTCTCCCCCATCAACATCCAGGGTCCTGACACCAGTGAAAAGATTTAATAGTGGTGCAATCACTCATCTGGTCCCATACATGGTCGGTTGCTGGGATTATTAGAGGTTATTTCTGCAAAACGGATTAGCAAAAAAATAGTAGCTTAAAGCCGTTATTACCGGAGTCAGATTTACTAAGCCTAAAATGGCTCCTGTGTCCCAGGTATCTTCAGTCCATCTGTTTTCTGCCTGAGATCTCGTTTCTCTGGACGATTTAAATTCAGATGTGTTCGCTTTTCTGAAAGGACCGATGGTTTTTCGCTTTACCGTGAGTTTAAACTGGTTAAAATCAAACTGGAAGTGGTGAAGAAATAACACATAGTTTCATGATAAAATCTCAGACGCTGTGGATAAGCAGTAAATTTGTGCGTCTGCTCCGTGTGTATTGAGGCCAGTGCAGTAGATGCTGTCTCCACTGCCGGCTATGAGAAGTCGCTGCTTTTCCACTCCAATTTTTAAAACTTTAATAAGCTGCAAATTAAGATGTAGGTTAGATTAACATGTCAGATCTGATTAGCAGATGAAGATGACTCAGAGGATGAAATGTCTTTTAAAAGGGGGGGGGGGTCGACATGAGAGAACCTGAGTGGTTTTATTTCTTGCAATTCTACACAAATGAATTTCCTATAATGTGAAATAGAAAAAAAAGATAGAATTAATGAGGAGATTTGTTACACGTTTCTTTCAGTGTTAACAAAGATAGTTTGAGTTAGGATTTCGAAACGTCTGTAAATCAACAGGACTCACTGTGTTCCCCAGCTGAGATTAGATCTGAGTAAATGCCATGGTTTAGCTGACATGAGTTATTTCTGAGACGTACAAAACACACTCCATTAAAACCCACTAAATTTCAAATGGCATGAATCCACTAAGAAATGAGAAAAGAGTAGTTACGTAAGCTCAGATATATAAGTGAAACAAAAAAAATTCAATGTTGAAATGGACCGAAAGCATTATATAGCGTATTTTATCAACATTTCTCATCCTTGAACAATCTAAAGGGAAGAAAATAGGCCAGAAATGGGGTGTTGCTCTGCCTCACATGCTCTTCTTTCAGGAGAGACAGACTAAAACAAGCATGTAAGAAAGGAATGATTTTAGGACCACCAAAGACGATTTATTCACCTCATTTTTGACATTTTTTTAAAAGCATAATTTCCCATGAGTACAACAGAACGTTTCGTACTCCCTTTTTTTCAGCCTCCCTCTCTCTCTCTCTCTCTCTCTGCATTTCTCTTGTCTTGCTGTCCTTGCTGGTTGTAATTACCAGTCAATTACTCATCCTTAACCACTTCGTTAAGTTATTATAGCATGCTATGACTTGCAGGGCTTTGTATGTGTTCTGGAGTAAAGAGCAGTCTTTCTTTCGCTGTGAGCTGTCTGTTATTCAGGACATTAGCGTCCATGTACAGCCCACTGATTTACTGTGTGTGTATGTGTGCGTGAGTGTGCACTCAGATAAGCATCAGCTCCCTGTCTCTTAACCTGATTTATTTTTTGGCCTACATGGTTGCGGCACTAGTCTGTCTGTCCAGACTGTCTGAAAGCCGATGAGTCTGTTGCTGTCTAGGAGCAGCACCTTCATTGCAGCAACTTTTTCCTAAGCCTCCATGCTCCTAATTGTGTCTCTTATAGCCTCCTTCTCATTAAAAGCATCTTCTCTCTCTTATTGCACACTGTTGTGGTATTTGGCATCTTGCTGTCCACCCTGAAATCTCATTTTCATCCTCTGACATATAATCCAGTGTCTGTCTGCTCAGATTTTAACCTCACCACCCAGGTAGTACTACACACACACACTAACACACACACACACAGAATAACAGAGCGCACAGACAGACACACCTTCATTCAAAAATACTGTGCTATACACAAAAGCCCTGAGATGAAATTCTCCCACCTTCTCCCCAATGTTCCTAGTCTCCATACAACTCAGGATAAATCAGTGAAGATCCTTTACTAAATGTAATACATGGCAGGCTGGTTCTACAAAAGTGCTTTTTGGAAATCAACACCTGAGAGCAACAGGATTTAATTAGGTAAATATTTACCGCTTCCTTCACTTATTCATTTCGGTCTAATTCAATTCATTGTGCGTAGAGCTTTTAACAAAAGAACGTGTCAAAAAGCACCTTTACAGAAATCCGGCGCTATAGATTTAAATCCCTTATGAGTAAGCCAGAGGTGACAGCGGCAAGGAAAATCTCCCTGAGGTGATGAGGGAAAGATTTTTTCGAAAACTCTAAAGGGAACACATCCGCTTCTGGGTGACACCGGATAGTAGGATTATAAATCATTACCGAATACAACTGTAATGACGGTACTGTAAAGGCAAGACGGTACGTACAAGTATTTTAAACATGCATAATTTGAATAAGAGTCCTGGGATGAGCACAGAACAGTCTTTGTGCTCATCATGGAAAAGGAGTTTGTAGATTTAATAGAATTAAGCCTTATTAAATAAGTACATAAGGACTTTCAGACATGTAACATGTAAAAGGAAAAATAAGCTTTATAGAAGTATTTCCTAAATATTATTATAGTTTTACTTTCGTCTGGTCATTCCTAATGCGATTACGAGTTCTGCTTGGGTATTACATCGAAAAGGGAAGCACCACTAATAGACGATTGCGAATCGCACGATTTCCGTCTCCGTTCAAGGGTCAGGAATTGTTTTCTCTGGCACCAGAAGATTCCACCAGGTGGACAGGCAAGGATGAGGAGCGAAGGTCACAGTCTCTCATGCATACAGAGATAATGGCTCACCTGCTAGCCCTGGCTTGTGTCCCCGTCTCTCAGAGACATGGGTGTGCCAGCAGAGACATACCACTCATACCACAGGAGCAGTAAACACAGTTTAGAAAGGATTAAGAGGGGACAGAAGCCAAGATCTGTTGAGTGATACTCTGGCAGTTAACACACTGAGGATTGTGAATGAAGGCATAATGGTTTCACTTGTTTACCACAGGAGCTTTATCCATCGGGACTTGGGAGTCAAGAGATGTTAAATCTTCCACACCTCCTCTACTTGACGTGATTATTTTTGCATTTATTTATTATTTCATTTCTTCTCATCTTCCTCTTTGTCCTTGTCAAGCTATTAGAGTGACATTAATTAATTTAACCCATTATGTGCCTCGAAACGTCTTTGAGGATATAAAAGGAATAACACACAGGGACACACACACACCCTGAATTTCCTAAGAAGAGCTTAGCGTTATTCCTCAAATACCACATAGATTTCTCACTGAAAAGTTAGTTCCTGTTATTATTTACATCACAGCAGCTATAAACACTGGTTTCCTCACCAACCTGAGACAAAAAAAGGATAAAGGAAAAAATGCAGTTTGTCAGTTGAGCAAAAAAATATTTCAACATGCAAATTCTTCTGTCCTGAGACTTTCTCTTAGAGGAAATCTAAATAAGGAGAAACACACGTCTGACCATACTCATGCTGTTATATGAAATCTAAGGTGTTGTATTATCTGAGAATTCTTCCATAAATGGTAAATATCTACCACATCTTTAAGGCATGACTAGACTTTCAGCATGTGAAATTTCGTCAGAGACCACCGCGAATATGGGCAGCAACTGGATTTGACATCATGCGCCAAGGCTGTCGTTGTTAGCAACGAGCTAGCCAGCTGACTTCCTCAAGTGCTTCCTCATTGTTAGAGATGTAACCAACTAACATGTCTGTGTTAATGGACCTAAAGTAAACAATACCATAAACTCGTGTCGTGACACCGCAAACCAGACAGATTACCCCTCTGATGTTGTTTTTTATTTACTTTCAAAGTGTTTCCTCCACCTAGGCTTGTCTTCTCCTGGTCACACATCTTCGCTTAATATGAATTCGCAGGTCAACTTTAGAACTTGAGCTTGTGTTTCTGCTCTCCAGCATCCGCATGTGTTTGAATGGAAATCACTAGAACGAAAAGTTTAATGTGAGCTCGGCTTAACAGAAAGCGTCACCGTATTATTATTGTGGAGCATCTTACCATATAAGATGACCCCAGTATTTTATAAAAGATTATAGAAAACTACAGAAACCGCTTTAAGAGTAGCCTGTCTGATCATGTGACCTACAGCCAGAGCTACTGTTAGAGCCGTGCATCAGTCTGCACACCTTCTGATTGGAGAAATCAACCTCTCTGTGGTATAACACTGCACATCTAACTGCTCCACTGGTCCTGTTACTGCGCTGTTGCAGTGCCACATAAGGGTCTGGAAAATGAGAACCTAACAATAACCCTTCCTGTCCGTTTTGACATCAGAGTTTGACTGTGAGGTGTGCGTGCAAGGACCAGAATGCCTCAGTTCATTAAACCTGAACACAGAGCTAGTTAAACGCAGCAGCGGACGAGCCAGGCTCACTCTCAGCAGGGTACGGGTGCAATGAATGAGCCCTTTCTCTGGTCCAAATGAGGAATGAATCCTTTCACCATAACGATTTTTTTTTAGAGACATGCGATACAAATGTAAGGTTTTAAGGAAATATGTGCTAAATGTCACATGACTCATGATGAGCAGAGTGAAAGATTCCCTTATGATGAAATGTTGAAAGATTTTGGGGTCTGGAAAGCTGCCAACTATAAAGAGTACCAAAAAGCCCACGGAATATTTTGTCTAATAACTCATGATTTATGATTGTCAAGTATGTGTAAGGGAATCTAGCAGAAACTGTTATACACCAGCAGTGATTTAATGTCACCTGACATGACGAGTTGAGATTAGAAAGTGAATAAATAATAGCTTTTGATCCTAGCAACAGCGTTCAGAAAAGTAGGAGCTAGAAAAGTCATCTTGAGGAGAAATTAAATATTTATATAATTTTTAAAAAATGTTTTAATATGAGTAACATGAGCTGTTTTGCTGCCTCACAACTCCATGGTCTCTGGTACAATCCTAACTCAGGTTACTGTCTGTATATATTTTGTCTGTATATATTTTGTCTGTATATATTTTCCACACGTTCACTTGATTTGATTTTTAGATCCTTCAGTTTCTTTAACATTCTTAATTTGCTGCTTAGGTTGAACAAGAATGCAAATGATGTCCTGCAATGGATTAGCCTCCCATCAAGGAGGCATAGATCTTGGAATATATATATATATATATATATATATATATATATATATATATATATATATATATATATATATATATATAGATAGATAGATAGATAGATAGATAGATAGATAGATAGATAGATAGATAGATAGATAGATAGATAGATAGATAGATAGATAGATAGATAGATAGACAGATAGACATTTAGCATCTACCAAAAGTGCAAATTATAGAAACTGTAGCAATTGTGCAAAAGAACAAGTGCAGATATATATATATATATATAGACTCTACTAGATCCCTGAAGGTGTCCTGTGGTATCTGGCACCAAGAAAACCTGTAAGTTGTGATGTTTATTTATAGGATACTTTTGATAGATACTGTCCACTACAGACCAGGAACACTCTCTCTCTCTCTCTCTCTCTCTCTCTCTCTCTCTCTCTCTCTATATATATATATATATATATATATAGAGAGAGAGAGATATATATATATATATATATATATATATATAGAGAGAGAGAGAGAGAGAGAGAGAGAGAGAGAAGCTAGGGTAAGCTAGGAATTTACAATTATGTACATTTATAATTATATTATTATGCAGAGAGGATGTAGCAGAATGTACAGGGTGGGGCAACTGCAAGGTGATTACAGGCAGTGAAGTATTACTGAGACATAAATGTCCTAGTGGTGTAGTCTACAGTTAAGTAGATTTATGGCTGTAGGGAAAAAAACTGGCCATTTTTTTGATGCACATGGTCCTGTATCTATTACTGATAGAAGAAAGTACCGGATAGACACCAGATCCAGATCCACCACAACCATTAGCAGGTTAAACAAAAAAATTGGATGAATTTATTGTATAATCCTCTGCAGTTACTTTCTTTTCTTTTTTTAGGTGACAAGAACGTACACCTGGAACTTGGCCAAACGGCCCTCACCACACCTTGTAACGGCAGAATGAGCTTTTATTCTCTTGGCTCAGAGGGATCAGGAGTAGCGTGCTTGAGAGTCTCAACTTCAAGCGGAGAAATGTGCCAAGTGGACAACACTGGTGTGTGTGTGTGTGTGTGTGTGTATGTGTGTGTGTGTAAAAGCTATTGGTATTCTCATTGGTATGCCATGCACTCTTAAGTCCTCATTTTTCTACCAACAAGTGTTTTACAGCCAACAAAACTATTTTACTGGAGCAAGAAAGCAGAAAAGCATGTGATTTCTTTTTTTTTTTTTCATTTTACTTAAAAGAAGGTTGACCGGTGTAACAGCAAGTGGACAGAAAGAATTCATTAAGTTGACACTTTAGTAGGGTTGCAGTAATCCAGGATAAAAGGGAGGGAAGGAAATATCAGATCAGATCTCCTCTGTCTGTCTAGTTGGAACTGGTCGAGAGAGAAAACAACAAGAAGAATATCAAGAAGTACACAAGTTCACTTTCTCAGATTAGTTTTTCCACTAATAAAGACAAAATTGAAGAATCTTTACTCTTTTTTTCTTTAGCTATTATCCCAAAGGGCATCTCTTAAACACTATGTTACTTATTTTAGACTGCATCGACAGTGTGTGTGTGTGTGTGTGTGTGTGTGTGTGTGTGAGAGAGAGAGAGAGACTGAATATTTCTGAGCTGATTTCACTCCTCAGGGAAAGGAATAATGTTACATTTAAACAAGAACAGATCTCACACAGGATATGTGGTTAGCTGCAACCTAAGTCACATAAACAAATCAACACACAAGCAAGTCCAAAACTTCATGTCGTCATGTTTCATGGAATTACATAACTACTGATTCACTTAAACACCACCACAACACCCTGTTTCCACATGCATGCAAAAATAGTTTGGGGCAGTTTTAATTTTATAGCTTGTCACTTACAGGAAAATAATTATGTTTTTTGCTGTGTTGTCCTGTAGGAGTCTTGGGTTTCTCCAATTAAAGCCTCTCTAGAACATATATAGTGTGTCCCACACCTAGGTTCGGGTCTTGCTCTACAGTAGCAGCTTGTTAACAAACATGTTTTGTCAGTGATTTAAGGAAAACATTAGTTGGAGTTGATTTTTTCAAAGATAGTGGAATTTCTGTAAAGACATGTTTTACCAAGTTGGGGCTATTCAGTGCTGGATTGTGCTGCTCCATCAGACTGAAGAATGCTGCGTTCACACATCTCAGCGACAAAGCAAACGGAGACCAGTTTATTTTCAGTGAGAGCTGGCAGTAACTGTTGGTGACTAGGTGTCCAGTCAGAGAAGTTAATACAAATAAGGAGTGACCAATAGGAGTGAAGACATTAGAGTGCTTGTGATCCGTGACAAAGAACACACACTGCTTCTCCTTCACCTCGTATGATATGATGCAGCTACACACTGATGAATTCTTTTTTTTTTTACACAAACACCAAATTTCCCTCCAAATTGTTTCATTTTAGCTTCAAGAAAACTAATTCGTAATGCTAGCTGCTTCACCCACTGCTAAACGTTATTACTACGGCAACCAGTAACGCCTACTAATGAACTCATAATACAGAAATTTTCGATTTGTGAACGTAGCTTAAGTGTAAAATCTAAAATTGATTAGAAGTCTATCATTGGAAGTGTCAGAAGATGACCAAATAGCTCGCTGTCACTACAGTTGATGGTTCACTGATGGTTAAAACTCACTTCTAACATGTCTATCACCCAGGATATCGTATACAAGCGTGAAAGAAGATGAGAAGACTTCGCTGTTCTCCAGATTTGCTTTGGTGTATCTTGAATGCCAGGATATAAATATTTGCAAATGTACGTGTCATTAACAAACAATCAACACATTACACTTAATTAACACACGAATGCAAAACATAAACACAACAGAGTGCTAACAACACATTTTATCCATTCATTTGTCACTTGTTCACAACAAGGGGTGATTTAGAGAAGCCAGTCCAACTAAAAGGAGGTGAGAGGAAACCGGAGGAAGCCTACACGGACACGAGGGAAAACATGCGGAACTCAGTAACCGGAGCTCAGGAGCGAATCAGGGACCCTGGAGATGTGAGGCAGCAACACTACCTGCTGCACCGCCGTGTCATGTACGTAATAGTATACTGAGCTACACATTACAATGCTGTTCACAGCTTTGATAAATCATTCCCCTAAAAGGTTCAGGAACTCTAGGGAGGTAGAGCCCTAGCTCAAATAGACAAGGTTGTTCGGGAGGAACGAGGTTATGGGTCAAAAGGAAACCAGAGGTATGCATTTCTGGGTTAATTGCTTTGCTTCATGCAGAAATATTTACCCTTGTTCAGTCTCACGGCCCTGTCTGCCCTTTGGCCTTAGTCTGTTGCCTAATGATGAGATGTGCTCTTAGGTGTTTAGATGTTTATTTGCAGACATTTGCTTGTTGGAAAGTGTTTCATTTGTGTCATTCTTAGTTTGACTGAATGCTTAGTGACTAGCGTTTGTAACATTCCTCGTTCTTCTGTTTCAAAATGACATCGCACTTGATTCTTGCCAATATTTTAAAAACTTGCAGAACTTATTGTATATCTGATAATTTAAGAACTTTATGTGTGTATTGTATCACACCTCATCTGTAAAGCACTGCATAAAAGTGTGTGTCAGCTAATTAAATACAATATTAATTATACTACTTCAGCCTCCTGGAGGTCCAGCGGCAGGATCACGCATTTTCACTGCCGCGGCCCAGGTTTGATTCCCGGGCAGGGCGCTAAACCCAGCCACTGAAGTGTTAACCAACACGCTCCCAAGCCCGGATTAAATGGGAGGGTTGCATCAGGAAGGGCATCCGATGTGAAACCTCTGCCAAACTGAAACATGCGGACCAAATGATCTGCTGTGGCGACCCCAAATTGGGAAACAACAACTATACTACTCTGAAGCGGATCGGTACTCACCTACTCAGACTGGAATTGTTAAGATGAAGTTAACAGCCCTGTTGTATTATCTAGCACATTACAGTAATGCATAAAGAGACTACTGTTTAGTGTGCACTTTTTGTTTTGCCAATTTAGTTTTTTGTCTAATCTTGTCATGAGTCTGGTGAAATTTTAGTTGAGCTTCAGGTTTGAACCATCATGGGTGGTCTACTTCTTTACTTAATGAGCTATTTGTGCTATGTCTGTATGTGTGTGTGTGTGTGGGCATTACTGTGTCTTTCTTTCAACACTGTTCATCACTTTCTAATATGGGCACATTAGGTGACAGCAGCTTCCCTGTTACCTGTCAGTCAAAATTGAAACATTATCTTTCCAGAGAGTTTTTTTGTTCAGAAAAATATCATAGGCTTCCTTTTGGTTACTGAGGTTGAGGTTTGTTAATTAGCTGCAAGAAGGATCAGCCTAACACAAGGCTCGAAAAGTAAGTGTGTGTGTGTGTGTGTTATTGTAAAGGTACTAGACCTCAACCTAATGGTCAATATGTGCAAAAAGCAAATATTTTGCTTTGCTATTCACGGCCTCAGGCACTGGCTTAGCAAAATGGGAGAGTAAAAATAACATGGAACGGAAATCTGCAATCCAATGCCTTTCACCCTATTAGCTAAACCCGTTCTGCGATCTAGACGTGATGGTTGAAACAGCTGTGAACGAGTAAATAAAACATGGAAAAGTCTTCCTCTGTCTGTCCTGGAGGGATTTTGAATGCCAAGTGCAGGACTTGTGGATTTCAGTCAATTCTCATATAACTGCTATGACCTTTCCTTATAGAAGCTGTGCAACATCTTCTCATATTCCCATAGAGCTACCAGGCCGTTCAACCCTGTGCTCCACTGACACATCCACAGTGACATTTATTGACAAGCAGAATCAGAAATGTTACAGGAAATTAGAAGTGTTTTGCTGATTAAAAATGTTTATTCTGACATCTTATCAGTTGAGCTTATTTTCTTTCTCTTTCTCTTGGGAAATCAAAGCATTTGAGTGACCCACTCAGTGTCCACCCAGGAATGTCTGGAATTTATTTTCTCTCTCTGATCACTGCAGGGCTGCATGAGGGCTTGGGAATTGTGGGTCAACTCCCATACATCCTGCACTATCTTTGGACAACTTGGAAATTCAGCTTTTGCTTTTGAACATGTCCTTAAGACCTGTGTGGAATGCAAAGGTTCTTATCCTATTCCAGCTCCGGTGCCCATATTAGGCACATGAACAATATATGACTGTTAGTGCCACTGATCTCAGGGACCAGGAATGTTGGCTTTTGTTATTTTTGGCTGTCTTGAGCTTGAGCACACATTAGCAATATACATCAGCATGCAGGTCTTAAATGTGAAATAAAGACTAATAAAATAAAAGAGAGGAAGACATGGAGAGGGCTGGAAAGTCCAGAAGAAGAGGAAGGGTCAGGAAGTTTTACCTACTTGGGTGTTTATTTTCAGCTGCTTGACTCACTTTAGTATCACAAGAGTGTGAAGAAGACAACCTTTAAGGATGTACTACACTTTCTTTTTTGAAGACCACTTAGAGTGTTTTAAAGTTAAATCTAGCACTCTGAACACAACTTAACTTGTACCTCTGGGGGAATCTAAAGAGTTCCAATTTTGTTCACTAGGAACCTTTAACCTTGTGTTATTTTTTTTTTCCAGGAGTGCATTAGTGAGCCACTAGAGAAAACGTCTCCTCCAATTTTCATTACTATAATAATTAAAGGTCATAAGGTGGCATGATGGAGCAGCAGGTAGCACCGATACCTCACAGTTCCTCGCATGCTCTGGTTTCTTCCCACCTTTCAGCTAGGAGCTGTATTGACTAAGAGACATTGCCCTTGGTATGAATGTGTGTATTCCTGTCTTGTGCCCAGTGTGACCAGGATAAGATCCATCATGACTTTGTCCGGGATGAAGCACCTACTGAAAGGGGTTGGGTCATTGAGACAGATTTGACAGGTAGATGGGAAACTACTTAGGAACTTACTTACTTAGTAGGAACTACTTGAATATTACTGCAATTGTACTGACTTGCTTCATACAAACATTAGATTCATTTTGAACAGGGCGGAAGTGGACATCATAAACAATCTTACATGAACTGATCCATAGATCTTTTTACCAAAGGAATTCTCCATAGTGGTGGTTAACTGTTTAAATGAATGCTGAAACTTCTAGGTTCAAAAGTTTTATTGTAGTAGTTATATATATGCCAAAAAGCTTTATTTGTGCTGTCAGTGTTATCTCTTTACCAATGTTATTGTGGAGAGGTGTGAAGTCTTTCCCATCACCCTGCTCACCAGCACCTAAACAATTCTCTACATACAGAAACCCAGCTGTGTCCTAGCAAATCTCTTCACAGACTCATGGTGATAAAAATAACTCATTTGTTTACTGATGGAAAATGTCTGATAAGTTTTTTCTAAATCCACAAAAACATTGCATACTTTAAACATTACATACTTAGTACTTACAAAGTATACAGCTTCTAACTCACAGGTTGCTAAACAAACAAAAAAAATCCCCCAGATATGGCAAAACTGGACGTTATGTTATCCCCTCAGGACTTGTAGTACCATGTTAATTCAATGAATTACTGTAGTGAAGGAGAGTTGATCTAGTCCTAATAGCGTTAGGGAAACTGGGTTCTGGTTTGAGGGATGAGAACAGCATTTCATCGTCATGCAGCTCTTTGCCCTACTGTTTCATCAAAATGTTTGCACAGCTGTTCTGATTATCTTTTAGCTTTCTTTGATTCACTTTCTCACAGCAAAGTTCAACCCTCCTCATCTAGTTCTTTCAGTAGACTTGTAAAATGTTGAGAATATGGGGTTTGAATGTAGTTTTTAAACATTTTTTTTTTAACAACTGCCTTTAGTGAAAGACTTAGGGACCAGAAATCTGCTATTATGTGGGCATGGTGTGTGTTAGGGGTATTAGGGGTTGCATGGGTTAGGGGTTGTATAGATTAGTCAAAGAATGCGTTCTCTAGTGGCTACTTTGGGAAGTAGCAAAATAGTTAGCAAGACAGTAAGAAGCTGGTGGATAGCGATGCTAAATGCTAAATGCACTGTTAGTTTGGAAATATTTTAGAATAGATGAAACAAATAATACAGACAATTATAGAAAACATATTCTTTTTCTTTAACGGTATATTAACACAGTGATATCACAGAATGAATCTAAGGTATGCGCCCACTTGCACCCATGTTTAAAGGTGTTATATTTACTGTCTGTTTCTTTTCATAATGGAGTCCATTGTGACCAGTCAATGTGTGAAAAAGCGCTTTTAGAGCCATGGGTTGCAATTCACTATCCATTCCCAATCAGCTGGTTTAAGGTCAGATCAGTGATGCAAGCCAGCTCAAAGAGACCAATCCAGATGATCAAAAATCCATTATCAGATACTACTCAAATGGATGCTGATCATGGTGGAAAACTTTCCGTTATGCTGCTGTAGTCTTTCATCTATCATTATGCTATAAGGGACTTGCCGAGTTGCCAGAATTTGGATTTATTATTTGTGCATTTATTGCACTCATTTATTTACTTTGTGAGTATAAAGAGCATTGTTATTTGTCATTTTATGGATTATACTGTTACATGGTGTTGTATGATATAATGTTTTCACATATCAGTATTGAAAAACTACAATGCCTAGTATTCCTTGTGCAAATATCTAATTTGTTCATCGCTAAGCCCCTTCTAAATCTGCAATGCGATGTTTCAGCATGCACATATGAGTGTGATGTGGGATGTGGTAGCTTAGTGGTTAAGGTGTTGGGCTACTGCTCTGAAGGATGTGAGTTCCATTTCCAGGTCGGTCCACCAAGCTGCCACTGCTGGGCCCCGGAGAAAGGCCCTTAACCCTCAATTGCTCAGATGTATAAATGAGATAAATTGTAAGGCGCTCTGGATAAGGATGTCTGCCAAATGCCAGAAATGTAAATGATCATGTCTCCAGAAATGTAGCTGTACAGGATCCTGATGATGAACCATTTCTGTGTTAATGGGAGTGTTTTTTTATGATAACTCCATCATGTTCATGCTCACCTCATCATCAAAGCATCACTCGAGGATTTTGATGGCCGGTGTTCATCTCTTTAATACAGTCCCAGAGACTAAATACCATAGTCTGTTGAAGCTGTTCTGGTCGCTTGTAGAGGCCCAAATCCTAAAGTCACTTTAAGTCACTTTTTTTGTTGTGTTTCTATTTTTATTTGTTTAGACTGAAATAAATAATACATTACTACACTTCTACCCTTTTGTGTCTATGCTCTTAAATGCTTAAGTGATTGAAATGACTTTTTGCCTCAGTACTCACTACTCAGTACTACTAATCCTGCAATAATCACAAGGTTTATCTTATCATGGAAAACCTTCTAGAATACAAGGAATGTGCAAACCAGTTCCCTGTCGCTCTTCCCTTCTTTGTCACTCTATTCCCTGGGGTGAAAAAAACTGAAACCGAAGAAGAGTATAAGGCAATAAGGGTATATCAATGAACTCCTTGCCAAACCAAGCACTTTGCCAAAAATCTCTTTCGTCCTTTCTTTTTCATGACTGTAAACACAATACTAATGGATCTGAGAACTCAGTTGTGGTGCCTTTTTTAAATTCCTATCTTTACCCAATGAAAACATAATCACTACAGGAATGTTAAGGGGTTTTTTTCCAGAGGAAGAGACAAACCGCTGACAGAAGAATGGGAGGAAGTGGAGAAGAAATATTTGGAGTGGGCAAAGCAGCAGGGAGAGGAGGGTGACTCTCATACTACTTCTTCTGTCAAGCTGATAAAGGAGAGGTGTTAAACTCAAATATAAAATCTGGCTAATTCCATGTAACATACAGATTAGCACTGATTCCATATTGCTTTTGTAGCTTTAGCTTCTGTAGTAGTAGTTAAGTCGTTTTCATATTTTCATTTAAGCTTACATCAGTTAATCTTTCCACACACACTACTAATAGCTGACTGTAATAGGTTGAGTATGCAAAGAGGATTATGTTGAGTGAAGTGCAGATTGACTGGAGAGAGACAGCGACAGAGAGAGAGAGAGGTGATCAGTACCCTGTATGTGAAGAGAACTGTGGAGACGCTGAGTTTCTTCCCCTCTATCGTCACTCTTACTGGCCCATTCGGGCTCTTGGGTTTGGGCAGATCCGTCGGAGGGTCAGACAGTGGTCCGGTCTTACACACAACACTGAAACAGAGGGAAAGATGTAGACACATTATGAAAAAGTACTTTCTAGAAATGATCTTTTCTGTCCCATATTTGAATTACATACACTACACATTAAATATATATCTTTTTATTATTTTGTTGTTTAAATGTACATATGTTTGTTTATATTCACTTTTGGTAGGGGAAAGATTTGCCTTAAAATATCTACCCTATATTTAAAAAAATAAACCCTAAAATAAACCCTATATTTCAACCAAAGTTACAGGTTACAATTTTAAAATAAATAAATAAATAAAAATAAATAAATAAATTAATTAACTAATCAATCTTTCTTTCTTTGATCAATAAATACACTTGTTTCTTTCTTTATTTGTTTGTTTGATTATACAACGACAACGTTCAAAAGAAGGGTTTCATCTAAGTGAGGTCAAAGGTGAAGCTTCTGGGAGTCACACAACAGTCAGTTGTGGACAGAGAGGTGGCGGTAGGTAACGCAAGATGATGTCTGACCTGTGTCTTATTAGTGCGAGTCTACTTCTATTTGTCTCTTTGAGCTTTTAGTAACTCCCTTTACTGATATGAGAGAGAGAGAGATAGAGAGAGAGAGATAGCATGCTCTCACGAGACACACACGTGCGAAAGCCGTTTTCTGTTGTCCTGGTCTTGTCATAGCCTTTTTCTATGAAAAGAGTGGACTGAATAAACGATAACACCTACAGCTCGGCTAAGATTCCGCCTGCCTCTCGACTCTTCCTCCATACCCTCACACACCGGTTTTCTACTCAGAGTAAAGTAGTTTTATTCAAATGCTAATGTTCTAGATTGGTGTTAAAAGTGTTTCTAGTAGATACACAGCATAACTGTGGAGTCACATTCTAGATAGTAAGGCTACTCGTTGGCTAATTAACAACTGGCAGCCAAAGTCAGCTCCTTAACAGGAGTTTCCCCATTTCTGTAGAACATGAAGAACTTCAGACATCTTTACTTACTTCCTTACTTCATGGATGTGAGTGTAACAGATGGCATGGCTAAATGCTGAGTTTTTTCTCTCTGAAAGCGTCTGCTTTGCCCTGGGAATCTTGGATGCTTCATTTACCTAAAAATGAATGATACTGGGAGTTCTGCAGGCTTAGTGTTTGCCCTGCACCTCTGGGGTTAAGGGTTGATTCCTGGCCTGTGTGTGTGGAGTTTGCATGTTCTTCCTGCACTTCGGGAGGTACTCTGGTTTCTTCCCCAGTCCAAATACATGGACTTTTGCTAAATTGTCCAGTGTGTGTGTATGATTGTGTCCTGCAATAGACTGGCACCCTGTTAGTCCCATTGGATAGGCTCCAGACTCTGTGTGATCCTGAATAGGATAAACGGTTCAGAAAATAAATGGATGAATGGATATATTCTGTCACTGTAACAAACATGCACATTTGTTATATACACCACTGAACAAACAAACAAGCTCTAATATGTGATGTGCAACTAATTCATATATGCAAAATTTTTATTCAAATATAAATTCACCTCCATACTCCAGGTGGGAGATGGTGATTGTATTTTATTTGCCTAATGTTGTTGAGTTTGGGTGGATCACAGAGCTGCCCACACCACAAGCACTTTTACACAAAAGGAGAGAAAAACAGCAAGAGACTTAATAAATCCCTCTCACCGTCTCAATCCCTGAGAGTTTAGTGAGGTCACTGGGGGAAAAATAGGCTGTGACATCAGTCGACTGACTGGAAGTCGTGTCAGCTCTTTTGTCTAGACTCCTTTTCTGTTTGTCTTTTCTCTCTGTGGCTTTGCTGTGATTGTTGTTCAGGGGCCACGCATTCCTGCAGGGCTAGGACGCTTCATTCCAGAGATGTTCATAATTGTACAGCCAATAGCATTCAGACTGAGTGTGTGTGTAGACTAGAAACAACAGTAATGACTACAAACTTTACTTGCGCTCTCTCTCTCTCTCTCTCTCTCTCTCTCTCTCTCTCTCTCTCTCACCCACACACATATCTGCACACATGCCTACACACATTGCACTCTTCTTTTCTGCTTAGACTGTCTTGTTTATTTTTCTGGTCTCATAAAGAATCAGCTCTGTCATCAGTCTTTCACCCAGCCAGTGCTATAAACTGAAAGTGTGCTACTTGAAGCTCTCCTCATTAAAACCCATAAAATCCCCGATGCCTGCAATGTGCACTTTCAGCTCCTCTATTTTCAGCTACTTAAAAGCACCTGTTTTTTCCCCATCTCTCTCTTAGAATCATCTTGTTTGTAATCAGTCTTTTTTTCTGGTTAGAATCAAATGGGTTTAGAGACCTGGAAAACCTCTTCAGATGGTTTCTATATACTGTACTGAAATAAGCGTCTCTATGTACATATCTCAACCAGAATAATATTTTAATCATTATGGTTATGTCCAGAGTTGTTTATTTAAGGGATCATCACTAAAGTACTGATTGGTTCAAAGTAACTACTAGTTATTGATTTCATTTGCGTTTCATTTAAGAGGGAACAAATACAATATATACATGCTGATTAACAAGAAGACCTTAAAAACCTCAGCAGAACACTGACCGTCATGTCTATTTAGCAATCACATATAAAATATAGTCAAAGTGCAAACATGAAGAGATTGCTAGAAATAATATTTACACAATAAACTAGTCCTTAAAAGTTTTTTTTTTTTACTGTCTCTGAGTTATCTCTGAATGATCTCAAATATTCTATCACTTGAGGGGGAAAAATATCACAGCATTGTGAACCACACGCTATCGATGCCGAGAGACTGGAAGGGAAATAATCACTGATGAATTCAGTCAGATTTGTTGATTGTTAAATGAGATTAGGCCAGTTGAACATTTTAAAACTGACATGCATTCTCATCTAAAGTGTGTAAGCGTCGGTATCTGATTACAAGCTCCTCTGATTAGGCTTCTGTTTATTTTGCTATGGTGTGCCACTTTCCAAAAACTTGACCAAAGTGTGAAATTCATTGTGTAAGGAAATTACGCTAGCAAAGAATTTACACATCGACTTCTTTACCTGATGTAACCTTCGCAGGCACCAGTCACGGCAAGGTTCTAAAAAGAAACTAAAAAAAATAATTTGCAGTGTCATTTTGGTAGAAATGTGTTTATGTTTAAGTCACTCCAAGATTTTGCAGAGCTTTTCGGTGATTTGTTGAAACGAAAAAGGCTCGATTGTGCTTAGGCTTTTTTAAAATTATTATTATATTTATTTATTTATTTATTTATTTTAATTTGTGAGATTTTATTTTACCTCTCCCCCTAGGATTCTTCTTTTTAAACTATTACCAGTAGTAGTAACACACACATGCAGTTACATTCTGTGATAGCTATTTTGCAAGCTCCTTTGAATAACAAAAAAAGTTTGCATTAACTGTAATCACAGTATCTTGGAGGAACTGGTCACTGACAGAACACCTCGATTTTGGTCAGTTCAGCCTCGGACACATCCGATGGGTTTTCCCCACGTATTTCCATCAAATTCAGTACATCTCAAGGAAGAGTGAAGAATATCACAGAGAAAGATAAGAGAAGACCGCTGCTGGTTGAGAGAAAGCTCTGTTTACAAAGCATCACACTCTATGCAGGCTGCACTATTACAGAAAACAATCAACCACGGAATCCATCACAGCGATATCTGACATGCACGCTGCATACACACACACACACACACTACAAATATCATTCTACAGCACAGACCTTTATTAGAAGTAGCCGAAGTGTTGTGGACCAAGCATGGACCTTATTACCCTTAATACACCATTTATTTCCACGGACAGTGTGTGTCACAGATACCTAAACAAACGGCTTATTTTTTAATACTGTAAATTGAACCATATTCAAAATGTGGATAATTATTACAACAACAATCTTCTGGTCAATGAAGGCACACAAACAAGACATTTCTAATGTCAATGCTAACAAATACATTTTGCCAAAACAATGGTCAATGGGAATAATGTACAATAATATAATACATGAAAGATTAAATAACAGTACATTTAAATACATATAAATACACCATATCCAGTTAATTAATGCAATACGAAAATGACCCTAAGTGATAAATAGGTGCTAACCTTTTATTTTTTTTTCCAGTTATAGAAGCATAGCATCACTGTTTTTGTTTTATTATTTTTCTCTCCCCGCTTTGTTTTTACTATATAACCAGATCACACACTCCTTTTCGCAGCCTGCAGCATATAAAGCACAGTTGTCTTAAAGTGTGGCTAGTTGTTAAAATTCCACCGCCTCGAAATGAAGCCAACACACACACTCACCCATATGCATAATCAAACCTGAAATCAAAACTGTATCAATGTAAGAAAAACAAAACAAAAATACTAACATAGTATAACATTTAGCACTGTCGATCCAGTTAAAGGTAGTATTCCATTGTCTGATAAAAACAGAAAGAAAAACGCTGCACTTTCACAATACTCAAAAAAGCATCTATTGTTTAGTTCGGTCTAACTGTACAGTCTTGATTCTGACCTTATTCTTATATTATTTGTTCACAAGGCATTTATTGTACATTTTGTCAAAGTTTGTTTTCATGACCTGTCACGTTTGGAACGAAGTTCATTTTGACACGCTGATATTAAACAGGAATAGTCTAGCCTATTCCTCTCTTTTCAATAGTGGCTGCTGTTGAAGTGCAGGGTGTTCCTGCACTGGATTTTCTCTGCAGGTTACACCCAGCACCACCACCGTGTCACGCCACATGATTAAATGGCTCAGACTACTACCAGCAGTGTGTACAAGAGAGTCACCATGAGTGCTTTGTGACCTCTGACCCGAATATGTGCCTTCTGTGAAGTCCAGCCGACGTAGCATCGACAGTCTTGCAGTTTACTGTATAAACAATAATGACTTTTTTTGTGGCCATGCAGATTCATATGCCCAAAATATTTATAAATAAATAACTTTAATATTCTTAACGGTGTACTTTTTTTTTTTTTATACTGTGCTGTACGTCAGTAGTAAGCAGTCAGGTTTGTGATGTGGAGGACAATGTGTCAATAAGGTGCTTGCCTCATTCTTCCTGGATCACTGTTTGAAAAGTGAGAACCAACAACATGATGACATGTTAAGCTCCACAGCTTTCCTTTTCTTGTAGCATGTAAACATAACGCAGTTCAAGGTCAATGATCGAATGCATGATTGATTATTCCTGACTGATCCAGTTTCTTTGCCGTAGCCTTTCTGTGCTCTCCTTCTCACTCCCTTTCTAACTGAGCTGGTTGCTGATGTTCAGGGCCTGCTGATACACTTGAGTCACATCATCCAGATCACCCAGTAGGGAGAAGCTGCCATTGTCTCCAGGAGATCCCGGGGGGCTGCGGGTGTTCTTGGAGCCATGGAGGGGCACAGCTGTTTGCAGTCCCCTAAATCCTGCCATCTGCAGTAGATCCTCGGCTGAGAGGCTGCCCCTGATGTTGGGTTTCGGTGAAGCGGGTGGCCAATCCACTGCCATTTTTGGGATGCCCATCTCCTCCCTGACAGTGGCCGAGGCATGATTCTGACTCTGTGGTAGGTTCGAGTCCAACGCAGTTGCCGTGTGAGATGAGTATTTTCCATTCCTCTTCAATATGCCCTTCCGCCCGGGCACCCTTTTAGGTGGTGAGCCATTGGGAGGTGGAGCCACGGTGCTCCCTAGCAGCTCGGAGGACTCACTTCGCTCTGGAGAGGAATAATAGCCAGACTCACGCTGATGGTTGTTTTTCAGGATGCCTTTCATGGGAAGTGAAGGCATCATTTTGGCTGGCGAGCCACGTGCTGCTTCTTCTCTCTCAGGACTCGAGGCGGGCTCAACATCCCTGTAGCAGATGGAGCGCCGCAACTCTGCCTCGCACAAGCTTTGGGATCGCTGATCTCCGCTGCTTGCCCGGGTTTTTAGGATACTTTTGGGCCTCTTCACGGCCGGTTTCTCCTCTAGAACGGCCCTAATGCCACCCTCGTTTTCCTTTGAGGACCTCCTGAGTCGACGGGTTGAAATGGTTCCACTGGCATTGACACTTGAATCGGGGCAAGCCAGTTTGCTTGGCTGGCTCTCGGTGCGACTCTGCCAGTCAATAAAGCGAGCCAGCATGGGTGAGCTGTTTTCTCGCTGAGTCTGGCAGTCACACACACTGGTCTTCCAGCCCCAGTTCACCCACCAGTGGTTAGCGATGTCCTCTACAGTGGCCCGGCGATCTGGGTTTACCATCAGCATCCACCGAATCAGGCCACGAGCATCTGGTAGATGCAGGCACAAAGTCAGGCTCATTGATAAAAGCACATTGAAATGTACCACAAGTAAACATTTAATAGAGAGATCTCACAGACACACACACACACACCTGATGACTGAGGGGGTTCCCTGTACTCCCCTTTGCTGATTTGGCGTATGAGCCTTTTGTGATCTCCCCCATCAAAAGGCATTGTGCCGTACACCAGAGTGTAAAGCAACACACCAAGAGCCCAGCTGTCCACCTGAAACACAGAGGAAAATTGATAAAAACCCAGACTTATATATTTACTTTAAGCTAACAAACTAGCATGTAACATTTTCTACATGCAATTTAGCTCTGCAAGTAATTCCCATGTACTCTTTTACTTGCAAAAGTATAAATAAACCACAGTTTCTTCTTATCCTGTCATCTACAAGTCTCAGCAGAGATCATTTCCCAGACACCCTTATTCACAGCAATACATATTTATATGTTGAAGGCTCAAGGAACTCACGATGGCAGCTTTGTCAGGCTGAGATTTGAATTCCCAAACTTCTGACCAGTCCAACAGCTTAACCTCTGAGCTACCTCTGCACCATTGGTGTACTTTTGTGTGTTTCGGTGCATACCTTGTACAGTTATCTGCTAATGAAGCTCACAATCTAACTTAAACGGAAGTCAAGTGTATAAAGTTGTATACTACAACCAATATTGCTGAACAGTCAGAACAGAAGAGACAAAGACCAGAATCTCTGGTTTGATTAGTAAGTCTAGAACCTGGAACTGTGCCATTACATACCATATATTATCTATGTACTTTTCCCTGATATCCAAACTAATTAAGATAAAAGCATCACTGTGATTCTGACGCCACACAGAAACAATAGAAACATAAATCATGCTTATATTCCCACTCAATAAAACCTTGATAAAGCCACTTATTGTCTGTTCTCCGCAGCCCCTGATTAGACAGAAGAACATTTTGCCAATCAGTCAGTGTTAACGGGTACAATAGCTGATTAGAGCACAGGAAAGACCACTCCCATGATTACTGACCTGTCTGACCCACAGGAGATGAGAGGACTTCTGTGATTGCTGGCACAGAAGAAAAGTGTGGAGCCTTTCCCATAGAGCAGGAAGACTGTTATGAAAGAATCACTACGGGGCCAGCGGAGGAATGTGGTGTGTGTGTGTGTGTGTGTGGGAGAGAGAGAGAGTGAAAAAAGAAAGAGTAGTGTTTTGCTGGTAATACATTTTTTCTCCAGCTAGATCTGTTGTATGTGTATATCCGAGTGCCAATATGTGTGTTTATGCAAAATTAAATGATATAAACTTCAGGATTCATGTACTTTTTTCGAGAACAGCCATTTCTTTTTAGCTGCTTGCTGACAAAACAGAGTGATTGTGTTTGGGTGCCACATTACTGCTGAATTCTGTAAATAGTTAGGAGATTAGTCCTCATTCCAGCTGGCAAACACTCTGATTGTCTAAAGTATGATAAACCAAATAGCTGACTGGGTCCTTAGATGAACCTTCATCCTCACCACGCACCAAATTTAGACTCGTGTGTGTGTGTGTGTGTGTGTGTGTGTGCACCTTCTCTGAAATGCCATCAAGGAAAAAAAACTCATTGTTGTCATTGTTTGGGTTGTATTCCCGACCCTTATCTTTTGTGTTAATGAACAGTAAAGTATGTCTGATTAGGTGTTGATGTGCCCGCAAGGTCTTATCTGGTCTTCTTGGTTGTTTTCATGTTATTACTGGAAATGATTTGGTTTAAATCTCACAGTCTTTGGTTTCGTTCAAATGTCTGTGGTTAGTAGAGTATCTATGTTATCATACTGGTACCACAGTGGTTAAATGAATTTCCCCTGAGTCACTCAATGTCTTTTAGCTTTGAAACTATTTTGCTGTTATGGGATACAATATGTTCATTGATTTGTCTTAATGCAACGCTTCATATTTTTCTCTGCTTAATTGCATGAGAGGGTATTGTGTGTTTCTCTCACATGCTCACTTGTTTGCACTTTCTATACTCCTGTGTACTGTAGCTGAATTGTTTTGTATCATGGTACTGAAGAAATGGTCTACAAGTTACACATAACGAGGAATGACAATTAAAAAAAGCTCATAGCTCATAGTGTTTTAGCTTGATAGTAATCTTAATACATGTATTCTGGCACGTGTTGGCACCAAAGGGATATAAATCTAAATTGTTTTGCTCACCTCTGGGCCTCGATATGGCCTTCCGTTTACAATTTCAGGTGATGCATAGAGAGGACTGCCACAGAACGTCTGCAGGAGCTTGTCTTTGTGGTAAAGATTGGACAAGCCAAAATCTGCAATCTGGGAAAAACAGAATGTGTTTTTTATATTATCTGATAATTATATACAGATATTTCAAATCTCTCTCTCTGTTATGACACACACAGAATTTATAGTATTTACATGGACAGAACTGTTGTAAGCTTTACCTTTATATTGTAATTGTCATCTAGCAGCACATTTTCCAGTTTTAGATCCCGGTGCACCACTCCTTTCTGAAACACATTAACAGTCATCACATTTCTATGCAATCCTGAGAAATAATTACCAACCCAACCATGACCCGGCTCACATATATCACTCATAGCTCATATCTGTATATCATCTGCAGTTTCAGAATTGCTACATCGCAATCTGGACTAAATTGTGGTGAAGACATTAATAAGTGTCCCAGCATGTGCACCTTTAACGAGAAAGCATATTTGGCTGTGTAGTAACCCATTTTGTGAGTGTTTAAATCAGTTCACTATGTGAACACAAGCTGTCATCGTTAAACACACCCACACTAACACACACGCTGCTTTTTTCCACACGTACACACACATACTAGAGGATATGCGCATATGTGTTACCCTGCACATCCCAGCATCCTGTATGAGGACTGCTGTGTCCTGACCTCTCCTCTGTGGTGTTGGTCTGCCCTGGTGTACTGCTGTGGTCAGCAGGGCGGCGGCTGGAATCCCCCAGCTGAGCAGGGGATGACATCAGCAGCCAGATGTGCTATCCCACCCCTAACCTGCCTTGACCAGATGCAAGGCTTTCTGACCAAATCCAAACATTATCCTCTGTGATCTTATGTTTATATTACTATAGCGATATAAGCAATATATAATAAGATTATCAATTCCTTCACATGTGAGAAGCCTCTTGATAACATCTTTGTATAGAGGCATTTAACAGGAAGCAAAAAAATCCAGTCTTGCCAATTTATTTGTCTCAAAATACATGTATTAATACAGTAAAAAAAGACAAATACTTGTATGACTTTTCTAACGAACAGACTTAATCCTCCTCCTCGTCCTCCACCACCACCACCACATTAAACTCAAATGGAAATATCAAAATCATTTCTGCAACTTTTACCCAGCAGCATATTTCTAATAAACATCATTATAAAAAGCATGATGGGGAAAAAAGGAAGTAGTGATGGAATTTGCTCCGCAAAATGCCTTTAAAAATCTGAATCAGTATTGTGGCAATACTACAGATCTGCTGAGACATGAACATATTTGCCACATAAATGGGAAACAGTTCCAGATGAAAAGGAACTGGAACAGTGAGTCACATATGGCTTTATCCAGATTATTTTAATATAAACAGTGCATCAAACAATATTGATCTGGGATTATATTATAACTTTGGGCTTATCACTGGTAAAAGGGTTTTTGTGCTGACTGACTGCTAGCTGAAATGACATGAGAAATTCTTTCTATGCAGTTCAGGCCAGTCATGATGATGGTAATTTTGGCTAATACTGAATTGATCGTTAGAGACAACAGTAGCAAAATCTTTCACTCTCTTAACAAACATCACTGCAGTGTTCCGTGCTAGTTAATGCTAAGCAGCTAGCTAGGCAGAAATCTCAGAGAAGATTAATTGTATGAGCTATAAAATATAAGTAAGTTGATGTCCACTGATTTAGCACCAGGTGATCCTGAGTTGCGGTAAGCTAGTTAGCTAAGTCTCTAATGTAATTTTCCAGGATGTAGTGACTCTTAGGCAAATATTTGGTTCATACAAAATAAAAAAAATAATACAAAAATGTTTGTCTTTAATTCACCTCCCATCTCCCACCTCCTTTACAGTGTGAGCAAAATGCTTCATAGATAACGTTTCAGCAAGTAAGATCTGAACTAAAACTCTGAACAAACGATATCCATTACCCCAAACACCACTTCCCAAAGCACAAAAAAAAAGCTTTACAATGCATTGACACTGGAGACTCCTTCCAAAAAATGATAAATAACGTCTCCTTACAGAAAAAAAAAATCAACATATATAAAAAAAAATATCAACAATTGTGTTGTATGTGGTTATGTGCTGCAGCTGGCATTGAAAGTCCCTGTGTAATGTTTTACTGTATGAATGACAACAGAATGTGTGCATTAATATAAACATCATAACCAGACCTTGGGAATGAATCCTTCTGACCAATCAGAATGGAGAATTAAACAATGCTGGTATTAGTGTCAGTAGCACTGACCTCAGACCAGCTACTGCTTCATTTTGTTGATGTGGGAGATGAATATATTCAATTTAGACATCCTAGTGGTTTGAGAAAAAGTTAAAATGACTGCTTTAGATGAAGTGGTTCTCTGAGTTTTGTCGTTTTTAAATGCACACACACGTAGATGTGGAGCGACAGCGCAACAGTTCCTATCAGACCCTGGCCTCTCACCTTGTGACAGTGATGTACAGCCGAGACAATCTGCCTGAAGAAGTGTCTCGTCTCTCTCTCGCTGAGCTTACGCCTCTCGCTGATGTAGTCGTACAGCTCCCCTTTGCTGGCGTACTCCATCACGATGACAATCTTGTCCTTATTCTCGAACACTGTGCAAACAGAGACGGGAAAAATAGACCCCGATTGTGATTACGCTGCTTACATTCTTTACGGTTGATTATCACGGGAATTCGTTTTAAAGCAGTTAAGCCGAGCCAAATACCAGACGGAGAGAGTCAGGCTAGGAAGCATGATTAAATGTGCCAGTTTGAGTCATTATCATCTATAAATGATTGTGTCTTATTTCAGCTCTTTCTAATGGATTTAGTGCTGGGTTTTAAGCTGGTTTAGTTCTGCTTCCTGCCGTGGCACTGTACCATGCTGCTGAGATGCCAGAGGAGAGGATGGCAGAGCTCCAGCCTCTCTGGAATCAGTCAATGGACACCACGTTTAGGAGCTGCCAGAGCTAACAGGTGTGAGGTGCACAGTGTGTGTGTGTGTCGATATGCATGTGTGTGAGAGAGTGAAAGACTAGTGAAAGTGGCTGTAGAGTGATGGGGTCTTGTCCTGGGACAAAATAATTGTACAGTGTATCCTATCAAGGACTGTTACACCACATCTATCACGTATGCTCATGTCACACATGCCTTCACCTTCACACTCACACACACACACACACTTCTAGTATCCAAGACATTTAAATTACAGTATTTTCAATACCCCCCCTTTTTTTACTACAGTGAAAAGCTTCTTGCTTACTGATCCTTACAAACAAGCATTCCCATTGATGAGCTTCCTTAGCACTTCCTGCATAGAAGCAGGAAATATAATTACATTAGCTATGCTGCCTTGAGCCAGACTCTCATATGGCCTAATCCAGGCTGTTAGCTCTCATCTGTTCTCAATCCTCACAAAATGTCTTCAGTCATCTTCAGGAAGTGCTTTATCCTGGGCTGGGGTCGTGGTGAATCCCAGGAATAATCTGTAGAAAACACCATGGACAGGATGCTGCCATCTTCACTAAATGTCTGTCAGAAATATCAGAGAAATTAGACAGATCCCTTTAGTGAGCAGCGATGACCTCGCTCAAGCGAATCTGACCTGTTTGGACTTCTCAAGTGTCTCAAATGGTCTTCTCAAGTGGTTCAGACTGATGTTGCTAAACTGGTGGCTTGTGAGGTCTTGACTGACTTTAACCTATTCATTAAAGTCTGCCATTTTGATGTGTGGCATCTCCAGACATTCACTCCCAAACTAAATTAGGTAAAAGAAAGTTACAGAAAGTCCACTGACCTTTTTTTCGACATCGAGTGGTCTGCTTTTTAAAAGTATTCTGTCAGACTGATCATGTCATTTTAAACACTGAGGTCATGTTTATCTACCTTCCTTCTATTTTCCCACAGGAAGAAAATTTAGACCGTTGTTACGTCTGTCCTGGACATGTGCTAATATCTGTGTGTTATGGAGACACAACCAAACTGCAGCAATGTGAAACAAACAACATGGAGACATAGCATGAGGAATTGTGTATATATAGATACAGTATGCAGGAGCTCTTTAGTTAGATCAGTTAGTACCAGATAGCTTGAATATAGTAACAGAAAATCGTATGGCTAGTGTGTAGTCTAGGTTTGGAAACCAACTGTGCAGTGGGTGTACTTATATAAAAAATATATATGCCTCTCTCCATTTGGCATGTGCTGCGATTATCACAAGAGTGCATACTCACTCACCTTCATATATAGAAATAATGTGCGGATGGCGTAAGGAAGACATGATCTCGATCTCCCTGCGGATGTGAACCATGTCCTGTTCATCTTTGATCTTCTCCTTACGGATGGACTTGATCGCAACCTAAAAAAATCAACAGACAGGAACAAATTAATTCATACATTTTTATTTAATTTTATTTTTTTATTTGAAATTAATACATCCTCTCTTAAGCCATGCCACATAGTCAGTTGGTTGGATCAGATGTTTGTTTCTTTTCCCCTTTAATAGAGTATTTTGATTGACAGCTGAAGGAAGATAAGGAGAACTGCAGCATACAACATTAGCACACCATGGACTCCAGGGTTAAAATATGTCTAGTGCATTTATGTGTGTGTGTGTGTGTGTGTGTGTATGTGTGTGTGTGTGTTTGAAAGAGAGTGAGAGATTAACCATAAAACAAAAATGTCTGAAGAAATTGTGTACAACTAACTGATTACTAACTTGTTTTTGCATTTCAGATTCATCATTGAGAGTTTTTTATTCACATACACCCCTGAATAGCTTTATTTCTCAGTTTAATTACTAGTATAAACAATTACAACATTCTCTGTGTAAGGGGCATTTATCAACAAATTCCCTGATTATGGTAAATGCCTTGAGTTACAGTATACGTCACTGAGTGTGGGTTTTTTGGTCATTGCAAAATGCCTTAAACATATTTTTTTTAATCTATATATTTGTAACTGTCTATACAGTTGATCCTGCCTCTAACATTCCTGAAGCATCTGTTTATTGATTCCAACAACCAACAGATATGCAGGTATTGATTTACCCTTAAAGGAAGCTGATTGATTTATTAGTCAGCTGGCAGATGTGAAGTCTACAACAGTGTCGATTAGACCATACAGGGTTAATGGGTCAAGAAGGAAAGCCTCTCTCCCTGACAGTGTTACAGACAGAACAGAGGCAGGAAGAGTGACAGAGTGTGAGGGAATTGCTTCCTGTCTCCAAGCACCCTGTGCAATGACTCATCAGCTTGCTTGGAATTCAGTCATTCTGGACCCAACAATACAGTAAGAGCTAGACCACATCAGATCAAGATCGAGAATGAAAAAAAATCATTGGTGTAAATTGCTCAGAATATTTGGATATTATGCTTTTGCTGGATGTAGGGAGCCAGTGCCTGTATATAGGCTGCAGCAGGAAAAGTTTACTTTTAACCTTGAGTGAAAGTAGGTTCCTAAAAGGACGAACAGACATCTCAGAAGGCTGTGTGCTACAGTAGTTATTATTAGCCTATTCCCCTTTCGCTCGCTCCAAACGGACATCACCGATCCGCAGCCAGCTAGAATTTATCATATCACCCAAGGCAAATATTCATTCATTCATTCATTCATTCATTCATAACATTCATTCCCTTTGGGGATACTACAGGAACGCATTGGCTCTTTTATACATAGAACTTTATTATATAAGGATAAGGGAGTGTAAGGGGATTTGGGCTTTATCAAGCTATTGAGGTTGGACATTTATTGAGTCTGAGAAATAAAATCTAGGGATTATATCTACAGGAAATCTGTTTGCATGTTCCTGTTCTGAGTCATAAAATAGACTAGGGGAAATGGTGCTGAGAGCCTAACTTCCTGTCCAACCTGTGTCATTCACAGCTCCATCCTGCTCCAGCCTTTTATGGGCAAAATGACTACACCTGACCAATGTGCCAAAAATACGATTCTTTAGAAAACCCCGCTCAACACCCAAGGGATTATTACACTCTCCAACCCAACGAAAAGTGCAACTGTTGGGCCTTTTTGTGGGCGTGTTTGGTTTATGTGTGGTGTAGAAGCACACTAGGGGCTCAGTATGTCAGAAAAGGCTTTCACTATAATCAGGGTCAAGTTCCTTTTAGACCTGACCTTAATTATAGTGAAAGCATAAACTCATTAAAGTCATATGATGAGCGAAGCACACACAGACACGCCTGGGCAGGGCTTGAAGCCTGGGCAGCAGCTACGGATCATTAAGCAGGCCTGCGTTTGATGCACATGCCAGCTGGCTTGAGGCATCTTCCCAGTGTAAGCTACGGCTAAAGGTACCTTA
This sequence comes from Hemibagrus wyckioides, assembly GCF_019097595.1. Taxonomy (NCBI): domain Eukaryota; kingdom Metazoa; phylum Chordata; class Actinopteri; order Siluriformes; family Bagridae; genus Hemibagrus; species Hemibagrus wyckioides. The sequence continues at coordinate 6,464,885 of NC_080728.1, forward strand.
ATTCTCTCCTATACAGAGCGGTGTATTGTTTAAGCAAGACAGACAACAGGCGTGCTGTTTTATCTGAGTGGCTGTTTGGAAGAAAGCCTGTACGGCCACGCAGTGATGCATGAAGGAGCTTGAGGAGGCAAGTTACACAAAATTACACACAAAACAAAAAACTCACTGAAGAGAATGGTCCTTATCTCTCTCTAGACTTGTCAGTTGGTTTATAATACTATAAATATGTCAGTGAATCCCTGGCTTTGAGTCATGACAGTGAGTGTGAGAATGAATCAGGCATTTTCGAACACTCGACTTAAGACTAGAGCAGTACACTAGAGGTCTGAGAATGCAGAACAGTTATAAACTCAATGACATGAGCCTTGTTTGTACATTTTTGCACATGTGGGAGAAAGCAGAATTTCATCTAGTCTGCAAAAATGATCCTGAGTGAATGGTATTTTAGAGCATTTCTCAGTGAATTCTACACTGTCATGTATCTTCTCTCTCCTTTCACCTCCTTTCACTCTTCACTTTCAGACACATGCACTACAAGGACAGACTCTTATAGACATAACAAAGTATTTGTTTTTCCACCAGCATCCATTTTTTTCTCCACTACAATGCAGGCATGTGCCCTTCACAAGGTGCATATCAACATACGGTCTCTCATAGGACTCACTCATGTGCTCTCACAACAGGATATTGCTTAACTTGTTTGTGTAGTTATGCTGGCACTGTACACTATCTTACGAAGGCTCAGCTGCCTTTCTTATTTATAGTGATGAGCTGTAAATAGTGTCAGGATCCTACCATGCTTGAAAGTAAAGTAACTCTGACGTGTTGTCGAAAGTGAAGCTGTCAATGAGAATTCCAGATAAAAGGAAATGTTTGTGCTCAGAGCTCACGGATTCACACACATGCACTCTGCTGCACACAAGATTAATGCACTCACTTTCTCTCTCCAGGACAGAAGTAGGTTATCCCAGTTTTCACCTATCCCTCAGTCCTGTTTTTTCTTTCTTTCTGAAATTCAACTATGAAAACATCACGTGAAGCTTTTAATGGAATGGCAGCTCAGAATGGAAACACGTGTGACTGATATTAACATAACTTGCATGCTAGCAGAATAACCTTTCACCTTTTCGATAAAACCCATACTCGCATAACCACTACAGGATGGATGATGATTTGTTCTGTGTTACTGTGAGTGCAGTAATGCTTTGCACATCCATGAGAACTAATGTAGCTGATAACCTAAAAATTTAAAATATAGACATCTAATTTTATGGAACAGCTTTTCGTAAAGCAGATACAGATCTATATGAACATGTGCAAAGTTCAAGCTGAACATTGCAATGAATGGTAATGGGAATTTACTATTTCTCTTGTGTTTTACTAAAAATAATGCATTATTTGCCACTCAAAAGTCTTTTGGGTTATTGGGGTTGCCAGGTCTGTATCAACTCACCCCATCACAATTAATGTGTATTCAGTCAAAAAATAAAGGATCCTAACTGTCTTTTTCTTTGGCTTTGGGCTTAACAACAGAGATGGAAACATTTTACAGCAGTTCCAAATACTTATCCATGAGCTGTTAACATTGTCACATATAAGGCAGCTGATTATATGCACATCAAAGAATGGTTCTCTGAGTTTTATTATATAATGTATGACATCATTTCTGAATTACTTGAATGTTATTTTCATCATTTTCAATGAGACTGGAATAAAGGTATTTTATTTCCTATAGCTATCAATGTTATTATTATGGAAAGACTGTGTTTCTGCAGCATCCACCTAAAATGCATAAGCGCATCACATTGATCACACTTAAAACTGTAAAGAAGGTGAGGTTATTTTATTTTTTAATTAATTCACGGCTACATGAGTGTACCTTTAATATGCATCTTTTACCGACGGAAGTGCATGCAGTTTATCTTTAATACACTTTCAGAGGAACACTTTATAGGTGCATCAATACGTACCATAAATTACACTATATGACCAATAGTTTTTGGACACCTGACCATCACGCTTATATGTGCTTGTTATTCCAGATTTTTCCCCCTTTATTTGCCTTTATAATGAACTACACTTTTCTGGGAAGGCTTTTCACTAGAGATGGAGTGCGGCTGTGGGGATTAGTGATCATTCAGCTACAAGAGCATTAGTCAGATCAGACAGTGATGATGAATCTGACTGACACTGATGTTCCAGTTCACCCTAAAGGTGTTCAGTAGGACTGAGTCAGAGTCAGGGCTCTGTGCAGGACACTTGAGTTTTTCTGCTCACTGTAATATTGGAACAGGTTTGGGTTTCTTAGTTCCAGTGAAGGGAAATTGTAATTCACCAGCATACAAAAACATCCTGTTAAATTGTGTGTTTCTATTTTAATGGGTGCGATTACAGTTGGTGATATTTATCCATCACACCTCAGTGTCCTCTGTTCCAGTGACCTCAGTGACATAAAAAAGCACATGTCGATACCTTTATTTAAGTATAAGCGATCAACCTGGCAACACATCCCAGGTTCTCACTCTCTCACTCGGACTTACCACGCGCCCGGTGTGTCTCTCTACAGCCTTCTTCACTTTGCCGTACGTGCCTCTGCCCAGCGTCTCGAGCAACTCGTAGCGGTGTTTCAGGTTGTGTTTGTGCTGGTGTTTCCTCACGCTAGAGCTTCCCCACGGACCCACTGAGTCCACCGCTGCAATGTCCACTGGGAGAGGTGGGTCTCCGACTGAGCTCTGGTCCTCTGCCCCTGTCCTGGACAGTGTCTCCATGACTGAAATGTCCCTCTCAGTCTCGCTGTGGGATGTATTGTGCACGTAAAAAAAAGTTAATTTGGCTCGTTGTCCTGTAATCCACACGGATTTGCTCTCGCGCAATAGTGGGTGACACTTGTGTCTCCCTTGTGCGCGCGCGTGTATGTGTTATCAGTAGTGTTTAAAATCTGGAGGCTCGGACAGTGCGCGAGCCAGTGCCATGTTCACCACCCGCCCCACAGCCGGCCTACTTTTTTTTCTCCTCCTCCACCTCTCCAATGTGAGGACGAGGAATGCAGGCTGATAGGCGGGCTTTACTGTCCTCAATTACCACGCGCAAGTGTGTGTGTGTGTGTGTGTGTGTAGGCATTTTTCATCTTTCATCGTCATGTCATGGAATATGAACACATAAGAAATATGCTACAGTTTTGACTTGGCATTTGACATTATTATTATTATTATTATTATTATTATTATTATTAATATTATTAATGTTGCCTGTGTTCCTTTACGTGTAAGCAAGCATAGCATTTATTAGCTGAATTAATAATTATGTCAGTGAAAGGTCCTTACAAATACTAACTTCTTAGTATGTGTGTGTGTGTTAAGTTGTCTTTATTTGTCACATATACATTACTGCACAGTGAAATTCTGCCACAATGCAGCACCCCCAGGAGCAGGTGGGGTTCAAGGGCCCAATGGTGGCAGCTTGGTGGTGCTGTGGCTTGAACGTTCCCCTAACGTTAGCATAGATTTCATGTTTATTTATTTTTTGGGAGCCATATAATAACATTCTAGGAACGTTCTCTGTGGGATCTTTTTCTCAGACATTCGTTCATTGTATTTAGTGCTTGTTCAATGTATTTAATGCTTTATGACTAGCACTTAGTACAGTATTTGGAATCATCCCTAGTGGTTTTAATAAATAAAATAAATGAAAGATGTTGCCTAAAGACTGATAAGACGCGTGCATATAATACATGCATATGACAGATATGTCCTATGAGATATGTTAATAATAAACTGGGAAGTGCTAAATGAAACAGGTAAATTTCAAAATATATGATATGTAGGATTAAAACAATATTCGTCTTGGATACATAGCTTCTGATATGTATCCTGTGTGCTAAGTGTCATAATGTGACTGAAAACAGTTCACAAATCAAATAATACATTAGTTATATTTAATGAAACTTTTGATTGGTTGTTAAATCGATCACTGGACCAGAATTCCTGTTTCATTTCCTGAAATTTCCATTTATACGCATACCTGGCACCTTTTGTATGAATCCACCCGTTTTTTCACGTGATCAAAAGTACTGGAGCGTGTAAATAGTATGTGTTTTTTATTGCCCAGATGTGTTCTGTTAGATTGAGTGTTTAAACTATGAATAGTGCAGAATGTCTATTCTTGGTTCGAGCTCTTCACCTGGAAAGACTACAGCTGTAAAAGGTTAAACCAACCTGAAGACAAGCGAGCTGTCTGTAGGAGAAAAGCAAGCCATCTTGAAGCTGTGAAATGAGAGAAAACAGATTGCATTGATCATAGCCAAACCACTAGTGTACTAATAACCAAACTTTATTGATGATGTATTTCATGAAGAAGAATTTAAGGTAAGTCTTTATGTATGTCTTTATTTGTCTCAAATACATTACTGCATAGTGAAATTCTTTCTTCACATATCCCATCCTTGGGGGTTGGGGTCAGAGTACAGGGTCTGCCATGATACAGGTGTAGGTGGGGTTAAGGGCCTTGCTCAAGGACCCAACGGTGGCAGCTTGTCAGTGTTGGGGCTTGAATCCCAATCTTCTGGTCAACAAAACAAAGCCTCAACCACTTAAGCTAACTCAAACCCACTATCCCTGGCTTAGGAGGGCAGTGCCTTATCATTAGGCCACTGGGGCTCTGTCCCAGAATTAATTCAGATATTAAAAGAAAAATTCATCATGGAGCAAGACAATGAACTGAAACACACTGCTAACACAACAAAGGACTTTATCAGAAAGTTTTATACTGACCAAATCCATCACCAGGCCTTAACCCTGCTGAGCTGCATTTGCTCAAGAGGAGACTGATAGGAGAAACCCTCAACAACTGAGCTGCACTGGAAAAGACTGGAAAAGCTTCACTAAAGAAGAATACAACCGTCTGGTGATGTTAGTGGCTTGACTCAGTTAAGTAAGAGATATGCAACCAAACATTGACTTATTATGTTATTTACTTTAAGTCTGTTTTTTCCCCCAGTATTTTTGCTCACATACAAGTTGTGTGGTCTGCTGATATGTTCTTTGTTGTTTCACACATCTAGATATAAAGCTTTTTGTTTCAAATCCAAATATCTTTAGTGTAAAGCAAAACCACATGCAATGGTCAACAGTGCCCTCTAATGATATCGTCAGGACTGATTTTCTCCTAGCTGTTATACAGTGTATTAGACTGTAATAGAGAAGTTTTAGAGGTTTGCTGCCATCTGCTGAAGACTCTCCAGCAGCACAAGATCAGTGTTGAAGATATTTTCTCCTCATGTTGATACACTAGAGGCTGCTGTTTTCTACCGAGCTTGACACTGGCTCTGAGGTGTGTATACTGTTTATACTGTACACTGTATTTATGAACTAGCTGATTATTGTAGATAGAGGTGCAAAGAGTACATGTTGGATGCATTTTCATCACTATTATAATATGTATGTTTATGTATATATGTATATATATTTAAATTGATCTTAAACACATGCTGATATTCTTCAGCATTTATAAATAACCCTAAGATTATCATGGAAATCAGGAATTCACTGCAAATATCATGACTTGTTTGGTGTAAAGGATAGCTAGCTTGAACTATACATGGATTTTATTTTATTAATTCTGCTTAATTACAGACAATCTTGAAGTTGAGCATCTCATGACCCAGGTCACTTTAAGCACATGCATATCATGTACACATAGTGCTCAACTGGCTATTGGTGTAGATACCTCAAATTTAAAAAATGTTCATTTCAGCAGCAAGGACACTATTATAAAAATATATATAACGTTATTAATATGACATCCAGTAGTAGGAACCTCTACTGGCCTCTTCATAGCAACTGGAGACTCACAGTAATAAAATCTACATCATATTAGAATTTCCTGTAGCAACAGTGTTGTGGAATGATTGTCCACCTTTTGTGAACCACCCTTGTGTGTTCCATGTACACGTGAAATGTTAAAGGTTCACACAGAGCAAACAAATAGCTTGAGCATTGCCTTAGGCTCTTACAAAACAGGTTAAGTCTCATGTCTTTCCTCATCCCTGGGTTCTTCTTGGTCATTTCTTTTAAATGGCACATCCAGTGAACAATTCTAGTATAAAATGGAACTCAATCATCAGTAGATTTGTATTAAATTAAAACCATTATTTATAGGTTTTACAAAGTTGACATTTTGAATATTGACCAGTGGATGTTTATAACAGTGTTATTGATGGGTTCATATATATACACACACAAATGCAGCAGTTTTCACACATCACACAAAATGAAGAATTGATCTTATTTATTCAGATCTCTTCAGATATCAGTCAATTTCTCATTTCTTTTCATCAGCTTATTATCAATCATTACCTTTAATGAGAAATAAATGTTTTGAAAACTGGTTTCCTCTATTGTGGGAAGCAAACACGGAGATAAAGAGTGGAAGATCAAGAATGGAAGTGCACGAAGAGGAATATACAGTATGCGGTCCAGCCATGCAGGTGAGAGGTGGATGCTCAGCAGCCATGCTCAGGTACAATTCTGCATTTAAGGATCTTCAAGTAGTTCTGGACCTTGTCAGAGTCACGACGGAAGCAGTAGAGGAGCTCGTATTCACTCATGGCCTCGTCGCTTGCAGGAAATAAGTCTTCAGGAGAGGTGAAGCCGTCCATTGAGTTACTGATCATCCCCAACAACTGCATCTGTGTGTATGGTGCAGTTTAGAATTAGACAGCGAACTCATTTCTGGTAGAGTTTGCATTTTAGCTCACTCGCAAAATGCAAAATTTGTAGGAATGTTTTAAGTTTCTTTCCTATTATATAGTAAAAGATTTCAAGCAAGATATTTTTGTTTTGAATTTTGGTTTTGGGAAAATCTTTAAGATTAGGAAGTGTGAGTTGTTTGAAGCTTTTTCATGACATTTCCTAATTCAAAGCGGTCCATGTAACTAAAATGTTTTGTGTGCTTATATCAGGATGCACATTATCGGCAATAGCTACTTCATCTCAGTTAACACAATTTTATTTCTATAGACAAAGCAGCTTTCCTTATGAGCAAGCCAGAAGCAACAACGCCAAGGAAGAAAGTCACTGAGATGATATGAGGATCAAACCCTGAGAGGAACCAGACCTCTTCTGGGTGAAACCGTATAGTGGGATTATGAGTATATTTTAAATACAGTGCTAGGATGATCACACTGCACTTAACCCCAGGTTCCTGACGTTCTAAACCTTTCTTTTAACCCTGAGCAGAGGAACGATTCATTAATGTAATGTAGAAGCAGGGTTTTACCCGGGGATATGAAACTCTGCTATGAAGCAGGATTATTATGTCTTTTACACTGTTAACTCCACACTGCAGTGCCAAACATGTACCAAGTGGAACAATATGGTGTTACAGTGTTACTAGATACTTTGCAATATGCACACAATCAGAAACTGAACAACACCTCTGTGTCTAAAATCATGTCAAAACCAGGACGTAGCAAGACTTAACAAAAAGACAAGCCATTATTTATAATAGGTCACACACTGTATTTATCCAGTCTTGGTAGCTGATGCTGAAAATAAGCAAATAAGCAGGTTAAGCCAGGGTTTAGGAGTGTACAGTGTGAAACATCAGATTATAAAGTGCCAGGATTAATTGTTAACCCCAGGTAAAGTATGAGCAGTGTGAAATTTCAATCATCATTAAGTGAGTTTACAGTCACCCATTGCATATGTGTGGACAACCCCTAATGATCAGAGCAGCAATTTTAACTCCACTACTCTCAGAACTGAGAAACTCAAGAAACAACGATGTGCCTTATGTGGGAAATAAATGAAATCACTATCATAAATATACCATTTTCTCCCCAGTATACTGTATTAAGACTTTTCTGGGAGATAATTTTTATCTCTTCATGTTTGTAAATAATATATCTGCACACTCTGTAAATAACATATTTACACATACTGCATTATTGAATTTTATGTTTTTCTCTCTACTGCGTAATTCTTATGTATGTCTGCGCTATCGTGTATGCACTATGTCCGTACTTTCTTCTATACTGGAGCTGCTGTCGCCAAGTCAAATTCCTTGTGTCTGTAAACATACTTAGTAATAAAGCTCTTTCTGACTTCTGACTTCTGACTTGATACACTGCACTGCACTGCACTGCACAGGAATCAAAATCAAAATTGTTAAATCAAAGCTTTTGATAAATAAAACAAGTAATTCTGCTCCATGAGCAGTAAGATTAGTCTATAACTGAACTGCAGGATGTCACTAATGTCAGTAGTGTGTACACATGATAGTTTTAGTTATTCCTAATTGATAAATTGCAGTAATACCTGTGTAATGTTGTACAGAACACTGATACATGTCTCTGATACAAATTCTTCCAAAACCCTGAGGCTGAGAGATAAATTTCTGTGCTACTGAAATGACTGATATAACTAAACTAACTTTCATGCTACTGAAATAACATGACATAATAAAATAAATGTAACTTTATGCTGGAATTCTACCACGAGCCATCGCAATGTTTCATACAATTAAGCTCTGATGAATTTGCAATCAAGCAATTTTCAGTATTCTCCACTCTGACATACACCTTATGATGTTCTATAGGTCACATACCTTTTCCATGACTTTCTCCACTCCTTTCCTGAGCTCAAGAGCAATGTTGTTCATCTCTAAAGCTTTACTGCTGATGAAGCTGTTAAAGTCCTGCTGGTGGGACATGTTCTTGTGCAGCAGGGACAGAGGATACGTCCAGGCCATCAACAGCTTGAGAATGACCTCTGTTAACTCCTCATGCTGAGAGAGAGAGAATCAACAGAGAGCTTAGAACATCTGTCACATAGAATATAAATAGGGATTGGGGATTGAGGGAGAGAGAAAGAGAGATCAGTGAACTCACAGCCAGTTTCTGTGCAGTTTCCTTGCCGTTAGGAGTTAGGATGCTGGATGTGTGACACTTGCGATACATGCTACCTATGTGGTTTTTGCCAGGCAGGAAGTATTTCTCCTTAACAAAAAATAGATTTACACAGATTAACTGGATAATATACATTTTTTAAATATTTATTATTGTGCAAACAAAACAACTTATGTCACTATATTGGATTTGCTGTTATCCACTGCACACATATTTTTAATAATAATAATAATAATAATAATAATAATAATAAGAAGAAGAAGAAGAAGAAGAAGAAGAAGAAGAAGAAGAGGTAGTATAATAATAAATTTTAAAATTGTTGATATTCGCACCATAGTATGAACTCAAACCATAAATAATAACTATTTATTTATTTGTTTGTTTGTTTGCTTGCTTGTTTTTATTAAAAAATTGGATGCAAGGAGAATAGAAGTATTAATAAAAACTGGATTTGAAGTCATTATGATCTTGATTATGATCATTATTAAGGTACTTATCATAATCTAAGTCAGTACATAGAAATACTACAATAAAAATATTAATAAAAAGGAGACAAGCTACTTACAAGCTCTGAGTGTAGATCGCTGGACAGCCCGTGCATCCTGGCCGAGTGTTGGATGACCCTGTCGAAGAGATTAGCCAGAGACAGGAGCTGGCAGCTGGCGTGTCCGTAGGCACAGATTGGCATGGTGCTTACGCAGGTACACAGGTCCAGACACAGAAACGCCACAAAGAGAACTGCTACACGGGAAAGCATGAGGAAAAGAAAAGAGAAATATTTGGTGAGTCCTTTTTGAGCTTTTAGAAAGTCGAGAAAGAGACAAATTGTTAACATTTAAGTCTGTTTTGTGTTTTCTTCTGTCAGAGCCAGAGAGAAGAAACGTCTTTTTGGGGAGGGAGAGAGAAAAAGAGAGAGAGAGAGAGAGAGAGAGAGAGAGAGATTAGGTTTTTAAGAAAAGGAGGTAGCAAAATGATTGAAAGAAAATGAAAGAGAAAATAGAATGAAAAGAACATAAGTGCATAAAGAGCTTAAAGAAAAACCATAGACCTATACACAGCTGTAGAAGTGAGAGAGAAGTATAACAAAATCCTTCCATCCAGTCAGCATGCCCTTAGCAGTCAGTACCTTGCTTTTGGTTGCTAGACATGCTGAGAGTTGCGTGTTGTTGTGATGCAACCGGGGGTTGATCTTGTATTTAAAGTGTTCAGAGCTCAAGGCAAATACAAGGCACTGTGTGTTATATCAAGTGGAAACGGCATGTGTTTGTCGTCCTGCAGTCGTCATAACCTGTAATCTGTTTCTTAAAGTGGTTCATGACGAGCAGGTTGTCCACACCCTTCAGCTTCATACTTCATATATCATCATCATCATCATCATCATCATCATCAAACATTCATATGATGACATCTTGCTACCTTTTGCGTCATAGGAACGTTCGATCTTTCTCTGGGATGACATCTGTTATAATCTGAACTCTCTTGTGGATGTATTTTGGTGGACAGCACCTAAAATAGATGGTAAAAAGATCAGTTATATTTACTGCTTGTACAGCAGATACAACTCATATGTGTTCGTCCAGAAAGGGATTTAAAGCACTGATGTTTTATCACAAAATATTTATTTTCAATAAGGAAATGGGAACCAGCACATTGAGTGCACCTTCATTTATTCATTGTGTTTAACCCCTTGATGATGCAGATAGAGATCGACCTTCCTGGAAGGCTTTTGGGAATTGGGAAGAAACAAAATAAATAAATATGGAGAATGGAGAACGTTCGCATCTGTGCAGTAACTGGAATGTAGGAATAAACCAGAATAATTTTGCCTGAGGCTGCATGGTGGCTTAGTGGTTAGCATGGTTGCCTCACACCTCCAGCGTCCTGGGTTTGACTCCTGCTCTTGCTCACTGTGTGTGTGGAGTTTGCATGTTCTGTTTGTGCTTGGTGGGTTTCCTCCCGCAGTCCAAAGACATGTTTCTAGGCTGATTGGAGTCTCTAAATTGCATGTAGTGTGTTTGTGTGCCCTGTGATGGGTTGGCACTCCATCCAGGGTGTATCCTATGTTGATGCCTGAGAGCACAGGCTCCCTGATGATCATTTCAATGAAATGAAAATGGCTGAGACCTCATTCTTTGCAGTCAGTAAGGTCATTTTTGATTCAAAAGGGGCTTGGAAATGGCACCTTGAATGCACCACAGTGCATTCATTTTTGAATAGAAAAATAGCAACAGTACACAAATGTGCCCAAAAGACTGGCAGAAAGACTTTACTAAAAACACCAGCACATTATGGATGTGTGTAGAGCCCTGAAAGCTAGTGTAGAGTGTAGAATTCTGAGATCAGTGTGTCAAACACTTTTAGTGTTTCTGTGATAAACCTCTCAACCACTTTGAAATGATCTTACAGTTTGTCACTATAGGACAAGCCCCTGAACTTCAACTCTTTTAAGTAACATAATGCTATTATTTCTTCTGATTAGTGCTGAATATATTTGTATCTGGTTTATTTGTTTGGGTAATCGCACTCACAGTGGCTTAGTGGTTAGCACTGTTGCCTCACAGCAAGAAGGTCCCGGGTTTGAACAGGCAGGGGCCTTTCTGTGTGGAGTTTGCTTGTTCTCCCCGTGCCTGTGTGGGTTTACTCTGGGTACTCTGGTTTCCTCCCATAGTCCAAAAACATGTGCATTAGGTTGATTGGTAATTTTAAATTGCCCATAGGAGTGTGTGGTTGTCTGTATATACTGTATATATTGATGGACTGGTGACCTGTCCCGGGTGTACCCCTGCCTTTTGCCTAATGTGCGCTGGGATCCAGCAGATCCCCATGACCCTAATTAGGAATAAAGTGGGTATAGAAAATGGATGGATAGACTAGGTAAGCAAGCTAACTTTAAAGCAGCAATTCCATTCCCAACCTATGAAACTATTCCGATTCAGATTCACATAAATAGCCATTTAATAAATTTTGACCAGAGTTAATTCATTATTGGGGGTTGTTACATTCAGGAATGATCAGAAAAGCTGACAGGACACACACTGAAATGCTGCTGCCACTCTAAATCGGGAGCTTTAAGCAGCAAATGATTATAATATCTCTATGATATACAATGGAGTCCATAAGTCATATTTTTTAAAAGGTGCCTGTGTGCTTTTCTTAATATTTTAGCTCCCAACAGAATGTTTAGACTGGTGCTATTCTTAGTCTGTGACTAAGTGACCACTGATAGAAACTTTTTTTGAAGTTTTGAAGTAAGCCACTGGCCAAATGCCATAAATGTAAATATAAATGTTGTAATGTCCTAGCATCTCATTCAGGGTGTAGTCTCACCTATTCAAGTCTTCCTGGGAGAGGGAACATTTAAGAATGAATGCTTTCTATCTTTTAATGATTATTAAAAGCATTTCTACACTAAAACGTACCTTATGCTAACAATCCAATATTCCAAAACTAACCACATATATCCAGATCATTCTCATGCAGGTTTCTTGCTTCCTCTTTTTCTTCTTTATCTTTTATAATATGCAATAGCCCAAGTAAGAGCAGTATGGAAAAATATGTTGGCATTAATATTTGACCCCTTGTATGTTCATGGTCATAGGCCACTGAGTTACTTGGCTTTAGTCTCTCGCAGATGTAATTCACTAAGACAGGAGAGAGAGAGAGAGAGAGAGAGAGAGAGAGAGACTTATGCTGTACATAATAACAGATTCATAAAAAAAGATTAGGCTGGATTTTTGGATTTTTTTTTGAATGGCAACCTAAAATTAAATACTACTGAACCCTGAGTACAGGACATATGTACATCATTATGGTACACAAACACAGATGCCTATTCACATCCATACAACCTCTACACACACCTTTCTCTCTCTCTCTCTTTCTCTCTCTCCAATTTTATCCCAAAATAAGCAGAAATGTGACATACTGTAGCAGGAATAATATTACCTGTTAAAGCCACAATGACTAATGACTTAAAAAATCACAGCTTCAAGGTATTATTACAGGAATTATCAGATTACTTTTAACTCCTTCCTTCCTTCCTTTTCATAACATTATGAGCAGTGAGAGGTGAAGTGAATAACATTGATTATCTCTTCATCATGGCACCTGTTAGTGGGTTGGATATATGAGGCAGCAAGGGAACATTTTGGGCAAGCGTAAGGATTTGAGCGAATTTGATGAAGGTGATGGCTAGACGACTGGATCAGACCATCTCCAAAACTGCAGCTCTTGTGGGGTGTTCCTGGTCTGCAGTGGGCAGTATCTATCAAAAGTGGTCCAAGGAAGGAACAGTGGTGAACCGGTGACATTGGCAGCCAAGGCTCACTGATGCGAAGGCTGGCCCGTGTGATCCGATCCAACAGCTGAGCTACTGTTGCTCAAATTGCTGAAGAAGTTCAGAAATTGCTGGTTCTGATAGAAAGGTGTCAGAATAGGTGCCACTGAAACAGCTTTTTTCCACTGCGTAGGCAGCAACAAGTGATCACTACAGTGCTAATGTGCCAGTAAAATGTAATCTTGCACTAAATGTTATTATGAAGAACTGTATTCCTGCCAGTGACCAGTGCTCAGGGGGCTATTTTGTTCAGATCTAATCCCTTTTACAGAATTAACTGTCAATGCAATTTATTGACTTTTGGCCAAAAAAAATCCTATTTGTCATAAAGTCTCCTTTCTAATGCAGTTGCTGTTGTTCTTGGTGGTGGTGGTCGTTTTCTTCTTCTTTTGCATGGTGGCTTAGTGGTTATTATATTTGTCTCACATCTCTGCTGTTGGAAGTTTGATTTCTATCTCCTCCCTGTGTGTGTGGATTTGTTCTCCCTGTGCTTCAGGGGTTTCCTCTGGATACTCTGGTTGCATCCTCCAGTCCAAAGACAAGTGTGGACTAATTGGCTCTAAATTGCCTTGTGTGTGTGAGTGTGTAATTGTCCTGTGATGGGTCCAGGGTGTCCCCTGCCTTGTGCCCTGAGTCCCCTCGGATAGACTCCAGGTTTTTCTTCAGGACAAAATAGGACAAGCGGCACAGATGGATATTATTATTATTATTATTATTATTATTATTATTATTATTATTATTATTATTATTATTATTATTATTATTATCATCACCATCATTATTATTATTATTACATGCTAAATGTTATTATTTTACGAATTAACAAATGCTACAATTTATTTCATTCATTATTATTTATTAATATTGTAATTATTATTTAGCATTGCATTGTTTATTATACTATGTATCACAACGTATGACTCTGTGTAATGCACCCTGATCTGCATTCAGCTGCTATCTCTAACTCCACTGTCTCACAAATCACAACTGAGTCTAGAATCTATGCTCAAGGTACAATATTTGTATCCTAGGATGATAATTGTATGTGTTGTCTGGGATGTGTGAGATGAATGTATTGGAAACAATGATTCCTTTCTGTAAATCTGTACAGAACTGATTCTGATTCTGATATATATATATATATGTATGTGTATATAGGCTCCACTGTTTTCAATGAAACCACAGAAGGAAGGATTATATATAGTGTGTGACAAAATGGAGGTCATTGTGTTGAGGAGAATGGCCAAAGGACATAGCAGGGACCTTTTAAAGGCTACCTGTGTGGAGTCCCGGTCATGAGGCGGTGACGTTGCTGTTTGACCTTTACATGGAAATGAGCACACAATGGAGCACTCCATGGTAATTCTCCTGGTGGTCCTCCACAGAACCATGCTTACACACACAGCCTTTATTTAGCTGGACAGTACATGTGGGAAAGGACCACATTTTTATTTTCTTTAAATAAATCAGAAAGCTTGACACAGTGTTCTCTACTCATCTTTATCTATACGATGTTCATGTAGCCTTTATTGTATGTAAGACTTTGATAAAATGGTTTGTTTAAATATTACAATATGCAGTTACAGTAGCTTAGATATAATTTATGGATGGATATAATTCTTTCTTCAAACTTGGTTTTGTCAATTTTTTTATTTATTTCTAGACTGTCTATAATCTGCTGTACATGTTATTCATTTCATCATCTGTACCATTTATCCGATCTATCCTCGGGTCACAGGGAGACTGTGCCTATTTCAGGCATCATCGGGCATCAAGGCAGGATACACCCTGGACGGTGTGCCAACCCATCGCAGGGCACACACACACACACACACACACTCATTCACTCACGCAATCACACACTATGGGCAATTTAGAGACTCCAATCAGCCTAGAAGCATGTTTTTGGACTGTGGGAGGAAACCGGAGCACCTGGAGGAAACCCTGTACTGTAAATGTAAAAAATAGAATTACAAAAAATTTTATTCCAGCAATTTAAAGAATTACTTACAGTGTCAAAATATAAGTAGAGATGAGAATTCAGCACAGGTGTAATGAAGTGCTGATGACAATGAGGATTTTGTAGCAATTTGTTTAATTAAATTACACTTCAGTTAAGAAGGTCTTGGCAACCCTGCTCACACTGACTGAAATCCACTCACTGCAGAAACTTGACTTAATTCACAAATATTTTATTAATAAATCTAGGGTATCTTATATGGTGGTGGCTCAAGTGGTTAAGGCTCTGGGTTGTTGATTGGAGGATTGGGGTTCAAGCTCCAGCACCACCAAGCTCTTCTGTTGGACAATTGAGCAAGGAGAAAAAATGAATTAATTCTGACCAGTCACAATTCCAGTTCAAGATATCTTCAACTCCCCTCAATTAAAGATACAGTATCTGTAATGTCTTTTTTTGGATATCTTAAATTCTATTTTAAGTAGTCAAAACTAGATTATAGATATCTTGAACTGGAATTGTGAATAGTCAGAAATTAATTGTAGATATCTCTAACCGGAATTATGGATAGTCATAATTTAGTTGTAGGATATTTGTGGATAGGAGGAATGCCATTGTGGATATCTGAAAAGTTCATTTTGACTAGGAAGAACTGATTTACGGATACCTGTAATACATATCCAGACTAGCCATTAAATGTTAAAATGGCTTGCCATAGCTGGCTCTTTTGTTTACACCAGAGATTAGCTGATAGCACTGCAACCAGACCCCACTGTACACCCTACTTTGTATCGGACCTTAAACGTTTAAGCAGTTTGCCCCTGGGATTAATAAAGTTCTTTGGATCTTGAATAAAATATTACGTCCGCTTAGAAATAACGTGAGTGGTCAAAAGTTTCCTTTAAAATATCCTGAGTGATTGAAGCTGTGGTTGCTCGCTCTGTGCCTGGATATTAACACACCCAGACATTCTCCTTCTACCTTTTTGTTAGTAAAGAGCGTTTGATTTATTTGTGCCTCCTTGGTGTTTGCACGTTCACTTTGTAAACACTGGGTCTGTAGCTCCGCCTACGTCACTCGTGACCTTTCGACGTGATTATGTATTACACAGTGTCGTGGACACGCATCCTAGAGCTAGTGCTAGACGAGCTTTTGTAGTTAAGAAGTATACAATTTTTATTTTTATAAGAAAATGAGCGATCGTTTCTCAAGATAAGAGCCTTCTTCCTCGGCTGGGATCATTTAGAGCTCTCTGAAGCTGCATTTAAACTGCATTTTGGAAGTTCAAACTCGGAGGCACCGTTGAAGTCCACTATATGGAGAAAAATCCTAAAATGCGGTTTTTATAAAACATCATTTCTTTATGACTGAAGAAAAAAAAAGACATGAAGATCTTGGATGACCAGGGGGTGAGGAAATGTTTTTCAAATTGTTGTTCTGAAAGTGGAATTCTCCTTTAACCCTCTCTGTTCCAGTGGTACTGTATCATAGCTGCCCCTGTGCTCTGACCCCTCAGTTCTCTTCTCAACTTCTTGCGTAAAACAAACTCAGAACATGAGTCGGCATTGGACTTCATTTCATTTTAACTGCTTTAAATGTTGTGTTGTCTTTTCATTGAATTTAGCTAAAGTCTTAAAACAGGACATACCAAGCAACATTGAGGGTTTGAGAGACAAGAACAATTCAACATCCAAATTTGTTTACTTTACTGTTTTATTCATCAGTGTTCATGTTCATGCACCTTTCTTAGATCTGTGTGTAATCACGTGATTCTGATAAAAAGCTTAATTTCATTTTATTTTTAGCCTTCACATTTTTTTCCCACCTAGCTGTAATAGCTCTGGTTTACCACATGATGGGAGCACTGCATCTCATATAACACTGAGTCCCACAGTAAGACCGTTTTATATACAGATTCCTGTTATAAAGATGTATTTGTTTGGCTCAGGGCCTAACACAAAAAGAGTCTTTTCATATCATTTGTCCAGTGTCACATTCCAAGGTTTGGACTCTGCATTCAAAAATGTGGATTTAGTTTACTGAATAATAAGAAATGTTATTGTATATGTACATAGATATATATGTAATGATTCTAGTATATGACCCTGTACAACCTTCTAAGTTTCAAATCATTTGTAGTGAAAGTGTAAAAACAGGAAGGAATTATAAATGTATCAAGAATGAGAATGATACAAAATGAATGACAAAACTGCTGATTATCAGACTACTGGACACTTTAATGGATGAAGAGAAGTTAATGCTAAAACCCCTGCAACAGCTGGACCTTCATTCTTCATCTAACTCAGCCATTTACAACTTAGTCTCCTGAACAGAATGAAGTTTTCACTCCATGACATTCATTTGTTTGTTGTTGTTGTCTTCAAGAAAATACTATTATTACTAAACTATTACTATTCCTTAGAGGGTTATTTTCGCTTCAGTTTAATAATCTAACTTTTATTAGATGATTAAATTTATTAGATTATTAAATCAGTAAATTTGAAGACTTTTGGGGTTATAAATAAATAAACATAGACAAAAGTTTTCAAAAGACAATCATGGTATATACAATATTTACAATCATAGGTCTGGGGTTTATTAATGCTTTCTCTTCTTCTTCTTCTTCTTCTTCTTCTTCTTCCTCTTCTTCTCCCTCTTCTTCTTCCTCTTCTTGTTTTTCTTTCCATACAGCATTTTGAGGGTTTCCTGAAAGAGAAGTACAGAAGTCAGAAATTTGTGTCTTTTGAGGTATTTTTTTTTTATTCCTGTGAGTCAAAATCAGCACATGTCCAATTTTGATAAAAGATTCTTACCAGCTTGGAACCAGCTTCTCTTGCCTTTAGTAGAGACTCCATTACATCCACCTACACACACACACACACACACACACACACATGAGAAATGAAGGATTAGTGGGTGGGGTTTTGTTTTCAATTGGCAGAAGGTAATTGTTCATATGAAAGATATTTATGAATCAGATATAAAAATGTTTGTGTTTGTGTATGGGTGTGTGTGTGTGTGTGTGTGTGTGCTCACCCATGCACGCAGGCACTCAGGATCCCCAATAACATCCATTATCATGAGGTTGTTCTCTCCCTCGATTAGCATCAATGTAATCTTTTTGGCAAGAGTAGGGTGGATTTTCAGAGGAAATGCTCCTAGCTATCCAATCATGTAAAATGGGTGGGGCTTAGACTCTTTCTATGTGCTAATATTGAGTTACCAAAGCAGAAAAACATGGAGTAAAATGCTGAGCTGCTGAGCAGGAGTGTATACGAGTCAGATATATATGTGTGTTTGTGTGTATGTGAGTGTGAAACTAACAGGCCATCTGGATCTGGTCGTCGAGCGACGCAGACTCCAGCATGTATATGGTCAATGGTTTCCGAGGTGTTGGAGTTGTGGGTGCATCCTGGGAACAGAAGATATTATTATTATTATTATTATTATTATTATTATTATTATCATTATTATTATTATTATTATTATTATTATTATTATTATTATTATTATTATTATTATCATTATTATTATTATTGCCCAATTCTATAATTACACACTATTTTACACTATAATTGTAATATTAAACATACAGAGTATTATTAGGGTGTGTGTGTGTTCTTACTTTTGTGATGTCATCCAGCTGCACATCTTCCACATTTGCCACAGATGAAGATTGCTCCTCATCTGTGGCTGTGGCTTTAGCAGTATCTGCCACCTCATGTGCCGGAGCTGGAGCTGTCTCAAAGACTTGGATAATGTCCTCAGAAGGAACTGTCTCGAAGACCGGGACATCTTGTACAGTGTCCTCAGAGGGAACTGTCTCGATGACCAGAACAGCTTGAACAGTGTCCACAGAGGGAACTGTCTCAATCGCAGTGACAGAGTCCTCAGAGGGAACTGTCTCTATGACCGGGACATCTTGTACAGTGTCCTCAGAGGGAACTGTCTCTATGGCCGGACCAGCTTGAACAGTGTCCTCAACAGGAGCTGTTTCAGTTGCTGGGACGGATTTGACAGGGTCCTCAGTGGAAGCTTTACTGAAGGCTAGTGTCTGTGGTGCTGTGGTGAGCTGAAGGCCAAACGGCTCCTAAGCCTTCTGATGGCTTCTGATGCCTTCTGATTCTTCTTTTCTTAAAACCTCTTCCACATAAATCTTCTTCCTGCCCCACATCCTGCCATTCATGGCGTTCTTGGCCATCTCGGCTTCCTGGGAAGAATTAAAGCTTACGAAGCTGAATCCCTTGGATCACCCGTTCTCAGTCATCACCTGTAGGAGGCAGGATCATGAGGAACAATGAGCACAGAGAAAGTTTTACACTCTCTAGAGTCAGTAAGCGGAACTGGAAACAGATTATTGGGAATAAAATGGAGAGATTATTAGTTGTAAGTTACCTTGGCGCTGGTGATGCTCCCGAATTGTCTGAACACCATGCGCAAACACTCCTCATCAATGCTGCTGTCAAGGTTCTTGATGAAGAGGTTGCTGGCCCGGTGTTCGGAGCTGGGGCAAGCCTCAACCCTGCGCTCTTCACGATCCTTGAAATATTCAATGGTGCTGTAACAGAACAGTCTTTATCTAAAACCTGCTCTTAGATGTTATGTCTCACAAGCAAAATAACAACCTGATGTTGACTGAAATACTATCACAAGACCAAACAGAACCTCTGTTTCAATAATTAATGGAGTTCAATAAATATCAAATGCAGTTAGTTTAAGCACAATGTCAAAACATAGTAATTAACATGTGGCTTATACTTTGCGGTTGTTCAGCAGCATCCCATTGAGCTGCTTGATGGCCAACGCCTCTGCCTCCTGTGACTCGTATTGTATATAGCCGTAGCCCTTTGAGTCCACGACCTTCAGGAGAAACACGGCATGTCAACACTTAGTTTATTTCAGAATTACTGGCACCCTTAGTAAACATTCGTATGAAAAAATTATTGAAGCATTAAAGAATTTATTCTAAATTAAAACAAATAACTCTTATAAAAATATATTTTTCTACTGCTTAAGGCACCAAACCTGACTATATACAGTATCTCACAAAAGTGAGTACACCCCTCACATTTTTGTAAATATTTTATTATATCTTTTCATGTGACAACACTGAAGAAATGACACTCTGCTCCAATGTAAAGTAGGGAGTGTACAGCCTGTATAACGGTGTCAATTTGCTGTCCCCTCAAAATAACTCAACACACAGCCATTAATGTCTAAACCGTTGGCAACAAAAGTAAGTACACCCCTAAGTGAAAATGTCCAAATTGGGCCCAAAGTGTCAATACTTTGTGTGGCCACCATTATTTTCCAGCACTGTCTTTACCCTCTTGGTTGCCACTGGAGTCCTCTTCCACTCCTCCATGATGACATCACAGAGCTAGTGGATGTTAGAGACTTTGCGCTCCCCCACCTTCCATTTGAGGAGGCCCCACAGATGCTCAATAGGGTTTAGGTCTGGAGACATGCTTGGCCAGTCTATCACCAAGGCAGTGGTCATTTTGGAGGTGTGTTTGGGGTCGTTATCATGTTGGAATACTGCCCTGCGGCCTAGTCTCCGAAGGGAGGGGATCATGCTCTATATGCTTCTATATGTATGATCTATATGTATTAGCACTCTAATAATCTAATCAATGCTTCAATGCTGCAATTATTGGAACCTTATCTCTCTCTCGATCCCTCTCTCTCTCCCATCTCACACACACACACAAACACACACTCCCTCCATATTTGTATCTACCCGTATGACTTACTCACTCTTTCTGTCTTTCTAACAACACTTTCTCTCCATCCATCACTCTATCAGTCTACCTAAAATAAGTAGAATCACAAAACTCCCGCAACATTGGCATGTGACATATGATAAGGAGAACTACATTATGGGCTGCATAATTATATTGCATTATTATATAATGGTATATATACCAGTGTATATATACCATTATATAGTGCATATATATAATGGTATATATACATATACCTAGTGCATGGTAATCTCCAAAATATTTGCAATCCTAAATTTACAGTGACATCGTCACTGAGAATCCATTACAGGTATTTTGTTGATGTGGCTTCACATGCACAGTAATCCCCAAATATATGTGGGTCCATATACCTACAGCAACATAGACGCAATATGCTCTGTTCAGTAAGGAGGAGTGTGGTATATATGTATATACTGTGCTCTTCTAGTTGAAGCATTTATTCTCCTTTATTCTCTTTGAAGCCACTTTTTACTGACAAATTGTGCACGCAGGTGTGTTTGGCGTATAACAAGGGCAGTGGTGAGTTTGGGAACTGTCTTGAAGCAGAGACCTGTGATAAACTCCATGTCTGTGAGAACTACATCAGAGGAATATGTGATGGATGCAGCAGATGCCATGATTTATACGAGCCTCATCCATTCAAAACACTGCAGGAGTGGGTGACGTGTTGGAGACCCCTAATCTAGATTAATTATACTGTCAGTAATGACGTGACATTTAATGCTGTTATTAGGCTGTTATAAGGCTGTTATTAGAGATTATGTGAGTGTAACACTGAACCTTTGAATAATACATTTTAATTCTAGATTTAAAATACTACATTTCATATATTTAATATACGTCTCAGCCAAGAGTGTTTTCTTTTTCTGCAGAGTAATGGTGGACTTTAGTTCAGCGTTTAACACAGTCATCCCTTCCAAGTTAGTCAGCAAACCTGGAGACCTGGGCATCAATGCATCACTATGCAACTGGTTCCTGCACTTTCTGACCAACAGGCCCCAGCATGTTCAGATAGATCGCCAATGCTCTTCCACCCTTATTCTTGGCACCGGAGTACCACAAGGCTGTGTGCTGAGTCCCTTCCTCTACTCTCTCTTTACCTATGACTGCAAGCCTGTACATAGTTCCAACACCATTATCAAGTTTGCAGATGACACCACGGTGAATGGACTCATCAAAGACAATGATGAGTCAGCGTATAGAGAGGAGGTAGGCCGTCTAGCTGCGTGGTGCGCTGGCAACAACCTGCTGCTCAACACTACGAAGACCAAGGAGCTCATAGTGGACTTCAGGAAGGAGAAAGGTGACACACACACACCTATTCATCTCAATGGAGAGGTGGTGGACCGTGTCACTAGCTTCAAATTCCTGGGTATCCACATCTCCGAGGATCTCTCCTGGACTACCAACAGCTCCAGTCTGGTCAAGAAGGCTCACCAGTGCTTCTTCTTCCTGAGGGTTCTGAGGAAGAACCATCTCTCTTCAGACATCCTGGTGAACTTCTACCATTGCACCATCGAGAGCATCCTGACCAGCTGTATCACTGTCTGGTATGTGAGCTGCACTGTGTCAGCCCGGAAAGCGCTGCAGAGGGTGGTGAAAACTGCCCAACGCATCGTAGGAGTTCCACTTCCTAAGATCGAGGACATTTACAGGAAGCGTTGTCTCAGCAGAGCACGCAAAATCATAAAGGACTTCTCTCACCCTGCCAATAGGCTCTTTGCCCTCCTGCCTTCTGGGAGGTGCTACAGGAGCCTCCGGGCCAAGACAAGCAGGTTTAGGAACAGCTTTTTCCCCACAGCTGTTTCTTTGCTGAACTCTGCCTCCACCCAATCACACACGCATTGACTGAACACATTATTATCAGTGTATATAACCTTTTTCTGTATATAACCCTTTCTGTGTAAAGTTTACATATGCAAATATTTATCATGGTATATAATATCTTCCTCATTGCATACATTTAAATCATTGCACTCATTGTACATAACTCCTTCTGTGAATACTGTTTACATATTTAATTATTATCATGGTATACAATACCTTCTTTATTGCACCACCTATAATCATTTGCTCATTTGCACTCATTGTATTTACCTCCCTCTGTATACTGTTTATATAATGTTTATATATGCAAATTATTTATTTGTTTATATACTGATTATATATGCTAATTATTTGCACTGCGAAAATGCACTTCTGGTTAGACCTGCTAACCGTATTTTGTTGCCTTGTACCCACATGTGCACTGACAATAAAGTTGAATCTAATCTAATCTAATCTAATCTAATCTAATCTAATCTAATCTAATCTAATCTAATCTAATCTAATCTAATCTAATCTAATCTAATCTAATCTAATATGTCTTTTCCATTTCCAAAATTCCTGCAGTTTTGAAAGCTTGAGTTAAAATACAAAATAAATAATATTCATATTGTGTTTTTTTTACACAGACACATGTGAAAATGTACATTTCTGCTTGCCCTATAAATGGGAGCAGTGGGATGGGAAGAGCTGGAAAGTTCTGCCTGATAATGAAGAAATAGAAAGAGCATTCTGTGATCCCACTCAGACACACAGGTATATATTCATTATTACATATTCCTAGCTCCTGTTAAAGTCATGCTGAAATCGGCACTGGACACATTACCCATCAGCCCTTGCATGTCACATGACCCTGCATGTCTCACTGAGCACTCATACCTCATTTCCTCTAATCAGCTCCTATTTAAATTCAGTGTGTTTCTTATGTCCAGTCTTGTTTTGGTTGCTGTCAGTGCAGAAAACCCCGCTTCACAAAGATATGATGTTGGAAAAGGAAGCAGAGCTTTCAGTGCTTTTGTGGCGATGTCAGGACACTCTGCCTTGACTTTAATACAGACATTATCCATAATTAGCAAGCATAATTAGCTCTGAGATGATATGAGGAAAAAACTTTGAGAGGAACTCAAAAGTGAATCTGGGTGACACTGCATAGTATAGTAAATCATTCTGTGTGTGTGTGTGTGCTGGTCATTCACGTTTATCCTTCCTAACACACTGGCAAATTTCACTGTACTGTAATGTATATGTGACATGTAGAACCTTTTTCTTCTTCAATCAGAGCTGTTTTTGTGGCACCTACACAATATCTATCCTGAGATGCTGCACTAACACAGTTCATCAAAAAAAAACTGGTCAAATTTCCCCATCTGTATGCCTCTGCTAAACAAACCATTACTGAGTATTGCATTATTGAGGATTTCCTATTACAAGTTGTGCTTGGACTTTAAACATCTCTCATGTAGCTTTCAAACCTACTGTTTTGTGCAGCACACTTCAGAAACAAAACTATATTTTAGACAAACACCAATTTCCTATTTGCTACAGGCTAGTTCCAGACTATTAAACAGGTAAATGTTTGTTTTAATCAAAGGTCAGGAACCTATTCCTAACAAAGACAATTTGTTTTTTTGTTGTTTATTTTGCTTTCTTTTAACTTTAAAATAAAATATTTATCTATCTATCTATCTATCTATCTATCTATCTATCTATCTATCTATCTATCTATCTATCTATCTATCTATCTATCTATCTATCTATCTATCTATTTTTTATTTATTTATTCATTCATTCCTTTATTTATTTTTACACCTTGACTCTCCTGTTTACACCAAAACTGTTTCTCGGGGGCTCCACAGGGTTAATATTCATAGTTGAGCTGCTGTAGCCAGACCTTTGGTCACTCATGCCAATGCCAAACATCAGTTTCTCTGATGAGTCCACTCTGATGAGTCCACCTCCACTGTCTTTCCCATATCTGGGAGAGTTATGGTGTGGAGAAGCCCCAAAGAAGCTTACATACCACCCAGACTGTTGCATGCCTAGAATGAAGCATGGGGGTGGATCAGTGATAGTTTGATCTGCAATATCATGGCATTCTCTAGGTCCACTGCTAGTGCTAAATAGGTGTGTCACTGCCGAAGAATACTGAACCATTCTGGAGGACCATGTTTAAACATTTTACTCTGAAGGTGGCTGCCATGTATCAGGATGATAATGCACCAGTGCACTGGTGACAGATTGATTTGATGAACATGAAATTGAAGCTAAACCTCTCCTTCACAGTCAACGGATCTGAATATTATTAAGCCACTTTGGGGTGTTTTGGAGGAGTGAGTCAGGACATATTTTAGTGAATCAGTTTTCCTCCACCAGCATCATGTAGTGACTTGACCACTGTTCTGCAAGACAATTAGCTCAAAATCCCTCTGGACACTGTGCTGGACACTTGGTATCTGTCATTACCAAGATGAATTGATGCTGTATTGGCCGCAAAAGGAGGGACTACACTATAATAATAAAGTATTGTGGTCTTAACCAGGTATGTCAGGTTGATGTTGGTGAAGGGGGAGACACCTGGGGAGCCACATAAATTTTGTCAAAGAGCCACGTGTGGCACGCGAGCCATTGGTTTTATACCCAAATTGTTTTTATCCCCAGAAGAATTGCTATCTCCTCAGGCATCTTGGTGAAAATGACATTCGAGGTAGGTTTAGTGCACAGACTATTGAGGTCGCCGATTATATTTCAATATAAATCTGGGAAACTACAGCTCTTGCAAAATGATACTTCCAAAGCAATGTGGCAGTCGCACACACACACACACACGTAAGATATAAGATATATCTAAGATATGTATTTTGAAAAGTACGTTAGACAGTATTCTGAAATCATATAAAATATTAAGTTTTTATTTATTAATAAAGCATTACTTACAAAAGCATGCCTTATCATATTAAAACCATAGATGTACTGATAGACAAGTACATAGATTCACCTGGAAGAAATTGGGAATGAAATAAACCTTTTTATTTATTTATTACTTGCAATGA
This sequence comes from Hemibagrus wyckioides, assembly GCF_019097595.1. Taxonomy (NCBI): domain Eukaryota; kingdom Metazoa; phylum Chordata; class Actinopteri; order Siluriformes; family Bagridae; genus Hemibagrus; species Hemibagrus wyckioides. The sequence continues at coordinate 6,490,722 of NC_080728.1, forward strand.
CACATTACTGTTGCTTTAAGAGTTGTAAAAAAAAAAACATTTTAAAAAATTGAATTGCTCTTAAATGCTGTGTATGAAACATATAAAATGTATATTTACAAAAAGGTTAGAATATGAATAAGAAAATTGTAAGCAGAACAAGTGTACTCATGTTGTGCAATTACTGACAGGAACGTTATCCTGCATTGGGTCCAGTTTTGTACGATTAAAAAGTCTCAGAGATGTGACTCATGCATGCGAGATCAGCCTAATGCCAGAGTAATGGTGTTTAGTTTCTGTTCTGGTCTAGAGCTCCAGAACTATACTCAAGTCCTACACTCAAAGATAATTTCACCTTTATCTAGCTCTCCGTTCTCAGTCTCCTGTGTTCTATTATGAAGAACGTGAGTCAGAATAGAGGACACAGCTCCCCAAGTGTATTGCATTTAATGCTGCCATCTGTCTGTGATGCCTCGAGCTATAACAGCAGGTGCTGGAGGGTGCATGCCGATGAAACCAGTGATTAGAGATCAACTTCTCTCTCTCTCTCTCTCTCTCTCTCTCTGCCAGTACAGTTTGATTTTAAGTGTTAGATACCAATTTCTGTCCCCACAGTGCTTTAATATATAATGATCTCTGTTGATATAGTGTAATTGCATTTTTGACGCCGGTATCTCAGGGTATCTTGACGTGTGAAATGCAATTCTTGCTTGTCCCTTGTGAGAAGGTAGTGACTATATGGACTTTACAGAAGGTACACCTAAACACCACCACCACCGATATCTTTGCCGTCATAAATCCATTTTATTTATTTTTTTTAGAAGTAAGCACAACAATAAAAGGTGGTAATAAATATAAAAAATAAATGAAAAAAAAAAACAAACATGACTGGAGAGATTAACATAGGCTTTAAATACTAGATGCACATTAGTGGAATGCACTGTATGTATAGTGTATTTGTGTATTATAAGGTGTTTCCTTTGACTTTCATGCCAGATGGTATACACCAGCTCATTTACTTGTTTGGTAATTGCCAATCTGCTAGCTGCGTACTCATGCAGATCCGGGGATCACTGCATCTGCAACATATGGATCATTCCATTCAATAATAATGATAATGATATTTATTCATTCAAATGCGGCAAATACTTTTACATTTATTAAATGATTGGTTTGCAATAATTTCATGTATTAATAGCGTATTTGAAGAAAACACAATATCACATAATTTGTACATTCCTTAGAGATGCACTGTTGGATGCACCTGTCAAACATTTTGTTCCAGATTGATTGGGATAAGGTCTGAACAAAGCAGCTCTTTGCTGATAGCACTAACTCTTTCCTCTTTTGCAAAGCACTGACGTAAATTTACGGCATTTTGCCGATCCCCTTATCCAGTGCGACTTTTATCTCATTTATACACCAAAGCATTTAAGGGTTAAGGGCCTTGCACAAGGACCCAGCAGCAGCTTGGTGGACCTGGGATTCCAACTCATAACTCACTCGTCCAACACCTTAACCACTGAGCTACCACTTAATGTGATATTTGGTGTCTGAAAATGAAGCAGTAAAACTAACTATAATGTCGTTAGTACAGTAATTGCGGTGCACCAGATACATTATACATGCATTGCTATTATACATTATGATCTCCCATGACCTTGAGTGTAGTAGAGGTTTATTACACAGCTGTGTTCTCTACATTAACACCATTGTTTTGTTTGTGTGTCATTCCTCTGATTTCCGTGCAGGTCAAGACTGGGGTGGATATAATAATTAAAATGTTAGAGAGGTCAATAAATGGGGGAATGACTCTGTCAGCATCATCTATCATTCCTCTCTCTCTCTCTCTCTCTCTGTGTGTGTGTGTGTTGCGGAATGTCAATGAAGCTTGTGTTTTTCCTCTGTAAAATCATCAGCAGGTAACAGATGTGTGCTTAATACCCTCCGATGGCGCTTGAAGCCGGCAGTTGAGCAACATATCAAATGCTCTTCAAAGTGTATTGTAGCTGCATCTGTCCAGCTGTTCATGTGGAATCTATGAACTTCTTATTTCACTAATGACTTATGCTACACATTAAAGGTATAAAAGATTCATGCAAGGTCACAATCATCAAAGCTAGGACATTCAGTGCTTTATTATAATATCTGAGGACTGCTACTATGCCATCAATTCACATATACTGTATATAGAGCTAGAGAGATCCTGATGCTCTTAACGATGGTCTAATGATGCTTCTCATTTATTTTTTTGTGGAAAAATGTTGTGGACAATTTATTGTTAGCAGTATACTGTTTATAGCCTATATTTGGGAAATCAACAGATAATGTTCTTACACATTTTCTGTCTTGGAATTTCTATCTAGATTTACGCTGCATTTCTTGATAAGAAATATAGCTAAGAAAGTAAAGAGTTATCCTGGAAGTAAGGTTAATAATATGTGCTTATAAAGGAAAAATAAAGAAAGACTTTTTTTATTTTTTACAATACCTGACTGCAGTAGTGTTTTCAAAACTGCCATTTGACCCTTCCATATGTGCAAATCAGATCTCTGATACCATAGCAACATCAGGCCCAGTACTGCTCGATCAGCCCACAGTAAACATCTCTCTAATGCTTTTCGTGTCATGAAGTTAAACAGCACAAATTAGCCTACTGACATGTGCATATTGCACCATTCAGACAAACATCTGTGTCTTTTTTCATTTTCATTTCATGTTGAAGTACACAGAACAATAAACTGCTGTGATGTTGGAATATAAATTTTTTGATTCCCCTGTGGTCCTCACTAGCAGTCTAGACTGCTATGATCTGAACTGCATATATTCCTCTTTCATTTTATAAGCACTTATGAGTAACATATCCCATCCCAACAATCCCGATTGTTAATTAATCCCAAAGTAGACTCCCCTCTGTTTCTGCTATAGCATATAATTGTGAATAAAAAATAAACAAAAAAATAAAACGTGTACTTACACTATATTAAAAAACGTTTTTGGACGTCTCTCTTTACATGCACATGAATGTAATATGGAGTTGGACCACCCTTTGCAGCTATAACAGCTTCAACTCTTCTGGGAAGGCTTTCCACAAGTTTAGGAGTGTGTTTATGGGAATTTTTTTTACCATTCTTCTAGAAGCGCATTTGTGAGGTCAGGCATTGATGTTGGACGAGAAGGCCTGGCTCTCAGTCTCCACTCTAATTCATCCCAAAGGTGTTCTATCAGGTTGAGGTCAGGACTCTGTGCAGGCCAGTCAAGTTCCTCCACACCAAACTCACTCATCCATGTCTTTATGGACCTTGCTTTGTGCACTGGTGTGCAGTCATGTTGGAACAGGAAGGGGTCATCCCCAAACTGTTCCCACTAAGTTGGGAGCCTGAAATTGTCCAAAATGTCTTGGAACTAAGGGGCCGAGTCCAACCCCTGAATTCAATGATTTGGAGGGGTGTCCCAAAACTTTTGCCAATATAGTTTATAACAAATGAAGATTTGAAAATGACACCTGCTCTTTTTCCAATATCAACTGTTCAGTAAGGATTAATCTCTAAACTCGGCTCACACGAGTTGACCCTGATGTGGTCTTCTGCATCAAGCTCATCCACCTCAAGGTTCGTGCATTCTGAGATGCTTTTCTGCTCACCACGGTTGTACTACAGTGCACTAACCGTTCTCATATGAGCATCCTTATCAATGAGGCATTACCAAAGTCACTGAGATCCCATTCTGATGTCAACTTGTATGTGCATGATTTCAATTAATCATACCACATGAATGGCTGACTGGATAATTACATGGATGAGCAGGTGTACATTTGAAAAGTGACCCATGAGGTTATATATTGATTGACTGATTTATTCATTCATTCATTGATTCATTCATTTATTGACTGATTGATTCATTTTCAGTTTCTGCTGTATTCTTGAATTCTTGGTGTGAGGCAGTTTGCTTTAGCCACATTTACCTCAGTAAGCATGAAAACAAAAACAAAAATGGACACCAAACATGCCTTGGTTGACTGACCAACGGAAAATCGGTGTAAATGTACGGCATTTCCCGCACTCATCTCCCGAACACACATTTCTCGGCATGCACCGCAGTCTACCGGAAGAGGGCAGGAGTGAACGTGTCTGTGTCTGTGTCAGTGTCTTACACTGAGCTCGTGCAGCGCACTCATTCCCAATCACTCCCGGGCCGGAAAGGAGTGTCTGTGCACCTGCCGCTCTCCTGCTCATCCCTCTGTGAACACCGGACATTACCTCCTTGTTGCTTTTACCCCGGACCACACATGGTGTCTCTTGTGGAGTCATATCCTTCGTTTCTGTATTCTCCTGCACTAAGTTTCTGCACTGTTGGGATGATCACGCGCGTGCTTGTGTTCCGGAGTGCTCAGTAAAGGCGCGCCTCATCGCTCGCGCACCACCAAATGGACTAGTCGTTTTTGTTGTTTTTTAAAAAATCATCCACTATGGCTTTATTACAGATTTCTTTTGCACTCTTTGTACTATCAGGTGAGTGAATTAAACAGCGCTTCCGATCACCTGTTATATAATAATACAGTGAAAGAAATGCAGGTTCTAGGTGATAATAATAACGCAGTCTACTTTAATTGATTGGCGCGAGCTTGTATTTTAGACTGATTCCTTGTGTTCCACTGTGGCGTCGGTGTTATGCCATTAGTTATGATTTCATTTGGTCTGGTTTCCTGCTCATGTGTTTGTTTGTTTGTTTGTTTGTTTGGTTGGTTGCTTCAGTGTGTGCTGTAGAGCTGGATCCTGCTCTTCGTGTGGACATCCTTAAGGAGCTGAATGTGGGAGAATCTTTCTCCGGAGTTTTCCCAGTACAGGGTTTCCACAATGACACCACTGCATTTCTGTTTAAAGGTACGGATTTCGGTAGCTCTATGCATGACACAAATGCAATGCCATTTATTTTTTACACCTTTGTCCTTTCCATCAATGGTGTCCACACTTCATTCAGTTTAAGACTCTTACACAGGAAACAACAACAAAACCCATTCTCAGTCTTTACTAACTTTCTAACATACTGTAAATAATTAAATAAATAAATAAATCTAAAAGCAAACAGTAAATGTTTTTGTGCCTGACTCCACTGATGATTTGTGGATATTTTTTATTTTTTTTAAAATCTTTTTTACATCATTCATGTCATGATTTTTTCCAAAATCATCTTTGATGATTTTTTTTTCATATCATATTTTATTAGTTCCCATTTTTATCATACACCCATCCTATCTATATTTTACATGTTTAGAAATTTTGTTTTTTAACATCCGTCCAACATTACATTTTCTAATAAACTCCTTTACATTGCAAAAGCAAAAAGTGGCATACTGTTTTTATTCTTTTTTTTTTTTAACTCTTTAACTTTTTAATATTTAACATTTTCATGTATATCATTTAAATAAACAGAAAATATGAAGAATCTGGATTATGTGTCAAAATATTGAATGCACAAAAGGGTTATGCAAAGCAACTATGTAATGAATCGCCCAAGTATGCTGTCTGACCAGCTACCAGCTTCCAAAACACAGGCTAAAGCTGGACCATCTTTATCAACTGGTTGATCAGGGTAAATGTTTGAGATTTTCCATTTGTTGTGTTATTTTTTAGAAATTATGTAGGTATAGTAGTTGTCCTTTAGCAGCTGAAAATGATGGTTCATGGTGTCTGGTCAGACTAAACTGGATATTTATTAGTTAAGTTGAGAACTCAGTGTCCAGTAGTAGGTGTCTGGCAGTCTACCCCCCCCATCCCTTTGACTGTTTCTTATATTATTGAACTGCACAACATTAAACATTCAGTGATTAATAGAAAGCATAAAAAACAGCCAAATCCATCCGTCTACTTTCTGTGCCACTTATCCTACACAGAGTTGCAGTGATCCTGGAGTCTATCCTAGGGGACTCAGGGCACAAGGCAGGGGACTTCTTGAATGAGATGCCAGCCAATCACATAAAAACACACATGCCTATTCACACACTACAGACAATTTAGAGATGCCAGTCAGCCTACAAGGCATGTCATTGGACTGGGGAAGGAAACCTGAGCACCTAGAGAAAACCCAGACGAAGCACAGACAAAGCACAGACGGGAGGCAGACTACTAAGCTACAGTGTCTCCCAGCCTTTTAGTTCCAGTAAGAAGGAATTATAATGCTACAGCATACAAAAACATCCCATTCTTCCAACTTTGTGGCAAAAATTTGGGGAAGAATCTCATATGAATGTGATGGTCAGGTGTGCACATTTGACCTTTTGTCATGAAGCTAAAGTAATTACTAGAGTATTTTACAGAGAAGCTGAGAGTTGACCTTGGCATTAGCTCACTCAGGAAGTAGGGTTTGCTCATTCTCACACTGTCAAAACACACCTTTGTGCTGGTCTATCAGACACAAACATGCTCATCTCCCAGACACCAGTGAGAGATCGCCTCGTAAATGTATAGTCTTAGAGGTCATGTAGTAGTGGAAGGTTTAACGGTTGATGATAAATAAAAAGCCGGCCAAAACATTTCCAGTGGAGTAGTAAAGGCGGTTGATTTATATAACACATAACTTCTTGTAAAGCTGCTGCATGTGTGGCCATGGTTTCTAAGCTTGTATTTTATTCATTTGAACCATTCATTATTCGTCGTTTCAGATAGTTTTGTATATTTTCTATAGTTCTAAACCATAGGTCAACTTCAACGCCAACAATATTGCAACTCGATCACTCCGAGAACGTGATTAAACCCTGATTCATCGCCAGCTGACGGAAATGAACCAGACTTGCTGCATATTTATAGGTTGTGGATTTGCTGCTAAACTGACAGGCATGGCACAAATTATAGACAGAGCCATGGTACTGCAAACACTTCAGTAATTTCTTGAGAAAAGAACAGCTGGATATAGTTACTGATGTTCAACTCATTATTTATTACATTTTAGTATATACAGTAAACATGCTAATGTCCATGCATGCTTGACAAAACATTTGTGTACAGTATATTGTTCGTTTTGTAGTTCTGAATCCTCAGCTATTTTTGGTTTTTGCATGTAAATTGGATAAATAAATTCTGTTCAGTTTTGTAATGGTTAGTGGTTTGCATATTTGTTTCACACCTCTGGCTTGTGGGGGTTTGATTCCATCTCTCTCTCTCTCTGTGTGTGGAGTGTGCATGGTCTCCCCGGACTTTCCTCAGGGTGTTTTGGTTTCCTCCACCACTCCCCCTATGTTGTAGGCTGATTGGCATCTCTAAATTGTCCAGATTGTGTGAGTGTGTTTTCCCTGCTGTGAGCCGTCACCCCCTCCAGGGTGTCCCATGCTTTGCCTTGTGTCCCGAGTCCCTTGGGATTACAATCCAGATTCCCTGCGACCCTGTGTAGAATAAACTCTACAGGAAATGGATGGATGTTCAGTGTTAAAGCAGAACTAAATTAAACCAAATAGCCAACAAACCAACAGTGTCCATTTCACTCTGACTCAGACAGACTCATAGGTCCAGAGTGAATATTAGGTCTAACTTCTCTTCAGTTTATCTTAAAGTCATGATTAAAGTCATGACCTTAAACATGTGACTCCCAGCATGCTTCGAGTTCAAGTTTGGGAATTTTTCCCTCTCATAATTACATGCCTTATCTGTTTATGTTCACTGTATTTCCTAAATAATTCACAGTTGTTACTGAATAATTCATAGCAGCAGTTACTGATGAATCTGCTTGGAGAGAATTAACTGAATAATGAGCTGAAGACTTAAAGCCTTAACCTCATTTATGATCAGAATGTGTCCAATCTATCTTATTAACAAGGCGTCTATTTCCATGGCTTTAACACAGTTAAAGAAAGTTCTTGATAAATAAAAGGAAATGAGACTCTGATGTACTTTAGGTCAGTGTGCTTGAGGTTCTACTACTAGAAAAGTAATGGGTCGTGAGATGATTATGCAATTGACACAGTTGATGGTATGAATGAAAATGTCTTCCTCACATATCCCAAGCATTATTTTAATGGGCGTAATATTTGGTTCGCAGTTGATAATCGCAGGATTTCCTTCCAGTTGATAAAAAGACCATATTTCCTCTGATCTGAGCTGGATTGAGATGATGTCTATGGTTAAAAGCTGTATACAAATAAAATTGAATTGAATTGAATGTAGATATAGCACACAACACTGCAAATCTAGGATCGCATTTGAATTGTACTGTATGTTTAAAATCCTAGGTATAAATTACAATTTAATATTATTGTGACTGCACAGTTATGGCAGTGATATAATACTAAACAAGCCAGAAGTTATAAAGTCTTGAAAACTGTAATAGTGTATGATTTTTAAAGCAGCATGTTTAAAAGCAGGTATAATTTATCTAAAACCCAGTTGCTGCAGAATACTACTTAAAAAAATCCGGTTTAGTATAAAAAATAATTGAGACACAGGATGCTTTATGCAGATGTCTTTCATTAATGGTACAGTTAATGAAAAAGTGTTCACAAAGCTCTAGGACATGAACCAGTTAATATTACCTTGATTATTAAGACACATCTGCTGGCTCCTCTCCTTTTCGCCTTGTGATGCAGTTTGCATGGACAATGCAGAAGAACCTCTGGTATTTTCTATAAAGGATTCATCTCACAAATGGATTTTAAAATGACATTGAAATAGTCAATTCACAGCAAACATCTGGCATCTAAGCTGCCAGGCTAAGCGTACAGCTGCTTCGCAATGGCACAGATCTGCTCTCCACTTAATCTTCATCTCTCATGAAATATGGATCATAAGAGCAGCTCAACAGCAGGCAGGATGGTAAACAGGCCAACAGCCACCTGTGCTGCTCCACAGGTCCATCCATTATTACATTTAGTAACTGCTATTACACACCAGATATGGAGTGCTGTACTGTCGGCAGATGTGTGTGTGGGGGATAATGCAGAATTCTGCAAGCGGAAAATGGATGTAAATAAAATCGACAATTTTGTAGTAGAGGAATATAAGGTTTTAGTTTTATGCTAGTTGATACGTGTAAGTGTATGTATGTTAAAGTGAAGGTATGTATGTAAGTATATTAGAGTGGAGGTCTGGTGAAGGAATGCTAATGCTGAAGTTACATATCTTTTAGAAACCACTAGGGTTATAGCATCGTATAATAATAATAATAATAATAATAATAATAATAATAATAATAAAAGCTTTGCTGTCATTACGCTTGCAGGAGTTACACTCATGTTGAATTTTATGACTGGTCTTCTCAACTAATCCCCTTGTTTCTGGACCTGATTCAATATAAAATCCTGTTATATGTGGTGGAAGATCACATTAGACATCAGTTTCATCTTAGCAACAGTACAATTACAGCTGAGAGGTCTATGTGCAGCTAATATAGGTGGAATGAAGTCTGCCGGTATGTTTGTTGGTTTTACAAGCCTATATACTGATTTTGTTCAGTTTCCCTGTAAAAGTAAATGCTGTCTATATATAACACTCATGAAAGGAAAAAGATAATTATTGATAGAGATCTTATTCACCAAATTCATTTTAAACACAGTGGCATACAGTATTTCAACCACTGAACCCCAATATCCAATCACTATCCACCATAAATAAATTCACTTTACTGGACATTATCAACATTTACGTTATTTACTGTCCAGTGTCAAACAAATGAGGATGAGGTTCCCTTCTGAGCCTGGTTCCTCTCAAGGTTTCTTCCTCATATCATCTCAGTGAGTTTTTTTTTTCTTGCTATAACCCCAGGCTTGTTCGTTAGAGATAAATGTTAAATGAATAAATATTAACTTCTATACTTCTGTAAAGCTGCTTTGACACAATGTCCAATGGCACAAGTGCTATACAAATAAACTGAATTGAATTGAATTGAAAAAGTTTACTGGTTCAAGTTTAGTTGATTATAAGTTCATATAAGAATGCAATAACCATAAGCTAATTTTGCGTTGGAGTGATGAGTACATTTACCCGAGTTGTTTCCAGAATAACCAAAACTTGACTCACAGACGCTCATGAAATGATTTGTGTACTCACGGTTCATTTTTAATGAGCATGCTCACTGACCCTGCTCCACATGCTCGGATCAACCCTTCTCATGCTCTCTATTACAGACACCGTTTAATCAGCATGGAGGTGGCTTTGGACTGAAGTTGCCACGGAAAGAATTCATGTTAAAACTATAAGCATGTTCAGAAGCGATGATGCTTGTACTCAGAAGCTGGCCAAAATAATTGCACTTGACTATATAGTGTACGGTTATAGAAGAGAGATGATTTCACAATCTCTGGTGTCATCCAGATGAGGAGGGCTTCCCTGTTGAGTCTGGTTTCTTCCTCATATCGTCTCAGGGAGTTTTTCCTTTTCCTCACCACTTGCTCATTAGGAATAAATTGAAATTTTAAACTCGAAAATTTTTATTCTGAATTTTCATACTCAAGAGATATTTTTATATCTCTTGTTAAAAGTGCTATAGAAGTAAAACTGAATTGAATTAAATTCATCACCATAGCTTTGTCCTGTTACTTGATAGCAGAGGTGATGCTATTAAAAGTTCTCACGAAGACAATAAAGGCGCAAACTGGCTTAAGCGTCTCATGCACGCTTCAGGACAAGCACATGGATTCATTCATTTTATTTAATGAACTGAATTAAATCTATCTGTGGCTCCAAATCCAGTTATCAATCTCCTCAGGTCACTGAATTGATTTAAGAGAACTTTGTCTTTTTCTCATCCTCTCCAAATATAATGCAGCTGCTTGACATTGTTCTGAGAGGGAGGATCGAGTTGCTGCTAATTTACTGTCTATATGAAGCTGAAGCCTGAGGCTGGATGTTAGCTGTGTGTGTGTGTGTGTGTGTGCTCTGTCTATGTTGAGGCAGTCTGCCAGCTGACACACTACACCTCATCTCTACTTTTAATGACATCATCTTGACCTTCTGTCTATTCTATTGCACTCATGTCCCTATTACCGGTGCCTTCGCTCAAAGTGACAGAGTTGAACATCAGCTAACATTCTTACACACACACACACACACATGTCACTAGTGTTAGCTGGTGAACCTTTCCTCGGTTAGATGGCAGTCAGAGGAAAATTGAAGGGTCGATGTCTCCTTGTTAATTCCATATTAACTGAAGCCGAGACATTTGTTCATTTGTTCATGGAGTCACTGTAATTATGCATGAATTATTTATCAGATGTAAAGATGTGCAGGTTTATGAGAGGAATGTGAATGAGTCGGTGTGCATTTTGCTGCTTTACATGTGAGTCATAGACGACAGGACAGTCAGTTGCAAACCACACAGCCATGGCAGAAATCACAAGGCTTCCATTTTCTGCATCACATTTTGCTCATGATGATTTAATGATGATTCTATAAGCAGCATGCTGTAAAAAAACAACCAAACAGCACAATTATTGAAATGCTTTATCGACTGTCATAAAAACAGAATCAATAAGAATACGAATATACTAACAATAGAATTTCCATAAAATTACAATATAAATAGAATTTACTGTGGAGGTGGGACAGGGATGATGTGTATGGAAAAATATAAAAATGAATATATGAATGCAGATCGGTGGTAAAACAGTATGACTGCTATGAATAAGGTGATAAAGTGCAGATAAACACACACACACACACTCACACACATATTATGATTCAAATTCAACACTAGGAAACTACTTCTCCTTGCCTTTAAAACAGGATTCCCCAACCTTTTTTGTACCGTGGACCGGTTTGATACTGGACAATTTTTCGGTGGCCAGGGTGGGGGAGGAGGTGGGGGTCGATTCACGGGGGAGTTCTATAGTGACATTTGTTTTTGGGTCAGTTTAGTGTGGGTTAGCTTGCGGACTTAACTGATATATGGATAAACCCACGACGGGAGTGCGGCACGGGTGGAAGTAGCAATTCTTTTAAATAAAAATACATATAATTTTTAGTTATATATATAAAATTATAAGTTTATTGTTTCTTTGCGGCCCGGTACCAGTCCACGACCCGGTGCTTGGGGACCCCTGCTTTAAAAGACGTAATTTCTTCCTAATATCTTCTTTGACAATAATATATTTATGAACTTTTGAGAAATAAAAAAATGAAAAAAATATTGTTAAATGTAAAAACCCATCACAACACATTGCTTCCCTGAGGTGTAAATATAACACTGCTGTAACATCCATGGTTGCAAAAACCCCCTCTATCTTGCCCAAGGACAGCTTCACCTGACTGTACTGACTCTGGACTCGAGCTCAGTCGCACATCACGCATCTCATTTACACACAGGTTTAAGGTTTCATGTGTTTGTTTGCACACTTTGCGAAGTCTTGCCAACTGTCTGACAATAATTCTGCTATATTTGATTGATTGAAGTTTCTCCTGATTTCTCCTTGCTTTTCTACCTATGCTGTTTGTTCCTGTTATGCTGTGATTGATTATTTACTGCTTGTTGAACAGCTAGCGTGTTGTACACATTAGAACAGATACAGTAAGTAGTGTACAGGACTGAGACAACAGAAGGACTAGGTGATACCCAAAACAGAAAATCATCTAAATAAAGTAAGATCCCAAGATCAATACCACTAAACCTGGCAGAAAAATCAATGAGGGATGTCACTTGGTCATGTAGTGTGCTGGGGCTGATGGGTAGCTTAGTTCTGAGCTGGTTTTGGTGCTACCATGACACTTTTTTTTTAGAAAAAGCTTCACTAAGTTATATGAATACTGTAACCAATGTTATTCTGTAAAAAGAAAATAAACCCTTATAGCATATTCAAGCTGAAATGATCAGATTACTATTGCAAATGTTTTCATTTGATGCCATCACTTTTATTGATATGGCCAGTTATTATTTTTTTTTTAGGAGACACCAGGTCATCCCCTTACATCCACTCTTCTGTGTGCTGTGTAATATATAATCCTGCACATACGCACATACAGAATTATTTCCCGTCACACTGGGACACACGCATCCATTCTGTCATTACCATCATTCTGTTCTCAGCTCAATCCTTGTTGCCAGACGTCTTTTATCTGCTTCCTCTGCATTATGAATGAGATATTGTGGAGGGTGACATGAGGTGATTGATTATAAACACAGCCAACAAAAAGCAGGGAAGTGATACCGAATGTGGACGGACCAAACAGTGTCACTGAGATGGAAATTGAGATAATAGCTCGAGAGAACAGCAGTGGAGGGTTATGCTAGTTTTGCTTGCGAACCCTGTGTGTTTCGTTATTGAATTGTGATAGATGGATAGTTTGCTTCCTGGCGCGTTATGTTATTGAGCATCACTTAGAAACCTGCACAGTCATGTTTACCTGCTGGTTGTTAAGCTTTCTGACCTTTTTGACAGAATTAAGGGGAAGACTGGTCATTAAGATGTTTGAAGACACACACACATCCACACACACACACACACAAATACACTGATGCTTTCATTCTTATATACAGTTTTTAATCCATTTGAATCGAACAATGGTGCATTTCCACCTTGGTCCAGTTTGATTAGATGGGTAAGAAAACTCACGGGTCCCTGCACTAGCATGGTTTTATTGAAGTGAAAATATGATTTGACCTGACTGCAGGATATGAACCAAACCTGACATGCATTTTTGATTATGGGCCACATTTTACTTTAGATGTGAGCTGCCAACCTGAGCTGTGAGCTACAAATTGAGCCAAATGACACAGATGAAGTGCTGCAAGAATGCCATGTGTTCTGGATCAACATAGATAATGAGAAAATGAAAGCTGGATATGATAGACCAAACCACACATTAATTGTGATTATTAATTGTGAGTTGTTTTTGGTGTGCCTATATGTACAGGTATAGAGGTAATGTGAAACTAAAACAAACTGAAGAAGAAGTAAGCTTTAATTCAGTTTAATAGGCGTGAAATCATCCTCAGAGTCACTAAAGACACTATTTGTACTATTTGTAGAACTCCCTAGAGCTCTACAGCTATGATGGCAGCAATGTATCTCTTTCTAAACAACTTTAATTGGAATACAACATTACTTAAAAAAAAGCATGAGTTTTTGCGACGACTTTTTAAGTGGATCTTTAGTTCAGTTATGCTAGCTGTGAGCATAAGTCACATGACTTGTCCAATTATCCTTAATTCAGGTCTACATGGGTTGCAGAACAGGTGCTAGCATTAGCTGCTGCCAGCCACCAGCCTGTGATCATAGCATGCCAAAGCTAACAACATAATGTTTGATGATCCGTGGCGAAGAGCACACACTGCACAAAACTTTGTGATGCAGATAAACACTGCTGAATTTTAACACAAACACCAAATCTACCTACAGAATGTTTCATTTTATTTGTTGTCAAGTGAACTGCTAGTTGCGGGTAAATATAGCAACCAGCAGTAGGAATGCCTAATAGCAACTGGTGACTTTGTTGGTGCCCATGGTATCTACTCAAAATCTGATTTAGAGCTTTGCATTAATCATTTAGCAGCAGAATAATTTTTTAATCAAAGTCAATCAAGTGTACAAAATAAGCTAGATAATTTTATTGTTAAGTGCTGTTGTTTATGTGGAAGCAGCTGATACTTGCTGATAAATTGGCAAATCAAGGAGGCAAACATTGCAGGGTCCATTAGAGCAGAAACAACAACAAAATAAGTGGTGTCACTCTGTGCTTTAATACTAGTCTAAACATTTTTATTACGTTATTCGGACACGTCTATGAAATCACTTTAGAACAAAATCCCAGGTTGACATTTGTTTGCAGTCTTGTGGACTTTAGGGATTAAAACTTTAATTAAGGGGCTTAAATACAGTGAGTGCTACGACTGGATAATTATCTGAAAATATTGGGCCTGAAAATATTCTCCTCCTAAATCCTATTCACTATTTTTAACCGACACCAAGACTTACAGTACAGCACCCTACAGCAGGGTTTCCCAACCGTTCTTGTACCGTGGACCGGTTTGATACGGGACAATTTTTCCGCGGCCTGGGGTTTGGGGGGGATTGATAGCGGGAGCTCTCTAGTGTCAAGCAAATGTTTCTGATATAAATGTTATTCTGATATAACTATATTTAAGACCTTTTTTTTCTGATAAAAACCTATAAACTCTATTAAACTATAATATTGTGCTCCAACTGATGCCATGCTTGCTGATATTGTGGTCTATAACTCCTCCCCGAACTGCCCGCTGCCCTGTATCTTGCTCACTCATTGGCTGTAGGTCATCGCTGAGGTATTTTTCAGTCAGAACTCCTTTCCTACTGCACGATTTTGAGTCGCTGACATGTCCAGATATTTAGCATGCCAAATCAGATCGTGTCTTTGATAATTTGCACTGCGTGTCTCTCGCGTGCTTGAGCTCCGATTTCGGGCATTTGTCTATATGTATATAATTATAAGTTTATTGTTTCCTTGCGGCCCGGTACTGGTCAGCCCGGTGGTTGGGGACGCCTGCCCTACAGTACCGTCTGAGTAGTACTTTCATTAATGTGCAGAAAGTGGTCTCATACTCTCCTGTACTTTACAGGAATAATTTAATCATGAATAAATGTCATGTAAAGACCTATTGCCTAACTTGCAGCAGAAAAGTCAGCTCAGCTTTCAGAAAAAGTGAATTTATCGAGGAAACCTCAAACCTGCAATATTAGTTCAACTATTCTGATATTTGTTATATATTAGCATTTGAATATTAGCAGATTCTACAAATATAACATGGCCCCACGCATCTAAACACTTCCATGTTTGAGTAATTCGATCATATTATCATTTGATGCTTGTATTTAGATGTTAATACCAGGTATGGTTTGAACCGGGCCAAAGATTTCACAGGGCTTTATTATTTGTCATGCATTTTGCCAGCTAGCAAACTGGATGCTAGCTAGCAGATGAAGCTATGACCATATGGCTGTGTTAAGCTCATGCACACGGGAGAGGTATTTAACAGCAGGTTAATATTGGTGGCTCAGTAATATCTTAGAATTAAAGCTCAACTCATGCTAGCAGATATAATGAAAGATACCTAGCATTAGCTGTAATCCACTAGAACACTACACTGGTTTATAGAAGAAGTATATAGAACCTGTAGTTAAATAATATAAAAGAAAAAGAAAAAATCAACGTTTATAGAATCCAGACGTGATTTTATTTTTAAATTCATTAACTGAATGCTGATGTGGAAGTGACAGCAAAACAAAACTAGCTAGCATATTTACCAACCATAAAGCTAGCTTACCTCAGGATGCTTCTTAAATATTTGATGGCTAATGACCTTTGCTTGAAGACAAATTAGCACAGCCTGTCCGTCTCTCTGTCTGTCTGTCTGTCTTTCTCTCTGTCTGTCTGTCTGTCTGAATGAACAAACAGATTAGGCTCATCATTTTATTTCATTTGGTTTAGAGACTCACTGGGGCAGAAGGTAAATAATGAACAGAAGATGCACTGTTCTGGTGTGTGTGTGTGTGTGTGTGTGTGTGTGTGAGAGAGAGAGAGAGAGAGAGAAAGAGAGAGTGTGTGATGGGATCAGTAAGTGAGTGTGTGGACAGGCAGAAGGCAAACGTTTGCAGTGTTTTCACAGAGCTGATTTAAACACTTCTCCCAAAGGAGAGAGCCGTGCAGATAACTCTCTCTCCCTCTCTCTCTCTCTCTCTCTCTCTCCCTCTCCCGTATACACGCTCTCTTTCTATTATTCATCTCCCTTCTCACCACCTCACTCTCTCATATGTATATGTATGTGAGTGAGTCTGTGTACTTGTGTAGGTCTATGTGTGTGTGTGTGTGTGTGTGTGTGTTTGCAGTTGTGTGAATTTGTGTGTGTGACTTCTCTCTTGCTCACGTCATTAATAATCTCCGTGGCTCATTTGTGGTTGTGTGTTGTTTGACGTCAGCGGCTGGCAGCCTTTAGATTCGATCAC
Organism: Hemibagrus wyckioides; assembly: GCF_019097595.1. Lineage (NCBI taxonomy): Eukaryota > Metazoa > Chordata > Actinopteri > Siluriformes > Bagridae > Hemibagrus > Hemibagrus wyckioides. The sequence goes on from NC_080728.1 coordinate 6,507,598, forward strand.
TTCAGAGAAACACATTACTTGATTACTATTCCTCCTGTTCACAGCAGAAATCAGTGAGACGTCTCCGATGTAGTAATAGCGTTTAAGAATTCTGGATTGTAAATGGTGATGTATATATTATGATTATCAAGGGATCTGTGAATATGCTGGTTGTTTATCACCTTTTTAAAAAAAAAAAAATAGTATTGTAAGTCTGATGAATAGCTTCGCTCTGCTGCTGTATCAAAGCTGTATCTGATATGGCAAACATTTTGTCATATCAAATATGGTTTTGTTTTATGAATACAAAAAAAAAGCTTGTCTGGATGTTAGGATGATTTCCATTTTGTTTGGTGCTGACTATTTCGAGTATTAACACTGTGAGTCACACATTCAGATCTTCTCCATTGCACTCATCAAAGCTCCTCAGATCCCAAAGCTGCTATGGATAGCTGTCCATCTGCTGCACGTCCTTCATCTGAGCCCTTCACTGTTCTAGCATCAGCCTCCAAACTGCTTCCAAGCTGTCAGTCTTCTGTGTGAACAAATTGCTTTTGTTTGCTGAAAATATTCACTCCAATTCCATTTTTATTTATAGAGTGCTTTTAAAAGTGGACATTGTCACAGAGTAGCTTTAACAGAAATATGGATATGGATTTATGCTTATCCCTAATGAGCAAGCCAGAGGCAACTGTGGCGAGGAAAAACTCCCTGTGATGACATGAGGAAGAAACCTTGACAGGAACTAGACTCAAAAGAAAATGAATCCTCCTCTGTGTGACACCGGATGGTGTGAATACGAGGCATTACTCATACACAAATGTATGCTATAAAGTCAAGCAGTGCATTGAAAGGATCTTCTGTATGAGCGTCAGTCATTGTTGATTTCATTAGTGCTTTTCACTTCAAATCAGTCATATCCAAGTGAGGTTATCTACTGAATATTGAATGAGAATTAAGTGTAAACAGTTTTCAGCAAGAAATCCTTAGGCTGTTCAGGTGAGAATATCCACAGACACTTCAGGGTATTGTGTGTTGTATTGTGTGTTACCAGCTCTTGGCATTCTTCAAGCTATCCATGTCAGGGCCATTCTCAAAAGCTGTGAGTGGTTCTCAGGTGAAGGAGGCTCCAGTCAGAAATAGAGGAAAGATCTGGCAGATCTGAAAGACAGATCACCATCATTAACTGGAGTAATATGTGGAGTTAAAAATGGCCAAAAGTATAGACATCTGACCATACGAACATCTCACCCATATATGGTTGCCAAAAATATGGAAGCACACAATTGTCTAGAGCGTCTTTGTGTGCTGTAACATTACAATGGACTGAAACCTGTTCCAGCATGACAATGCCCCTGTGCACAAAGCCCCTGGGCTCCATGAAGACATGGGGTGTTAAGGTTGGAGTGGAAGAACTGGAGTGAACACCTTTTGGGATGAACTGGAACACCGACTGAACCCCAGACTTACAACATCAGTGTCTGATCTCAGTAATTCTCTTGTAGCTGAATGATCACTAATCCCCACAGACACGCTCCAATCCGGAATAGGATGTTCACTAAGTACATACAGGTCTGATTGGTTAGGTGGCCACAAACCATAGGCCATATAGAGCATCAATCATTTAGTAGAGTTGTCTGTAAATGTAAATTCCCACAATTTTTGTAATCGTGATTGTCTTTGTATTCACATTGGGTTGCTGGTGAATGGCAGTCACCTTTAAAGCACCATGTACGCTCACAGCAATGTGGTTTGCATTTAGTGACGTCGACAAACAGCATAAAATAACACAGAGTGTAAATCGTCCAGTAAAGCAGTTCAGCCTTTACAGCATACAGCATCCATGGTGCTACTTCATGGATCTGAGTTGAATTGCTCTACCTTAGTGTTTCTTTATCCGTTGTGACCCCAGGTAATTACAGAAGATGAATAAAAGAATGATTGAACCCAGTCATAGCTGGTATAATCATGAATCAGACATATAAAGATGCATTATTATGCATGTGATGTTAGATTATTAGTTAATCAATAAGATAAATAATAATTTTAATTATACATGTTATTTATATAACCCCTTTCCACAGCTCAAGGACACTTTATATTCCAAAGCAATAAATAACAATGCAGAAGCCACAGACAATAAACAAAAGTGCCATACAGAAACAAAAACAGATCAATGAAGGCAGACAAGGACAACAACGAAATCAAAGATGGAGATAAAGTCAAACAAAAGAGGAGTAATATAAATCTTTCAAATGTTAGGGGAAATAAAGAAATAAATGTGTCCAGGTTGTTATGTACATAAAGAGTACTTTAAGCATCTATATACAGTAAAATTCTTGTGCACAGACCCCGTTTACAATGTAGGCAGTTATAAAGTGGTGTAGTGGGTAATATTGCACATATCCTGTGTTAAAATAGTATAGAAAGTAAGAGAGGGTAAACAGAGTAAACTTTGTATGTCAATTGCTGCAGTTGCTGTTTTTGCACACATTTCAATCTGCTGCTAATATAGAAGTGTATATGTTTACAAGAACCTTGGGGATGCTTTGCTGCAGCAGGACCTAGCCAGCTCACCATCATAGAATTCATTATGAATTCTACATTGTATCAGAAGGTGCTGTAAGACCATCGGTCAAAAAATTGAAGCTAAAGCGGAACTGAACCTTGCAACATAACGATGACCCAAAACATACCAGTAAATCCACCAAGGACTGGCTAAAAAAAAGTAAGAAATGGAAAATTCTGGAATGGCTGAGTCAAAGCCCAGATCTAAATCCTATTGAGATCCTTTGGGGTGATTTGAAACGGACTGTGCATGCAAAAAAAAACCCAAACATCACACAGCTGAAAGAATTTTGCTTTGAGGTGTGGGGGAAACTGGTAGAGGCCTAGAAGAAACGTCTCATTGAGGTTATTTTATCCAATAGTGGAAACACTAGCTATTAGGGCATAGGGTGTCCTAACTTTTTCCTGAGGTGAAATACTCATTTCTTTTGTTTAATAAGTGAAAAGAAAGTGCTATTTTGTTGTTTACATGCACCTTCATCTACAGGTACAAATTAAAACAAGATCAGAAATTGACATGTTGAAATTCCTTAATAAAGAACTGAATGTTCAATGGAGTGTCCTAATTTTTTCACATGACCGTATACTGGTTGGCGCTATTTAGTATATTTTGTGTATCTGTCCTGTAGTGTTTTGTATTGTTTGTCTTTTTGTCTTGCACTGTTTGTACTAGGTTGCACACGATGCACTTTATGTAGCGCTGTGTTGTTTTATGTAGCACCAGGGTCCTGAAGAAATGCTGTTTCATATCATCGTATACTGCGTCAGATATATATGAAATAAAAGCTGCTCGACTCTTAAGTGTCCTAGTTGGAGATATTGCACATAGAGTACCTTCAGAGTCAGAGACTGATATTTATACAGTGCAACCATCAGTGATAATGATAAAGTGCACTACATGATGCATACAGTGGGTTGTGCTTGTGGTGGTGTTATTGGTCAGAGTCTGATGGTCTGTGACCTGCAGAATCTGTTCTGCAGCCTGCTGGTGTGGGATGTGATGGTGAGATACTGCCTGATGGGAGCAGCGAGAATCGTCCATTATAGAGATTTCCCTTCAGATGTCTAACTAAACTTATCAAGTTCCATGCCATTGTAGGGAGGAGCTATTAGCAGTTATAATCACAATGCCATTGTTGCTGTAGTGTTGAGAGTATTGTTGTTGTAGAAAGCCTCAAGCTCAGTTCAGATCCTCAGATCTGAACCACTTCCATTCGAACAAGGTTTTAAATCCAGCTCATTGAAATGCATGAAAGCACCAGCAGTTTGTCTTAATGCAAAATTCATAGAAATCTCAACACTGCAAAAATGAGCAAGATGTCTTGAAAATAGGAAAAGGAGTCTAATATTTAACATGAGACTATTATTACATAACAAATATACAACGTTAGCCTGTTTCCTGATATATTTACTCATTTCACGTGCCAGCAAATTGTCTATAGACAGGTATAATAATCTAAAATTTGTAATAAAAATCAGTATTAGTTCAATTTGCATATATTTTTTCCTTACTAATGTTTTCCAGTGAAATCACATATTTCCACAAGACAGAAAAGGCTTCTTTTCTTGTCATTTCCCAACCATAATTATTGGCAACCCCATGATGCCTAATCTTACACTGAAAATATAAGAGAAATGCATTCATCTTCAGTGGCCGCTTTGTCCTAGCCATAGATGCGATTTATCCGTACCTCAGGAACGCTCATTCCCACCTAGGGATGATTTCTTGTAGGCAGTTCACGTGCTGAATTTTATTGAGGTTGTAGGAGACAAGCAGAGAACATAGAACAAACCCATGCAGACATGGAGAACATGCACAGAAACTCAACACACTGGAAAAATATGCAATCTGGGTCAGGCAGGTTTAAGAAAAATATATATTGTGTGTAGTTTATGTAAAATGTATTTATGTGATTTTATTGCTTTCATGTGCTGAGCTAGAGTGAATTATGTAGAGAGAGTGTGATCAATTTACACAGAACTAAAGTAAACCATTTACTTGAATGTAATTAAACTGTGTGGTAGAAAAGTGCAGCAGTAATGTGGAGCCTTATACCGTATTCAAGTTGAGTTCTATTCATGGCTTTGAAGCTACAGGATGCAAGAAATCAGACTGTGTTAATGTAATTTAATTGAATTATATGGGACCAGTTTACACACGTTTGAATTAAGTAAATTCGATTAGTTTTATTTTATTCAGTGTACCTGAGCTCCGGATTGAAATGGCCATGCTTTATTTAAAGTGTAATCATTTTACTCCAAATAAAACTCGGACCTGTCTCATGTTTTTTCTAACCTTGCTTAACCCATAATTCATGTCAGCCAGCTGCTTGTACAAAAGCAATGGAAATCATTAAGTGAAATTTTATATCATTATGTGAAATTGTCATTTTTTCCCCACGTTTTTCAAAGCAATGAGAATCATGTCTATTCACATCCTATAATACTAAAAAATGACGAAAATATGTAATAATATGTAATGCCTTATTTTTTGCACTTGCTCTATAAACTGTACTGTCTCTCTCTCTCCCTCTCTCTCTCTCTCTCTCTCTCTGTCTCTCTCTCTCTCTCTCTCTCTCTCCCAGGGACGAGGAGGAGCGTGCGAGCCTCAGCCGGAGTGGCAGAGCGAATTCTGCAGAAGCTCAGAGGCAGAGTGGAGCTCACCCTACTGCTGACACTCAAACAAGATAAATTCAACTCGGGCGTGTTGCTGTCCATCCATCATGGAGAACAAAGGTACATGCTGGACTCAACTGAGATTCGTGGAGGAAGAAACCGTTGAAAAAATCTTGATCATAGTAGAGCCAACTCAGTAGAGCCAACTTAAACATCTACAAACCTGGTATTATCAAGGATCTTAAATACCGGCTGCAGTCCTTTGTGCAAAGTTCTCATTTTAAAATAACACAAATGCATCTTTAGCAGAGCAAATTCTTAGTATTAATCAGTCAGGGATTGATTAAACCAGATCTGTGCAAATTTCCTGGTTTAAAACATGCCTATGAAAAGCTAGTTAGTTGGTTTTAAATGGAACAAATTGCTTCACTTCAGGAAAACTCTTCCATAAAGTACAGTAAAGAACTGTAATGAACTCCTCCTGCTTAAAAACCTTCAAGAGGTTTTATCAGGTTACTTGTATTGTGGCAAGATGCCGTCATTCCATTATCAGTATTAATGCATCTCTTTCCTATAAATGAGTATGAATGGAATCTGATGCTGCCGCAGTCTACTCCTAATAGTTTATACATAATCTCCAGATGGATATGCAGCTCCAGAGGTGTTGAGTTTTCTCTGCAGCTATGATGAATCACTCGGTGTCGCGGCTTATCATAGCTTCCCGATCACACAAGAGCAAAATCCAGGGCTGGAGAACCTCAAGAGACACCCCGGTTTTGGTTTCAAATATCATTGTACTTGAAATGTTTTCAAGCTTGGACCTGAAAAGTGTCACTGAGTCATGCCCACGTTTACAGTGGGAAATCAGATGCTTTTCCTTGGGTCTCTTTTGTCACCAAACATCTTGATTATGCTTATGGTTAAAAATATTTGAGTGTGGTTCCACTCAGGAGCTGCTTTTTGTCCGTTTTCTCAAGAAAGGCAACTTATTTGCAACTCATCCAAACCGCCTGTAGTTGTGGAGGTGGCATCTAATATTTGATTTTGAAACAACTCCAACTAAACTGCAGCTCCGAAACTGATCTTTAAGCTCTTCAGTCTCCTCAGTATATATGCAGAGTTTTATCCTGATTTTAACAATACAACAAAACCTACACAAAAATATCTGATCCATTAGAAAATGGAGAAAGAATTAGATTATCACGTTAACGCAATAATGTTCTTCAGACACATCATGTAATATAGCAAATGACTGATGACTTAATTGATTTCTAAACCGTTTATAAACCACCATGACTCCATCTTTAATTAAAGGTGGCATTCAGTCATGATAATTTTGTCAACAATGAACGATCCAAAGATATAAGCCATAGAATGTTATTTATGAGCTAAAGATGAAATAAATCAGGCTTCTTTGGTCAGATATGAAGCTCTCACGAACTCGAGCGCCTGTGTGATGCATGCACTGTATCCTTAGTAACTACCTGGTCAGGGTCACAGTGGTTTACTTTAGACTACAGGTTTGTTTACTGCAGGCAGGTACAAGCAAAAATAGTGCATGTGCAAGCAGGATTAAATAAAATGGTACCATGCACGTCATCTAGTTAAATCTAATAATGAACCTGAGGGATGTAGCTGAGGTGGAGGAACTGTCAGACAGAATTCACAGACCGCTGACATGCTGACGATGCTGGTTTTCTGCTTTTTCCTTGAGTGCTTTTCATTGTTTCCTTAGTGTTAAGGCTACTACTATTACTACTACTAATAAAACAATAACATTAACATAATCATCATCATCATGATCAACAACAACAACTTCAATATTACTACTACTACTATTACTAATAATAATAATACAAATAAAAAAAAAACTCTTACAGAAGAAGTCACACCTACTTTAGGTTTAATTTAGAATATAGATAGAGATATTTGGAGCCTAAAAACCATACAGATATTAGCATTGTGTTTACATTATTAAATTTTAATAACAAACAAGCATATTGTGCATTACTGTTTTTAAGCACTATTCTCAGTCTAAATCTCTGTCTATAAATGTTTATTTCTGTTTAAACTTTTAGTTTTTTATCTCGTCTCTATTCTAAAAAAGACAGAACAATCACTTTAGAGGATGTGAAAATTGCTTTAGGCACCCCTACATAATTTTTTAGAATTGATGCTGACTCGTGAGCCACTCATGATGACTCCAGTGGCATTTCTTACACACATGCTGTATTGATTACCCTTCCACTTTAAGGTCAACATGCTCATAACACAGGGGCTGAAGGATCCACACACACACACAAACAAACAAACAAACAAACAAAAAAACATATATATTAAACCCAGGGGCCGCAGGTACACCCATCTACTGTCCGGAGAAATCTGGCTGGAAGCTGTCTTCATGGAAAAATTGCGTCCAAAAAGCCATATCTTCTACATGGTAACAAGGCTAAACAACTTAACTAAGCAAGAAAAAATAGGAACTGGAGTGCAGAAAAGGTGCTCTGGACTGATGAGTTGGGCAGCAGGTGCTCTGGACTGATGAATCAAAATGTAAAATATTTGGCTGTAGCAGGAGACAGGTTGTTTGCCGATGGTATGGAGCGTGGTTCAATAATGAGTATCTGCAGGCAACAGTGAAGCATGGTGGAGGTTTCTTGCATGTTTGCAGCTGCATTTCTGGAAATGGAGCTGGAGATTTGTTCAGGATTAATGGTGTCCTCAATGCTGAGAAATACAGGCAGATACTTATCCATCATCCAATACCATCAGGGACTGGCCCCAAATTAAAGGACAACAACCCCAAACATACAGCCAACGTCATTAGGAACTATTTTTAGTGTAGAGAAGAACATGGAGTCCTGGAAGTGAAAGTTTGGCCCCCACAGAGCCCTGAGCTCAACATCATTGAGTCTGTCTGGGATTACATGAAGAGACAGAATGATATGAGGGAGGCTACATCCACAGCAGATCTGTGGCTTTTTCTCAAAGATGTTGGAAACAACTACCTGCCGAGTTTCTTCAGAAACTATGTGCAAGTCTACCTAGAAGAACTGATGTTGTTTTGCAGGCAAAGATATATATATATCTATAATCACTAAATCCTGGTTTAAAGTCCCAGGAGACACTTATAATTACTTCGCCATGTGCAGGTTTTGCTGCTTGTCAAGTTTGATTGATAGAGCCTCTGATTTCACTTGAATGTCTGATTACATGGGTCCTGGCTGTCATGAAAATGGATTGGCAGATCAATAAGAAAAAATGTATAGTAAAATAATCAGCCAGATAGGTGATAGTTTAATGACTAGTTTGATATATGTGCTTTAATCTAATTGATTAGTACCATACTGAGTCTTTATAGCTAGAAAGATGGCCAGAGATTCCAAATGTCTGCATATTAATTATGAGCCATATCGAGATATAATTCTTTAGCTGACATTTTTAAGCTTTGGTGCTGCAATCACAAGTCTGTAGCTGCACTGATTGATGTGTGTGTGGTGAAGGCAGCCATGTGTGTGAACACCCCGAGCAATGTTAATCACATTTACCCCCAGCTAATTACTTTTACTTCCTACTTTCTTTCTTGTCTCACAGTGGTCTGTAGAGCTCCTTTAGTAGAAAGGATAGCTTGTTACATTTGGATGAATATCATTTCTAAGGGAGGATGTCCGTCGTTATAAGCAGCTTAAAAAATACATTTGATTTGGTAAATCAGTTGTGGGTGATTTTGTTACCCAGACAGGAAGCAGCGTTCATTTGTCACATATACATTATAGCACAGGGAAATGCTTTTCTTCACATATCCCTGCTTGTTAGGAAGTCGAGGACAGAGAGTAGAGTCAGCCATGATACAGCACCCCTGGACTAGAGAGGGTTAAGTGCCTTGCTTAAGGTCCCAACAACAGCAGCTTTGCAGTGTTGTGGTCCAAAGCCTTCACCATTGAGCTATCCTAAGTGTGTAACATGCTAAGCCTGGACTATTTACAGGGCAAGGGTGCTTGGTAAGGTGAGGCACCTGCTCATTTCAGGAGGTACCACTTTGTGCTGCCTTAATCAGCCAACATAACTTACAGCACCTGGTAAATTCCAAGCTAGTCTCCCATCCAAGTACTAACCAGACCTGACTCTGCCTGTAAAGCCATAAGCAGAGTGGCAGAGCCATAAGCAGAGTTGCCTCATTGTCATTTTAAGCCAGATGTGGGGAAGAACCAGTTCTAACCAAATTGTCCTGAAAGTAGTAATTGGAAAGTGGCTGCTCAGCTGGATCATAACACCAGGTGTCTTTTATTTCTCCATTATTTCACTAACAAATACATTGATTTCAAATGTGTCATTAGCATTTGGAATCAGTTGGTGTTAACTCTCAATTACAAGACCAAAGTCCAGTCACTTCACCCAGTCTCGTTCCACTCTTCAGCTGTCCAGTGAAACCTGATATGTTCTTCTGCTGTAGTCCATCCTCCTAAAGTTTTGGTGCATGCTGAAAGGCTTTTCTGTTTATCACTGATATAAAGAGTAATAATCTAAGATTAATTATACTATATCCTTCCTGGCAACTATATCCTTCCTGGCAGCTCAAACCAGTTAGGCCATTTTCCTCTAACCTCTCTTATGGATAACGTCTTTCCACTCACCTATATACTGTAGGTAGGTAGGTAGGTAGGTAGGTAGGTAGGTAGGTAGATAGATAGATAGATAGATAGATAGATAGATAGATAGATAGATAGATAGATAGATAGATAGATAGATAGATAGATAGATAGATAGATTTGGTGACTCATGACACCACTGTAGTACAATGAACTCACTGCCATGTTCTTGGAACCAGATTGCTTTGAATTGTAGCCATAAAAGGATGCACATGGTCAGCAGTAATACTCAGATAGGCTATGGCACTCAAACCATCCTTGATTGCTATTAAGGTGCCCAATGTGTGCTGAGAAATCATTCCCCACACCATTACACCCACCAGCCTGAACTGTTGACACAAGGCATGGATCCATGGCATGAGTCCATGGATTTGTGTTGATGCCAAATTCTGACCCTACCATCTGCATACCATGGCAGAAATAGAGATTCATCAAAACAGACAATGTTTTTCAAATCTTTAGCCATCCAATTTCGGTGACTCTTCAAGATTTCTGTTCTTGACTGACAGAAGAGTAACCTGATGAGATGATGCCTTTCTACCCACCACAAGTGGCTACCTATAGAGTTGCTTACAGCTAACAAACTGTTGTCCATAAAAATCCCAGCAGGTCAACACCCTGTTTGGCAGCAACAACAACCACACCATGGGTAAAGCCACTGTAATGACTTTATTTCCCAGTTCTGATGTTTGATTTAAACACTATCTTAAGCTCTCTCTAAGGCAACAGTGATGCTTATGGTATGTTCTAGAGCACAGACACTGACTGAAGTCTTCTTTCATAAATGGTATGCCTCTTTACATAACATAGAAAAATGTCATTTTATTGTTAAATAAAAACCCTGTGGCTTGAATTTCTACAATTGTTATAGAAAATCAGTCTGACAAATCCTAACTGAGACTCCAACAGAGCCGTGGAAAGTAAACTACTTGTATAAAGAGATGTATTCCTTTTATCCTGCACTAAATCAAAGCAAATCACACATGCAGGTATCTGGAGCTGGAGAGCAACGGGCAGCGCAGTGAAATCCGGCTGCACTACTGGATGGCAGATCAGCAGAACCGCACAGAGGTTTTCCCCTACAACCTGGCAGACGCACGCTGGCATAGACTGGCCCTGACACTCAGCACTACTCAGCTGGTGCTTTATGTGGACTGCAGCAGGTCTGCAAGATGGTGGCATTATTTGTATATGGCTTGCTGACTTTGTCTATCGAGCATGCTCTGAAAATAAAAAATAATACCAAATTGCTTTTTTTTTCCCTTCTTAGAATTTATGAGAGGATTATTGAGACACCATCTATGGACATTCCTCCAGGTACAACTGTGTGGCTCGGGCAAAGGAATAACGTTCATGGATTCTTTAAGGTATGTCTCCATCTCTGTGGGAATTTATATTCCCGCTGTCCCATTTTTTTTTTCTTTTTTCTTTTTCATCTGGGATTGTGATTAAGCCGGCTTCAGTCAAAAATGTTGACGTTAATGAACTTCTATTAGACCTCCAGTGAATAGTTATTAGTGTCACACTCTGCGTGTCCTTATTTATTTTCTCTTTCCCCACCTAATTCCCTAATTCCCATTCCTAGGGTGTGATGCAGGAAGTCGAGTTGGTTTTCATGCCTCAAGGATACATCTCACAGTGTCCTGATCTCAACCGCAGTGAGCGCACATCATACTTCTCTACATAAACCAGTCTGCTAGGACACATTAAAAAAAATAAACATTTTCATTTTTTATTAAGCTCATGTCTCTTGCTGTTTCAGCTTGTCCAACCTGCAATGATTTCCATGGTCTGGTGCAGAAAATCATGGAGCTACAGGACATTTTAGCCAAAACATCTGGAAAGGTAGTGCAGCTGCATTTATTATGTATCTGCTGAAGGTTTAAGATTCTGTATTTAAAGCAGAAAATGTATTGCGTTGAATTATGAATAAAAAAACATTAGACTTAAACATGCATTATCTACATCATTTAGTTTGTACATTTTAATTACATAATTAACCAAATAAATGTGCTATAGTGAGTGGCTTTTACTATCAGGCATGAGCTGAAGGATGATTTAACACGGATCCAGTGTTGATATTGAGAGCTCATTATTACAAGTTTCTCACATCTCTCTGGAAATAAAAGTAACTTATTACATTCACACATACAGTGAAAAAGTAAACAAAGATACTCTATTAACGATGGGAGCTGCGAACTTCCGATGACATGAGCGATAGCAACTAGATGCGGGCGAAAAAAGGTGAACTTCGCACAATCGTGGAGTGACGTCGTGTAGCGACTGCCAACGTGAGTGAAGACAGTAGAGCGCACGTGACCCGTGGCAAACGGCACACACACAACGCTTCTGCTCCATCTCGTGTGATAAGATAAGAATTTTACACACGAACACCAAATCTCCCTCCGGAACGTTTCATTTTAGCCGCAAGAAAACCTGATTTGGAATGCTGTCCGCGTCACCCACTGATAAACAAATGTTACTATGGCAACCAGTAGTAGGAAAGCCTACTCACAACTTTATAGTACGGAGACTGGAGACTTGCAGCGATAAACTCTGTATGTGTGAGTGCCGGAAACTGCAATGTTTTTAATCATCTAGGAAGATTTACAACAAACATAATTTCCAGAATCCAACAAAATCGACGCTATGATTTCAGTCTTTATATTTTTTTAATCCTTTACAAATTAAGTGTGTGTGTGTGTGTGTGTAAAGTGTTCCTTCAGATTCCTTACAAGTTTAAAAAATGAGTCTAAAATCCTTAAACCTGGTTTAGAACATCTGTGCAGGTGTTTTCTGTAGTGACTCTCTTCTCTCATCCTGTGATATTGTTGTGTGTGGTTGCAGCTCGCTCGTGCTGAGGAACGGATGAAGACTCTGGAAGGCTGCTACTGTGAGAAGACCTGCACTCTTAACGGAGAGATCTACCGAGACGAGGACGTCTGGATAGACGGGTGCAAGAACTGCACGTGTTTGGTATGGGGTTATTTTTATGTTATGTATGTGGCTTCTATGAATAAATATATCCTAAGCCTCGAAATTCTAGCCTCTAAAGCAATGCAGGAGGTTAGCAGTGTTTCTGCTAACAGAGTTCGTGTTCACTGTTTTGTATGATGTAGAATGGCAGTGTTGAGTGTGAGAGCATCTTCTGTCCTGCACCGCAGTGTCCTCCGGATACTGCACCAGCCTACATTCCTGGAGCGTGCTGTAAAGAGTGTCAGCGTGAGTGTACACACACTAACACACACACACACACACACACTCATACTCATAGAGACTGAGCTAAAACTGGATGGAAGCTGTTATCTGCTGATGAAATACTCTTTGGGAGTATGATGGGTGCCGGAGAGCCGGAGACAGTCCTTCAGAGACGTGTGCTGCATTGAGATCTTTCTATTTTCCACCACTTTCACCAACTCGGACTAGGTAACTTGCTTTTAACTAGGCGTGTACAAGATGCCTGCTGTGCCGCTCCCATGTTCATTCCTTGTGATGTGATGTGATGCAATGGCTGCAGAGTTAACAAGCTAGAGCTGGGTCTCATAAAGTGCACTTTTAAACTGTTCTAGACAGTTTTCGTGTAGGAATGATATGACATTGCTGTTAGAGAGAGGGTTTGAAATTGAAATTTTTAAGATGATCATTATTTTCTGTTTCATGACAAAAATTAGAAAGACCGAAGATGGTGTTAAAAGCTGTGGATGTTTCCATGTTTCCAAGTTGCGAATTTAACATATCCAAAAAAATGTATATTTCAGAATAAAACACCAGCACTACAAATAAACCATTTTTACTCGAACTTCATTGCCTACTTCATGTTAACTTTCTTTGACCTTGCTGTATGTCATCCCACAACAGCTTTAGTTTTTTTTTACCATATACACTATATTGCCAAAAGTTTTGGGACGCCTGCCTTTACATGCACATGAATGTAATATGGAGTTAGCTCGTCTGTTGCAGCTATAACAGCTTCAGCTCTTCTGGGAAGACTTTCCACAAGGTTTAGGAGTGTGTTATGGGAATTTTTGACCATTCCACTAGAAGCACATTTGTGAGGTCAGGCACTGATGTTGGACGAGAAGGTCTGGCTCACAGTCTCCACTCTAATTCATCTCAAAGGTGTTCTGTCAGGTTGAGGTCAGGACAGTCAAGTTCCACTACACCTCACCTCACTACAACTCACTCATCCATGTCTTTATGGACCTTGCTTTGTGCACTGGTGTGCAGTCATGCTGGAACAGGAAGGGGTCATCCCCAAACTGTTCCCACAAAGTTGGGAGCATGAAATTGTCCAAAATGTCTTGGTATGATGAAGCATTAAGAGTTCCTTTCACTGGAACTAAGGGGCCGAATCCAACCTCTAAAAGACAACACCTGAATTGAATGATTTGGAGGGGTGTCCCAAAACTTTTGGCAATATAGTGTATGGTAATCTGGGGGAGTTTCTTTATGGCAGTCAGTGTGACCTTGCAGTAGCACATCAGTTTAGAATGTGTGGGATTTATCACCAGTCACTGTGTATACCTGTGTGTACGCACATCTAATAAACCTCATTTTGTGTCATTTTCATAAGAACAAATTTTACAGACTTCTTCTACACATTTTAATTACAAGAATTCTGTATTCTGAATTCTGTATATCAGTATTAATACAATGTCTGAAAAAGATCAAGCTTTGAAGTGTGTTTAATCATGACTGGAGAATCTGCTTTGCCTTATCATTTTATAATTGACCTACTTTCTAGCTTTTTTAACTTATAAATAAATGATTTAGACGCTCATGGATCTTGGCCGGCTTTTCATTTCACTGCAAGTTGTACACTGTATATACACCGACCAGGCATAACATTATGACTAATATTGGTGTTGGTCCCCATTTTGCTGCCAAAACAACCTTGACCCGTCATCCACTGTGTATTCTGACACCTTTCTATCAGAACCAGCATTAACTTCTTCAGCACTTTGAGCTTGTCTGTTGTATCGGATCACATGGTCCAGCCTTTCATCACTGAGCCCTGACCGCCCATGACCCTGTCACCAGTTCACCACTGTTTCTTCCTTGCCCCACTTTTGATAGATACTGACCACTGCA